>NW_021703767.1:40032650-41232650 GCF_005190385.1 Monodon monoceros | reverse complement strand
AATAGGAAAAAGGGAAAAACCTTGCAAACTAAACTCATCTGCCATTAATAAACCCCATCTGCCATTTTATGGCACATACACAAACTGCTATAGGAAGATGCCAAGACAATTTAGAATTTCCTTCTACAAGGACCTGAGCCAGAGCTAATTTCATTCAAAGGATAAATGAGCAAACTATTCCTTTGCCAACTGACAAAACGTAATGATTCATGATTAATGGATCCTTGTGTTTTTCCTTCGAAGACCTCTTCTTTCTGTATGGCAATACTGTAATCAGTGCAGGAGGAGAACCTGAAACTTTAAATGTGAGAGCAGCAAATCTGATCTATGGTTAGGATTGGCTTATTATTAGCAAAGAGAATGACTGATGATAGAAAAGGCTGTCTTTTGAACCTTATAGGGCATATGCTAAAAATATTTTAAAACATTAGTCTGCTCTAGATTAAGTTTTCTTAGGAAACAAGTTTTTGCTATTAAATGTTTTTGCTCTGATGATTAAATCTAATTACTTAAAAAACCATTAAGAGATGTTGACTCAATCACTTATGACTTGTTTTTTAATTATAAAATTGGAATCACTCTTTGATAGAATTAGCAGTCTTTTTAGTGTTAGCTGTAGGGTAAAACAGTAACTTATATATTGTTAAATAATTTAGGAAAAACGATTCTGATGGAAAACAAGAAAGTGTTCTATTTTTATCCCTAATAATGAATGTACTGATAAATATGATTGAAAAAAAATTAGTCAGCACTCATTTCTTCTATCCTTATTGTCAAGGATATTAGTGCCTAAAGAGTACGAGAGTATTTCCCAAATACTATCAACATATCAGAACAACAAGGTAATTCTCATTGGTAATCTATTTGGGTTTCTCCTTTGACTCTGGGCAACTATTTAGTGACAAAATATACAACTGTCAGCTTATAGCCAGCATAATTTACAGATATCTTGCTTCTAAGTAATGGGGAGATTTTGTAAACATGAGATCAATAAAAATGTAAAAATGCGTTGATCACATTGTGAAAGGACTGTGAAAGGATGATTAGTCTGTTGAATAAAAGTTATATTAATAAGCAGTATATACAGTCTGATTAAAAGCCAATAAAATGGGCACATTTTATAATATCTCATGAAACAAAATTATAACATACACACAAAAATTTTATTGGTCAATAAAACTCCTGCCTGAATAACTTTCATGGTTATAAAATTTACATGGATATATATTTGCCTATTATGTGCTTAAATGTTATCATTATTAAAAGTCAAATAAAACTTAAACATAGTGTATATTAGAATAAGCCATATGAAATTGAGTAATTCCATCTTTTTTCACTATAATATTGAGAATTTTATTTATTCGAATTATAAAAGGACCAATAAAAATTCTAGTTGTCTCTTCTAGTTCTGTTAGAGGAGAAAACTCAAGTTATCCTATATGTGTATAACAAAGTGCTTGGGATAGTAACTGGCACAAAGTATATACTCAATATGTTAGTCCTTATTATTTTATCATCACCATTATCATCATTATTAGTAAAGAGTTAATAGGATCAAGTGGCAGGATTTCCGATATAAATAGCAATGGAATCAATGGGAAATCTTGAAGGCATTCAGTGGAAATAAAAAAATGGTTATCCAGAACCGATAGATCTAGAGATAAACATTGGGATGAAGGCTAATTTACTCCTCAGTAACATAGGAGAGTAGTGTCTACTTTTGAGGTTCTTCTTTTGATAAAATGAAATCATGTATAAAAAGCTACCAGGATAGTGCTTGACTTGTAGTAACCTCTAACAAAGAAAGATTACTTGTTCTTTTGTTTTCAATGACATTCATTAAATTTTCTTTTCCTCAGGACACTGTCAAATATTGTTTTTATTATGATAAGTGACATGCCAACTTAATTTAGTATATCTTGAAAATTGAAGACAGTCTTATTAGAAAAATGAAAGAAAATATTCATATTAAAATTCATATTGGGAAGCTGTTGTTAAAGATTTTGCATTGGGGTACTAGCATTAATAATGATCGTTATATTGATGTTATGATGTGTATCAGGAAAAACTTTGTTAAAATTTATAAATTAAGATGGGCATTACTGGGAAGTCAACAGTTAGGCTAATTCAGGTATAATTAATTCTCTTTTTTTGTCCTGGTAGTTACTGTGTTCTAATTTGAGGCAAGAAGTAAATAGGTTCTCAATGCCTTTTTTCAGAATTGTAGTACAACTCAAAAAATTGAAGTATGATAAATCATGTTGAACCCTAATGTTTTCTAAAAAGCTTTTGAGGTTTTCTGTATGTGTTTGGTTTTGTTGTTTTTGTTTTTTTCTGTTTATTCTTAATATATTAAAAGAGAAATTATTTTGCAATACAGCTGTGTACTTAGAGTGCTTCACAGAGCAAAAGAACTCTTTGTGCCTGTATAGATGTTTCAATAAAACAGTAAAAAGTATTTCCTTTCCTTTTCTTTTTCTATTCCCTCACTTCCATTCCTTACTGCACACAAAAGTGTTTAGACATTTAGTTTAGACATTCTGACATTCTTCTAATTCACCCAACACATTAAATATATAAACTGTTAACAGCAGCTCTAAATTGGTTGTTAGATTAAATGAATTTTAAGTATTCTATTTCAAATTTTCCATGTTTTCAGCTACTCACCTGAGGCTTAATGACCATGATGGCATAAAATGTGTTCATTGGGAATGTAAGAGAAACAGGAAAGAAGGAAAAACTTTGATCTGATGATTGAATTTTAAATATTAAGATTCTCAAAACCTATAATTCCATTTAGTTCTTGATGCAAATGAGTTAAGTCAGTACTTCAGTCCTGAGTGTATTTGTTGGGTGAGAAATTTTTGAGAGACATTAGGTATCTTGTTAATTCACAAAATTTCAGAGAGTTAATTCTGTTTTTTCAACTAAGCAGGTTAAACACTGACTATGGTACCCAGTAAACAAATGTTCTCCTTTCTGGGTGAGCTGTGATATTTCATTTTTTCACATTTTTGTCTTAGGTTTTTCTCACAGTAAACATAAATTGAGCATTGATGTTATAATGTTTTTGATTCAATTTCATATTGACTCATCTGTTTATTTTTCATGTTTTTATTGGTAAATATATTTCCCTGTTTCCTTCACAAGAGTAGCTAAAGGCAAAAGAGCAATCTGATACCACTCATACCAATGATATTTCATTAGAAGATGCCTTGCCCTTTGGCCGGTTGGAGAGTTGGATAGCTGATTTGTGTAGAGGTACATAATACTGTGGTAGATGAGAAAAACCTCCAGTATGCAGCCCCAGAATTTCAGGTTAAATGACAAAGTCTTTCCCTTAAAACTTTTTCCTCTCAGAAAATGCTTCCAAAATGCATTCCTAAATAAAACCTCCCTGGGGGCACTTCTTTCCCACAGACATCAAAAATATACGAAACTTTCCTTTGTAAGAGATTCTTAGATTGGGCCTAATGCATTCAGAAAAAGAGGATGGAGATTAAGAAGAAAAGAATTGCAAAGAGCATGGGGGCGTCTACCCGTTTAGCAAAACCCACAAGGCCCTGACACCTATCTTCTTGTTTTTTTCCAAACTATATTCTTTTTCCCCTGTGATTTCCATCAGAAATCCCTCCTCTCTTCTGAGGATGTCTCTTTTGTTCACATGCATGGTTGATCACGTAACAGATTTAGGCTGAAGCCAAGTGACAGTGCAACCAAGTCTGGTTTTTCCATCTTCCATTTTCTACCCCCTGTTGCCAGGTCTTTGATATTTGGAGATTTGGTCAGAGAAATGAATTGCTTTTCAATATTTACTTCTTGAAAACTTCTTCTGTCTATCAGACCAAAGGAAAAATATTAAGCATGGAGGAGAAATAACAATTTGTGGATATAAACTAAAACCAAAGTAAGTGAAGAAAAATTTAATTTGTATGAAACTTCATAAAAATTTTGTTACTTCTTAATCCTTCAGCAGCTGTAAGTACTCATTTGTTCTGAATGTGTCACATGGAAGGATATTACGCTAACTCTAAAATATACAAATTAAGTCTCTTTACGGAACTAACAGCACTTAAGGAGCACCTGATGGGACCATCATAATTTAATAAGCAATATGCTCATTATCATTAATACACAGGGCTTTTGTTTGTTTATTTCAACAAAACTCCTTCATTAAAAGCACTTAGGTGAATTTGAAATCTGTGAAAAAATGCTCTCTGTGCAGCCTTAGAGGGTGAACTTAACATTTTTTTAATTTTAAAAAATAAGCTTGAACTGAAAGGTGAAACATTCACAGAACAGTTCATCAAGGAATGGTATAAATAGTGCTAAACATTTGTTTTCCTTCACTCATTTATTCATTCACTCAACAGATATGGTAGAGTATCTGCTGAATGCCTGATGTTGTGTTAAGATGCTGGGCAAGGTGCATAGTTTTTTTATCCTTTCAAAAGTACTTCCTTAGACATTCTATCATTTGATACTAACAGTACTTTCTAGTAATGGGGCAGATGATACCAATTCTCATTCATTTTTTCAGTGAAGTTTGGGGGATGTGTGTGACTCCGTGAAGTTCAGACAGAGAGATGATAGTGAAGTTCTGGCTAAAAACTAGAACTCCTTTGTCTTGGTCCAGTGTCATTTTTATTTACTTGATAACCTTGAGACATTGTGAACTTGGACTTTCTGATTGCGTTAAGTGTTCAAGGCCACCAAACAAATTATCTTGTTTAAAAAAGTAGAAAGCCCTGAGGATTTGTTAAAGAGTGTACCCGTGAATAAGTGATCAAAAAACATTGAAGTACCCTGCCTTTCCAATTCTTGGTTGATAATAATCATAATTTTAATACTTACTGTAATTTGTGTCCCCTCCTCCACCCAGAATATAAGCTCTAGGATGTGAATGCTATTTGTATATTGTTCAATGATGTATCCCAATTCCCTAGAACAACGTCTGAGACTTAGAAAACACTAAATAAATATTTATGGATTATGGAATAAAAGTTGAACCTATCTGTGAGCTTTGATGCATGTGATAGGGCATGGTGGGTGTGAGCATTTTTATTCTGTTAAGGGATAATATATAAACACTTAAGACCACCAATTCCTCTTTCCGTACCAAAGGGTAGTAAAAAATACCTTCATGCCCTATAATGAGAATTTAATAAAATCAAATTGGTTCACCATTAACAATCTCCTTTAATAATAGAACAGAGAAGAGAAACACATGTTATATAATATTAGGACAATTTCAGAACCTTATTTTAAGCTATGTTGTTAAAGTCCTCCTAGTCAAGTCTTTTTTAAAAATCATTTTATTTATTTATGTTTGGCTGCATTGGGTCTTCATTGCTGCACGTGGGCTTTCTCTAGTTGCAGCAAGCGGGGGCTACTCTTTGTTGTGGAGCACGGGCTCTAGGCACGCAAGCTCAGTAGCTGTGGCTCAGGGACTCTAGAGTACAGGTTTAGTAGCTGTGGCGCACGGGCTTAGTTGCTCTGTGGCATGTGGGATCTTCCCAGACCAGGGCTCAAACCCATGTCCCCTGCATTGGCAGGTGGATTCTTAACCACTGTGCCACCAGGGAAGTCCTCTCCTAGTCAATTCTTTTGCACACATAACAAAAGCTGACTCTAGTTCATCTCTTTCTATTATCCTTTGCCCCTTCTCTGGTACAGCTGATTAAGAGACAGAAATGGTTATAGATCAAGTCAGAGGAGAAGAACCAAAGAATGAAAAAAATCTACAATTTTGTCATTAGCTCTTGAATAAGTTTTATATCAAACTCTAGAAAAGGAGGCTGTGAAGATCAACAGGTTTAATTTACATTGGCATTGTGTGTGTGTGTGCCTGTGTGTGTATCTATAGACATTCCTTATACGTTTGACCTATCCATTTTGGAATGTTGTCTCTGCCTTACACTGTCAGAGGGGGTATTTTTGTTTACTTTGCTTCCTAAAGAAAGTATGTTCCATTTGGTAAACAAAAAGTGAAAATTCAAAGCAAATGTAACTAGGAGAACAGCTTAGCCAGGAAAATTGAAAAACACACCAACAAGGTTATCACTTACTTCTCACTCTCTTCCCCATCCCCCTTTTCTGCAGTGATTTATTTTCTCTTGCATAATGTTTCTCACAGTATGATAGGGTATGTTCTTGTGGAGGGCCCCCCTGCCTTCAACCCCCAGGCGTAGAAGCTTAGTTAACTCTTCAAACAAAGAGCATATAAATTTGTAAAATGGTTTATAGATTGCTCCTTTTTGAAAATATAAAAGAGATACATATTTCATCCCTTTTTTGTGTGTGTATAAATATATCCATTATACCTATAAATAGCCCTCATTAACATATTTCAGAAGAATTAATGATCCTTTAGTATCTTTTTCCATATGTTATTGATGTAATAGTTTCAAAAATATGTTCATCATATTTTAAAAGCAGAAACAAAAATAAAGGGAATAGCGTTTTTACTGTGGAACTAACTTTTCATGTAACTTTTTGTGAATGGACAAGATAGGTAATCATAAGGGTCTTAATGTCCACAGCATTAGGATATAAGATGTTTTATTATTTGTTTTATGTTTGTATTTATTTGTGTTTGTTTTGTTATTTATTTCTTTGCTTTTGGTACTGCATAATTATAATAGTCCTTATTTTGTGCAGGTATTCTTCATTTTCAGTGTCCATATCTCTGAATGTGTTTATGCTGTGGTGGTGATTTTAAGTGTGTACACTGGCATTTTGAAGTCATGACTTGATGAACTTAGGGCACTTGATAATTTTCTTGTTTAAAGGATACCTGAAGTTCAGAACGCTAATGGAGGAACTGTACCTGAAAAATAATTCTGCAGAGAAGAAAGAAATTATATAAATCCTTACTTTTGGACTAAATTCATCTGTCTTTAAAAATGAGAGGAAAAAGAAAAACAATTTTCTAGGGGACCAAAAGATGCAATATCTGTGAATGAGATTTAAGTAAATGCATTGTGTTTGCTCTCCCCACATTCAAACAAGTATTTCAGAAAGTTTTCAGGTTGATTTTTATTAAAGGAAGAAAAAACCACAGTGCTCAGAAATGTATATCCACACTTCAAATCCTAAATCCAATTCATGAATTTAGGTTTCTTTCCTTTCTTCCTTCTTTCTGTCCTTCCTTCCTCCCTCTCTCCATAACTCCATTACTGTCACATTTCCATCTATCCATAGACATTTATCGAGCTAGGTATTTTTCTATCCTAGGAGTTGAGGCATATATAACTGAGTAAGTCAATTAGGCTCACTGCTGTAATGGAGCTTAACATTTTTTTCCAGTAAAATATGGGCAATGGTATAGTTATTTTTCATGATAAAATAAGTATGATGTTTGAAAGGATTTAGTTAAATATCTATCATCTAGAATAAGGCCTGAAGGAATAGTAGATCCTTCCTAATAAATTGGTTCCTATTTTCCAGTTGGCTGGTTACGGGAGCTACTAATATCCCCTATTCTTACTCTACTTTCAAATCTAAGAAACTAGGTTGATCCTTGACCACTCTCTGGTCCAGACCAATGGACCAGCTGAAGCAAGGCTCTTTATAATTCTCAACCCTTAGATCTATGGAGAATGGCTGACTTACTATATGAATGAAATATGGTTGGATCCCCTTCCTGTTCAGTTCTCAGGCTTCACAATGCTCAGCGGGCAGCAGTCAATTTAGTAAGGTCCTATCCATCACAACTGAAAAGATACCAGGCATTGACTTGATGAATGGAAGATAAATCATGGAGGGTTACCCATTCAGGCAAAGCTGAATGACACTGACAGAGCCCTGCGTGAAAGCTCATTTTGTGTTTGCCTGTACTGTCGTGAGCTTCACTTGCCAATGATATTGGTGGCTTCCCCTGTATGAAGCCTTCTCTCTTTATTCCCTTCAACAAGTCACCCAGTTGGCAAAATGAAAAAAAAACACCAAGGAGACAAGATGCTATTATGATCTAAAAATTCAAGTTCAAAAATATACTTTGTCTTTTTCTTTGCTATACAACAAAAACTAAGTGCACAATTTCTGTTGTTGTTATGTGGGAACAGATGAAACATCTCCAGCAGATGAGACTTAGAATGTTATAGAATTTGATCACCATACTATTCCACTTGCAAAATAAGTAATAAATTTCTTTATTTTTTAAAGCTTTCAGAAACCTAAGACTAATTTTGGCAAATTAAACATTTTGAGCATTTTATTAAATGTTATTATAATTTTCATGTAAAATGTTAAAATGAAATGAGTTAAGTTATTCTGTGCTTTCTCTCACATTTTTATAGCAGTCTGTTAAATATTGAAAATTAGTGGGCTATTCCATAATATATGACAGTCATGTTAAAATTCAAGTTAGTTTTGTATAGGACCACATTACTTAGTACAAAAATATTTTCATGATGTAGGAATTTGGAGAGACCTCACAAAAGATACCTCAAGTGTTAAAGCAAACAATGCAGCCCTGCTATTTTGCATTCCTGATACTATTTAAGAGAATTGAAATAATTAAAAATAGTCAATTTTCAGTGACTCTCCCACACTTGCTGATAATGTAGATGGGAAATTTGAGTCCTATAAGATTTTAGCCATTTTCTCCAAGATGTTGGTAAATCTGTAAATACTCTTTCAAAGAATAAGGGAAACTACATAGTTCATTCCTGCTATTTGTATATTAATCATTGCTACAGTATCAGAAACACTAAGGAAAATAAATATGTACCACTCTAGGGTAAATTTAGATGGGATTAAGTTTTGAGATTATCTTCAAGATTTCTGTTGTATTCATCAGAATGAAAGAGAAAATTTTAAAAAAGAATGCAAATTGGCACTACAGTTTTTATATCTCACTTAACCATAAATATAATAAATACTATAAAATCCCCTTTAAATGACCATTCATCTCTGAATTTGAGAAAGAAGAAAAAGATTTTTAAAATTCTATAACTTCATTCTAAAATACATCAACAGTTACTTAATTTCAACATGGAAAGAATGAATGAAAGCCTTTAAAAATGTCAACCTTATAACAATTTTGAGGATTTTTATTTACATGCTAATATCTTGAATAAAGGACTAAGAAATGGCAGGCTTTCAGCCGGGTGAAATAAAGAATTATACCAAAGTATTCATTAAAAAATAAACTTTTTTCTTTTCCAGGATGCCTATAGTATTTTCTCTATGAAAAGTTTAATGATAATTAACCTTCTCATCTCATACTGTGCTACTTCCCATAGTGTCATAAATTATAGTTTTTATAAATTTATTAAGATGTTGTATCAATTTGTTATACTATTGTAAGAAATGTCATATCCTATAATATATCAAAATAGAAGTATTATTTCTTTATGGAAGGACTACATGAAGAAAACTCATTTTAAAGACATATCACAAAGACTAGCTTATAGCACATTTATCAGCATTTACATTTTCAGTGCAGGCATAACTAAGGAATATTTTTCAATTTCTGATTTTTTAAAATATTAGCTTGGAAATAAACCCCTCAATGTAACAAATTACATTCATTATTGAAAGTGACCAGTTGATTTAAAAGATATACTGATTTTTGTCACTAAAGGCAATATAGCTGTTTTTAAAAAAGAAAAAAAAAACACATTTTCTCTTGATAGCCTAACTCTTTTAACATTATAAGTACATTTTTCATGGTTGTCATTAAGTTAAAAACAATTGATATCTCTCTTTATTCCTGTGTATTCAATTGATTCAATATTAATTTAACATTAGTATGGGAAGTAAATTTATTATGCACTCTTGGGAATTAAAAGACAATTTAATTATGCATGTATTACATAAAGTACAGACTTGTTTATCATAAGAGGCAAAAAGTTTCAGAGGCACTGCTTTCAGATGAGATCTGAGCAGATGTCATGAGAGAAGTCACATTTGAAAGTAAGGAGAGATGCACTTCAAGTAGAACAAAATGGTCAGATTTGGAACATATTCATGGTACTGACAGAACCATGGAATAGCAGTCCTCTTCTGTAAGAATGTTGGGTTTGTGTAAGAGAACAGAGTAAGAATAAGTTTGAAAAGAATATTTGGTGTGGGTTTTGAAGAGCCTTGACTACTTGCTTGAGGAGTGGGAACAGTTTTAGAAGGCATTAGGGAGATGGAAAAGGTTTTGAGCATGAGTATGACACAACCGAATCTGAACATTAGGATAATTAATGTGACAGCTCTATGCAGGGTGGAATTTTCAGGTAAACAGTGGAGAGAGGGAGAGGAGATTTTGAGCCTGCAGCAGTGGTCAGACAAAAGGGAGTGAAATGGAACTGAAGCAACAGACATAAGAGATACAAAAGGGGAATCCACAGGGATTAAATTGTGTGGTAGAGAGAGGAAGTAAAATGAAGGTGTCAAAAGGGAGCAGCACTTTCATAACTGGACAAAATGGTAGCACAGTATATAGAATTAAATAATAAAGAATTTCATTTAAGAATCAGTGTGACTGAAGGTCTCAGCATGTTCCCATTTTCAGTGACTTGTCTCATCTGCTGATCATTTCTCAGCTTCCAAATTATATGTAAATGTTTAAAAAATATATATGTTATATAGGATATATAATATATTATATGGGATATATATATATGTAATTTTGGAAACATACTTTTGTAGAATAAGGTGTTTGAAATCATTTTCTACATTCTCTTCTATAAACTAGTACTTCCCTTAATTTTCTCTACTACACACTTAAAAATAATACATGGCTTAAGAAATATGATGATTCATCATTTGCATAGTTTTTTCAAACTCTTTACAGTCTATCATTAAGTTTGTAATTTTTTCTCCATAGAAATGTATTAATAGAGCTTTGAAAAGCTCATTTTCTCATAAAGTTTATTTTCAACAACAGGCTTTCCCTGTGATGAAACAAAATGCCTTAGAACAAGCTTAAGAGAAGTCTTAGATGGAATTATGAATTAGCTGAAATGCATCACTGACAAAACTTGGAATTTCTCTGTAAGTATACTAGTGAATATAGAATTGCAAAGTCATGCATGTTCATATTGGTGAGGCACAAGTTTCCTTTCTCTCTCTTCCCGTTTATATATGTCAGCCCCCCACCTCCCCACCTCTCAACCGCATCTGTTTCTCCTCCGCACCAGCCTCTCTTACCCGTCTTATCCTCTGACCCTCTGACTTCTCTCTCTCCTACTTTCCTTCATTTCTTCATACCTTTCCTATATATGTTTAAATTTTTTTTACCATGAATTGTCAGGAAGAACATATTCTTACTGCAACGTCAATATCCTATGCAGTTGGATATAGGGTAGCAATTATATGAATTAATATAATGTTCATTATTAGTCAAAAATTATGTTACTAAATGTACACATTTTACTTCAAGGTGAAGGTAATGTTTTAAAATACACACACACACACACACACACACACACACACACACAACGTATATGAAAAAAATTTACATTGCTTTAAAAAAAACTGAGGAAAGGCTACATTCTTTATTCATTTATTTAAATGCTTCTTTAATATTCCCAGGCATGGTTTTCTTTTCACTGATTGTGGGGTCAGGCAGAAGAAAGAATTCCTTACAATAGTACATTATAAAATGATTATCATCATTTTGTAAAGTTTAAAAATTAAATTGAATTTTTTTAACCCAGATTAATCATCTTTTGCAAAATTTACTTCACTTCTTATACACAGCATTCTCCTTAACTGTTTCCCTTTAAAATATAAACACAATCATAGCTTATTCAAACTTCTTAATAAAAGGAAAAATATCTTCATGATTTTGCAACAGTACAAGAATAGTAAAATAAGTAATCCTACATAGGAATCAACTGAATATAAGAACAGTGTAAGTTTAGTTATAAAATATGTGGTAAAAGTCTTTTAAATTATCTTTAGTTAATGACATAAATTTAATATGGAAAATTTTAGTAATCTTGATCTTTAACATTTTAAGTATTTAGTTTTATCTAAGGAAATGTTAAAAAGTACTCTGTTCATTAAGCATAAAGTTTTCAATATCTGTTTTCATTATCCTGATTGCTGAGTAAGTGGCTTGACCATCACACATGGCATTAATCCTATGTATATGAACAATTAACACTTTGCTGCACGAAGAACATTGTAGATTTAAAGACTTCATAACCATAAAACACAATAGAGTTTTAGAACTAAACATGTATATTTCAAAATGAATAGTTAGACAAATATGTGACTTCTTGGCTTTCTGTATTGCTCAACATTTAAAACATGTTTTAAGCTATTTGCAAAAACACTCATATCATAAAAATACAGATTAAGAGTCCGTATTAACTTTTAAATGATAGCGTGCACAACATTTCATAATATTGCCACATACCCAATGAAATTAGTGACAGAAAAACAAATCATTGGAAACATTCATATGGTACATTCAAGCAATGAACTATTGGATTATTAAGAAGTCAAAACTACACTGCAAAGTTTAAAATTAAGTTGTAATTGAGCCCTTCAATATCCACAGTAGCCTATGACTTTGTTTCACTAATTTAAATGAGTTTATACTTAAAATTTCTGTAGTTTGTTTGATAATAGAGGCTCCATTTATATCATGGAGTCAATGTAATGTTTTCAAAACTCTGTGAAAATATTAATGTGTAAAGATTATGGATATGCCAGATAATTCTAATGGAATTCAATTCAAAATACTGAATTAAGCATTTATGTTTCATGTAATTATTACTGCACACAAGAAACACTCACCTTCTAACAAATGCTTGTGTCCAAAAAAGGGAAAGAATATGATATTTTCCTATATGTAGTAAATAATAGTAATGACTAAGATACATTTCTGAGGCTTCTTATAATTTCCTACTCATTTTTACTCATGAAATATGACTTTACTCTCAAAGCAAAATATTTCATTAATATAATAATTAACAGATGTTATAATTTAATATGATCACTTTCTCATGGTAATTAAAACAATTTTAAAGTGATGAAGAAATTAACATCACTATGTCAAACCACACCAAATTTAATTTAAAATTAAGATCATGAATAAGCCATGAACGTATTTGGGCAAGATTCTATTACCTTGTTTCAGATTATGATCATTTTCTTTTTTTTCTGATCTCCCAAAGAAAAATGTTTTGCCAGGTTATCTACTGGGCATCAAGTATGAATGTTTTCTCAGTGGTTCCTTGCATGAAGTAGAAGATTAAGTACCCACAATATTTTGTTTGGAACTAAGCATACATGTTTAGGAAACCAAGGATATTCATGATTATAGTTGCTTGGGATTAGGGCACCATACTGATTGAATCCAAGAAGGATTTTAAATATTGCAGCACCATTTTTCTGTTTTACTGAATAATTGGTAACACTAGATTACAAGATTTGCAAGCTCCCAAGCTGCTGTATTTTCATAGGGAAAAGGTTCCTTTCATTCAAGCTTAATAAGCTTGGCCTATATCAGCTTTTCTCACATCAGCGCCAAGTGTCACATTTGGGCTGGGGGAAGCTTGTTAGCAGTAATTACCAGCAGTAGGTTCTATTATTTGCCAAAGTAATTTTCACTGCTAAGTACCACCAAAACTGCCTCAAGCCTTTAATTTTTTCCCTTCCTCTTGCCTTCCTTTGCTTTCTTTTAAGTTAGTGCATTTTCCCATGATACTGCTCTCTGTGGTGTGGGACGAGGCAGGGGGAAGGCGCTGGGTATCAATGTGCTCTTGAGACATGGGGTCAGGCCTAGCGAAAGCCTTTCACAAACAGAGCCTGAACTCTATATAGAGATGCAAATCCACTCTCTGAGTAAGGATTGTTTCAGCCACATAATGGAGGCCAAGGAATTCCACTGTAGCTCGCCTTTCAGCCTGGGCCCTTTGTCTGCGTCTTAGCAAATTTCAGCAGCCTGTTTAAACTCCAGCCATTGTTCCGTTGGCTTCATTGGTTTCTCTGCCTGCCACTAACTCACAATGGCCTGATATGAACATCTTTGTTACTGCTTTTGTACTGTATATCAGAGTAATGTTTCAGCAGATTGAGGCCTAGGAGGAAGAATTAAACCTGTACTACACAGAGCATGATGAATTGCAGGATTTACATATCATTTTGAGACTTTGGGGGTTGGCGGGGAAGGGAGAGGTTGTTGCTGAATGCTGTTGTGTCTCAAAGGATGTTGTCAGAAGACAGAGTGACAGAAAAGGAAGTGATTTAGATAGTCCGTGACAGCTTAATACAAAGAATACAGACAAATTGTGGAAATTCACAGGCATCCTATCCTTTTCCTATGTATAGCAGATTTGATTCTGAATATTAGCGTGGTTCCCGTGAAGGAGTTTTATGTGGTTGTCTCATTTTACTCTTTCAGAACTTAGGTGGTAGAA
The DNA here is from genome assembly GCF_005190385.1 of Monodon monoceros. NCBI lineage: Eukaryota > Metazoa > Chordata > Mammalia > Artiodactyla > Monodontidae > Monodon > Monodon monoceros. The sequence continues at coordinate 41,218,278 of NW_021703767.1, read as the reverse complement.
ATACTGATATTTTAGATCCCATTATTCTTGGTTGACATAAAAACTTCCATTATTTGGAATATGGAAGCAAATCTTTCAATGTTAACAGCAGTAATGATTCCCAAAACATATCCTCACCTTATTAATACAATTAAGTGATCCTTACCTACTTTTAAGGTTTTTCTAACTATATAGGTTTCTTTTTAAAGACATATCAAGTGGTGTATAAACTATGGAATAATTTTCCCTCCAATACTGAAAGATAATTATAAAGAAATATCCAGCTGTGTGCCAATAAATGTTTAATAACTGGTTCTCCCAGGGGAAAACAATACTGATGTGTTGCATTTGCTGATTTCTGTGATGTACAAACTTCCACCATGGCCAATTTCTCTTGCTAATGTGAGGTCACTGAATGTGGAATTGACAAAGGAATATACCCAGTTGGCTTCTGTGAGCTTTACAAGGCAGTTCCAGCACAAAACTGGGAGTATCTGATTGCTTTTTTTACTATTTTGTAATAAAACAAATAATCTTAAAAACTTGGGTGAACGATGCTATAGAAATGCATAGATAGTGATGCTTAAAATACTATAATTATAATGGGTTATCATCTAAGAGATGTCTCTTGTATGGTTGACATAATTTACATGTAAATTATGTTTTTTTCCTTTACTTCTTTTTAACCAGTGTCTTTGGCTCTTTATGGTATGTGATTGGCATCAAAATGAAAGGGAAGAAGTGAATCTAAATAGACTCATTTTATATGCTTCAACTTTCCAAGAAGTACACAGTTAGGACAGAAGGAAGTTTTCATTTCTTGATTAAAAGTTATTTATTTGATGAGTTCTAATAAATATACTTAAAGGATAAAATGTTATAACTTCTATTCATATGCACTTTAGGATCACAACACCCCACATGGATATCTACTCATAAAAAATTATGAGATTAAGAGAAATGTTTTTAAAGAATCTCTTATGTTTTATATCCCCCAAATTACTGAATTGCCTATAAATCCCAGAATACACAATGCAGTTTCACACTTCCATACTATTGCATCTGCTGTTCTTTCTACCTTGAGTGCCCTTACATCACATTTATAAATTCTTCAGTGAGTCGTCACCTATTTTGTACATGTCTATTTTGATATACATCTTACATTATTTTAACACATCTTTCTCCCCATTAGGTTCTAAGCTCTTTTAAGAGAAGCCCAATATGTCATTGAGCTTTCTGTCACCAATGCACGTAGCAGAGTATCTTAACAAATTGTATTTGAACCAAAATTAATTGAACCATAAAGTATTGGCCTTTTTTCCTATTTCTATGCCTTTACACATTTTTTATTGAATCCTGGTGTATTTTCTCTTTACAATTCAGTATTTTAAATATACCCACCAATTTACCATCAAAGCAATGTTTGTCTAAATAAATTATGAAAGGGTTCATTCAGTCTATTTTTATCATCTGTGTTTCCAATTTTCTCAATTTGCATTTTCTTATGACACAGTATGTTGAATCCACCCAAAGACACTAAAAGCAGTTTTCCTAACTACATCACATTCATACCTTAAACCATGCCATTGATTGAGCATTGCTGGCATGGTTAAAGGTATGAATATGTGTCCTTTTGGTAATCAGTGTTTGCACAGTTTAAAAAGTATTATAACACTCCCTAACACCATACACAAAAATAAACTCAAAATGGATTAAAGACCTAAGTGTAAGGACAGACACTATAAAACTCTTAGAGGAAAGCATAATCAGGACACTCTATGACATATATCACAGCAAGATCCTTTTTGACCCACCTCCTAGAGAAATGGAAATAAAAATAAACAAATGGGACCTAATGAAATTTCAAAGCTTTTGCACAGCAAAGGAAACCATAAACAAGACGAAAAGACAACATTCAGAATGGGAGAAAATATTTGCAAATGAAGCAACGGACAAAGGACTAATCTCCAAAACTTACAAGCAGTTCATGCAACTCAATATCAAAAAAACAAGCAACCCAATCCAAAAATGGGCAGAAGACCTAAACAGACATTTCTCCAAAGAAGATATACAGATTGCCAACAAACACATGAAAGGATGCTCAACATCACTAATCATTAGAGAAATGCAAATAAAAACTACAATGAGATATCATCTCACACCGGTCAGAATGGCCATCATCAAAAAATCTACAAACAATAAATGCTGGAGAGGGTGTGGAGAAAAGGGAACACTCTTGCACTATTGGTGGGAATGTAAATTGATACAGCCACTATGGAGAACAGTATGGAGGTTCCTAAAAAAACTAAAAAAAGAACTACCGTACGACCCAGCAATCCCACTACTGGACATATACCCTGAGAAAACCATAATTCAAAAAGAATCATGTACCACAATGTTCATTGCAGCTCTGTTTACAATAGCCAGGACATGGAAGCAACCTAAGTGTCCATCGACAGATGAATGGATAAAGAAGATGTGGCACATATATACAATGGAATATTACTCAGCAATAAAAAGAAACAAAACTGAGTTATTTGTAGTGAGGTGGATGGATCTAGAGTCTGTCACACAGAGTGAAGTTAGTCAGAAAGAGAAAAACAAATACTGTATGCTAACACATATATATGGAATCAAAAAAAATGGTTCTGAAGAACCCTGGGCAGAACAGGAATAAAGACGCAGACGTAGAGAATGGACTTGAGGACATGCGGAGGGCGAAGGGTAAGCTGGGACGAAGTGAGAGAGTGGCATGGACATATATACACTACCAAATGTAAAATAGATAGCTAGTGGGAAGCAGCTGCATAGCACAGGGAGATCAGCTCGGTGCTCTGTGACCACCTAGAGGGGTGGGATAGGGAAGGTGGGAGGGAGATGCAAGAGGGTGGAGATATGGGAATATATGTATATGTATAGCTGATTCACTTTGTTATACAGCAGAAACTAACATACCATTGTAAAGCAATTATACTCCAATAAAGATGTTTAAAAATATATATTATAGCAGACAGTCATATTTTTGTCACTTTTTTGTCTTGTTTCATTATTTCTTTAAAGTGTACTAAATCATTTGTAACATCCAGACATGCAAGATTCACATATTTTATATCATACCCTGTCCATGTCCTGATATTGAAGAAAGAACTCTACACATTTATAACCAGAGTTCAGTAATGTTAGTGGTGACTAATTTATTATCTTCTCCATTACCTTTTAAAACTTCAATTATGAATCACCTTGTTGATCATTTAACCTTTACTTCATATGCCATTTACAACCAGTGCTTAAAAGGAACCTAGGTACAGGCCTTACACAGTACATAAAATTGACTCAAAATGGATTATAGGCTTAAGTGTAAAATGCTAAGCTATAAAATATCTAGAAGAAAACATATGACAAAAATCTATGTAAATCTGAGCTTAACAATTAGTTCTTAGATATAATACATAAGGATTGATCCTTGAAAGAAAAAACAGATAAGTTGGACTTTATTCAAATTAAAAACTTCTGTTAGACGGAGATGCTGTTAAAAGAATGAAAAGACAAGCCACAGATTAAGGGAAAACTTTGAAAAAAAAAATCTGAAAAAGAACTTGCATCCAGAATAGACAACCTGTAAAACTCAGCATCAAGGAAACAAATTAAAAATGGTCCTGAACAAATATCTTACCATAGAAGATAGATGGCAAATAGTATACAAGAAGCTCAACATCATTTATCATTAGGACAAGGCAAATTAAAAGAACAATAATACAACACTATAGACCTATTCTAATACTTAAAATCCAAAAAATCTGACAATACAAATTGCTGGTGAGGGTGCAGAGCGACAGGAACTCTCATTTATTGCTGGTGGAAATGCAAAATGATACAGTTACTTTGGAAAACAGTGTAGTAGTTTCTTACAGGACTAACCATCATCTTACTATACAACCCAGCAACTGTGCTACTAGGTATTTACCCACCTGATTTGAAAACTTAAGCATGGGTGTGCCTGCACACACACACATACACACATACACACACACACACACAAATAGGAACATGAAAGATATAGAAGATTTATTCATAATAGTCCCAAACTGGAAGCAACCAAGATGCCCTTCAGTAGTGCATGGATAGGGACTTCCCTGGTGGTGCAGTGGTTAAGAATCCGCCTGCCAGTGCAGGGGACTCAGGTTCGAGCCCTGGTCCGGGAAGATCCCACATGCTGTGGAACAACTAAGCCCGTGCGCCACAACTACTGCGCCTGCGCTCTAGATCCCACAAGCCACAATTACTGAGCCCACGTGCCACAACTACTGAAGCTGACATGCCTAGAGCCCATGCTCTGCAACAAGAGAAGCCACCGCAATGAGAAGCTCATGCACCGCAATGAAGAGTGGACCCTGCTTGCCGCAACTCGAGAAAGCCCTCATGTAGCAACAAAGACCCAACACAGCCAAAAATAAATAAATATATTAATTTTAAAAAAAAGAAGCAGTGCATGGATAAATAAAATGTAGTACATCCATGCAATGGAATGTTATTCAGTAACAAAAGGAATAAGCTATCGAAGTCATGAAAAAAAAATATGGATGAATCTTAAATGCACCTTGCTAGGTGAAGGAGGCTACTCTGAAAAGACTGCATGCTGCATGATTTCAATTATATGACATTCTGGAAAAGGCAAAACTCAACAGAGGTTAAAAAGGTCAGTGACTCTCAGCAGTTTAGGGAGTGGGAAGAACTGAATTGATATAGGACAGGAAATTTGTAGGGTAATGAGATTATTTTGTACAATATGGTAATGGTGGATAGTAATGGTGGATAGATGACACAATGCATTTGTCAAAAGCAATAGAACTTCATAGCAGAAACACTGAATCTTAACGTATGCAAGTTTTAAAAATCGTATGGAAGTTGAGGGACTCCAGGATGGACGGCAGATTGAGAAGAGAAATCTAACTGTACAGGCAAAACCTCAGAGATACTGCAAGTTCAATTTGAGATCACTGCAGTAAAGCAAATAGCAGTGCAAGTCACACATATTTTCTGGTCTCCCAGTGCATATAAAAGTTATCTTTATACTACACTGCAGTCTGTTAAGTGTGTAATAGCATTATGTCTAAAAAAATGTTTATACCTTAATTTAAAAATATTTTATTGCTAAAAATGCCAAAACAATTAGAATAGTAACATCAAAGATCACTTATCACAGACCACCGTAACAAATATAATAATAATAGTGAAATTTTTTAAAATATTGCAAGAATTGCCCAAGTGTCACACAGAGACATGAAGTGAGCAAAAGCTATTGGAAAAATGGTGCCAAGAGACTTGCTTGACACAGGGTTGCCACAAACCTTCAATTTGTAACAAACACGGTATTAGCAAAGCACAATAAAACAAGGTATGCCTGTACAAAAAAATATATTAAATAACTTCACTGATTGTATTGGAGGGGTGGGAGTTGGAGCTGACCTAAGTAACATTGGAAAAGAGTGGAGGCTATAATACTGCAGGCAAAAGTAAATATGTATAGCACTGAACTCTAGTTGATAAAGCTGTTTCCCATAGAAGAGGTTAACAATTCTAACGCTATACATGTGTGTTAAACAATTAAGTAAATGTATGACAAATGACAGTGGCCAGGTTTCTCACAGAGTGAATGGTTACAGACAAGGAAAGAGAGAAAACTAGAATAATCCATGGAATACAGAAATAAAGTTGAAAACATCAATATAAACTCATGTTTACCTTAATATAGATACATATATAATTTTTAAGATATGTATATGCACATGGGTTAGTCTACACACCTATATTTCCTTGCTCTATCTGCTGACAAGGTTAAGAAGCAATAACACTCTGGCATCAATGAGTACACCTAGCTCATAAATCTTGATTTCTTTAATGCTAGTCTCTAAGAAAGGAACCAAGACTCCTTGGAGAAACGGCTAATTCTAGGGCTGAGGAAGAAGAGTACGTAAAAGATAAACCTAGAGAATCTTATAGTGCTAGATATTAAGGAACTTAATAATAACAATAACAACAATAATAACAATAAGAATATATCAAATAGAGAAGCCAAAGAAAGAGCTCCCCGTGGTAAAAGCTGGAACAATTTTAGCAGCAATATAAATGGATTATAATTAAAACTATACAATTAATATCTGTCAGTCCATACTGATATAGATAAATGATCAAATAAACAAATGAGTAGGGGAGAAAACACAAATATCTAGTACAGAAGAATTCCAAATAAGTTGTATAGATACTTGCCTCAAGGAGGTGCAGTATTACTCCTCAGTCCTTAAGTGTGATCTGTGCAGTGAATTCCTTCCAAGCACAACATGGAAGAAAGAGAAAAAACATAACATTCAGTAGAGAAACCTGATAAACACTATCTCATCCAGGTGATCAAGGTTACTCTCAAAATAGTATGTTTATAGTATGTATTCTTGGTGTGATGTGATGAAAATGGCATTTTACCTCTGTGGTCTTTCTTCTAAAAACTATGACCTCATTTTAATCATGAGAAAAACATTAGAAAAAATCCAATTGAGTTAGATTCTACAAAGTGCCTACTCAGTACTCTTCAAAATTTTCAAGGTAATCAAAAGTGAGCAAATGTTTATGTCCCTGCTCCCCTCACCAAATTTGAAATCCTAACCCCTAAAGGTGATGGTATTACTAGGTGGGGCCTTTCAGAGGTGCTTAAACGATGAGGTGGAGCTCTCATGAATGGGATGAGTGCTTTATAAAAGAAGGTCCCTACTGGCTTCCACCATGTGGGAAGATAGTGAGAAGGCAACAGCTACGAACCAGGAAGAGGATCTTCACCAGAAAGTGACTATACTGATGCCTTGATCTTAGACTTTCCAGCCCCTAGAACTGTAAGCAATAAATTTCTGTTGTTCATAATCTACCCAGTTAGTCATATTTTGTTATAGCAGCCCAAAAGCATTAAGATAGTAACTAAATGTGATGTGGTATTGCGTATGGAATCCTGAAACATAAAAAAGGAAATTAGGTAAAAACTATGGAAATAAATTATGAACTTTGTTAATAGTCATGTATCATTGTTGGCTCATTAATTGTGACAAATATACCATAGTAATGTAAGATGTTAATAATAAAGGAAACTTGGGGTGGGTACATGCAAACTCTAATATCTTCTTAAACAGGGTATGCAAACTAGCTTATTAAATCTGAAACTATTCTGAACTTTAAAATTGATTAAAACACATCCCAAAAAAAACTTCCTCAATTTTTGTTTGGGCCAATGTACAGGATCTTGTAAAACTTTATATGAGCCTGAGATATGTAAGTTTCTGTCCCACTCCCTGTGTCCCCTCACAAAGTAATCCTTTCATTCCATTTTGAATTATGATGCAATTGTAATATTATTTATCCAATGTTCTCCCTCCTGCTTTTTTTTCTGTTAGATATGGTTCTATAATGAACTCTTTAATTTTATACATATATTTTTCTTGCATTTTCTAAGACAGTCTTCTGCACTTTTTAATTTTTTGGGCCATTAAAAAAAATCACAAGAAACTCTTGTTAAAATTGCAGATTTGAAAGTCCTAACCAAACAATTTTTATCCAATAGCCTGGAGTCAGACTCAGGAATCTGAAGTTTTATAGACATTTAGGAAAAGATTATGCATTCCAAAATTTGAGAAACACACGTCTAAGATGTGTAGAGGTAGTGTCCTCATTTATTCTTGTTTTTTCTCCCCCTACATCTTTCTAGCAATTTTATTTTTTGTATATGAAATTATTTTGCTTTGTACAGAAAAAAAAATATTAGAGTCTAATTATCCCCTTGCATTTTCAAATGGATCTCTTGATTAAACAATTCTAAAACTCTTCTTGGTGTTATAGATTTTAATAAACATGCTAAAACTTGCAAATGTTAGCATATTTACAAATCTCTGTTACTTTTAAAATAGATCCCCCAATTTTTTTTTTTTTTTTTTCGGTACGCGGGCCTCTCACTGTTGTGACCTCTCCCGTTGTGGAGCACAGGCTCCGGACGTGCAGTCTCAGCGGCCATGGCTCACGGGCCTAGCCGCTACGTGGCATGTGGGATCTTCCCGGACCAGGGCACGAACCCGTGTCCCCTGCATTGGCAGGCAGACTCTCAACCACTGTGCCACCAGGGAAGCCCAGACCCCCGAACTTTAATTGTCTCCTGTATATGCAATTTTTTTCTGTTTTAAAAGGAATTTACTCAATCATTGATCCATTTTCCAAATTTCTAGTATTTTAATCACACTGTGGCATTTACGATAATCTTCTGACCATCTCCACCTAGTTATATACTAACACTTAAAATTTAGAATGTCTAAAATGGATTCAGTCTTTTTCTCTTTCAGCTCTGCTGTTTCTCTGGTGTTGTATTTCAGTTGATGGCAACACTAGTCTCTTAACCTGAAATTTTGCAACTATCTTCGTGTTATTCCTTTCCCTGGTCCTACTTAATGAAATTCAATACCAAAATATAACACAATTTTCTCACCCTATTCTTCCTTTCTTCAGTGGACACTATCATAACTCAAGTACTTATTTCTCATCTGAAATCTTGATATCATGTCCATTCCCAAAGCATAACTCTGATCTGTCACCACTCAAACACTGTAAGTTTGTGATTAATAAGTGTAGTTGAAATGGTTTATTAAAATCATCCATAGGACTCTTGTTAAGAAAGTGACAACTGTGGTTTCTTTCTGCAGCAATTTGTCGAGCTTGGTGAACTGCATCATTATCACATTTCCCAATTCAAAAATCAACCATCTATTGGCTTGAATTACTGTTTTAATGATAGCTAACCTATGCTATCATCCAACTGGGATATGTACAAATATACATATATATGTAATATATATATATATTAGTTAGCTGTGGCTGCCATAATAAAGTACCACAGAGTGAATGACTTAATGAACAGAATATTTATTTTCTCACAATTCTGCAGGCTAGAAGTCAGAGACTGAGATGTCAACATGGTGAGTTTCTTTTGAGCCCTCTCTCCTTGGCTTATAGATAGCCGTCTTCTCCTGTGTCTTCACATCGCCTTTTCCTCTGTGCCTGTCTGTGTCCTAATCATCTCTTCTTATAGGACACCAGTCATATTGGATTAGAGTCCCCCAGATGACCTCATTTTAACATAATTACCTCTTAAGACCCTATCTCCAAATAGTCACATTCTGAAGTTCTAGGGGTTAGGACTTTAACATGTGAATTTCAGAGACACAGTTTAACATATACATATGCAGGAAACAATGAATGCCTATGCATAAGCTGTGGGTAAAATTATTTATTGAGTGTTGATCTTGTTAAGTACTTGGGAAATCCAGTTCCCAAGTACTTAATCTAAAGTAAAAAGGCATATACCTTTTGAAATGCAAGAAGCTGTTATAGGCACTATCATTCCATGTAGATATCATGGAACACACAGATGAAGAAAACTACCTGAGGTAGGCAAGATCATCCTGACTGAAAGATTCTCCTTGTGGTATGCTGGTCTCTATCTTTCTACACAGTTGTTGTGTAAGCTATCCACTCTGAAACCCTCTGATTGTCCCATTACATTTTGCCTGGCTAACTCCTACTCTAGCTTAAACATCCCCATCTCTGGTAATGTACCTCATGTGTTCCCCTGACACATACCTTTTACCTCCTCTATCAAAACACTCATCAAACTTTCTTGTAATTTTTTTTTTTTTTTTTTGCGGTATGCGGGCCTCTCACTGTTGTGGCCTCTCCCGTTGCGGAGCACAGGCTCCGGACGTGCAGGCTCAGCGGCCATGGCTCACGGGGCCCAGCTGCTCCGCGGCATGTGGGATCTTCCCAGACCGGGGCACGAACCTGTGTCCCCTGCATCGGCAGGCGGACTCTCAACTACTGCGCCACCAGAGAAGCCCCCTTTCTTTTAATTTTAAGAATATATTGCCCTTTCATCTGAAATGTAAAACTCACTGTTTTAATGGTATTTTTTTATTAATGTATTTCAGTAATGATTTTAGTGTATATGAATCTCTATTCAAATACGTATCGTACTTGGTTTTCAAATTTTATGTTTAAATATGTTTTTAAAGCATAGAGTATCACCCTTTTGAAGTCTGTTTACTTCTAGGTTCATAGGCCTTCCTTCATAGGATATATTTCAAAACAATCTGTGGAAAGATAGGATTAGGGGGTGTGAAATAATAAGATCTATCTCTCCAGATACAGATCTACATATAGGTCACTGCTCCTAGTTCCTAGCACAGAGCTCCTAAAACTCTTGAAATGTCCTGAGTGGTAGAGATGCTAGGAGCATCTTACACAGAATTCCTAAATCCTTTGAAATTCCCTGGGTGATAGGAGCATCTTTTCTTCTAAAGGAGAGACTCTTGGCAGGCTCCTAAATAGGAGCTGGTCACCAGAAATCCCAAGCCATGATTAGAAGCTTGGAACTTTCAGCCCCATCCCCCCTTCTTCCAGGGAGGGGAGAACGGAGTGAGATCAATCATACCTATGTGATGAAGTTTCCATAAAAATCCCTAAAGTCCAGGATTCAGAGAGCTTCTGGGTTGGTGACACATCCACATGCCATGAGGCAGGCACACCTCAACTCCACAGGGACAAAAGCTCTTGTGGTTAGGACACTTCATACCTTCCTTGTGTATCTCTTCATCTGGCTTTTCCTCTGTGTCCTTTATCGTATATTTTATTACATAATAAACTGGTAAACACAAGTATTTCCCTGAGTTCTGTGAGCCATTCTAGGAAATTATCAAACTTAAGGAGGAGGTCTTGGAAACCCCTGACCTATAGAAGTATGGGAGGCCTATACTTGCCATTGACATCTGAAGTGGGGGCCGTCTTGTGGGATCTGAGGCTAACTCTAGGTGGTGTCAGAATCGAAATAAATTGGAGGACACACAGCTGGAGTTGGGAAATTGATTGATATGGGGAGAATGCCACACATTTGGTGGCAGAAGTGTTGTGAATAGTAGAGAATATAGAAGAAAAACAGCTTTGTTTGAGTTCTTAAAGTCTTTTTGTTGGTGCCTCTTTTAGGGGGGTTGTAGGCTTGCACTTATGGGTAAAGAAGAAACTATAAAATAGATGTGTTAAGAACTGATCTGTGTAGATTCCCACTTTCTGGCAGTGGTAATTTCCCTTCATTTCTTCCAGGTTGCAGATCATAAGTAATCAGGTCATACTTCACATTTTTTGAGTCTGTGTTGTTTATCCACAACACATTCATCACTAATGCCTTGTCTTTTTTGTCGTAAACTTGGGTAACTCCAATGATTAAAATTGCCAGCTATTTTGTCCCCTAGAAAAGGCACACCCTGGTCCTTGACCTATGTTTTAATACATCCACTTTAACCCTAGTTTCCTGTAATCTCTCTTGGGCTAAACATTTCTTGGTAATCACATCACTAATTTCAAAGTACCTGCAACTAAGGGTCTCAAGGTGAGAACTGGTACCTTAAAGAAAGCAATCTTGCTTTGAAATTGCAGTTCTATTTGTCCCTAAAAATGAAAGTTCATTAAAAAAATACAAAAAATTACTGCATTTCAAAAATATGTTCTTATATGTTTGCAATAAATTTTTCGAGATTTTAGCTGAGCTACTCCATGGTATTGCTGCCTCAGCATCCGTTTTGTTTTTGGCCAAGTGACCTGCAGGGACCTTGAACTGACACTAGTCCCTCCTGTGATTAACAGCACACAGAGTCATAAGCAAATATAAGTTTCTGATATGACTTCCCCAACAGCCCTTGTGATTAGCAGTCTGCCCTTCTTCCAGTGCCTTCCCCTTGCACACCCCTTAGATAAGACCCCAGTGGGGCTTAACAAAACCCCACACTTTAGGTTTGAAATTACCAACCTGGTCTAAAGCTGGGAAACCCCAATGCTCTCCACCCACAGACCCTAATAAAGGCATGAGACTCAGATCCTATACCTCTCTCTGTCGGCATCCTTCCTTAACCTCCCTGTATGGAACCCTCAAGGCATGCTATGTACTTCCTCCAGGACCTGTGAGTAATAAACTACTCTATTTCAATTTCTCTTGTGGTCTGTTGTTGAACAACAGCTTACCATCTAACTCCTTTTACTCCATTTTATAAGTTTTAATTTGATATATTCATAACATATCATAAATATATCATAATTATTTTATAGTTAATAATCAAAGACAATTTAGAAATATATGGCATTATGATTACTCTTATTATCGTTTGTTAATCACGTTAGCTCTAAAAACATTCTATAAAGTTCTTAAGGATAGGAACTACTTCTTAACTATTTGTATAGTTTTCTATCCTGCAACAACCTCACAGCCCCTGTCTATAGCACATATTATGATGTGATGTATATAATGGTTACATTTAAAAAAATATATATTTTAAATGATTATTTGTATTATATCAAGCTAGAGCATTTGGAATACTCCCTTTGTAGAGAAGGAAGTTACTGATTACCTTCAGCTTTAGATAGTTTTAAAGAATTTGAGCAGCCTGTAAAACTTAATTCTACAACACTGCTAATATTTGCATTACTTGATGTCTTAATGGAAATCTCTTCACTCTTTGTCTTTTGAGTTCATTCCCCTTATTGTTAGCATCTCCTAATGCTTCCTTTTTAGTAGTATTTTATGCGGCTGCCTTGGCACCTGATCAGAAGAAGGCATAAAATTCATACAATTCTCTAACCTTGTTCTCATTCCAGAGACAGATCCCTCCTTAAGGAGCAATTTCTGAGAATTCAGGCACCTGGTTTCTTGAAGTGAACCCTGGAGGAGAGCTCCTAATCATCTTTCAGTGTTCACATACAAATGGAATATGATTTTATACTTTTAAAAATGACATTAGTATTCATACTCATAGTTGAATCTTTATATAATATTCTGAGGAAACCTAGACTCTTTTTGAGCAGAATATGCAGTAGAACCCTGGAACTGCGAAAAAGGAAAATGCTGCCTCTCTAATAAAGGTTAGAACATCAATGTTGTTCCTCCTTTGGGATCAAATAGGCCATATATTACACAGGTTTATATCAAATATCTTTGCAAGTATAAGACCACTTAATTATAACCCCAGAAGCATTTATTGAGTGGCTAGTATAGGTGAGATACTATGGATGACACAACGAATGTCAGAAATTAACATAGTTAGTAAAAATAATTTATCTAGAGAATGATTTCATTTTGTGATAATGACAATATCTATAAAAACAACTTTGGAATCTCTTTTTCTGGTTCAAAATGAATCGTACATCAAGACATTAAAATTAACTGCCAGTTTTTGTCGTTAGATGTGAAAAAAAGGTTGGGTGGTCCGTAGTTTTCACTCAGCAAATAACTACCATGCATTTGAATATTTCTCTAGTAGTTTCTGAACAGCTACTATAATCAGAATCAAAGTCCATAATGTTCTTAACAAAGCCCCAAATCCTGATATTATTCTATTTGCCGTAAATATTTTTCCAGTTTTCCTATTTATAATGTTCTCCAACTTTCCTGGCAGCTCGCAGAGGTTATGGGTTAGTATGAATTTGCCTCTTACAGTTGGATACTGGGGTTCATATAAAAACAAAGTCAGTGTCTTATGCACTGACAGTACTTCAACCTTTTGCCTTTTTGTGTGAGGTTGTAAAAATAAGGAAGGAAGGGTCTGAGAGAATCAAATTCTTAGCCTTTGGGCTTCATGGCAGATGCATCACTGGCCTACCCAGGGTTGTCAGGGATCATCTCAGGTCTGTGTCAGGAAACTAAAGCACAAACTTTAAGGAAAATAAACTTGCTTTCCTCTTGACATGAGTACATTTTCTTTCTGCTTTCTGTCCCTTGGATTAATGTATTTCCTGTGATGCTTACCATAATAGACTATTTTGTTGAAAGTGTCTAAATTTCTTTTGATCTCTTCAGATAAATGGAGCTGAATAAGGACATTATTATAATAATTAGCACCATCTTCATCATATTATAATTATACAAAGGATCAAATAATAAGAAACCAACACTTTTAAATGCAAAGCATTTAAGTCCACTCAAATGCTTTGTGAATATCTTCGTGTACTATACCAGCTTTCCTCAAGAAGAGTCACTTTCAATTATAGGCATGAACATATTTATTCATCAGTTCGAAAAAAGCTACCAGATAGGTTAACCAGTAAATGACGTTTCCTTTCATGGAACACATAAAAAAGCCTCTCACAAAAAGACCTGCTCAAACCTTCATGTTGGATTTCCTTGTCATTTTGTAGCTGTATCATTATCTTTTTGTGAATTTGATATACCTACAATACAGTACTATTGAAGACTCGTGTTCTGCCATGATGGCTCTCACATAGTTGGTCTCAGAATTCTAACTTTGGAAATCCTCAAATTGAAATAAGTTTTTCCTCTGCTAAATATTGTATATCTACAGGGACATAATTGATAATCATTATTCCTGAGATACAGACAACAGTTAATTGACAAGCTCTTTCTTAGAACTGATTTTAGGAAAACCCAACCTTTAGGATCACAGACTGAGTATTAATGTATTTGAGGCTCTACCAAGTAAAACCTTCTTCTTTTATGTTACACTAGGTAACTAATGTGAAAAATAAACTAAAAATAATATATTTTTAATTATTAATATTTATATGAATTATTCTCTCAACCCATTTATTAATTGATTTTATTTTCTCTACCCATGACTAAAACAATATGTTTGTTTTGGTCACTACTAAAAAGCTATGAGGTAATCACTTGATAAACTACTTTTCTTCTTACACTATACTTGGACAACAGCCCCAGTTCTTAAGCCCTAACTGTATAAATCTGATTTTTTTTTTCTGAAAACCTGTTCTCTAATTTCCTATTCAATCCCCTTGCCTTTTAATAGGGATGTTTTCGCATCTTTTCAACTCCTTATCACAGGGTACTAACGTTTTCTCATTTTGTCACCAGATTCTTTCCTGTGTATTATGTGATTTTTGCAATTAGATTTAGATCAGAAGTTTCTCATTTTGGAGGGGATGGAAGAGTGAGAAGGAAAAACAAGAAAAAAATCATTTTCCTTCTTTTTAAGTCTATTGTAGTATATCTTAAAAGTTACTTAGAATTTTAAATTTGGTCCTGCAAAAGCAGAGATTATCTACTGCATACTTTATAAAGTCCAACACTTAATATTTTAGAAGGAGCTCCAGAAAATTACGTAGTTATATATTGGTTCTTATGCAAAGTATAATATGTTTTCAGAGTAGCAAAGATTTTAATCAAGTTTAAAAAGTAAAAAGTAGGCACAACTGTCCTTATAATAAGATAAGACCATTTAATACCAGCCATACGTGCATTAATATTTTATCAATAACTGAAACATCAAAGACCTTAGAAATGAATGCAACTGCTTAAATAAAAAAAAAATTTAAATCAATAATAGTCAATGATTCCGTTGTTCAAAGCAATGAAAGAAAGAAATCCTATAACAAATGCTTCTTTTTGTAGGATACAATGTTGGTAGGTCAGTAATTAAGAGAAGCTAAAGAGCTAGGAGGTGCTACTGACCTGCTGTGTGTGGCATGTTACTGTGATGTGCTGGTATCAGGACCCCTTTGGTTTGCAGAGAGAAACAATGCTGTGAACACACGAGAGAGATCTCAGTGTCTCTCTCAATCTTCTTTTCTATGGGTGAGGAAGCCAAGGATCCTGGAAGTTAACTATCTTAGGAACCATGTTCTTAATCAACGCAAAAAGTAGAGGTGGTAAGGGGGTAGAGAGAAACTGCCTTCTCTCTTCTCACCTAAATTTGTTAGGCATTGTGCCAAGTACTATACCTGTTTCATTTTACGTAATTTTTACAACTTAAAGAGGTAGAGTTTTAATTCTGATTTTACAGATGAGGAAAATCTGCAAACACCGTCAGCAACATAATTTGTGGGCCCCAGAACAAAATAAAATTCTAGGCTCATTGCTCAAAAAGGAGGAAAAAATTTTCCTTCCTCCTGCAGTTTCTCTGTTGACCAGTCATGGTGTTTTTTATTTGCTGTTTAGTGTCACCCTCCCTTGGGGATGGGCAGTAATGTTCCTTTTCGTTTAATTGTTTAACGTCTGACTTACCTCTCTAGAATATAAGTTCCAGGAGATCATGGACCAATAAAATGGGATATTTTGATTTTTTTATAAACAGATTCAGAGTGAACAAATTTGCGTGAGGTTCCGTGTTCTGATAAACTCAAACCTTACTAAAACATTGTCTCCCTGGTCGCTAATGTTGGCACTCATCGCTTAAGACAAAGTTCCTCAAATGTGTCTGATCATAAGACTCACTTGATTCATTTGTAAAAACCATTCTTATTTTCCATCCCCAAACTCCAGGAGATTTTCATAAAACTGGTTAACCAGAAGGATCATTTACAAATGAAAGTCCTATCATACTAGTCCCCTGTATAAAGCGCTCCAACGGCTTCTTATTCTACACAAAATAAAATTTAAATCCCTTTTTCTGGCATATATGTCAATTCTTTTTAACTTTCTCCCCCACCCCTGCTTGTGTGCTCAATATACAAGTTTTTAAATACCCTGTGCTTTGTAAATGCCAAACTTATTTCTGCCTTTGTATTTGCAGTTCCATTTCATGTGGCTGGATATTCTTCCTCTGATGCCTTCATGAAAGCCATCTTCTGGACATTAAGGTCCCTTTCCATTATTGTCTCTTGTAGATAAACTCCCTAACCACACAGAGTCTTCTAGAGCTCTATCACATCACTCTTTCATTTGTCTTGCCAACATTTTAACATATAAATATCTGAATTTACCTAGTTATTGCTTAATTACTTAATGTCTTATTAGCGTTCTAGAATATAAGCTCTAGGAAATCATGGACCTTATGTCTTTTTTTCCAGCCCCAGTGCCTGGATTAGTGTCTGTCAGTCAATACATATGAATTCATACTTTATCCCATTCTTGATCTTCACTACACCCTCTACATTTACCTTAATAATTTTCCTGAGTTTACATTTGGAAGGAAGATTATGACATTCCCTGACCAACATCTCACCCCCACATGGCTCTGGTCAGAATATTTAAACACCACTGAATGGTATAAAATATTGACAATTTTTGCTACTAAAATTATCACACCCAGTGCAAAATATTCAGTGTTCTCTATTATCATGACTGAGTTTAGAAAGGGATAAACTGGAGAGTAGAGATGGAGTGATAATCAGATTTCCGCTGTATAAACTGCTTGCTATTAACTATACTAGTAGCTTGTTGGTAGTTAGGAAATGGTTGGATTCTTTTTACTATTGTCTAATTTTTATATCTTTTACATTTTAAATGTCAGGAGTTTCAAAATTTTAAAAATATGTAAAAACAACATATATAAGCTGTGCTTCTTGCATAGGTAGAAAGACTCTCAAAATCTAAATGTGGTTCTGGCATTGCCACTTGAGAAGCTTAGCTTTGGAATATAACATATTTATTTAAAGTTTTCCAAAATCTTGGATGTGTTATCTCTATATAATGTTCTTGTTACCATTTATTTCCTGGAAATACTAACTTGCAATATTTTAAAATTTGGTTAAACTACGTTTAAAAACTTTAACAACTGCTCCTTTATATTATATAGTTAGTACTTCCTTCTATCTAAAACAATACAGTTAAGCCAAAAGGAGAAGAAATTTAAAATGGCTCATTCTCACCAAATAAAGATAACCACCAATGACATTTTCACATATAATATATACACATATATATATTAAATAAAGCACCCATGCTGGACATGTTTTATCTTTTATTTTTTACTTAGCAATATATATTTTGTTTAATATATAGTATATTTTCTCATATAATTGTATATCATTTTTAATATTTGCATAGGAATCCACTATATGAATGTAACAATAAGAAGTGTACTTCTTCTAGTTGATAGCTTTACTTCAATTTATTTGACTTATTTAATATGCAGAATACTTATATTTATTACTATCTTGAGTCTTCTCTGTATTAGTCTACTTGGGCTGTCACGTAATAAAATACCACAGAAATTTATTTCCTCACAGTTCTGGGGACTGGAAGTCTGAGATCTGGGTGCCAGCATGGTTGGGTTGTGATGAGACACTATTCCTGGCTTGCAGATGCCTGCCTTCTCGTTTTGTCTTCACGTGAAAGAGAGAGCAACAGAGAGTCAGAGAGAGAATGAGTTAGCACACATGAGAGAGAGCACTCTGGTGTCTCTTCTTAAAGCACACTAATCCTACTGTCTCAGAGCCCCACCAGTATAACTTCCTTTAGCTTTATTTACCTGATAAATGCCCTATCTCTAAATCTCTAAATATAATCACATGGGTGGGGTGGGGCTTCAACATATGAATTTGGGGAAGAGGTAATTCAGTCATTAATATTCTCATAATAAAAAAAATTAAACTTGCATCTTTGTACTGTTTTTAAAATCTGATACTCAGACATTATTTTCTTATAGCTTAAAAGCAGGTAAGAGTAGTAATAAGATTTCTCTAATAAGAAACAAGTAAATAATATTTATTGGAGTCTTTGTAGGGAAAACAGAGGTTCAGAGAGCCATAGAGTTTTGCCAGTCACACACTACAACACATAAACTCACATATTCTAAATCCAGTGTCCATACAATAGTGTCTAGTTTTCACACTTATAGAACGGCTAAATAACAACAACTGCATATGATGAGATCAAAGAAATAAAATGCTCTTCATGTCTTTATGGAACATTACATTGGTTTGAAAGATAATAGTCAGTTTTTACCAAAATAGCTTATCTTTCTTAGAGGTTATTATTAAAATATTCAAGGGTCTTTTTTTTTTTTTTTTTTAGGGTATCATCTGATGTATTCTGTTGAATTTGGTTATGGTTTCAAACTTTGCTGCCAGAAAGTGTTGGTGTGTGTGTTGTACCTGCTTTAAATTGACACAGAGACTTTTTCTCAAAACAGTTATCCAGTACAGAATGCTGTGCTGATTCCATGAAATGGATTGCAAACACTGTCCTATATCCTCTGTGTCTGTGTCTCTCTAAGCCAGAAATGAGCATGGAATAATATTCGAGTAACTACCCTCATCATTCTTGGAAAATGTCAGGCTCCTGAAAGGAAGAAAATTTCCTGACACATCATCAGAGTAGCAAAATGCCAGTGTCAGGGTTTAACAATATTGCAAGTGTGATTGTACCAGACATGTGTGATACAGTTTGGCTTATGTGCTTCATGGTTTTCTTTTTAAAAAGAAAAGAAAAAAGCCGCCTCTCTTCATTAGTCTGCAGTGGTATCCTTAATGCTATAATTCTCAAACAACCCACAAAATGGAATATGCGATTTCCTCCCAGAAAGTAAATCTCAAGAAAAAAAAAAATTAAATGGTTCTCAAAAGGCTCTAAATTTAGCAAGCTCAAATATGATGGTTGTTGATTATTGGTTCTGCCCTGAAGAAGATGAGCGTATTTTGAGGGAAGACATAATCCTCTTAATACATTTGCTAGATGGAATTCTAAGTATATTTAAATGGCATGATTTTAAACTAGATAGCAGCTGAGAATTTAAATGGATTTTGTTCTAGTATTTTTCTCCTAAAGAATAAGACTTTGAGTTGAAAATTTAAAAAAAGAAAACTCTTTCTAAGCAGGAATAGTAAAAGAAATAGAAATAAGCACAACTTGACAGGTCTTTGAGGATTATATTCCTTGTAATTTTATCCTTTCTCATGAAAATATTACTATAATTTTATTTATTTTTCTTAAGTAGAGGACCTAGTTATACTTATGAGCACTCATAACAAACAGCATTGAGTGGATATAGTAGCACTTAAACAGATTCTTCAAATGATTCAAGAATGAGCATTTCTATCATTAATTTATCTTGCTATAATAAAAGTGTTTGGTGTATAATTATTCTATACAAATCACTAAGTGTAAAATACAGTAGGAGAACATACATGAAATAGATACAGATTCCCTATCTGTGGATATTCTAAGATAGTTGGAGACCTATTACATGCGTATAAACTATACTAAATGGAAAATACTGCCTGTCATAGGAAGTTTAAGAGTTAAGGGAAGGTGGTGATGCAGAGGAAAGAGAGAGAACAGCTAACTCAGAGAACAGGACAGTTTGTGGAATAAGTGACATTTGTATTTGTATTTGTACTTAAAAATGGATAAAATGTGGACATTTAGAGATTGTGGAGGATATGGGGCATGCATATGAGGAATGGAAGTTGAAAAATGAAGGTGATTGTTCATACTACATGAAATAAAACTATAAAAGTGCATGGCTCCACATTTCTTGAATTTAGAATGAGTATGGATTTAAAGAAATTAAGTGAACTATGGGGTCAGAAAAGGTAATTTGTGGCCTGGGCTGAGGAGGAACTTGAATCCAAATATTGGTTGTTCTGGGATTTGTGAGCAAAGAGCAATGTGCAGATTTTGCCACTGAAAACAGTATCTGGTAGGCTGACTTCAAATAACTCTCAGGGTGACATCTTATTACTAAGGTGAATTTATCAGATGCAGGATCTGGTCTTAAGTGTTGGTTACTCAAAAGTTGGGTTAATGCCTCCCTTAGGAAAGGGAGAGGAGCATCCATTAACCGAGCCCAAGAGATTTTTACATGAGATTAGAATTCCCAATCATTAACTTATAATGAGAACTCGTTATTACATGACCTTACTTTCCTGGTAGATAGACAGCTGTGAAGAAAAAGTCATAAAAAGGGCTTCCCTGGTGGCACAGTGGTTGAGACTCCGCCTGCTGATTCAGGGGACATGGGTTCGTGCCCTGGTCCGGGAGGATCCCACATGCCGCGGAGCAGCTGGGCCCGTGAGCCATGGCCGCTGAGCCTGCACGTCCGGAGCCTGTGCTCCGCAATGGGAGAGGCCACAACAGTGAGAGGCCCGCATACCGCAAAAAAAAAAAAAAAAGTCATAAGAAGTTTAATTTTATAAGCATGTGATCAGAATTCAGGGAGTTTGATGATTTAAATATTTAATACTATTTGTTAATGTAACTTTTTATATCTATTTCACAGAAGGAAGGTTCTGCCAAGGAAACCCGATTTTAAAGACCCAATGTTTTGTCTATCAGTGGCTGAATGATACTGAAAACTTTTATTTCTGTGATTTTTCCCTTTTTTCTGCTTTCACAACTAACCAGTCTTCCTTCAAACATTACCTTTATATGTTGATCTTTTTAATCATCTCTTTTTCTTTTTTTTTTTTCACTGCTGTGGCCTTTCCTGATGTGGAGCACACGCTCCGGACGCGCAGGACCAGCGGCCATGGCTCACGGGCCTAGCTACTCCGCGACATGTGG
This sequence comes from Monodon monoceros, assembly GCF_005190385.1. Classification (NCBI taxonomy): domain Eukaryota; kingdom Metazoa; phylum Chordata; class Mammalia; order Artiodactyla; family Monodontidae; genus Monodon; species Monodon monoceros. The sequence goes on along the minus strand of NW_021703767.1, from coordinate 41,196,980 downwards.
GATCCTCCCGGACCAGGGCACGAACACATGTCCCCGGCATCGGCAGGTGGACTCTCAACCACTGCGCCACCAGGGAAGCCCAATCATCTCTTTTAAGAGGTTTTTTGTTTTTTTTTTTTTGATGTGGACCATTTTAAAAGTCTTTTTATTGAATTTGTTACAGTGTTGTTTCTGTTTTATGTTTTGGTTTTTTGGCCCTGAGGCATGTGGGATCTTAGCTCCCCAACCAGGGGTCGAATCCACACCCCCTGCATTGGAAGGCCAAATCTTAACCACTGGACCACCAGGGAAGTCCCCTCAATCATCTCTTAATGAGGTCTTGATGGATATTATGTGTTGATTTTACAAGATAACTCATATTTCAATGCATTAGTATGTTATAAAATAGGAAAAGCACAAACTGATTTAACTAATATGTACACTGCAACTTTCCATTACCTGCATAAAACTTTATACTGTAATATTTGGCTTATTAAGAAAGCGTGCTAGCTCTATTTGGACATCTCAAAGGAATTTCAAACTCAAGTACCAGGAAGAATTTGTTATTTTCTCACCCACCTGCCCAAGATTCCCATTGTGTATTTTTTTTTCCTTTTGTGTGTGTGTGTGTGTGTGTGTGTGTGTGTGTGTGTGGTACGTGGGCCTCTCACTGTTGTGGCCTCTCCCGTTGCGGAGCACAGGCTCTGGACGTGCAAGCTCAGCGGCCATGGCTCACGGGCCCAGCCGCTCCGTGGCATATAGGATCTTCCCGGACCAGGGCACGAACCCGTGTCCCCTGCATCGGCAGGTGGACTCTCAACCACTGCGCCACCAGGGAAGCCCCCATTGTGTATTTCATCAGTGAATGAACCTCCATCCATCATGTTGCACATATTGTAAAACTGGGAGTCTTCTTTGACAATTTCCCCTCTTCATCCTTAAAGCAACCCCTCCCTTAGTTTATCCAACAGATATATCTTGAATGGCCATACTGCTTCAGTTACTGGCAAAAGAGCAATAAAATGCAAGGAAATCACCTTGTAATTGTTACATTTAGCATGCAGTTGGGGAGGAATGTAGGCAGAAAATAAAGAATTAAAACAAGTAAAACATTTACTATATCAGAAGTTGGTAAATGTCAGATACCCAAATAAAACTGTATGAGAGAACAGGATTACGTGGGAGAAGAGAGGTGCTTTTATAGACGAGGTGGTCAGGTAATGCATCTCTGATAAGTTGTCATTTACACCTTTCTAAAATCTTATAAAGTGATGTTGACTTTAATTCTTAAATCTTGATCATATCTATTTATTTCTTTCCTTCTTCACAGTCAACACAGTGTGTGGCATCCACGAAAATACACCTCTCAGATCTTCTGCCAAGTGTATTTGACCAAAGAGCACAGTTGCTGTACTCTGAAATTCATCATACAGTTATACTTACGCCAAACTTCCCACGGACTCCTCCCAGACAGCCACTGAGCACAACAGGGATGCCAAGGTAGGCCCGTTCCTGGGAGACAGAGCATTCATTTAAAAGGCTTTCAAGAGCTTCTCATCAGTGGTATTGAATGGTGGGCTAAGACTTTCCTACGCAAATGTCTTCCTTCCCTCTCTCCCTCACCAAAGTTGGGTGGTCTCATGACTCCCACAGCCTCTCCCATTTCTCTCCCCATTTTCTTGCACATCTAATCTTTGCTTCTCAAAGGGCCTGGATACACATATCCTGCTTGAGCTCTCTCACATTCTCTCTGACCCTCTCTCCCTCTCTCCATACTTCAACCCTTTCACACAGTGAAAATCATCATGTCATCACTACTGATTAGAACACTGTAGTTTCATTCTGTTGCTCTTCAGAGACTCAAATCCATAACAGGGCATTCAAAACTCAGCGTAACTGTCTGTCCCTGGCCACCTTCCCAACTCCATCTCAAACCCCTCTCTTTCTCACTTTCCCTGTTCGAGTTCACGTGCCCTTCTTTTGTTCTGTGAAGGTGTCGTGCTTTCACTCAGTTGACAGACACCTCTATACATTCTGTTCCTTTGCCCAGAGTGCTCTGACCCCTCATTTCTCCCACCAGTTTTGAGCAGGTAACTCTTATTTATCCTATGGTTTTCCTGTTCAAACTTGCTCTGATCACCATTATCCTTCATCTAAATCAGATTCCTTTATTTTATCTTTTCAGCTTCCCTAAAGAACATTTACACATTCATTAGCATGATTGCCTTCAGAGACTTTGTCTCACTTTGCAGTTATGCATTTATTAGTATGATTATTTGATTAAAACCCAATTCCCCTACTGGGCTATAAGTTCACTTTTTATTAGCATTGTATCCCAGCATTTAGCTCAGTGTCTGGCCTGAAGTAGGCATATAATTAATATGTATTAAATGAAAGAATGAATAAACAATCTTTCTTCCTAGGAAGTCTGATTAAATAGCATATCTTCTTGAAGCTTGATTTTTTTTCAATTATAAGTAATTGCAAATATTCTATATTAAAACAGCCTCTACATAATGGGAACATAATAATACAAAACTGATGTAATTTTTAAGACTATATATCAAACTGCAAAGACATAAAACAGAATTACTGTGTATTGAGTACTTATTACATGGTAGGTACTACTGAGGACTCCATAAGCATGAACTCACTTAATTCTCAAAACACCCCAAGGCAGTGTTGCTATGATTTCTTTCTTGATGAAGATCCTGAGACTAAGTGCTGCCATCTAAGAGTGGTTACCATGTGAAGGAGCCAGGGTTCAACATAGGTACACATATGTGTTCAACTCCAGGGTGCACTCTCCTCAATGCTGTACTATGGATCCTTTTAAAGGAATTTTGTGTTTTCCAATTATACTTCCAGATTTCTAAAGAATATAAAATACACTTCTACTTTGGGATCAACTTTGAAAATCATGGTATGCTTTAAATTGCTTCTGATTTCTTGAACACAACATGAGGTGCTTCACACTGCCATTCTGTAAAAATTAGCTTGTATGTATTAGCTTCTGCAAGCCTCCCCTGAACTATTTGCATGGCTGAGATGCTCACTATCTGACTTGTACAGCATCATGGGCATAAGTCTAATTTAGCTTTTGATACATTTTATTAGTATTTTTTGTTCACTTGTCTGCCCTTCCTTAGACTATAAATTTCTTGAGAGAGTAGCAGTGTCTTAGTAAGAGCAGATATTTGTGGAGGTTTTGTTAGGCCAAATACCATACTAAGTGCTTTAATGAACTCAGTCAGTCCTACTGACAACTCTACTTATGAGGTAAGTACTATTATATCCACAATTTATAAACGTAAGACAAGATAACTAGTAAGTAGCTGGGTTTGATTTCAAGTCTGTCCAATTTGAAGTTCATTCTCTCATCCACTTAACAGAGCAGGGCAGATCGTTAGATTTTCGAAAATAATCCCATATAACTGGCATTTAGTAAGCTCACAGTAGCCTCTCCTTCTCTCCCCCACCCACCCCTTTCTCTCATCCACCTCTTCCTCCCTCTGTTTCTCTCCCCCAACTCTGGGGTGTGTGTGTGTGTGTGTGTGTGTGTGTGTGTGTGTGTGAAAGAGACAGAAACAGAAGGAGAGTGATAAAGAGAAATATTTTTTAAACACTTGTTTTTTCTTTTTGGCTGCACAGCATGTGGGATCTTAGTTCCCTGACCAGGGATCGAACCCACGCCCCCTGCAGTGGAAGCATGGACTTCAGGGAAGTCCCAAGAAGAAATATTTTTTATTAAACTTTTTATTTCTCAAATACACTTGTAATTTCCTACCAAGGGAATGAATCTGGGAAATTTTTATTAAAGGAAAACTGACAGATTGGACATATATAAAAAAATAATAATAATAACAGGAGATACTAACTTGAAAGATGGAACATATTGCTTGGATTTAAAAAAAAAACACAAATTGATCAGAGAACTATCTGGGAGTTTAAAATTAAGCAGATCATCTAAGGGGAAAAAAGCCATTTTTTTCTCATAAGATTGTCTCTTCATTAATGAAAATTCTAGAAAACCACTGACATGCATTTTTAAAATTTTTTTAATTGAAATATAGTTGATTTACAATATTATATTAGTCTCAGGTTTACAGAATAATGAATCAGTATTTTTATAAGTTATATTCCCTTTAAAGTTATTACAAAATCATGGCTGTATCTCCCTGTGCTGTACAGTATATCCTTGTTGCTTGTCTATTTTATACATAGTGATTTGTATTTCTTAATCCCATACCCCTTTCATACCCCTCCACCCTTCCCTCTCCCCATTGGTACCCGTTAGTTTGTTTTCTATATTTGTGAGTCTGCTTCTGCCTTATTTTTTAGATTCCATGTATAAGTGATAACATATAGTATCTGTCTTTCTCTGTCTGACTTATTTCACTAAGCACAGTACCCTCTAGGTTCATCCACATTGTTGCAAATGTGCAGAATTTCATTCATTTTATGTGCAGAATTTCATTCATTTTTTTGGCTGAGTAATATTCCAGTGTGTGTGTGTGTGTTCGTGTGTGTATTCCTCACATCTTCTTTATCCATTCGTCTGTTAATAACACTTGGGTTGCTTCCATATTTTGGCTATTGTAAATAATGCTGCTATGAACATTGGGGTGCAAGTAACTTTTCAAATTAGTGCTTTCATTTTCTCCAAATATATACCTAGTAGTGAAATTACTGGATCATATGGCACTTCTTTCTTTAGTTTTTTGAGGAACCTCTAAACTCTTTCCCATAGCAGCTGCACCAATTTACATTCCCACCAACAGTGTACAAGTGTTCCTTTTTCTCCACATCCTTGCCAACATCTGTTATTTGTATGTAGATTTTTGATGTTAGCCATTCTGACAGGTGTAAGGTGATACCCCATTGTGGTTTTGATTTACATTTCTCTGATAATTAGTGATGTCAAGCATCTTTTCATGTGCCTGTTAGCCTCTTTATGTCTTCTTTGGAAAAATGTCTATTCAGGTCTCCATCCATTTTTTAATCAAGTTATTGTTTTTTTTGATATTGAGTTGTATAAGCTGTTTTTATATTTTGAGTATTAATCCCTTATCTTTAATTTCATTTGCCAATATTTTCTTCCATTCAGTAGGTTGTCTTTTCACTTTGCTGATGGTTTCCTTTGCTGTGCAAAAGCTTTCAAGTTTAATTGGGTCCCAATTGTTTATCTTTGCTTTTATTTCTTTTGCCTTAGGAGACATATCCAAAAAAATATTTCTACAATTTATGTTAAAGAATGTTCTGCCCATGTTTTCTTCTATGAGTTTTATGGTTTCAGGTCTTACATTCAGGTCTTTAATCCATCTTGAGCTTATTTTTGTATATAGTGTGAGAAAATGTTCTATTCAGTGTTCTTGGATTGAAAGAATTAATATTGTTAAAATGTCCATACTATCCAAAGCAATCTGCAGATTCAATCTGTATCCCTATAAAAATGCCCATGACTTTTTTCACAGAACTAGAAGAAATAATGCAAAAATTTATATGAAACCACAAAAGACCCTGAATAGCCAAAGAAATCTTGAGAAAGAAGGACAAAGTTGGAGGTATCACACTCCCTGACTTCAGATTTTACTACAAAGCTATAGTCATCAAAACAGCATGGTACTAGTACTTAAACAGACATATAGTTCAATAGATGGAATAGGGGGCCCAGAAATAAACCCACATGGCTATGGTTAATTAATCTATGAGAAAGGAGGCAAGAACACACAATGGAGAAAAGATAGTCTCTTCAATAAGTTATGCTGGGAAAACTGGACAGCTGCATTTATTTTTACTTTTAAGATCAATTTTAGATTAGAAATTTGTTTTAAATTAAATGCTTGTTGAAATATATAACTTCTCATAGTGTGTTGCTATTTTCAACCCTCTTAGCATGTCTCTGATTTTCATTGCATTTAACCTATCTATAGAAAATTAAATACTATGTGGACATGAACATGACAGTGGGAAATAAATTTAGGGTGATGTCCATTTTCCCTCCTAGAAAAAAATGTAATTGATGTAACTATGTTAGCAGAAAAAAACAGACAATAAAATGTTCTTATTCTAACATATCATGTTCTTTATATCATTATGACTGGTAGAATCAATAGTTTATTGCAGGAGAATTTTTTATCCATGTCATTTACAAATGACAATTCATGGCACATGAAGCATTGAGATATTTCCTGTCTCCTTCATGTATTAGTGAGCTGATTCTAAAAGGAACAATTTCAGTAAGAGATAGACTTTTCCTCAAATTTTATATTACTTTTTTCTTTCTGATGAACAGTCTGCAATAGTTGCCATGTAAATGGAAACTTAAAAATAAGCTAGCTGTCTTTCAGTCTAAATAAATCACTGCTTTATTATATATCTAATTATGAGGTATATTTATGTACGTCTCTCTGAAAACTGGCATCCACTGATCAGTGGCATTCTAAAGGCAGAGAAATGCTCTAGGTTGCTGAAAATATAAAAGATCAAGAAAAATTTTCCTCTGAGGGAACGTGTAACAAAAAGGATTATAATATAATTCAGTCAGAGTAAATGAGAACAAATAACATAGTAGACTGGCTTGTCCTGTTATATGGTAATGACATACACAGAACCACTCCTTTTTGAAGGTCTGGGTATCAGTCCTTGACAGAGCTACCTGTAGAAATCATGTAACTAGCTTGAGATATGCTGAATTGGGCTATTCTACATATTTTTAGTATATTTCTAGACTGACAGATTTCCAAGAAAATTAATAGCTATAAAGGAATAGTAAGTGGTGAGTTTATTTGCCTATTTGAGAGGCTAAACTGACAAGGTTGTAGTGCTGATGTAGAATTCTAATGTCTTGTAATTATCATAATTTTTATTTCTTGACAATGTATGGATATTTTAAATGCCAATAAGATGAGTCTCAGAGAAATGTCTATGTACGCTTGGAACTAGCAGGAATGGCAATTCTATAAATACTAGTAAATACTGGAGTAAATAGTGGTTACCTGCAATCTTGTCACTTGGAAAACTTTAGGAGGTAGGCAACATTTCTAACTGACTGCTATGAAAAACTGCCCAGAGAATTAGCAACAAGGGAAGCTTTCATTTTTTGTGGAGGTCAGATGATTCCAGCTACTTAGGTTAAGGGGGCACAATATGAAAAATAGAAATAGATGTGTCAAGTAAAAACACTGCAAAGTAATACAGATATTGTGTTTTTTATGTGTCAAGTATATATTCAAATGCCAAGAAATTTCATTCTTCCTGTTGAACTGTCAAATCATTCTAGAAAGAAAGCTTCCAAAGACAAAATGTCAAGAAATGATGGTATAATACTAGTGATGGTATTCATCTAGAAAGAACCAAATATGTTGTCAGTACCCTTTAGGTGATTCTATAAGCAAGTCAAAAAATTACTTCCAATATATTGTCATGAAAATTGGACGGCATAACCTCTCCTTTCATTTTCTATGACTGGTAAATAAATATTTATAGCTCTATAGTGATGTATCATGGATAATAGAAGTTTTTCATTATAAATAACCTTAGGAATTACCAGATCATCATTTGTGAGCTGGAAGAAAAAGAAAGAGAGATCAAGTGACTCACTCAAGGTCATCACACAGATTTTTAGAGATGGGGACAGAAAACAGTGGTATTGTTTTTTTCACTTGAAGTTCAGTGCTTCTTTTTGTATTACAGCATGCCAAAGTTAATTTTCCAAATGGAAAAGTGATTTGGATCATTTAAGAATGTAAAACATGTTGAGATTAACACAAAACTATCTACTTATTTAAATTGTTTACAATTCCCAAAACAAGTGAAATGGATAAGTGTGGGAACATACTCAAACAAAATATGTAGCCAAGTACTTGGTACAAAGGATCTAGCCTGCTCCAGTTATTTGCAGATAAAAAGCTATCCTTCATTTATATTTTAAAAATTCATGGATAAATATAGGGGTAGAAATTTGCTTAGGCAAGTGCACTGGTCAACAATATGCCAATTTAAAACTAGTCATTATTTGGAATCCCTATAGGAAAAAGACTACTGAAAAGTCATGGTTGGGTAGTGTAGACTGTATTTATTTCTGCCTATAGTAATTACAGTAAACTAGAGAGTACCAGGTTCTTGAATTCCTCAAAAATTTATGAGATAGTTATAATATTTCTCATTTTTATTGAAGATTTGTGTACAGGCTTGCCTTTGATTTATCTGGTTACTGAGTGGGTCCATACAACAGTGAGCTAATGTTTTGTTCTTTCTTATCTTCTCTTGACCAATGTAGAATATACTTTAAGAAAAGCATTTGAACTAAGATTGACATCAGACTACAAAAATTTACCATTATTTATAGAAGACCAGAGCATAGATAAATTAATAATACAGTTTTTCTCTCAAGAGATTCTGCCTTTCCCTTTGAAGGATTGTCCTCTCAGGGTCAAGGTCATGGACAAAGCAGCCTGGAGAAATTCCTTTGCAGCTGTCTGCTCTGAGCAGGCATGTGGAAAATAAGCAGATGACTTCAATTTGCAGTGTCATTACTCACCCCATTCCTGACGTTGTCCTAGCATACACACACATACCATGAACAGCACCAGAGCTATATTCCCATATGCCTGATATTTGAACTACAGTATGTCAAAATAGATTTGGAGAAGAAGGTGTTTGCTGATATATGGCATATATTCATTTTAAGTAAAGATGGGTAAGGTCTTCACCTCATTTTCCCTAAGGTAGCTGGATTCCCTGGTGTCTATTGTTTTTTTGTTTGTTTTTGTTTTAATAAACACCATCCAGACTGAATAAGATGATATCATTAAAAATGCGACTTAGCCAACAAACCATATTGATGGTGTTGACCATCTGACAATGACAAGTTATTCTACTTTTTAGAAGACTTTTGACAAAATTTGTCTACACATGAGAAAATAAGACATTGGGAATTTATAAGAATTCTCCACGAAAATATAACAGAGATTTTAGACCTGAGACATCAGGTTTTCTCTAACGTAACTCTGGTTTTAAATCACATAATGCAAGCTATTCTATGGCTGTACACTTTTCCTTCAGAGTGATGTAAAAGATTTTTTTGCTATGGAATTGTCTTCATCTCTTGGTTCAAAACAGTGTCCTCTGGATGTCTTCTGTCTAACCTGCAGCAGTTTTTTTGTTAATATAAATTAAAAGTTGTCCATGATGTCATACAACACACTCAAGATAATGTTTTTATGGAAGTAGTTTCTCAGCTATATATTTATGGAGTTTTAAAGAACTGTTAGGTGTTTTTTTTTTGTATTTTATTATTATTTTTTTATACAGCAGGTTCTTATTAGTTATCTATTTTATACCTATTAGTGTATACATGTCAATCCCAATCTCCCAATTTATCCCACCACCACCACCCCATCCTGCTTTCCCCCCTTGGTATCCATACATTTGTTCTCTACATCTGTGTCTCTATTTCTGCCTTGAAGACCGGTTCATCTGTGCCATTTTTCTAGAAGAACTGTTAGGTTTTCTTAAAGGTGAATTTCATTGATGTAACTTTTACAATAAACAGAACTCACTTTGAGCATACAGTTTTAAGAGCTTCGACAAATATATAAAGTCATATAACCACCACTGCAATTAAGACATAAATTGTTGTTTGTTTCATGATTATTTGTAACAGGGAAATATATTTGGCGCTAAGCATTAGGGTATATATTCATATCTTAGGGTGTTAAAAAAACATCAGGCAAAAAGATCAGGATTTCTTCATCTAGGGCCCTTGGACCCAGAGATATATCCATGGAGGTAATTAAGAATGTCTGAAGACTTCCTGAAATTATATGCAAAATATTATGTGTATGTACACATGTGTATTTTTCAGGCAAAAGTGTTCATAGCTTCTTTCAGAATCTCAATGATGACTCTAAACTTCCAAAATTTAAAACTCACTGTAATTAGCTTAAAGACATCATAAAAAGAAAGAAATTTCCCACTCCTTACATTTCTCCTTTATGTTCTGGCTTACGGCAATATCTGTCTCCTTAGAATTTATTCTTAATACTACTCATATGATAATTATTTACTTATCCATGAACACATACGAAGTTTCTATAATATGAAAAACACAGTGCTCTAAGATCTGAAAGATAAAAAGATAAATAGCAAATAGCCCCATCTCTAAAATCCTCACAGCCTAGTAAACCTTCTAGTATCTCTTTTATTATAGTATGACAAATTTATTAATTAGGGGATTATGCATGAATGTTTCAGTTACAACAGTATTGAAAGCTAGTTGAAATCAAGGGCCAAACCAGATATAGATGATTGTTTCATAATTGGTTATAACAGGGAAATCTATTTAGCTCTAAGGACTAGGGTATATATTCATATCTCTCTGAAGATTCCTCCATGTCTAGAGTACTACATTGCGTAGTGATTGCTGAATTAAAATAAGTGTAGATTGGGACTTCCCTGGTGGCGCATTGGTTAAGAATCTGCCTACTAATGCAGGGGACATGGATTCAAGCCCTGGCCCAGGAAGATCTCACATGCATAGCAACGAAGACCCAACTCAGCCAAAAATAAATAAATGAATTTACAAAAATAAAATAAGTGTAGATTGATTTCTGACCCTTGCTATTTGGTGTTAAGAGTGGATCAATTTTTTGAGGTATGAAATAAGTATGATTTGGTAACATGAGTTGCATTACTTCAAAGGGGAATGGGATCTTTAGTCTTGTGATGCTTACACAGTAATCTGCAAATTTCCAACAAATGAACAGAAGGAATATGGGGAAACCTAAAGAAGAATGGCCTTCTACCCAAGAAATTTTGTCTGTGGCCTACATTCTTTCTTTTAACTGGTCTTCATCAAAAGTAAGCCAATTTTAAAGGACCTTGTGTAGTTTTAACCGATGATCTTGCAAAAAGAAAGAAGCAGTTGTATATTTAAAATGATGTACTTTCTTTTTTTAAAATTTATTTTATTAAGTATAGTTGATTTACAATGTTAATTTCTCCTGTACTGCTAAGTGACTCAGTTATACATATATATACAGTCATTTTTATATTCTTTTCCATTATGTTTTATCACAGGATATTTAATATAGTTCCCTGTGCTATGCAACACCGCCTTGTTGTTTATCCATTCCATACATAATAGTTTGCATCTGCTAACACCAAACTCCCAATCCATCCCTCCCCCACATCCCCTCCCCTTGGCAACCACAAGTCCGTGCTCTATATCTGTGAGCCTGTTTCTATTTCATAAATAAATTCATTTGTGTCATATGTTAGATTCCACATATAAGTGATATCATATGGTATTTGTCTTTCTCTTTCTGACTTACTTCACTTAGTATGATAATTTCTGAGTCCATCCATGTTGCTGCAAATGGCGTTATTTCATTCTTTTTCATGCTGAGTAGTATTCCATTGTATATATGTACCACATCTTCTTTATCCATTGATCTGTTAGTGGACATTTAGGTTGTTTCCATTATTCACTACCGTGAATAGTGCTGTTATAAACATAGGGGTGCATGTATCTTTTTGAATTATAGTTTTGTCCGGTTATATGTCCAGAAGTGGGATTGCTGGATCATATGGTAACTCTATTTTTAATTTTTTGAGGAATCTCCATACTGGTGTCCATAGTGGCTACAGCAATTTACATTCCCACCAACACTATAGGAGGGTTCCCTTTTCTCCACACCCTCTCCAGCATTCGTTATAAAATGATGTTCTTTCTGTCTCATCTTCCTTAGAAGTTTGATCATTGAATTCACAGAGATAAACATATACACACACACACACACACACACACACACATATATATATATATACACACACAGGTCTGTAGAAAAAGACCTTGTTTTGTCCTCAACTTCTATGTAACTTGCTCTGTACTAGTGGAGTCATTTGGCCTCAACAGAGACTCAGATCTGCTTTGTAGTCTTAAGTCCAATCATGGCTTTAATTGAAGAAGTTTAAAACTCAATTTCCAAAATATTGGAGTAAACATTATACATTACACATAGCTTTAAATTCCTAAGAATTGTATCACTTAGTACAAGACATTAATGGAGTAGGGGTAGTGGGAGCCTAAGAAAAACTTTTTTATTCAGAAAAGGAATCAAGGAAAGACACACAGCAGTCACTGGTCAATAGCAACCATAAGTTAATATGCGTATGTTTGTGTGTGTGTGTTACGTACACACACCACAGGACCTTCAACTGCTATTCTCCCTGAAGCATCACATCCAATTTATTCAACTTATGTTCAATTCATAGATGTTATCCCAGAAATTGGTCTGACTCTAGACATTGAAATTGGCACAGGTTCTAATACAGGCCAGGCCATGGTGTCAGGACATGTTATAAACAACAAAAACCTTAGTCTAACCCAGAGAAGTGATTTGGTAGTTGGTGGATGATAGTGTAATTTTTTACAGTATTACTACTACTTATTACATTTTAATCCATTAAAGAACATTTTATCACAGAGTAAAAACTCATTATATAGCCCATTATCTACCCATTTATAATGCCTTGTATATTTATTTTCTAAAACTTCTGCAATGACCAGATTATGTGTATTTCTGACAGCATTTTTATTGACTGCCAGAAAGTATGTTCTTACATCCAACTCATGTTTGGAACAAGGAATCTTAAAATAATACCAAAACATGAGCCAAAATTGTGTTCTTATTTCAAATACCACTCAAATTGATTGATGACAGCTATACTAAAGCTCCTTACTGTTAATTGATTATCTTGTATCTGATTTTGAGTTGTACAGAAATATTCCAGAATTTTTCAGAAATATTATTTTGATTCCTTATATTTAGAACAGATAATGCTTGGGAGTCTTTCACATAATTTGTACAAAATTTAAAACTGAAATTTGTATTCAAAGACATGGATATATTTAAGTAGTGAAAAGAGTAGCCCTTTTCCCAAAAATTAAAAATAAGAATTGATATTCCCCTACTTAGACAATAATATTCCCCTAATAAATGTGTAGTCTTTATCACCTCTATCTTACTTTAATTTGAACTTCAGTGACTTAATGGAAATTAGTACAAAAACATTTTTGAAATTCATATATATGTTAGAGTTATTATAATTCAAAATACATATTTACTTTTAGTGTTTGTTTAAAAAGAAAAAAACATGAATGCTCAAAATAGAACTAGTCTCCTAACTGGTCTTACTTACGTATTATGATTTATTTCATCTAGAATTCCTTCTGATTCTCTGGTCAACCATGTTTACAGTATTATTTCATCTTCATATACTGAGTAATAAAAGTTGAAAGTGCCTTGATTAGATTGAACTCTGAATAGACAGGATTCTCAGTATTATATAACTTGCTTAGTAATCATCTTGGGTCATGTCTACACTGTAAAATCAATTCTGGTACCATTCTAATGTTTCAGATAACCAAATTGGGTAACCTCAGCAAAATTATATTACCTTTGTGGGTACAGAGTGAATGCTGGCATAGATGACAAAGTTTGTAGGGAATTAATCAAAATCCTATAATAAATGAAAATGGGAATTTGAATATTAACTAAGTTAACACGAAATATAGTAAGCATCTATGTAGAAAAAAATCTGTTGTGCAATTTGAGTTTTCCATTGATTTATTCCTTTATTTTCAAAAAATAGTAAACATACTAAGTCTCCACTATGTTCCAAGTGTTCTTCTAAGCTCTAGAATATTAATAGTGAACAAAAATGAATGACTCTGTTTTGAAGTTCAAGTTATATAGGTAATAGGTAGTAAACAAATAAGCAGAAATATAATATCAAATTGTGCTAAGTACTATGAAATAAATTAATGTTACTGAAATTTAACTGAAATATGAAGGAAAAGAAGCAGTTATCCAAGGGAATAGTAAGGTTATGGACAATTCAGAAAGTGGGAATACATGAGGGTAAAATGATTTGTGGAAGAAAACAGTGTGGTGATATCAAAAAAACTTTAAAAATTGGCATCACTGCTGAGGTGAAAGAAGGCATGGGGTGAAATGAAGGTGCAGAGATACACAGATGTTAGACAATATTAGGGTTCTATAGATCATTATAATTATCTGCAATCCTACTCTAAGTGCAATAGGTGATTATTAAAGGTTTTTCATTATTTATTTTTAAGAAGACAAATTACATGACGATTTCTGTATTTTAAAGATCATTGTGACAATTGAAGAATTGAAGGGATGATAACTGGATCAGAAGAGAGAAAGCCAATTAAGAAGTAGGAGGTTGTTCTTGAGTACAATAGACAGAGATATCGTGGCATAGGCTAGCGTGGTGAAATGAAGCAAGATAGCAGTAGACATATCGCGATGTATTTTTCAGGTAACGTTGATGACACTTTGTAATGCATTTCATAAGGGTAGGCAAATGAAGGTACAAAGGAAATTCCAAGACATCTGAATTGAGCAACAGAATCAATGTCACTTACTAAAATGTGAAAAATGGTGGTGGGGTGGTTACGATGCAGTGGTTGAGCAGGTCATGTTAATTTTGTGATGCACATGACACAGTCATATGAGGCGGTGTGTAAAATAGTAGTCTGGAATTCAAAGAAGACATTGAGAGTCCACAACGTAGAAATATTAATTAAAGCTATGTAATTGAAAAAAGTAATCTGGATAAAAATTGTAGAGAGAGGGAAAAAAAGGACCTTAGGGCTAAACCCTAAAAAATTGTGACACATGAGAGTGCTACTGAGGGGAGAACCTGGTAATGAAGTCTCCAAATAAGCACCAATAATGATACAAGGGAAACCAGGAAAGCATGGTGTCATGAAAGCAAAGAAATATACTTTAAAGGACTTTTAAAAACTATGTTCAATGCTGCAAAGTGATCTAAGAATATAATAAGGCTGAAAGATTTGCACTGTATTTAGACAATATGGAAGTTCTTGGTGATCTTCACAGAATGTTTCCTGAAAGACATTGTGATTAGAAGCTAGAGAGTTGTGGACAGAAAAATGCATTGAGATTGGGAACATATACATTCATCATTGTAGAAAGTGGGAAAGTAAATTTAATTGAGAAACAATATGCTGGAAAAATTATTGCTTTGAGGTTATGGATCATGAATTCACAGTGAATCCAATCTACATGGTTATATAATTTTCTTTAGAAGTCAGTTGTATCCCAGACAGGCTGATGTTTCCCAGGTTGGAGCAACAAAAGTAAAAAGGTCAAACTTAAAGTATTGTATGGAAATAATTACATTGATAAATTAGGGCATTTAACCTGAATAAGGAGAGAAGTGTTGAAAGGAGGTGACAAATTGAAAGAATGTGAAAATGTCAATGGATGAGTCCTAATAAGGTTTAAGAACCACTTTACTGAAATATTGTAGCAAACAAACTTAGCTTTCAGCAGAGTGGAATGTTTGAATTAATTTTTGTAGATGTAGTGGAGTTTCTGGTAATGATAAGGTGTGGTTGAAGAAATGGGTGAATTAGAAGATGTAAAGTAAGCCATCATTGGACAAAGGAAGTCAAATAATAGAAGGGCAAAAATGATAGATTTTCATGATAGTTTTTGAAATTACCTAGAATGATGGCACAAGTAGGTGTGGACAGGGAGTATGAACAAGGAGTCAAAGCCTTCACTTGTGTAGGTTGATTGAACAAAATGTTGGTATGTGAGATTAATGAGGAGAAGAGAGGGTGATGTAGCATTATGGTGTGAGCTCAAGGGAGCAGGGAGTTTTAAGAAAATGAACATAATGAGTTCTTTTTTCCTTTTTGGTTATCAATTCATAATATAATTTATTATAATTATAAGATCATAGATTAATATTTAAAACTGTTTAATTTGTTTAAATATACTTTATATCTAAGGTTTTTTACTTCTATAGTAAAATATTTATAAGGGTTCCTCATTTTCATGCATAGTATTTTAATTACTCTTAAATGTTTTTACTTTAAACAGGGCTTTGTTAGTTCTGGGAATCTAGAAAATGAAAAAAAACAAGTCAAAGTTAAAGTAAAAATGTCTTCAGAGTACATATTTCAAAGTGCAAAGTGACTATGGTTATTCTATCAATATTTAACTTTGCAATAAGAACACATTCTGACTACTGAATTTAATTCTTCTTACTGTATTTATAGGAAGGACACCACTAAGATTGAAAAGGTCAAGCAAAATGACAGTAACTAATTCAGAAATGAGATGTCAAGATTGAAGCTATAAAGCAGGGATTAACGTATAAGCAATTCAAGTACGTTTATATAGAGACACACACATAGGCACATAGCAAAATTTAGTTTAAAAAGTATTTGAAAATAATTTTGTTGACAAGGTCAACAAAAGCAGCAAGTTATGTGAGTTGAAGAGTGAACTTTTGTAAAATAGGGAAAGTGAAAGTAAACTCTAAGACTAGAAAGTAATTTTATGTTTTAGAAATAAAACATATTATATGCAGTACTATTGAGCTATACTTACACGTAGGAGAAATACATACATCATTGATATAAATTAAGACATGAATCATACAGTTAAGCTGTTTATTATTCTGATAATAATTCTTATGAATGATAGACTATGTTGCAGTTTGGGCTTAAAAATAGGCTATTCCACATTGAAAAGACATTTGTTAGAATATTGACAAATATTTTCTAATGCCATTTGAATCTATGATTTAGAGAAAGAGCTGAAAAGGAAATCAAATATATTTTCAAGGGACTCATTGAATCATAATAATTTATTGAATATTTTCTAAGTACTAAGAATTGTGCTAACAATTTATCTCCTTTAATCTTTATCCTATCAGGTTAGTGCTATTATCATCCTCCTTTGACGCATAAAGAAACTGAGGCATACATAAATTAAGTTTAAAGTTACATATTATTAAATGTTGGACCTGAGTTTCCAACCACTTTACTAAGCTTTATACCATATCTTGATTTTTTGAAATACTCAGAATTAATATAATTGAGCCTCCCACCTAAAACATGAACCCACTAGACTAGAAAGTACTTACAATGGAACATGTTGTACTGTTGTGCTCTTTCAAATCTATGACAGAAATCATCCATCAATAACAATGAAAGTTTAAAGTATTGGTAAAATTACTAGGTTCAGACCCAGAATGCATCTCAACCGAGAGCTTAAAAACTACCATCAACAGATGGAAGTTAACCCTTGAGATAAAAGCTGTGAGCTCCACAAGGATAACTCCAAGCTTTCTATCTCCAGTGTCAAATACAATTCTTAGCACAATTTTACTATTTATTGGTGTATCTAATGTCAAAAATTTGTGACCATATTGTAGACATATAACTAATATTCACAGGTAATCACCATGAATACAGTAAGCCTCCTACATACAAACCTTCAAGTTTCAGACTTTCAAAGATGCAAACATGTGCTTGCATGTCCAGTCATGTAAGTTCACATGTCTGGTGTACATTGTCACATGCATGCATCCTCTACAAGTGGTTGTGCTTTTGTGTACTTTACTGTACAGTACTGTATGAAATACAGTAGTACAGTATCTTTATTTCTTGCTTGTTCACTTGATGCCAGCCCCTGAATGCCAGCTGTTGTACTGTACTACTGTATTTTTTAGGGTACTGTATTATAAGATTAAAAATGTTTTCTTTATATTTTGTTTGTTTTTTATGTATTATTTGTGTGAAAAGTATTATAAAACTATTACAGTACTGCACTATATAGCCGATTGTTTTAGTTGGGTACCCAGGCTAACTTTGTTGGACTTACAAACAAATTGGACTTATGAACGTGCTCTCAGAATGGAGCTCGTTCATATGTAGGGGACTTACTGTATTTATCTAAAGAATCTATGTGATAATACTTCTGCAGTAGATAAGGCATTGCAACTGAAAACTCAGATGAGCAAGATTTATTGCATTTATTTTTCCCCAAATCAACCTAAATTTGATTTTGAACAGGAATTTTGTTGTGTTGGAAATAAATTTATTTAATCTTAAATATAATCAGCCACTAAGATCAGGAACAAGACAAGCATGTCTCTACTCACCACTCCTTTTCAATATTATCCTGGAAGTCCTAGCTAATGCAATAAAACAAGAAAAATAAATAAAAGATATACAGATTGGGAAGGAAGAAATAAAAGTGTCTTTATTCACAAATGGCATCATTGTCTATATAGAAAATCTGAAACAATCAACAAAAAATTCTAGAACTAATAAGCAATTATAGCATGGTTGCAGGATTAAAAAAAGATCAATCACAATCCTAAATAAGAAAGGGGAATTTGAAATTAAAAACACAATAGAATTTACATTAGCACCTCAAAAATGAAATGCTTAGTTATAAGTCTAATGAAATATGTGCAAGATCTACATGAGGAAAACTATAAAACTCTAATGAAAAAAATCAAAGAAGAACTATAACACATGGAAAAATATTCCATGTTCATGGATAAGAAGGTTCAATATGGTCAAGGGGTCAGTTTTTCCCAAGTTGAACTATAGATTCAATGCCATCCCAATCAAAATCTCAACAAGTTATTTTATGGATTTTGACATCATTCCAAAATTTGTGTGGAGTGGCAAAAGACGCAGCATAACCAAAACAATACTGAAGAAGTACAGTTGGAGGACTGATGCTATCTGACTTCTTGACTTACAGTAAAACTACGGAGATCAGGACAGTGACAAAAGAAGAAACAAATAGATCAGTAGAACAGAATAGAGTGCCCAGAAATATACCAACATAAATATAATAATATAGACAAAGCAGCAAAGGCAATATTTGACAAAGTAGCAAAGGCAATACAGTGATGCAAAGACAGTCTTTTCAAGAAATGATGCTGGACATATAAACGTCCACATGCAAAAAAAAAAAAAAAAAAAAAATCTAAACACAGACCTTACCACCCTTCACAAAACTTAACTCAAAATGAATCAGAGACCAAAATTTAAAAAGGCAAAACTATAAAAGACCTAGAAGATAACATAGGAGAAAATCTAGATGATCTTGGACTTAACTTTTTTGATACAACTCTGAAGACATGATTCATGAAAGAAAGAATTGATAAGCTGAACTTCATTAATTAAAAACTTCTGCTTTGTAAAAGACAGTACCAAGAGAATAAAAAGACAAGCCACAGACTAGAGGAAGATACTTGCAAAAGATATATCTGATAAAAGACTGCTATCGAAAACATGCAAAGGACTCTTAAAACTCAACAATAAAAAGAAAAAACAAAGAATTGGCCATGACATGAGAAATCTTTGTACCTTCTGCTCAATATTGCTGTAAACCTAAAACTGCTCTGAAAAATAGTTTATTTTTAGAAGTGGGCAAAGGACATGAATAGATATTTCTCCAAAGAAGATATACGAATGGCCAATAAGCACATGAAAAGATGCTGAGCATTATAAAACAGTATGGTGAAAAGGGGAGGGGAACAAGATTGTGGAGTAGGAAAATCCTGAGCTTGCCTCCTCTCACAGACACACAAAAACTACAACTGCATATAGAGCAACTATGTCTGAGAACAGTCTGAGCACTAGCAGAAAAGATTTTCCCCAACTAAGGACAAAAACAACAAGACACACATTGAGACAAAGTAGGAAGAGCAGAGATGGAATATGACTGGGACCCACACCCCTAGTGCAACAGCACACAGGTGGGAGGAATATGGCCATCACGGAGGTCCTCCCTGAGGAGCAAGGGGTTCAAACCTCACATTAGGCTTCCCAGCTTGTGGGACCCGCAGTGAGAAGATGAGCCCCTATAACAGCTGGCTTTGAAAACCAATGGGGATTACTCTGGGAGACTTAGAGGTCTGTAAGAAACTGAGACTCTGTTCTATAAGGGCATGAACAAAAACTCACTTGCTCCAAGTCTCAGTGCAGAGGCAGCAGCCTAAGTCATACATGAAGGAGATTCATTGACTAATTTTAGGGCATGTGCCTGAAGGGCAGGGATCTGCTGGAATGTTGTTCAGGTTTGGAGGCACTGGCTTGTGTCAATTTTTAAATTGTTGCTCACCTTCTACCTACCTGACCCAATGCTGGCAGGTGCATTTGTGACTCTCCCCATCTACCTTATTAGCACTGTTCCCCTGCCCCAGGTTAAATGTCAACCCACTCCAACTGGTGGTTCTACAAAGAACCTCCAACTCTGTGGGCCTGCTTGGCACACCAGAGCTCCCACAGCAGTTGCAGCCAGACCTTATAGCCATCCATGCCAGGGACCAGCCCCTCACATTAGTGCACCCACAGCAATCATGGCCCAGCCAGAATAGGAGGGCATATGCCACTGACACAGAAAACACACCTGGAGCACCTGGCTTTTGCAACCAGGAAGCACTGCCCTTCTGGGCTCCCAGGACACCTTTCTAGATAAAGCCACTTCTTCAAGACTGGGAGATGTAGCTGATCAGCTAATACATAAAAACAAACATAGAGAGTTAAGCAAAATGAGAAGACAATAGAATATGTTCCAATCAAGAGAACAAGACAAAACCTCAGAAAAAGAACTAAGCAAAACGGAGTTAAATAATCTAACAAAGATTTCCAAATAATGGTCATAAAAATGCTAACCAAACTCAGGAGAAGAATGGAGGAACACAGTGAGAACTCCAACAAAGTGATAGAAAATATTAAAAGAACCAATCAGAGCTGAAGAATACATTAACTGAAATGACAAATATACTAGAGGGAACCTATGGCAGATTAAAAGATACAGAAGAATGGCTCAATGGTCTGGAATACAGGGTAGTGGAAATCACCCAGTTGGAATAGCAAAAATTTAAAAAAAAGGATAGTTTAAGGGACTTCCAAGACAACATCAAGCATACTAACATCTGCATTTTATGAATCCCAGGAGGAGAGAGAGGGAGGAAGGGACAGAAGACATATTTGAAATAATAATGGCAGAAAACTTCCTTAACCAGACACAGTAAACAGATATCTAAGTTCAGGAAGTACAAAAGAAGATAAATCCCCAAAGACCCAGACCAAGACATTATAATTAAAGTATCAAAAATTACAGGTAAAGAGAGAATGTTGAACACATAAAGAGTAAAACCCCTAGTTACATAAAGGGGAGCCCCCAGGTGACTATCAGCTGACTTTTTAGCAGAAATTTTTTAAGCCAGAAAGGAGTGGCACAACATACTGAAAGTGCAGAGAGAAAAATCTTACAACCAAGAATATGCTGGCAAAGACAGAATTCAGAATTGAAGGAGACAGAGTTTCTCAGACAATCAGCTTCTACAGGAGTTAATCACCACCAAATCAACCTTACCAGAAATGGTTAAGGGACTTTTTTAAACAGAAAAGAAAAGGCTATAACTAGAAATACAAAAATTATGAAAGAAAAATTCTCACTGAAAATGGCAAACATAAAGTGAGGTAGAGGATCAACCACCTACAAGGTGATATGAAGTCTAAAAGACAAAAGCAATAAAACCATCTATATATACAATACTTAGTTAAGAGACACACAAAATTAAAAGACGTAAAATATAACAACAGAAACATAAAATGTGGGGGGTGGGGCAGGGGAGGATAAAAATGTAGTGCTTTTATACTGCACTCAAACTTAAGTGACCATCAACTTAAAACAGACTGCTATATGCAGTCCTATGTATACAAGTTTTTATAGCAGAACCTCATAGTAAACACAAACCAAAAACCTATAATAGATGCACAAAAAATAAAGATAAAGGAATACAAACATAACACTAAAAAAAGTCATCTAAAAATGAGGGAAGAGAACAAAAGAAAAAGAGAAACAGAAGGGAAAAAATACAACCAAAATTCAACAAAATGGCAGTAAGTACATACCTATCAATAATCACTTAAATGTAGATGGATTAAAAATCAATCAAAAGATATAAGGTGACTGAATGGGTAATATAAGTACTGCCTACATCAGAGTCACTTCAGATTTAAAGACACACACAGACTGAAGGTGATGGGATGGAAAAAGATATTCCATGCAAATAGAAATAAAAAGATACCTGGGATAGCAATATTTATAACAGACAAAATTGACTTTAAAACAGAGTGTAACAAAATTTTTGAAAGTCATTACATAATGATAATGAGATCAACCCAACAAGAAGATATAACACTAGTAAATACATGTGCACCCAACATAAGAGAACCTAAATACGTAAGGCAAATATTAACTAACATAAAGGGAGAAATTGACAGTAACACAATAATAGTAGGGGACTTTAACACTGCACTCAGGTCAGTGGATAGATCATCAACAGAAAATCAGTAAGAAAACAGTGGCCTTAAAGGACACATTAGTTCAGATAGACTTAATAGACACATACAGAACATTCCAACCCATAACAGCAGAATAAACTTTTTTTTCAAGTGCTCATGAAACATTCTGTAGGATAGATCAAGTTAGGCCACAAAACTAGTCTCAATAAATTTAAGAAGGTTGAAATCATATCAAACATATTTTCTGACCACAATACTATAAGACTAGAAATCAACTACAAGGAAAAAAAAAATACAAACACGTAGTCTAAACAACATGTACTAAAAAACCAATGGATCATTTAAGAAATGAAAGAAGAAATTTTAAAATGCCATGAGACAAATAAAGACAAAAACAGGGTTCCAAAATCTATGGGATGCAGCAAAAGCGATTCTAAGAGGAAAGTTTATAGTGATACAGGCCTACGTCAGGAAAGTTTAAAAAATTCAAATAAAAAATCTAACTTTATACCTAAGGGAACTAGATAAAACAGAACAAACAAAAGTTAAAATTAATAGAAGGAAGAAATAAAGATTAGATAATAAAGATTAGAGTGGAAATAAATGAAGTAGAGACTAAAATAAAAATTAGAAAAGATCAATAAAACTAACAGCTGGTTCTTTAAAAACAAACAAAATTGATAAACCTTTAGCCAGACTCATCAAGAAAAAAGAGAAATAGCCCAAATCAATAAAATCAGAAATAAAAGAGAAGTTAAAACTGACATCACAGAAAAACAAAGGATCATAAGAGATTACTATTAACAATTATATGCCAACAAATGGGACAACCTAGAAAAAATTGGGTAGATTCCCAGAAATGTGCAATCTCCCAAGACTGAATCAGGAGGAAATAAAAAATATGAGGAGACTGATAACTAGTAATGAAATGGAATCAGTGATCAAAAAACTCACAACAAAACAAAGTCCAGAACCAGATGACTTCACAGGTGAATTCTACCAAAATTTAAAGAAGAGTTAATACCTATCCTTCTAAATGATTCTAAAGTTTTAAAGAGGAAGGAATGCTTCCAAATTCATTTATGAGGCTAATTAATTTTGGTATCAGCATTACCCTGATACCAAAAACACTACAAAAAAAAAGAAAGAAAAGAAAATTACAGGCCAATATCTCTGATGAACATGGATGCAAAACTCCTCAACCAAATATTAGCAAACCAAATTCAAAAACACACTGAAACAATCATACACCACAGTCAAGTGGGATTTACCCCAGGGATGCAAGGACGGTTCAATATCCACAGATCAATCAACGTAACTGTGACACATCATATTCATAAGATCATCTCAACAGATAGAGAAAAAGCTTTTGACAAGATTGAATATCCATTTATGATAAAAATTATAAACAAAGTAGGTATAGAGGTAACACACCTGAATATAGTAAAGGCCATATCTGACAAACCCACAGCTAACATCATACGCAAGGTGAAAATCTGAAAGCATTTCCTCTAAGATCAGAAATAAGACAAGGAGGCCTACTCTCACCACTTTTATTCAGTGTAGTATTGGGAGTTCTAGTCACAGCCATCAGAGAAGAAAAGGAAATAAAATGCATTGAAGATGGAAAAGAAGAAGTAAAACTTTCACAGTTTACAGTTAGCATGTTATTGTATATTGAAAACCCAAAAGACTGTACAATAAAAACCCTGTTAGAACTAATAAATTCAGTAAAGGTGCAGGATCCAAACTTAATATACAGAAATCTGTTGTGTTTCCATACACTAATAATGATCTATCAGAAAAAGAAATTAAGAAAGTAATCTTACTTACACTGCATCAAAAAGAATAAAAAAGCTAGGAATAAATTTAACCAGGAAGTGGAAGACCTATGTTCTGAAAACTGTAAGACACTGATGAAAGAAATTGAAGAGGACACAAATAAATGGAAAGATATAACATGTTCATAGATTGAAAGAATCAATATTGTTAAAATGTCCATACTACCCAAAGCAATATATATATTCAATGCAATCCCTATCAAAATACCAATGGCATTTTTAACAGAGCTAGAACAAATAATCCTAAAGCTTGTATGGAACTGCAAAAGATCTCAAGTGGCCAAAGCAATCTAGAGAAAGAACAAACCTGGAGATATTATTCTCCCTGGTTTCAAACTATACTACAAAGCTATAGTATTCAAAACAGTATGGAAGTGGAACAAAAATAGACACATAGGTCAATGGAACAGAATAGAGAGCCCAGAAATGAACCCACACTTATATGGGCAATTAAGCTAAGACAAAGGAGGTAAGACTATACAGTGGGGAAAAGACAGCCTCTTCAATAAATGGTATTGGGAAAACTGGACAGCTACATGCAAAATAATCAGTCTGGACTACTCTCTCACACCATGCACAAAAATAAATTCAAACTGGATTAAAGACCTAAATGTAACACTGGAATCTATAAAACTTCTAGAAGAAAACGTAGGTGGTACTTGTTTTTGGTTTTTTTGATATGTTTCTTCAGGCAAGGAAGACAAAAGCAAAAATAAACAAATGGGACTACATCAAACCAAAATGCTTTTGTACGGTGAAGGAAGCTATCAACAAAATTAAAAAGCCACCTACTGAATGGGAGAAGATAGTTACAAATGATATATCTGTTATAGGGTTACTATCCAAAATACACAGAAAACTCTTCCAACTCAACATCAAAAAAGCAAACAACCTGATTTTAAAATGGGTAGAGGATATGAATAGACATTTTTCTGAAGAAGACATACAGATGGCCAACAGGCACATGAGAAGATGCTCAACATCACCAATCATCAGGGAAATGCAAATCAAAACCACAGTAAGATATCACCTCACACTTCTCAGAATGTTTATCATCAAAAAGACAATAAATAATAAGTGTTGGCAAGGATGTGGAGAAAAAGAAACCTTCATACACTGTTGGTGGGATTGTAATTTGGTGTGGTATTACTACGTAAAATAGTATGGAAGGTCCTCAAAAAATTAAAAATAGAAATACCATATGATCCACCCACTCCACTTCTGGGTATTTACCTGAAGAAAACAGTAATTTGAAAAAATATATGCACCCATATATTCAGTGCAATATTATTCACAATAGCAAAGATACAGAAGCATCCTAAGTGTCAATTTATAGATGAATGGATAAGTTATTATATATATATATATATAATTGTATATATATAACTAATATTCAGCCATAAAAAAAAAAAAGAAATCTTGCCATTTTCAATAACATGGATGGATCTAGAGGGTATTGTGCTAAGTGAAATATGTCAGACAAAGACAAATACCATATGATTTCCATATGTGTAATCTAAAAAAACAAATGAAAAAACAAAATGAAAGAGAAACATAATCATAGAGAGAGCAAACTTGTGGATGAGTGTTGTGCCAAATAAGCGAAGGGGATTAAGAGGTACAAACCTCCAGATATTAGATAAATCAGTCATGGGCATGCAATATACAGCCTAAGGAATATAGCCAATAATACTGTAATATCTTTGTATACTTACAGATAGATGGTTCTCAGACTTGGTGCTGATCATTTCATAATGTATTCAAATTTGAATCACTATGTAGTACAACTGGAACTAGCATAATATTTTATGTCAATTACACTTCGATTAAAAAAACAGGGCAATTCGAATCAAGATGACAATGATATACCCAATAGGATGGCTATAATCAAAACATAAAAATAATAATGTTTTTGAGTTGGAGAGAAAAGAACCCTCGTATATTGCTGGTGAGAATGTAAAACGGTGCAATCACTCTGAAAAACTTTCTGACATTTCCTTGAAATGTTAAACATACAATAACTCAGCATTTCACCCCTAGGTAAATATCCAAGAATAATGAAAACATGTCTATGCGAACGCTCACGCAAGAATGTTCACAATATCATTATTTGTAATAGCCAAAGAGTGGAAAAAATCCAAATGCCCATCAAATTATGAAAGAATAAACAAAATGTGATATATCCATATACTAGAATACTATTCAGCAATAAAAAGAAACAAACTATTTATACATGCTACAATGTGGATAAACCTTGAAAACATGCTAAGTGAAGGAAACTAGTCACAATGGACTAAATATTATATGATTTCATTTATATGAAATGTCCAAAGAAGACAAATCTATAAAGAAAGTAGATTAGTGTTTGCCAGAGACTAGAGTTGGGGCTGGGAATTGGGAACGACTAATAGTAGATACAGGGTTTCTTTTTGGGGTGATCAAAATATTCTGAAATTGGATTGTGGTAATTGTTGCACACCTCTGTGAACATACTAAAAAACATTACACTTTAAATGGGTGATTTTTATGGTATGTGAATTATATCTCAATAAAGGGTTAATTTTAAAAAGTGATCCAAAGACTTTAACAGACATGTCACCAAAAATGATATACAGTTGGCAAATAAGCATATGGAAAGATGCTCCACATCATGTCTTATCAGGGAAATGCAAATTAAAACAATGAAATACCACTACACACCTATTAGAATGACCAAAATCCAGAACACTGACAGCACCAAAGGCTAGTGAAGATGTGGAGCAACAGGAACTCTCATTCACTGGTGGTGGGAATGCAATAGAGAGATCTCTCTAGCTTTAGGTTATAGGGGTTACTGATGACATGTCTGACGTTAGAACACTCATGGCTCTCTGGCCTGAACTTGTAGGGTTTTGCTTCGGTCTTGAGAATCTTAGGTGAGATTCAGATATACTGGATTTAGGGTCTAGCTTCTCTAGGTCTTGTTTCCTTTCAGGTCTTTCCATTTTTATGTGATTCCTTACCAGACGTTTAACCCTGATCTTTTTAATTCCTTTTCTAACACTTGAGCACATTGCTGTTGCCCCTCCCAGTCTGAGTTGTCCAGCACAGAGCTCAGTGAGCTCAGACATTTATAAAAGAGGACGAGTGCGTTTGATTTCAAGCAGCATTTTATTTCCCCTTCTAAATTTCCTGAGGAAAAAAAGTGAAAAATATCTGCTTATCTGCTTGAGTCTCTTTTCTCAACAGGTCTTTGATTATAAAAACAACAACAACAAAAACAACAACACAGCATCAACAGTGTTTGAAAGCCAGAGCTCCAGATAAAGAGCAAAAAGGGTGATTTGACTTGACAGTTACTCAAAGAAAGTGGGAAAGAATTCTGAATGGCTTGAACTTTTAGGTGTGACTGTCACTGCTAATTAAACCTGACTAAATTAAACCAAATCATTTTCAAAGTCCCTTTGGAATGACTTCACATTAATTCTTTAAAAAAAAGGCAGGGGCGGGGGGATAAAGAGCGTGGTCATATTTTGCAGCTGGAAAGGATTGCAGAGATTTAGTCCTCAAAATTTGAACCTAGGTCTTCTAACTCCTCCTGAAGTAGTTCTTCATACTAACTCTCACTGCCTTTGAATTACAAATAAAGTCCAGTCTTTAGAGAGAAAATCAAAATCAAACATCCCCTAAGATGTTTATTAAACAACCCAATCCCTCTTTTAGCATATCAAGAATTCAGGCTTAAAGTAGCTGATTCCAAAATCTCTTCAATCAGTCAACAAGCTTGCATTAGGAGCAGTCTTTTCTCTCATTTAGAATTTTAGATTCTGGGTGGAAATGTGATCTCTATTTTACAGCTATGAGAGAGCCTCAATTCCCACACCATCACATGGACACTCCTTGTATTGTAAGCAACATCTGGAAATCATTGTATGACTATTATTAGCTAATCATTTGAAGATCCCTGGTAGAAAAAAGGGAAAACACTTTCTATTACCAAACTAAGCATACTGTCCAAACCATTGGGAGCAATGGATGAAATTCTTAATAATGAGAAACAGGTTGTATTATTACTAAAGGGCTATGTAAGTATTCAGTTGAGCCTACTTATAAATAAAAAAGAAGGTCCTCTTTCTTGCTCTCACCCTCTCTTCTCTCTGCTTTGCTTCTTGTTTCAAGGTTAACTTTTCAAAAGTGAATATAGTATTCACTTATTATTATTAAAGTATTAATAATGATTAAAGATACACAAAATTTGGATGTTACTTTTTCTTTTGTTATATCGTTGTATTAGTGTTAAAGTTGAATTTGATTATCAGAATACCAACACGTAGAAATACAATTGATAATGATAAGCATAAAGACAATAAGATATATTTGATAGTTTTTGACTAATATTGTAGAGGATAACTGCATGTATTTATACACACACTGTTTTTTTTCTTTTAAATCTATTGATTTTATTCATGTTTACAGTTGAGACACTGCCAAAAGTACTTGATTGTTGAGGTTTTGTAGTTTTGCCGATGACTCATAAATCATAACCATCAATCTTTTGATAATGAGGACTTTGATTTTTCACGTTGAATGTTGTATAAAACTTTATACTTACTATTAGAGTTGTAACTATGTAATCTAAGTAGGTCACATAAAAAGTAACAATCACAACACATAATGTGACTATTTGTTCATAAATATATGTACATCAGTCATTCTATGATTGAAGATTTCTATATTCATTAGAATTATTTTTACATAGATTTTAAGATGTACAAGTAAATTAAATAAATGTGATAAGTGAGAAAGTGTTTTTGATTTATAAGTGGGTTTATTTAGTAAAACAATGAAATTCTCAATCCCCGAATCATCTGACATTGTTAACATTGTGAATCATTTGCATTAGAACTGAAATCTACTTGATTTTACACATTTTAAGCTATAAACATTTAATCGTGATACATTTCATCATAATATCTGGGGGTAGAGATTTCTTTTTTACAAACTGAACATGCTGATTTACATTTCTAAGACATCTAGAACTTATATGACCACTGGAAAATGGCAAATGAATCAAGTTTAAAAGTCAGCCAGGTACTTATTAAACTATACTATAAAGAGTAGAATGTTTAGCATAGTAATTGTATTTATAATCTTCAAGTAATATTTTGGGGCCAAATAAATGGTTCAAAAGCTAGTTTATTTTAACTATCATATTTGTGTAATGTTACCTGAAATACATTCAGTGTGAAGTGAATCCAGTAATTGCCTTGGGAGATGTATGTTGCTAAGCAATGATTTAGGAAGGCAACCAATGTGGCAGAAGGGTATTCCTTTTCCTACTGTTTCCATTACTGACTGAAGGCACATATTCATGCAATATGCACAGATGTATATTTGTGTGTATGTATATGCATATATATGTATATAAACACATACATACACAAACACATACCTCTCATCTTCACCAGTGCAGATCAAAATGAAATGTGTTCATATTCCCCTATTGAATCATCAGGCTTTATGTTTAGTTATGCTCTTTTCCCTTTAAAATCTGTCTTCGACATAAATTTTCTTCCTTTAAATATTGTCAAAAATTGTGAACAAATTTCAATATAATCCAGCTTTTCTGCCCTCTTGAGCACTGTCCTGAATGTGATAATCTCTTAGATGGTGGAGTACTTTGTCTTGGCAAAGTTTTTCCTTGCCCTCCTTCAAATATTTTAAGGGCAATTATAATTGTAGAGCTCCTGCTCTGTAAGTGTGAAATTTCATTATTAAAGAATTTAATTAGCTGACTGTCAATCTTCTTCTGACTATTTCACTGATATGTGATATGATCACACACAGGTACATTGCTTCAGCTATGCTTCCACATTGCTTCAGCATATGACCAGGTGGTTCCCAACTCTTTAGCTCCAGGATCTCAATCTTGAGTTTCTGTCCTTTAATAATCTTTAGAATTTATTCAATTGGGTGTTGCAGGCACTCAAATCTTCACAATCTGCCCATGTCTTTTTCTCCTCCAGATGTGTTCTTCCTTTATTTTTTTTTGTTAGTTTCTGCTTTATAACAAAGTGAATCAGTTATACATATACATATGTTCCTATATCTCTTCCCTCTTGCGTCTCCCACCCTCCCACCCCTCTAGGTGGTCACAAAGCATCGAGCTGATCTCCCTGTGCTATGCGGTTGCTTCCCACTAGCTATCTATTTTACGTTTGGTAGTGTATATATGTCCATGCCACTCTCTCACTTTGTCACAGCTTACGCTTCCCCCTCCCCATATCCTCAAGTCCATTCTCTAGTAGGTCTGTGTCTTTATTCCCGTCTTACCCCTAGGTTCTTCATGACATTTCTTTTTTCTTAGATTCCATATATATGTGTTAGCATACGGTAGTTGTCTTTCTTTGTCTGACTTACTTCACTCTGTATGACAGACTCTAGGTCCATCCACCTCACTACAAATAACTCAATTTCGTTTCTTTTTATGGCTGAGTAATATTCCATTGTATATATGTGCCACATCTTCTTTATCCATTCATCTGATGATGGACACTTAGGTTGCTTCCATGTCCTGGCTATTGTAAATAGAGCTGCAATGAACATTTTGGTACATGACTCTTTTTGAATTATGGTTTTCTCAGGGTATATGTCCAGTAGTGGGATTTCTGGGTCATATGGTAGTTCTATTTGTAGTTTTTTAAGGAACCTCCATACTGTTCTCCATAATGGCTGTACCAATTCACATTCCCACCAGCAGTGCAAGAGTGTTCCCTTTTCTCCACACCCTCTCCAGCATTTATTGTTTCTAGACTTTTTGATGATGGCCATTCTGACTGGTGTGAGATGATATCTCATTGTAGTTTTGATTTGCATTTCTCTAATGATTAATAATGTTGAGCATTCTTTCATGTGTTTGTTGGCAATCTGTATATCTTCTTTGGAGAAATGTCTATTTAGGTCTTCTGCCCATTTTTGGATTGGATTGTTTGTTTTTTTGTTATTGAGCTGCATGAGCTGTTCTTCCTTTTATTATTTCTAAATCAGTGAACAGAACTGCTTATCACTTAGCTGCCTAAATAGGAAGGCTAAGTTTTAGTCTTTACTTCTTTCTGTCCTTCATTATTCATATGCCATCAGGTTTTCAATGTCTTTTAACTCTACGCTGGAAATTTAAAAAAAAAACAAAAAAAACCATCTTATCTTCTCTATTCCTATTATCACTGTTACTGGATAAAGTATAGAAATAACCTCATATTTGTCTCCTTGACAATGTTTTTTTTTTTTCTACATTGTGTTTAGAATGGTACTTTTAAAATGTAAACCTAATCATTGACCTTCTTAAAAATATTCCTATTTTTTCCCTTGTCTATAGAATATGTCCTGTATTTCTCAACATATAAGGTGGTTCTGAGTCCTCAGGATCCTGAATTAGTGGCTCAAATATGTGATTTATAAAATTTCCTATAATAATGTTATCTCTGATTGTGAGCACTACCACTCCCTGGCTTAGTTTAATGACTACTTAAACTCAGGTAAACTCAGCCACCTTAGGATTTAAGCATAGTCAACCAAGTATTTCAACTCTGTCAATTTAAAATATATATTTCTGAAAAAAGTTTTTGCAGCAAGAGAAAAAGCTACTTATGATATAGATTGACTTTTCACTTGCAATAGAGATACAAGTAAAATTTCTTTGTGATCTTTCTTTCAGATTACGGTTTATTTTTTCTATGAGAAAGTTGAAAACTCTTTGGATAGCCAGATGTATTAAGTGTGTATGGAGTTAAGTATAGATGTAAACTGTTTGTGAGTTTACTTATATTAAATAAATTTATACCAGTATATAAAGGTCCATCCTGTGCTTGGGAACAAATATTTGCTTTAGTAATCAAGCAATACATATTTACCTGTGTCTGCTTTAATGGTCAGCAGACTTTTTTTATTTTACCAAGTTGAAGGAAGCTTATATTTAGAGAAAGATAAGTTCTAGTGGGGGCAGTTAATAAAAACTGAAAATGCAGTATTTGAGCTGGTCTTTGAACTTTAGTGGGAATTGGACAACTAGGTATGGGGAAAATGCATTTTGTATTTTTATGAATGTGGGAAAAAATAACAGTAAGCCATTAAAAGATTATAATTGAGGGCCAGACAGGTTGGCAAAGAGTTAGAAAACAATTGGCAAGAGTAAAGAAAGCTTTGATAAGTACACACTCTTTATCTTGCTACTGAAAAATCTTTAAAACATGACGGCCTCCTATCTTCCACTTCTTTAGATATTGCGTGAACATACAAGAAGCCTTACTCCTTCTAGACCTTTGCTGTTTCATTTCTTCCTCTGAAATGCTTTCTCTCTTCTTTGTCCTTCAATACCAACTATACTACAAGCCACATATTCTTTCATCATTAAGTACACACTGACTTTTGCGGCAGTCACTGTGCTGAGCAAGGGCATATGTAAGTTATAAAGAGGTAAGTGCTACGTCAAGTCCTTATAATCAATTATAATACGTACTCAAAAACATGTTAAAAGGATTGTGATGAGAGAATTCTGTTCTCAAGTAACTTATCTCATATAATAAAAAATAAACAGGGCTTCCCTGGTGGCGCAGTGGTTGAGAGTCTGCCTGCCGATGCAGGGGACATGGGTTCGTGCCCCGATCCGGGAAGATCCCACATGCCGTGGACCGGCTGGGCCCGTGAGCCATGGCCGCTGAGCCTGCGCATCCAGAGCCTGTGCTCCACAACGGGAGAGGCCACAACAGTGAGAGGCCCACGTACCGCAAAAAAAAAAAAAAAAAAAATCCATGAAATTTCTATGTAAGGTGATATTATTATCTCAAACACTGCCTCTTCTGTGACATCTTCCTGATATCCAAATCAGATGTGTTGCATGTAGCACCCATATCTCTTTATACCATAGATTCTGCCAGCAGTAGAACTGGTCAAACCTTTACCTTATCCCTCTCTGTTAGACAAAGAGTATACCTATTTATCTTTCTATCCTCTGTGAATTTAAGAAAAGGCCATACACATAAAATATGTTCAGTAATATGTTGGTTAAAAAAAACCTGAAGGATGTGTTCAGCGATGTCAAATAATGTTGAAAGGTTGTGGAGACTGAGAATATAGACAAGACCATTGGAATTAGAGTGGGCATTGGTGACCTTAGAAATATTAGTTTCAATACAATGGGGGACACCTATATCAGATCACAAAGAACTAAAGCAAAGTACAATCCATTCTGCTATAATCCACCTCATGCATTCCTAAAAATCACTAAACATAGGCAAAACAGAGCAATACATTCTGTAGCACTTGAAGAGAAAATGGAGATCGGATCATAACACTCTAAAACTCTGTCAATGAGACATTAAAACAAAACAAAGGAAGTAAAGAACTTCAGGAAACTAATAAAAACTGTAGCACAGTTTTAAACCTATTAAATAGGCCAGAAATATATAAGCTATACTACAATATATAAATATATCAATAAATATATATACTACAATAAAGATGGCAGTGAGCCTTGAAAATGATCTGAAATTTGTTTGCGGAAGTGGTCATAGGAAGGGTTGTAGCAGCTTGAGTGTAATAGTGGAGTGATGGAGAAAGTTTATCTGAAATGGGACAGAAGGTTGTAACAGTATACAAGGTTGGGTGTGCTCATAAGGTACATGGTGGATGGAGGTACCTGTAGACGTTTGCAGTGAGTACATGTGTGCGTGTTGTGTATTGCTCCGTGGCTAGGTTCAGCTTGGTGAAGTTTTCCATGTTCACACAGAGTTTCTCCTGGACAAAGTCATATATGTTTAAGTAAACACAAAACCTGCGTTTTGCTCAAATTGTTCCTTAAAATATCAATCTTATTGGAAAACATTGTCATTTTTAAAATAAGCATTATAACAGAACCAACTGTAGGTGGTGAGAAAGTATATGATGACTTTGGCAGTGAATGGAAGGAATGAGAGCGAGTGTTGCAAAGTGTCAAGAGAATGAGAAAGTTAGCATTTAAAACCAGATGAGACCAAATTAAGTATATGCGTCAAGAGAATGAGAAAGTTAGCATTTAAAACCAGATGAGACTAAATTAAGAAGTATATGATTGGTAAGGTCTTAAAATAACCTATCCAGGGGAATTTGTATTCTATCAAAAATGAAAACTTTAATTGTACAAAACAAGTTCTAGAGATTGCATGTAAAAGAGAGGAAAAAATATGTTTGAAGATTCATCAGTATTCTTTCCGGGCCCCTACAATCCCATTCTGACTTGGCACCCTGCTATACCCACAAGTAAGACTATTCCTGTAATAGAAAATTGCCTATATTAAAAATACTTAAAACTTTTTCAAAACTTTCTTTTAATTCTCTTTATAGGAATGTTTCTTTCCTTTTTTTTCTTCCTCACCCTGTGTCAAAAGGTGCTAAATATTGACAAG
Organism: Monodon monoceros; assembly: GCF_005190385.1. Taxonomy (NCBI): domain Eukaryota; kingdom Metazoa; phylum Chordata; class Mammalia; order Artiodactyla; family Monodontidae; genus Monodon; species Monodon monoceros. The sequence continues at coordinate 41,162,547 of NW_021703767.1, read as the reverse complement.
TTTAGAATTTCTCATTTAGCAGGAGAAGCTATATTCAGTTTTCATCTGACTGCTTTCAGATCTGTTTGGGCAAAAAAAATGTGTTATCCTTCCCACATCTAAGGTTCTGTTTATTTCTGTTTTAACAAAGATAACACATTTAATCTAAATGGGTAAAATATAAGTGGAATTTCAGATATTGTTTTTTGGAAGAATTGAGAATCATTGAGTCTTCTGGAATAGTTGCCTTTTTAACTAAGGCCAATGCAGGGAACATTCCTTTTTAGCTCCCCGTAGGAACTTATTTATCTGGAACTAAATAGCACAGGAAAGAGAAGCAGAATGATATTAACAAAACTTATTTCACTAATTTGACTGAATCATTTCTCAAGAACATATTTTGAGTTTTAGAGAAGATAAAGGGAGATCAGATCTCTACTTTAAGCTAATGGGGTCATTTGTTCCTGTCACAAAAATACCTCCTTTAACAAAAGTTACTCATACACAGCTACAGCATAGTATTCTGTGAGGAAAGCAATATTCTTATTGAGGAAAATTATGAAAACTGGCAGATTTAATTCAAGAAAATAAAGAAAGATACAGGAATCAAATAAATTTTAATTTCGCATAACAAGGGACTCCCAGCATGCCTATGTATCCTCAGGTCTCACATGAAACCCAAAATGACATCTCTGTTGTACTTAAACTCCAGCACTGTATCCCTAGTGTATTCAGTAATCAGTTAGGGGAAATTCTCTGACCCTGTCTGATTTTCCATATTTTGCTTGAGATTCTTTTTCCAGGAAGGCCAGTGAAATTTACCTCTAGTTTAGTTTCTAAAGCTTCACTAAGAAGCCCTCATTCATTGATTCATTTATTCATGAAAGCTATTGACTTTTTCCCTTTTATAGCAATAATCAGGCATTTATACTCTGTTCTTTTTCATTTGAATATTTCAGTTTAGGAATATATATATGCCAGAAGATATAGTGACATGTTTATGTATATGTATGATACGTATTACATATAAAGGTTTATATGTATATAAATTTTTTAAGAACTCTATAACTAGAAAATATGAAAAATGAGATCATGTAACCCAGTGACTCTTAAACTTAGTTATACAAAGGCAAACTTCTGCTCTTATAAAATTTAACAGAGCTTTAACCAGGCACATTTGCATACCCAAATGCCTTGGTAATATAATTCAGCCACAACTATAGTTATTAGAAATGAACTAGGGCATATGCTTATCAGAATATGTTAAATTCTTTTATACCAATAGTCAGTTTCAGCAAAAGCTTAATTTCAGATTACTGTAAATTGCATATAGAATGTATCTGGTGGTTTATTACAGTAATGACAGAATAAGAGAAATATGCAAACAAACATTTCTCACAAACTGAAGGACACCACAGGTGATCAGTACTCTTTTCAGTTGAAATGTATTTTTACAGAGAACATAAATTTGTTTTCATTGTTTCTTTAAAACTTCATGCTATTTTATAGACAAACAATCAAATTTCCAGTGCTGGGGAATTGTTACTAATTCAAGTAATAATACCATTTTCAAATGATTTTTTTTAATATAAAGCTGGAATTAGGGTTTATTATATATCACTAGATGACAGAAGGGAGCTCATCTCAGATATTAGACCTACATCACAAAAAAGCTACAATAATTTTATATATTTCAAATTTGAGAAACGGTGCATAACGTCTACTTCTGAGTTCCATATAATGAAAGTTAGCAAGTTAGATTATGAAAATAACCGCTGATAGTTACCCTCAAGATGGTTGTTTCTTGTCTCTCAAACAGTTAAGATTTTCTCTATTTCACATAATAATCGTCTTTTAGAAATCTCATCTCTAATACTCTTATATGAATAGAAAACGTTAGGTCAGGTTGTGTCATTATCTATATTATATTTATACTGGATTTCTCGTGAATCCAGTTGTTTTCTGTGGTGTACTGAGCATTTTTATGAACTCCCAAGTAGGAATGAAAAAAACTGGAGTTATTTGAGGCTGGAAAAATGTTTGAGTTGAGTGGAACCTGAAACATAATCTGCAAACCACGGTTCCTCTTCATTTTATGTATATTTTAAGGGAAATTTAATTCAGATGTTTCTGATGAATGTGCACTTAGCTCATCAAACTTGTTGTGCAAGAGATATTTGATTTCCAGGAAGACTTTTTCTTTGCAAGACATTTTCCTCTGTACAAGGAAGTCTCATTTTGCCTTCATTAGATGTTATGCAAAAGTGGAGACACTTCTATTGCTCCTTCTCTCTCTCTTTTTTTTAATGTATCTGAGTTCATACTTTTGTTTAATGAGAACTTTTAAACCAACCATGTGTCTTGTGTTATTATAAAAGCAGTAAAGAAAATAACTGATATACTAGAGGTGACTTAATCAAACTCCACAAATTAGAAAAATAATTTGTGACTTTATATTACATTGAACCATACAATCTTTGACTGCAAAATGGCTAACATATGTTAGAAGCAGTAATGGAAAGAAATTGAACCAAAAGTCAAAGTGTCTGGTTTCTAACCTCAATTTCGCCACACACTTTCTAGGTGATTTTAGAAGAATCATATTGTTTATCTTTATCTGTAAAATGAGGGTGTTAGATAAAATGATTTCCCCAGATACAATTCTTAAAGGTCTGTCAAATTTCTGAATTCAGTATACATTTTATCAATAGTATCAAAAATATTTTTATGCATAATTTTTATTGTATATAAAATAGATATATTTTATGTATATAAAATATAGCCATGTCTCTAAATGTCACCAAAAAAGAAAAAATCAGCTTTACCTCAGGTAACAATCTTAATTCACTTAAATAAGTTTATAGCAAAATACATCTTGGTCAAAATTCAACTAACTAAAGTCTCACAAAAATATTTTCTTTGATTTTTTTTTTTTCTGTTATCTACCTTTATGGAAAACAAACAAATGATATAACAGGGACTGAATTATCAGTTATTATTATTATTATTATTATTTGCAGTACGTGGGCCCCTCACTGTTGTGGCCTCTCCTGTTGCGGAGCACAGGCTCCGGACACGCAGGCTCAGCGGCCATGGCTCGTGGGCCTAGCCGCTCTGCGGCATGTGGGATCTTCGCGGACCGGGGCACGAAGCCGTGTCCCGTGCATCGGCAGGCGGATTCTCAACCACTGCGCCACCAGGGAAGCCCTATCAGTTATTATTAACGTTTTCCCAGATTAGATTATGGTGTTTACATGTAACCATCTATAGTTATTACATCAATGTGTTTTACATGAGAAGTAATATAAAAATATCCAAAAACACTGAAAACTTTGAGATTGTTTTATTAATTGTGATAGATTGTTTTCTGCTGCAGTAACAAACAACCTCCATATTTCAGTGGCTTGAAACAATCATAGGTCATTTCTTGCTCACATGACATGCCTTTTGTGAATTGTTTGGAGGCTACATTCCATGTCTTCTCTCAGGGATCCAAGCTGATGGATACCTTATCTCAAGGTTTATTTCACAATCATGACATCTGTGGGAGGGACATGACAAGTCACTAACTTGTTCTCAAACTTTTACAGAAGGTGACACGTGATTTCCGCTCTCAAATTAGTGACCAGTGAGAGTTATCTAGTTACATGAATTTCAAAACTATGAGGAAGCACAAGTCTAGTATGTACCTAGGAAGCAAATGAGAAATAGATGGTAGACAGTATTAATGACTTGCACAGTTACACACACACAAATGGTAAGTGATATTTAGAGTAGCAGACTAGTTAAGAAAAGAAAGTTGATTGACTAATCCTTAGATCTTTGAAATCAAGAAGGGAAATATTTTTCTAATTGAAATAAATTTAAAAATTATGTAACTAGATATTCCCTAGCCATAATTTATTTAAAATGTTAATTTTAATTAATACATTTGAAATATAAAATTTTATTATTACCCTTAGTGCTAAAAATTACTTTTTTCATAATTCTATAAAATCCTGTTTTTTCACTTAATAGTGACATCTATGGGTTTAGAAAAATTTACCACAATTTTAAGTAATCATTAATATGCCATTTAGTTTATACATATCTTATGTACTTTTTATACATATCATATGTACTCTGTACCAACAATTAATAAAAGTTATCCCCAATCTTTGCCCCCCAAAAAAGCAGTTTATTTGTATTGCCTTTACTCATATATCTTAAAAATATTTGTTCATTAGGATTCTAGATATATCAATTTAAGACATGTCCTATTCAATTCTTCCTTTGATAGAATTGCTAACTCAAGTAACTCTTTATCTGTCCCTCAAGCCTTTCCAATACACCTAGTGCTCAAATTTCAGTCCCTGTCCTGTTTAATTATTATATCTAAAAATTAATAATGTTTATATTGTTTAGACTATTTTAAATAAACTTCTTCCTGAAGAGTTAAGTAGTGTATATATTTTTTTTTTTTTCTTTTTTTTTTTTTTTTTACGGTATGCAGGCCTCTCACTGTTGTGGCCTCTCCCGTTGCGGAGCACTGGCTCTGGGCGTGCAGGCTTAGCGGCCATGGCTCACGGGCCCAGCCGGTCCACGGCATGTAGGATCCTCCCGGACCAGGGCACGAACCCGTGTCCCCTGCATCGGCAGGTGGACTCTCAACCACTATGCCACCAGGGAAGCCCTAAGTAGCATAATTTTATTAATTTTTGATCATGTTTTTCTTTTTGTACAGTTTATTAAGTCTCAGTTTAGGTAGCTAACAGTGGATTATCCAGAAGTTATCAGGTTCTCAGAACACTGAGCATTTTATTTTATTGTATTTTACATCTTTATTGGAGTATAATTGCTTTACAATGGTGTGTTAGTTTCTGCTTTATAACAAAGTGAATCAGTTATACATATAATGTTCCCATATCTCTTCCCTCTTGCGTCTCCCTCCCTCCCACCCTCCCTATCCTACCACTCTAGGTGGTCACAAAGCACCGAGCTAATCTCCCTGTGCTATGCGGCTGCTTCCCACTAGCTATCTATTTTATGTTTGGTAGTGTATATATGTCCATGCCACTCTCTCGCTTTGTCACAGCTTACCCTTCCCCCTCTCCATATCCTCAAGTTCATTCTCTAGTAGGTCTGTGTCTTTATTCCCGTCTTACCCCTAGGTTCTTCATGACATTTCTTTTTCTTAGATTCCATATGTATGTGTTAGCATACGGTATTTGTCTTTCTCTTTCTGACTTACTTCACTGTATGACAGACTCTAGGTCCATCCACCTCACTACAAATAACTCAATTTCGTTTCTTGTTATGGCTGAGTAATATTCCATTGTATATATGTGCCACATCTTCTTTATCCATTCATCTGATGATGGACACTTAGGTTGTTTCCATCTCCTGGCTATTGTAAATAGAGCTGCAATGAACATTTTGGTACATGACTCTTTTTGAATTATGTTTTTCTCGGGGTATATGTCCAGTAGTGGGATTTCTGGGTCATATGGTAGTTCTATTTGTAGTTTTTTAAGGAACCTCCATACTGTTCTCCATAGTGGCTGTACCAGTTCACATTCCCACCAGCAGTGTAAGAGTATTCCCTTTTCTCCACACCCTCTCCAGCATTTATTGTTTCTAGACTTTTTGATGATGGCCATTCTGACTGGTGTGAGATGATATCTCACTGTAGTTTTGATTTGCATTTCTATAATGATTAATAATGTTGAGCATTCTTTCATGTGTTTGTTGGCAGTCTGTATATCTTCTTTGGAGAAATGTCTATTTAGGTCTTCTGCCCATTGTTGGATTGGGTTTTTTGGTTTTATTTGTTATTGAACTGCATGAGCTGCTTCTAAATTTTGGAGAGTAATCCTTTGTCGGTTGCTTCATTTGCAAATATTTTCTCCCATTCTGAGGGTTGTCTTTTGGTCTTGCTTCTGGTTTCCTTTGCTGTGCAAAAGCTTTGCAGTTTCATTAGGTCCCATTTGTTTATTTTTGTTTTTATTTCCATTTCTCTAGGACGTGGGTCAAAAAGGATCTTTCTGTGATTTATGTCATAGAGTGTTCTGCCTATGTTTTCCTCTAAGAGTCTGATAGTTTCTGGTCTTAAATTTAGGTCTTTAATCCATTTTGAGCTTATTTTTCTGTATGGTGTTAAGGAGTGATCTAACCTCATACTTTTACATGTACCTGTCCAGTTTTCCCAGCACCACTTATTGAAGTGGCTGTCCTTTCTCCACTGTACATTCCTGCCACCTTTATCAAAGATAAGGCGACCATATGTGCGTGGGTTTATCTCTGGGCTTTCTCTCCTGTTCCATTAATCTGTTTTTCTGTTTTTGTGCCAGTACCATACTGTCTTGATTACTGTAGCTTTGTAGTATAGTCTGAAGTCAGGGAGCCTAATTCCTCCACCTCCGTTTTTTGTTCTCAAGATTGATTTGGCTATTCGGGGTCTTTTGTGTTTCCATACAAATTGTGAAATTTTTTATTCTAGTTCTGTGAAAAATGCCAGTGGTAGTTTGATAGGGATTGCATTGAATCTGTAGATTGCTTTGGGTAGTAGAGTCATTTTCACAATGTTGATTCTTCCAATCCAAGGACATGGTATATCTCTCCATCTATTTGTATCATCTTTAATTTCTTTCATCAGTGTCTTATAATTTTCTGCATACAGACCTTTTGTCTCCTTAGGTAGGTTTATTTCTATGTATTTTATTCTTTTTGTTGCAATGGTAAATGGGAGTGTTTTCTTGATTTCACTTTCGGATTTTTCATCATTAGTGTACAGGAATGCCAGAGATTTCTGTGCATTAATTTTGTATCCTGCTACTTTACCAAATTCATTGATTAGCTCTAGTAGTTTTCTGGTAGCCTCTTTAGGATTCTCTATGTATAGTATCATGTCATCTGCAAACAGTGACAGCTTTACTTCTCTTCTTTTCCGATTTGGATTCCTTTTATTTCCTTTTCTTCTCTGATTACTGTAGCTAAAACTTCCAAAACTATGTTGAATAAGAGTGGTGAGAATGGGCAACCTTGTCTTGTTCCTGATCTTAGTAGAAATGCTTTCAGTTTTTCACCATTGAGGACGATGTTGGCTGTGGGTTTGTCATATATGGCCTTTATTATGTTGTGGAAAGTTCCCTCTATGCCTACTTTCTGCAGGGTTTTTATCATAAATTGGTTTTGAATTTTGCTGAAAGCTTTCTCTGCATCTATTGAGATGATCATATGGTTTTTCTCCTTCAATTTGTTAATATGGTGTATCACATTGATTGATTTGCGTATATTGAAGAATCCTTGCCTTCCTGGAATAAACCCCACTTGATCATGGTGTATGATCCTTTTAATGTGCTGTTGGATTCTGTTTGCTAGTATTTTGTGGAGGATTTTTGCATCTATGTTCATCAGTGATATTGGCCTGTAGTTTTCTTTCTTTGTGACACCCTTGTCTGGTTTTGGTATCAGGGTGATTGTGGCCTCATAGAATGATTTTGGGAGTGTTCCTCCCTCTGCTATATTTTGGAAGAGTTTGAGAAGGATAGGGGTTAACTCTTCTCTAAATGTTTGATAGAATTTGCCTGTGAAGCCATCTGGTCCTGGGCTTTTGTTTATTGAAAGATTTTTAATCATAGTTTCAATTTCAGTGCTTGTGATTGGTCTGTTCATATTTTCTATTTCTTCCTGATTCAGTCTTGGCAGGTTGTGCATTTCTAAGAATTTGTCCATTTTTTCTAGGTTGTCCATTTTATTGTCATAGAGTTGCTTGTATTAGTCTCTCATGATCTTTTGTATTTCTGCAGTGTCAGTTGTTACTTCTCCTTTTTCATTTCTAATTCTATTGATTTGAGTCTTCTCCCTTTTTTCTTGATGAGTCTGTCTAATCGTTTATCAATTTTATTTATCTTCTCAAAGACCCAGCTTTTAGTTTTATTGATCTTTGCTATCGTTTCCTTCATTTCTTTTTCGTTTATTTCTGATCTGATTTTTATGATTTCTTTCCTTCTGCTAACTTTGGGGTTTTTTTGTCCTTCTTTCTCTAATTGCTTTAGGTGCAAGGTTAGGCTGTTTATTTGAGATATTTCTTGTTTTTGAGGTAGGATTGTATTGCTATAAACTTCCCTCTTAGAACTGCTTTTGCTGCATCCCATAGGTTTTGTGTCATCGTGTCTCCATTGTCATTTGTTTTTAGGTATTTTTTGATTTCCTCTTTGATTTCTTTGGTGATCACTTCGTTATTAAGTAGTGTATTGTTTAGCCTCCATGTGTTTGTATTTTTTACAGATACTTTCCTGTAATTGATATCTAGTCTCATAGCATTGTGGTTGGAAAGGATACTTGATACAATTTCAATTTTTTTTTATATTTACCAAGGCTTGATTTGTGACCCAAGATATGATCTGTCCTGGAGAATGTTTCATGAGCACTTGAGAAAAATGTGTATTCTGTTGTTTTTGGATGGAATGTCCTATAAACATCAATTAAGTCCATCTTGTTTAATGTGTCATTTAAAGTTTGTGTTTCCTTATTTATTTTCATTTTGGATGATCTGTCCATTGGTGAAAGTGGTTTGTTAAATTCCCCTACTATGAATGTGTTTTGTCGATTTCCCTTTTTATGGCTGTTAGTATTTGCCTTATTTATTGAGGTGCTCCTATGTTGGGTGCATAAATATTTACAATTGTTATATCTTCTTCTTGGATCGATCCCTTGATCATTATGTAGTGTCCTTCTTTGTTTCTTATAATAGTCTTTATTTTAAAGTCTATTTTGTCTGATATGAGAATTGCCACTCCTTTTGGTTTCTTTTGGTTTCTTTTGGTTTCCATTTGCATGGAATATCTTTTTCCATCCCCTCACTTTCAGTCTGTATGTGTCTCTAGGTCTGAAGTGGGTCTCTTGTAGACAGCATATATATGGGTCTTGTTTTTGTATCCATTCAGCCAGTCTGTGTCTTTTAGTGGGAGCCTTTAATCCATTTACATTTAAGGTAATTATTGATATGTATGTTCCTATTCCCATTTTCTTAATTGCTTTGGGTTTGTTATTGTAGGTCTTTTCCTTCTCTTATGTTTCTTGTCTAGAGAAGTTCCTTTAGCATTTGTTGTAAAGCTGGTTTGGTGGTGCTGAGCTCTCTCAGCTTTTGCTTGTCCGTAAAGGTTTTAATTTCTCCATCAAATCTGAATGAGATCCTTGCTGGGTAGAGTAATCTTGGTTGTAGGTTTTTCTGCTTAATCACTTTAAATATGTCCTGCCACTCCCTTCTGGCTTGCAGAGTTTCTGCTGAAAGATCAGCTGTTAACCTTATGGGGATTCCCTTGTGTGTTATTTGTTGTTTTTCCCTAGCTGCTTTTAATATGTTTTCTTTGTATGTAATTTTTGACAGTTTGATTAATATGTGTCTTGGCGTGTTTCTCCTTGGATTTATCCTGTATGGGACTCTCTGTGCTTCCTAGACTTGATTAGCTATTTCCTTTCCCATATTAGGGAAGTTTTCAACTATAATCTCTTCAAATATTTTCTCAGTCACCTTCTTTTTCTCTTCTTCTTCTGGAACCCCTATAATTTGAATGTTAGTGCATTTAATTTTGTCCCAGAGTTCTCTGAGACTGTCCTCAGTTCTTTTCATTCTTTTTTCTTTATTCTGCTCTGCAGTAGTTACTTCCACTATTTTATCTTCCAGGTCACTTATCCATTCTTCTGCCTCAGTTATTCTGCTATTGATCCCATCTAGAGTATTTTTAATTTCATTTATTGTGCTGTTCATCGTTGCTTGTTTCATCTTTAGTTCTTCTAGGTCCTTGTTAAATGTTTCTTGCATTTTCTCTATTCTATTTCCAAGATTTTGGATCATGTTTACTATCATTATTCTGAATTCTTTTTCAGGTAGACTGCCTATTTCCTCTTCATCTGTTAGGTCTGGTGCATTATTATCTTGCTCCTTCATCTGCTGTGTGTTTTTCTGTCTTCACACTTTGCTTATCTTACTGGGTTTGGCGTCTCCTTTTTGCAGGCTGCAGGTCCGTAGTTCCCTTTGTTTTTGGTGTCTGTCCCCAGTGGCTAAAGTTGGTTCAGTGGGTTGTGTAGGCTTCCTGGTGGAGGGGACTAGTGCCTGTGTTCTGGTGGATGAGGCTGGATCTTGTCTTTCTGGTGGGCAGGTCCACATCTGATAGTGTGTTTTGGGGTGTCTGTGGACTATGATTTTAGGCAGCCTCTCTGCTAATGGGTGGGTTTGTGTTCCTGTCTTGCTAATTGTTTGGCATAGGTTGTCCAGTACTGTAGCTTGCTGGTCGTTGAGTGAAGCTGGGTGCTGGTGTTGAGATGGAGATGTGTCAGAGATTTTTGCCGTTTGATATTATGTGGAGCTGGGAGGTCTCTTGTGGACTCGTGTCCTGAAGTTGGCTCTCCCACCTCAGAGGCACAGCGCTGACTCCTGGCTGTAGCACCAAGAGCCTTTCATCCACACGGCTCAGAATAAAAGGGAGAAAAAGAAGAAAGAAAGAAAGAAAGAGAGAGAGAGAGAGAGAGACAAGAAAGATAGAAAGAAAGAAAGAAAGAAAGAGAAGGGAGGGAGGAAGGAAGGAAGGAGAAAGGAGGAAGGAAGGAAGAAGGAAGGAGGAAAGAACATAAAATAAAGTAAGATAAAATAAAATAAAGTTATTAAAATAAAAAATAATTGTTAAGAAAAAAAATTTTTTTAAGAAAAAAACAATGGACAGGCAGAACGCTAGAACAAATGGTAAAAGCAAAGCTATACCGACAAAATCACACACAGAAACATACACATACACACTCACAAAGAGAAAAAGGGGGAAAATATATATATATATATATCACTGCTCCCAAAGTCCACCTCCTCAATTTGGGATGATTTGTTGTCTATTCAGGTATTCCACAGATGCAGGATACATCAAGTTGATTGTGGAGCTTTAATCCGCTGCTTCTGAGGCTGCTGGGAGAGATTTCCCTTTCTCTTTTTTGTTCTCACAGCTCACAGGGTTCTCAGCTTTGGATTTGGCCCCGTCTCTGTGTGTAGGTCGCTGGAGGGCGTTTGTTTTTTGCTCAGACAGGACTGGGTTAAAGGAGCCACTGACTCAGGGGCTCTGGCTCACTCAGGCCGTGGGAAGGGAGGGGTGCAGATGCGGGGCGAGCCTGCGGCGTCAGGGGCCGGCGTGACATTGCACCAGCCTGAGGTGTGCCATGCGTTCTCCCGGGGAAGATGTCCCTGGATCCTGGGACCCTGGCAGTGGCGGGCTGCACAGGCTCCCCGGAAGGGAGGTGTGGATAGTGACCTGTGCTCGCACACAGGCTTGTTGGTGGCGGCAGCAGCAGCCTTAGCGTCTCAGGCCCGTCTCTGGGGTCTGCGCTGTTAGCTGCAGCTCGCGCCCGTCTCTGGAGCTCCTTTAAGCAGCACTCTTAATCCCCTCTCCTTGCGCACCAGGAAACAAAGAGGCAAGAAAAAGTCTCTTGCCTCTTCGGCAGGTCCAGACTTTTCGCCGGATTCCCTCCCGGCTAGCCATGGTGCACTAACCCCTTCAGGCTGTGTTCACACCGCCAGTCCTCTCCCTGCGCTCCAACGGAAGCCCGAGCCTCAGCTCCCAGCCCCGCCCATCCCGGCGTGTGAGCAGACAAGCCTCTCAGGCTGGTGAGTGCTGGTCGATCCTCTGTGCGGGAATCTCTCTGCTTTGCCCTCCGCACCCCTGTTGCTGTGCTCCCCTCCGCGGCTTCGAAGCTTCCCTCCCCCTCTGCCACCCACAGTCTCCGCCCACGAATGGGCTTTCTAGTGTGTGGAAACCTTTCCTCCTTCACAGCTCTCTCCCACTGGTGCAGGTCCCATTCCTATCTTTTTGTCTCTGTTTTTTCTTTTTTCTTTTGCCCTACCCAGGTACGTGGGGGAGTTTCTTGCCTTTTGGAGGTCTGAGGTCTTCTCCCAGCGTTCAGTAGGTGTTCTGTAGGAGTTGTTCCACATGTAAATGTATTTCTTGTGTGTCTGTGTGGAGGAAGGTGATCTCTGCGTCTTACTCTTCCACCATCTTCCCGATTCCCACACTGAGCATTTTAAATGAGCTCTTGCAGTCTGTTGAATTTTTTTTGAAAGATGTAAGTGGTATGTATTAATTTGGCTTTTCTGTTTGTTTGCTTGTTTGTAGAGTGGAAGAGGATCTTGGATCAATGGCATATGGACCAGTAGTATAAGAAAGACATATTACTTCAAAGGTATTCCTTCATGCATATTATAATGCTTCCTATTCTGTGCTACCACAATGATATATATTCATACGCCATTTATTGAGTTGAAATTAGAGCTTCTGTACTAGATTGAAAACGCCTTGTATACAGGGAGCATGACTTACACATCTCATAATTCTAGAACTTAACCCAAAATTGGTTGAAATTTAATTTTTACTGAGCATGAAGGATGTGCCAAGCACTTCATAAAGTACTTTAATATAGTTCATGTATGTGTGTATATATAATTAACATCATATTTTATTATAGAATTTTTACACATAAAGAATACAACAGGTAGTAGGGATTGTAGAAAGTTTCTGGGAAGGATCCAAGGCACCAAGAACATAGAACATGGTTACTTCTAGTCAACCACAGAAGGTTCTGAAAGAAAGGAAATATATCAAAAGTGAGGATTGTTAAAAGGGCAAAGCAGCTGCATAACCACTGGATAATTTCTTATAAAAAAAGTCAAAGTGACAGTAACAGTGGAATGACTCTAATGACCCCAAATTATTTAATGTTAATTGACTCCTCCTGTTAATGATATTTCACTCTGCTCTTCTTTCCTTTTGTGTAGCTACTTATCAAAATACTGATGTTATTCCTATTACCTTTTTAACCTAGCCAAGAAAATAAATATGTATTTTTTACTTAAAGATAATCAGAGTGTGTCTAATAGAAATGGGAGAACACACCCATAAAAAAATTCAGTGCATTGCACTTAGATTTTCCTTTCTGGTATTTCTGTTTTGTTTTTCATGAGAGTCAGCTTTTGGAGGCAAACAATGGTTTCAGGCTAATATTTACAGTCCTTTAATTTAGTAAACTAAGAGCTTAGCATAATGATAAAAAGAAGCTAGAGAAGCACATAGAAAGATGGATGCAGGGCTAATGTATTTTGATCCTTATTTTCTTCTGGATGAAATATTTTTATATTTTGTATAGTAGGGATTATGACAGCATGTGATTCCACTGTATTTACATCTGTACAATTCCCATTTCTAATAGAGTCTTTTTTTATATATATAGTTAAACTTTGATATGTTTTGTTTTATTTTCCTGTATAGCTCTTTGATATGGTCTGCTCCCTAAGTTTTCTTATGTATATTCTCCTATATTTCAAATATGTTTCTGCTCACCTCAAGCTCATTGGGAATTCTAGACTCATTTTCCCAAAGGAAAACAAGCATCGCCTCTCTGAAACATCCTATTCAGCTTCTCTCAACAGCAAATTAATGAGCTTTCTTCTAAGACATCACTTAGAACACTGATGATAATGCTAAATAGCTTGTATTGTTGATGCTGGAAGCATTATAAAACCAATTCTGCAAGGTTGAATTTCTGTCATCTTTGAGCTCATCACCGTGACTCTTAGGATGATGCCTAATTGACTTTATTAGGTGGAAACAGGTACATCTGTTTATTACATAACACAATTGTGGTCTTATCTTAGATAACTGTAACTGTTTCCAGGACAATGTCAAAGTTACGAATATTTCTCAAGCCATTTATTTTAAGGTTTTCAAAATATAACCAATAAGAGGCAAAATTATTACTTACATAAATTCAATATTTTTGATTAAACTTAAAACATATTTTGATAGGTTTTAAAGGAACCAGAGAAACCTGTAGACCCAAATCATAAGTGAGCTAAGGGGAATCTATCATGATTTATTCATAATAATTTTTCAGATTTCTCCAGTTGGTATTATAGACTAAATGTTTGTATTCCCCCAAAATTCATATGTGGAAGCCCTAACCCCAAATGTGATCATTTTAGGAGGTGGGGTCTTTGAGAGGTAGTGAGTTTTAGATGAACTCGTGAGTGGAGCCCTATGATGTGATTAGTGTTTTGTTTTGTTTTGTTTTGTTTTGTTTTTTTGTGGTACGTGGGCCTCTCACTATTGTGGCCTCTCCCGTTGTGGAGCACAGGCTCCGGACGTGCAGGCTCAGTGGCCATGGCTCACGGGCCCAGCCGCTCTGCGGCATGTGGGATCTTCCCGGACCGGGACACGAACCCGTGTCCCCTGCATCGGCAGGCGGACTCTCAACCACTGCGCCACCAGGGAAGCCCGTGATTAGTGTTTTTATAGGAAAAAGAGACACCAGAATGTCCTCTCTTCACCATATGAAAATACAGTGAGAAGGCGCTGTCTACAAGCTAGGAAAAGAATCCTCACTGGAGTACTGAATTGGCCAGCATGTTGATCTTGGACTTTTTATTCTCCAGAACTGTAAGAAATACATACTGTTATTTAAGTCATCTAATCTATGATTTTTTTTTTTTGATAGCCCAAATGGACTAATACAGTTGAGAGACTATTTTATGATTCAGTCATAGGTTGAAAGAAATACGAAAAGAAATGGAGGGCCTTAATGAATGAAACCTTTACAAGTGCCTCTGACTTGAATGAAAATTCAAGTAACATGGCATAATGAAAAGAGCCCTGATCAAGGAGTTAGTGTACTTGATATCTGATAACTTTTTCTGCCACTAGCAAGTTAAGTGATCTTGTAATGAACACGTAATTGATCCTTACCTTAATTTCCTTACTTTTAACATAAAGTAGTTGGAGGAAATCATTTTGAAGATTCTTTTTAGTACATAAATCTTACATTTCAAAAGATTAAAAGTAGGGCACTTAATTGTATGTATTTATATACATACACACATCTACACATATTTAAATGTATATGTTTGATAGGTATGCAGTAGAATGCATAATGTCTGGCTTTCTCCTCTTTAAATAAAAAATACGAAGATCAATAATAAGAGGAGATATGTATTTTATGTGATAAGAATATGAAATGCATTTCACAATTGATTCAAGAATGAAGAATTTATGGGCTTCCCTGGTGGCGCAGTGGTTGAGAGTCTGCCTGCTGATGCAGGGGACGCGGGTTCGTGCCCCAGTCCAGGAAGATCCCACATGCCGCGGAGCGGCTGGGCCCATGAGCCGTGGCTGCTGAGCCTGCGCGCCTGGAGCCTGTGCTCTGCAACGAGAGAGGCCACAACAGTGAGAGGCCCGTGTACCACAAAAAATAAATAAATGAATTAAAATAATTAAGAATTTATATGATTAACAAATGGCATAAATTCAAATAAAGAAATTAAGTAAATCTTCAGACACACCGAATGGACATATTGATGGTGGTAGATTTTTGGAGAGATGGGCATGAGAAGGAGGACACAACACTACAGTATCACATTTTTCAAAAATGATTGATTATTATAATCTCACTTGAGATTGAATATCTTTTATTTTTTACCTGACTTAAAGATCTCTTGTTATAAGACCTTACAACTACCTTTTCCTCACAAACTATATACTATTTCATGAGTCTGTAAACTGGAAAATAATTTTTAATAAATATGTATCTGTTCGTCTCAACTTTGGGGTATGGCTGCAGCATTTTGAGACACATCTCATGCTATGGCATGGCTGAAAGCATATTTTCCTCATTCATGCCAGTCTTCAGGGTAATCACTACAGTTATTTTTTTAATTTTAGCATTTACATTTTTAGCAACCTAGCCTCCTTATCCCCCCCCCAAATCTAAGCTCATAGTTTTGAATGGTAGAAAAAATAGGCTTTCATTTTTAAAAATTCTTTTAAATCCATTTGCCAGTTTTGAGAGAGAGAGAGAGGAAGGAAAAAGAAGGAAGGGAGGGAGGGAGGAAGGAAGGAAAAAAGAAAGAAAGAAGGTCAGGTACTAGAAATAGAATATCTAATGGATATGGAGGATGAATATCACTGACAGGGATAGGCTGGGACAAGACTGGTTCTTCACACCACAGAAACCATGATACCAGCTTACTCACCAAACTGGTTATGATTGTGAATTTAATGAAGAAAAAATTTCTGAGAAGTCATGCTATGTAAATATGGTTTTTATTTCAACTTTTGTCTATAGCCCTGTTTTTTGTGTGAAATGTATTTCCTCACTGAACGCTTTTCCACATTTGCCACACATAACCACCCCCCTCTCGTCCTGGAACCTGTGTGTAATTTTCTTTTATAAACTTTGACAGAAAAATTGGAGACTTTTTACCAATTAGATAATAAAAATAACTTCCCCTATTTCTCTCTATTACTCAGGGAAATCTCAGTTGTGCTGTTTCCTTATTTCCTCAAGTTATATATGATAATAATATATGCTCATTAATTCAGACACACTGAACATTTATTTTATTTACAGGTTTTGCTCCTTGGTATTCTCAGGAGATGTACATCTCAATTTTATGAGTGACTCGGGGGTAAGTAGTTATGCAGTCATGCTCCAGCCTGCTTTGGTGTCACACATTCATAATGTTGAACACTCAGCCTACAACCCACAGCAACACATCACAGTCACAATTCCAATCACACAATGTCCTATTGCAGTATTTCATGTCATACCTCTGAGACAGGCAATTTCTGATTAGCCCCTGGATTTCCCCTGCTTTTAATGTCTGGGCCCATTTGGCCGCTGACCTAGTATAAATGGGGATGGCGAGTATGTCTTTGGTCTTCTGTAGCTGCAGAGGGCTCAGAGCAGACATAAAACAGGCCTACAGCCCTACAACATCTGAACAGTGTTTCCTGTCTGTAGTTCTCATTTTTACACTTGGCATGAGCTGCAATGACCTTTACCCTATTCTTTAAAGGGATGCCTTTTATGGAGGTTAAGAGTGACTTGGCCCCCATGCTAACAAAGTCCTAGGCTCCCACTGTACTCCAACTGTGCCATATGTGCATGGTGCTGTGAATGCTGATTTAGTGGTATGGGCAACAGTCCACCAGAAGCAAGCACATTGAGATCACCACAATTATGTGACTTGAAGATATTTGTGTACCCCACTGATCATTACCAGAGTTATGAATTTTAGACTTTGGGCTGCACTTATCTGTCAACTCAGCAGCATTTTGACCACATGAATTAATGATAGCACAGAAAGTACATTCTACAGCTACTTGTAACTACTCTTTTAAAGTTGAACATGGAACTTGTACTGAAAATAGAGTCTCAACCACTTGCATCAAGGTAGAGCTATACATATTTACTGTATCCTGTTCTATATACAGTTTTGACTCCACATGTATCGCCACACATGCAGGATCATTTGACCTAAAAATTAAATGTCAAATGGTATGTTTCTGCAGTTTATTACTTAGGAATTCCATCCGTGAAAGATGGTGAAAAAAACAAACATTTCCCTTTGTTTTCCATTAATATGACAGTTTGGTCACTCCTGCAAACTTTTGTAAGACAAAATCTTTAAGAAATAAATGTAATGTACAGTAAGTGAAGAATTCTCACTTTTGCAAAGCTATAGTGTATTGTTTTACTATGCAAACTCTTTACTGAGGTTGTTGGGATATTTGATTATTATAAACTTCTTTGATTCTATACTAAATACAAGTCAGTGAAAGAGATATAACTTTTCTCACCTTATACATTTATCTTGACTTTTGATTATTTTGAAGATTTTAATTTTAATTAAATCATGCCATCTCAGAAGATGGCATGATTTAATTAAATTTTAATCATGCCATTGTAATCATGCCATCTATTTTAATCATGCCATCTCAGAAAGAATAGAGACCTTGTTACTTTCTATGATAACTGTAAATCTATTATAGACCATTTTAAAAATATTGTTTTTGTCTGCTTTATCATTTCTTTAATCTTTCAAGCAAAGCCCTTGAAATAATAATAGAAATAACTCTTGAGTTCATGAGTCCACCATGGCCAAAAGCATCTATCTGTAGTAAATGTGTGATCATAGCACAACACTATGTCTCTTCTGTTTATCCCTCCTACTGACACTTTTTGGGCTCATTTAATTAGTAGCCACATACAGTCATGAACACTGGAAGAGATAGAGTTGAGGGTGCAGCTTCATTGTTTCTGATATACTATGTCAAAAACAAAATCCCAACACCCAAATATCATTGTGGTCAAAAAACAAAGAGTTAAGTAATTTTCATTCCTGAATTCAGATTTCTGAAATTTACTTACGTGAACATTTGAGACACGAAATAAATATGGAATCCAGAGATTGTACTCCTTGGTACTTACCCAAAGAATTTTAAAATGTACGTCCACACAAAACCCTGCACTCCTATGTTTACAGCAGCTTTATTCATAATTGCCATAACTTGTAAGCAACCAACGTGTCTTTCAATAGGTGAATGGATAAATAACCTGTGGTCCATTCACACAGTGGAATACTAATCAGTGTTAAGAAGAAATGAGCTATCAAGCCAGGAAATGATATGGAGGAAAATTAAATACCAAGTGAAAGAAGCCAGTCTGAAAAGGCTACATACTGTATAATTCCAACTATATGGCATTCAGGAAAAAGCAAAACTATAGAGACAGTAAAAAGATCAGCGGTTGCCAGAGGCTGAGGGGGTGAGGAGATGGAGAGAGCACAGGGGATTTTTAGGTCAGTGAAAATACTGTATATGATATGTCATCGTACATTTGTCCAAATCCATAAAATGTACATCACGGAGAGAGAACCCTAATGTAAAGTATGAACTTCAGGTGGTTATTATGTGCCAGTGTAGGTTCATCAGTTGTAGCAAATGGATCACTCTGGTGGAGGATGTTAATAATGGGGGAGGCTGTACATGTGTCAGGGTGGGGAGTTTATAGAAAATCTCTGTACCTTCCTCTCAATTCTGCTGTGAATCTAAAAATGCTCTTTAAAATCAAGTATTTAATAAACAGTAAAAAGTACAAAAGAGTAAAAGTTGGTAACTTGATGTTAAAGATATATTACCCCAGTATTCAAATTTGTTTTTGAGCTAGGCTGTGAGCAGGTAGAGAGCAGCTCTGTATTTTGTTTGTTTCCCTATTTCCAGTGTCTAATTAATAAAGTGTCTGACACAAAGAAGTTACTCAATATATATTTGTTAAACTGAATTGAACAGATTAAGAAAAGTAACTGCTGTTAACTCTAAAATGAAGGAAAAAATACAACTGTATTTCTTTTCTGGGTAAGACCTTGTCTTGAAAATCTTTCTCAAATAACTTTTATCTTTTCTTTTACATTTACATATTCCCCTTACAGTTTTTCTTCCCTTAGAAATATAGTTCATGTAAATCGGTACATGCATTCTTCTTTGTTTGTCCAGAATAAGTTATCAATAGCCATAAAAACCTAATTTTTATTTTACTATCTGAAGAGATCATTCTTACTTTTTCTTAAACAACATATGTTCTCTACATAGAAAATGTGTGTGTGTGTGTGTGTATGTATGAGACCTGAGGTATAATCACCTAAAAAGAAGATTTAATTAGTACTCTATCTCATTTTGTCATTAAAATATAAGAAATTTTACAGTATGATACCAAAGAATAAAAAACGTTCCCTCTCCTTTTGATTTGCTTATAATCTAATGGTGGACAAATCCAAATTAAAAATGACTTAGAATCTATATGTAGCAATGTTTTTAAAAGCTTACACTAGCTGCATAAATACAGAGAGGCATTAAAGAGATTCTGGCAGTGAAAATCCAAAACTGAATTAGTCTGCACTATTGGAAAAAACTAACTCTCCCTTCAGCTATCAACTTCAACATTTTAAGTTTCAGCATATAGATTCTGTAGGCACTTTGCTACCTACAGAAAACCCAGAGAAGAAGATGGAAAACAGTTTAATCAATATGCTCTATAAACTCTTTGCTCACCTAATTGAAGGGAGGGCAAAAATAACATAGGGCATTTCATTTCACTGACAGCAAGTCTTGGATACATATAACCTGCTTGCCTTTTTAAAGTAGAGCATCCTATACTGTCTCCCCTGGATGATATTTTCAGGGGCTGTATAAATAATCTCTCTAAATCCTTAACCCCAACTAAACTGTGAGAATGAAGGAGAAAACACATGTTGCTTTCTGAATTCTTTAAAAGAATAGTGATACATACATTCATGATTTTGTAATTAGAAGCCCTATGCATTGTTTCTCATTATATGGCATATCCCTTTCAAGTTGCGTAATTTTACATTTCCTTTATGAGCATATCTTATTAGGGAAGCAGGGGCAGTGGAAGGGCTTCCCATGACACCTTGCTCCAATGAGATTATGATTGATTAATGAGTAGAATTTTTTTTTATCTATAATAGCTTATTATAGGAAAAGTGTGTGTTACTGAATGTCCTTGGGTAAGGTGCTGCCACCTCAGTCAATGCCATAAGGCATGAAAAAGGTAATCATCACATTTTTTTCCACAAATATAAAATGATGGGATATAGAAGACATTACTTATAAGCCATTAGTAATGCTGTAGTAAATTTCTAATGTTTGTTTTTATCTGGCTTCATTTGACCATTAGCAATGTGCCACCAGTGTATTTTTTTTAACAACTTTATTGGAGTATAGTTGCTTTACAAAGTTGTGTTAGTTTCTGCTGTATAACAAAGTGAATCAGCTATATGTATACATATATCCCCATATCTACTCCCTCTTGCTCCAATGCTCCCTATCTCACCCCTCTAGATGATCACAAAGCACTGAGCTGTTCTTCTTGTGCTATGCAGCTGCTTCCTGCTAGCTATCTATTTTACATTTGGTAGTGTATATATGTCAATGTTACACTCTCACTTCGTCCCAAATTACCCTTCCCCCTCCCTGTGTCCTCAAGTCCATTCTCTACATCTCCATCTTTATTCCTGTCCTGCCCCTAGGTTCATCAGAACCATTTTTTTTCTTTTTGGATTCCATATATATGTGTTAGCATACGGTATTTGTTTTTCTCTTTCTGACATACTTCACTCCGTATGACAGACTCTAGGTCCATCCACCTCACTACAAATAAATCAATTTTGTTTCATTTTATGGTGGAGTAATATTCCATTGTATATATGTGCCACATCTTCTTTATCCATTCATCTGTCGATGGACACTTAGGTTGCTTCCATGTCCTGGCTATTGTAAATAGTGCTGCAGTGAACATTGTGGTACATGACTCTTTTGGAATTATGGTTTTCTCAGGGTATATGGCCAGTAGTGGCATTGGTGGTTCTATTTTTAGTTATTTTAGGGAACCTCCATACTATTCTCCATAGTGGCTATATCAATTTATATTGCCACCAACAGTGCAAGAGGGTTCCCTTTTCTCCACAGCCTCTCCAGCATTTATTTTGTAGATTTTTTGATGATGGCCATTCTGACCGGTGTGAGGTGATATCTCATTGAAGTTTTGATTTGCATTTCTCTAATGATTAATGATGTTGAGCATCCTGTCATGTGTTTGTTGGCAATATGTATATCTTCTTTGAAGAAATGTCGACTTAGATCTTCTGCCCATTTTTGGATTGGGTTGTTTGTCTTTTTGATATTGAGCTGCATGAGCTGCTTATAAATTGTGGAGATTAATCCTTTGTCAGTTGCTTCATTTGAAAATATTTTCTCCCATTCTGAGGGTTGTCTTTTCATCTTGCTTATGGTTTCCTTTGCTGTGCAAAAGCTTTTAAGTTTCATTAGGTCCCATTTTTTTATTTTTGCTTTTATTTCCATTCCTCTACGAGGTGGGTCAAAAAGGACCTTGCTGTGATTTATGTCATAGAGTGTTCTGCCTATGGTTTCCTCTAAAAGTTTAATAGTGTCTGGCCTTACTTTTAGGTCTTTAATCCATTTTGAGTTTATTTTTGTGTTTATTTTTGTGATTGGTGTTAGTAAGTGTTCTGATTTCATTCTTTTACATGTAGCAGTCCAGTTATCCCAGCACCACTTATTGAAGAGGCTGTCTTGACTCCATTGTATATTCTTGACTCCTTTATCAAAGATAAGGTGACCATATGTGCATGGGTTTATCTCTGGGCTTTCTATTCTGTTCCATTGATCTATATTTCTGTTTTTGTGCCAGTACCATACTGTCTTGATTACTGTAGCTTTGTAGTATAGTCTGAAGTCTGGGAGCCTGATTCCTCCAGCTCCGTTTTTCTTTCTCAAGATTGCTTTGGCTATTTGGGGTCTTTTGTGTCTCCATACAAACTGTGAAATTTGTTGTTCTAGTTCTGTGAAAAGTGCCATTGGTATTTTGATAGGGATTGCATTGAATCTGTAGAGTGCTTTGGGTAGTATAGTCATTTTCACAATGTTGATTCTTCCAATCTAAGAACATGGTATAAGTCTCCATCTGTTTGTATCATCTTTAATTTCTTTCATCAGTGTCTGATAGTTTTCTGCATGCAGGTTTTTTATCTCCTTAGGTAGGTCTATCCGTAGGTACTTTATTCTTTTTGTTGCAGTGGTAACTGGGAGTGTTCCCTCAATTTCTCTTTCAGATTTTTTGTTGTTAGTATATAGGAGTGGAAGAGATTTCTGTGTATTAATTTTGTATCCTGCTACTTAACCAAATTCATTGATTAGCTCTAGTAGTTTTCTGGTAGCATCTTTAGGATTCTCTGTTTATTGTATCATGTCATCTGCAAACTGTGAGGTTTTACTTCTTTTCTGATTTGGATTCCTTCTATTTCTTTTTCTCCTCTGATTGTCATGGCTAAAACTTCCAAAACTATGTTGAATAATAGTGGTGAGGGTGGGCAACCTTGTCTTGTTCCTGATCTTAGAGGAAATAGTTTCAGTTTTTCACCATTGAGAACGATATTGGCTGTGGGTTTGTCATATATGGGCTTTATTATGTTGAGGTAAGTTCCCTCTATGACTACTTTCTGGAGAGTTTTTATCATAAATGGGTGTTGAATTTTGTCAAAAGCTTTTACTGCATCTATTGAGATTATCATATGGTTTTTATCCTTCATTTGTTAATATGTTGTATCACATTGATTAATTAGTGTATATTGAAGAATCCTTGCATTCCTGGCATAAACCCCACTTGATCATGGTGTATGATCCTTTTAATGTGCTGTTGGATTCTGTTGGCTAGTATTTTGTTGAGGATTTTTGCATCTACGTTCATCAGTGATATTGGCCTCTAGTTTTCTTTTTTTGTGACGTCTTTGTCTAGTTTTGGTATCAGGGTGATGGTGGCTTCGTAGGATGAGTTTGGGAGTGTTCCTCCCTCTGCTATTTTTTGGAAGGGTTTGAGAAGGATAAGTGTTAGCTCTTCTCTAATTGTTTGATAGAATTCCCTTGTAAAGCCATCTGGTCCTGGACTTTTGTTTGTTGGAAGATTTTTAATTACACTTTCAATTTCAGTGCTTGTGATTGGTCTGTTTAAATTTTCTGTTTCTTCTTGGTTCAGTCTCAGAAGGTTGTGCTTTTCTAAGAATTTGTCCATTTCTTCTAGGTTGTCCATTTTATTGGCATATAGTTGCTTGTACTAATCTCTCAAGATCCTTTGTATTTCTGCAGTGTCAGTTGTCACTTCTCCTTTTTCATTTCTAATTCTGTTGATTTGAGTCTTCTCTCTTTTTTTCCTGATGAGTCTGGCTAGTGGATTGTCAATTTTGTTTATCTTCTCAAAGAACCAGCTTTTAGGTTTATCGATCTTTGTTATTGTTTCCTTCATTTCTTTTTCATTTATATCTGATCTGATCTTTATGATTTCTTTCCTTCTGCTAACTTTGTTTTTTTTTGTTCTTCTCTCTCTAATTGCCTTAGGTGTAAGGTTAGGTTGTTTATTTGAGATGTTTCTTGTTTTTGAGGTAGGATTGTATTGCTATAAACTTCCCTCTTAGAACTGCTTTTGCTGCATCCCATAGGTTTTGGGTCGTCATGTTTTCATTGTCATTTGTTTCCAGGCATTTTTTGATTTTGTCTTTGATTTGTTCAGTGATCTCTTAGTTTTTTAGTAGTGTATTGTTTAGCCTCCATGTATTTGTATTTTTTACAGTTTTTTCCTGTAATTCATATCTAGTCTCATAGTATTGTGGTTGGAACAAATAGTTGATACGATTTCAATTTTCTTAAATTTACCATGGCTTGATTTGTGACCCATGATATGATCTCTCCTGGAGAATGTTCCATGAGCACTTGAGAAGAAAGTGTATTCTGTTGTTTTTGGATGGAATATCCTATAAATATCAATTAAGTCCATCTTGTTGAATGTTTCATTTGAAGCTTGTGTTTCCATATTTATTTTCATTTTGGATGATCTGTCTATTGGTGAAAGTGGAGTGTTAAAGTCCCCTACTATTATTGTGTTACTGTTGATTTCCCTTTGTAAGGCTGTTAGCATTTGCCTTATGTATTGAGGTGCTCCTGTGTAGGGTGCATATATATTTATAATTGTTATATCTTCTTCTTGGATTGATCCTTTGATCATTATGTAATGTCCTTCTTTGTCTCTTGTAATAGTCTTTATTTTAAAGTCTATTTTTTGTCATGTGAGAATTGCTACTCCAGCTTTCTTTTGATTTCCATTTGCATGGAATATCTTTTTCCATCCCCTCACTTTCAGTCTGTATGTGTCCCTAGGTCTGAAGTGGGTCTCTTGTAGACCACATATGTACGGGTCTTGTTTATGTATCCATTCAGCCAGTCTATGTTTTTTGGTTGAAGCATTTAATCCATTTACATTTAAGGTAATTGTCAATATGTATGTTCCTATTACCATTTTCTTAATTGTTTTGGGTTTGTGTCTGTAGGTATTTTCCTTCTGTTGTGTTTCCTGCCTAGAGAAGTTCCTTTAGCATTTTTTTTAAAGCTGGTTTGTGAATTCTCTTAACTTTTGCTTGTCTGTAAAGGTTTTAATTTCTGCATCGAATCTGAATGAGATCCTTGCTGGGTATACTAATCTTAGTTGTAGGTTTTTCACTTTCATGGCTTTAAATATGTCCTGTCATTCCCTTCTGGCTTGTAGAGTTTCTGCTGAAAGATGAGCTCTTAACCTTAGGGGGATTCCCTTGTATATAATTTGTTGCTTTTTTCTTGCTGCTTTTAATATTTTTCTTTGTGTTTAATTTTTGATAGTTTGATTAATATGTGTTGGCATGTTATTCCTTGCATTTATCCTGTATGGGACCCTCTTAGCTTCCTGGACTTGATTATTTCCTTACCCATATTAGGGAAGTTTTCAACTATAATCTCTTCAAATATTTTCTCAGTCCCTCTCTTTTTCTCTTCTTCTTCTGGAACCCCTATAATTCGAATTTTGGTGCATTTAATGTTGTCCTAGAGGTCTCTGAGACTGTCCTCAGTTCTTTTCATCTTTTTTCTTTATTCTGCTCTGCAGTAGTTATTTCCATTATTTTATCTTCCAGGTCACTTATCTGTCCTTCTGTCTCAGTTATTCTGCTATTGATTCCTTCTAGAAAATTTTTAATTTCATGTATTGTGTTGTTCATCATTGTTTGTTTGCTCTTTAGTTCTGGGTCCTTGTTAAACGTTTCTTGTATTTTCTCCGTTCTATTTCCAAGATTTGGGATCATATTTACTATCATTACTCTGAATTCTTTTTCAGGTAGACTGCCTATTTCCTCTTCATTTGTTTTGTCTGGTGGGTTTTTACCTTGCTCCTTCATATGCTGCTGCATATTTCTCTGTCTTCTCATTTTGTTTAACTTATTGTGTTTGGGGCCTCCTTTTCACAGGCTGTAGGTTCATAGTTCCCATTGTTTTTGGTGTCTGCCCCCAGTGGGTGTGGTTAGTTCAGTGGCTTGTGTCACCTTCCTGGTGGAGGTGACTGATGCCTGTGTTCTAGTGGATAGGGCTGGCTTTTGTCTCTCCGGTGGGCAGGGCCACGTCTGGTGGTGTGTTTTGTGGTGTCTGTGGACTTAATATGATTTTATGCAAGCTCTCTGCTAATGAGTGGGTTTGTGTTCCTGTCTTACTAGTTGTTTGCCATGGGGCGTCCGGCACTGGAGCTTGCTGGCCATTGCCACCAATGTATTTAATACATTTATATTCAAGAACCTCACCTGAATTGGCACCATTTTACATCATTATCCTCAAACCAAAAGAATCATGCAGCTCATGGAATATGCCCCAAAGTGGTTAGGAGGAGAAGTTTGGGCCATAAGGCTTGTTTACTTTCTTTCGTATTCCTCAAAATTATGTGACTTTTGGCAAATAAGCCCTCCTTTGGCAATCAAATAACACTGAAAAGTCAGAGGGTATTATTTGTATCCTACTGTACACTTTACCTTCCATTTTTCCTTGTTAGTTTAAGAAATTGAATCAACCTTTTCAACTGGTAATAGGAAGCATTTCGGGACTGTTGACCAAATATTAATATAACCAATGATCAAGAGCTGTACTGCCTTTCTATAATCTTGGTCCAGACCCAATATGAGTTAATCTTTGATAATAATAGTAAAGCTTAACCAAGTCCTGGGATTTAGAAGGGATGAAAAGACTGGAATTTCCCTATGCTATTGTGATATTGCGATGCCAACAATCTGGGAAGGTATGCTTCATAGTTTGATTTGACATTGTAAAATGCTTTGAGACATTTTTCTTACAACCTTGTGGCATTTGGTTTCAGTTGTACCTCATGTAATATTCACCAGAGTTGCAAAACATAAGTAGTCATTATTTTCTCTTTAGCCACCAAATCTGCTGGAATAGTCTTACCTTCTCTTGTGAACCAAAGGATTTTTCATAACTGACATATCTGAGCTCTGAGAAATGGGAGAATACTAATATAATAGCACCAGTGACAGAGAGCTGTAAATTAAAGTGTGAAGTTAATTTGGATGTGCCTCAGATAATTACTTAGGGGTTGTTTTAACTGTTTTCTGTATTCCAGCTGGTCTGGCCAGTCTAGAATTCTGGAAATGTGACTTAATTCCATCCCACCAAGAGTTTTGTTTTTCTACCTTGTGATAAGAAATGGAAGCTTCTCCATGAAAACTACATCTCTAAGGCATGTTTACAAGGCAGATTTAAATTGAGCGCAATATCAACTTTGTACTTACTGTAGTTTTTAAGATTCTAGAAGTACCTCCTTAACTAAGAACCTTAACAAAAATAATGTAGATAACTCCATTGACCATTGATATAGCACAACCATACTTGATGTCTTTGATTTACTAATATTAATGAATATTGCTGCTTTTATAGTAAGGTATTGAACAAAGAGTTCTGAATATATGAACATCTTGATTCTTTGGCTCATATACAATCAAGACCATCTGATTCATGCAGACTATTAACAAAACAAGAAATATAATGGCAATGTGCAATTATGAATTCCTATAAATAATTAATAAATGCCAAAACAAGCAAAAATATTATTGTTATCCTCTATAATTGTTATAGATGATTTCTTAAAGGAGAATATGTGGTATTAGCAAAGTGTATAGCATAGATTACTTGTGTACTATGCTAATAAAGCTTAAGTTGATATAAGTACTTTTAAGAGCAATTTGGACTAGTTATAATAACCTGAAATATAATCTCACTTTTTACTCAGGATTCACATGTAGAAATCTACTCAGAGGAAATGAATTTGATTTGTTATAAAAGCAATCTATAATTGCAAAAGCACAGAAACAAACAAAATAACCAACAATAGAATGGTTGATTGAATTTTGTAACATCCACAGGAGTTCCACAGGAGGCAGTATTATGCAGCACTAAAAATTCATGTTTTCAAAAGTTTTAGGATGAGAAAATGCTCCTGCTTAATTAAGTTAAAAAATTCAAACATAAAACTACCTTTGGAGTCTGACCTGCAGTCTATAAAATATATCTATATCAGTATCATCTACATGGCAGCTGAGGTGACCCTGTCATTTAATATATAAATTAAATTGTTTGAGTCCCTTAACCACAAAGTTCAGTTCTCTCCAAGATATTTTTGGCTTCCCAGGGATTTAAGTCTTAATATTCTTCTAGCTGTTTCTCCTTTTAATGTATTGTCATAAAGAAATTAATAGTATTTGTCTATTTCCCTTTGATCCAGTAATATTTTAGTAATATTTATTTTTATTTGTGATACTGATCATTTATATTTTCCCTTTTTTCTTAATTATATCTGCTTGATGTTTATCAAGTCTATAATGTTTTTCAATGAACGAGTATTTTTTCATTTTTTATTTCATTGATTTATACTCCTATTTTATTACTTTATATTTGCTGTTTTTTATTTCTTGCTCTTCTTCTTTAGCATTGCCTAATTATCAATTTAAATTAATGACGTTAAGCCTTTCTTCTTTTCAAATATAAGCAATTAAAGTATAAATTTCCCACTATGCACTGTGTTAGCTGCGTTCCATAAGTATGCTCTATTTTCATTATCATTCAATCTTATATATTTTTGAGCTTTTGTTACATAATTTTCTTGGACCCATGATGATTTAGAAGTGTTTTAGTTAATTTCCAAGTATTGGCATATTTTATAGATATATTTTTGTTCTTAACATAATTTAATTTAGTTATAATCAGAACATATTTTATAAAATTTTAAACTTTTGAAGTTTATTGAGACATTTTATGATACACCATATGGTCTATCATCTTGCTACTTGTTTTGTTTTTTGTTTTTTTTTTTGCAGTACGCAGGCCTCTCACTGTTGTGGCCTCTCCCGTTGCGGAGCACAGGCTCCAGACGCGCAGGTTCAGTAGCCATGGCTCATGGGCCTAGCCACTCTGCGGCATGTGGGATCCTCCCAGACCGGGGCACGAACCCATGTCCCCTGCATTGGCAGGCGGACTCTCAACCACTGTGCCACCAGGGAAGCCCAATTGTTTTGTATTTTTTATGGGCAGTTGAAAAGAATATTTTTTTCTGCTAGTGATAGGTGTGACATTCTGTAATTACTAATTAGGTCAAGTTTGCTCATGGTGTTTGTGGTAGACATGGAAATGGGCTGTCCAGGTCCCCTATTGAGGAAGAACTTGCTGGGAATGCAATCAACAGAGAATAATTAGATTTCAGCTCCTTCAGTTCTGTCTCAACTGCAAGAGTTGCCTCACCAGAGGTCACATCTTTTCCTGGGGAAGCTCACAAGCAGTAACTAAGAGAGGTGTGGGTATAAAAGCACTGCTGGTTCAGCCTGGTGTGGGAAACTCTGACAAGAAATACTTTCTCCAGAGCTCCTCACTGGGTTAGCCTGAGAATTTGTCAGACCTGTGTCACAGTTTGACTTCTATTCTTACTCAATTCTGTTTCCTTCTTCTTCCAAATGCTGTCTTGCACCCCAAACTCTTGCTCAGGGTTTGCTTTGGGAGATCCAAACTGAGAGTGTTGTTTATATCCTTTCTGATTTTTTTGACTACTATTTTTATCAACTATTGAGAAGGGACTGTTAAAAATCTTTAGCTATGGTTGTAGATTTCTCCATTTCTCTCACTTTTATTCTGTCAGCATTTCTTCATGAATTTTGAAACTCTGTTATTAAGTCATACATATTTAGGATTATTGTGTCTTCCTGATGAATTGCTCCATTAATCATTATTAAATGTCCCTCTTTCTTTCTTATAATATTCTTTGGCTTGGAGTCTAACTTATCTGATATTAATACAGACAGAACATCTTTCTTCTGTATACAGTTTGTATGATAGATCTTTTTCCATCCCTTTAATTTTAACTTGTTCTTCTCTTTATGTTTAATGTCTGTTTGAGAAACAATAGAATTAGGTCTTGCTTTTTTACCAACTCAGTAAATTATTTTCCTTTTGATTGAAGTGTAGTGTCCATCTACATTGAATGTAATTATTGATATGATTGGGTTTAAATCTATCATCTTGCTAGTTATTTAATATTTTTTTCTCCTGTGTTTGTCCTCCCACTTGCTCTTTCTCTGATCTCTCTCTAGACAGTAGAATATTTTTAAGCATTCCATTTTATCAACTCTATTAGATTATTACCTAAGTTAAGAATTATTATCTTAATGGTGGCTTTAGTGCTTATAATATGCATCCATAACTTTTCATTGAAAATAAAAATCAACCTAGAAGTTGAGGTATCTCAGGATGAAATACAGATGGAGACAAAATAATCTAACTGCGTTGTAGGTGTATGCCATACCTCCACTAAAAAGGTTGGGGGCGGGGGGAATACTGACCTAAGTAATTCTGGAAAAGAGTGGAAATTGTAAGACTGAAGACAAAAGGAATTGTACATAAGAATTATACTCTAAGTGGTAAACTTGTTTCTCACTGGGGTATAGGTTAACAATTCTGAAACCACTGTACATTTTACTAGGAATGAACAAATAAGTGAATGGATATGGCCAGTGGTAAGACCCAGGACTGTGGGAGAGCAAAGTAACAGATAAGCAAAGGGGAGAGGCTAGAATGAACTATGCAGTACTGCATTAGAGGCAGAGACGTCAACATGAGCTTAATATAGATGCAGGTGAGTAGATAGAGAAATATAGATGCATGTATATACAGCGTTAATATTCACAAAAATATTCTCCAGTTTTTTCTGCAGAGAGGGCCTATAACAATCATACACAGCAGCAATGAGTGCACCCAGCACCCAGATACTGGTTTCTATCACAAGTCCTCAGTAAAAGGAACCAGACCTCCTTGGAGAAATAACCAATACTAGGAATAAGACAGGAAATGTACAAGATAAGCCTGGACCATTTTATACTGCCAGAAAGTAAGAAAGTTCTGGAAAACAAAAAAGTGGAGATTTGTCAAGGGATCATAGGGCCCAAGGGAAAGAACTCCCAATGAATAGATCTGAAAGATATGAATAACTAAATAATGTAGTACTGTGTTACAACCCAAGATATAAAATAAATATCCATGAGACTAAGATAATATAAATAAATTATTGAATAAATAAGTAAATAAAGTGAAGAGATACATCACCCCTCAAGAGAAGTTATTCACCCCTCAAAAAGATGGAATTGGATCTACCACCTTTAAGTATAGCAGCACTGAGTGAATTCCTTCCAAACAGTGCAGTATGAAAAGTGGTGGGAGAGAGGGCTTTATAGTAGAGAAACTTGGCAAACTTTACTTGAGCCAGGTGAAGGTTAGCACCATCAGGGATGTTATGTTAATAACATGTTCCTTTAATATGCTATGATGAAAATGCACTTCCCTCTTTTGGTCTTCCTCTTCAAGATCCATAACCTCAGTCTAATCATGAGAAAAACATCGGATAAATCCCAATTGAGTAATACTCTACAAAACTCCTGATCAGTGCTCCTTGAAACTGTCAATGTCATCTAAAATAAGCAAAGTCTGAAAAATTGCCATAGGCCAGGGGAAGCTAAGGAGACATAATGAATATAAATGTAATGTAAAATTCTGGATAGGATCCTGAAACAGTAAAAGGACACTGGTGTAAAATAAATAAATAAATAAATAATAAAATAAAATAAAATCCAAATAATGCACAGCATTTAATTCATATCGATCTACCAGTATTGGTACCTTAGTTGTGATAAATGTACCGTAGGAATGTAAGATGTTAATAATAGGAAAAACTTAGCATGGGGTATGAAGGAACTCTCTGTACTATATTATTATAAAATAAAAAGTTTCTTTTAAAAAATCTATTCAAGTTAATAGTTTACCACTTTAGTTCAAACATCACCTCCAACACTTCACACTTCACATGACCCACTTTGCATATGTAGTAATTGTATGTGTAATATTGCATATTGTAAATATACTTACAATAGTATAATTCCATTTATCAGTCCCATTGTGTTTGCTATTGTTAACATGTTTTCTACTTTTATATATGTTAGGAATCCCTTTTGACAATGTCAATTTGTTTATACATAGAGTTGTCTTTAAAGGAAATTACAGAGAAAAAAATCATGTTTTATGTTACCATTCTTGTGCTCTTTAATACTTCCTCTATATCTGAAATATATCTTGTATAATTTCCTTTCAGTCTAAAGACCAAGTTTTCACATTTTTTATACTATAGGTCAGCTGGTAACAAATTTTCACAGTTTTTGTTTATCTGAAAATACATTTTTTATCATCCTTTTTTGAAGGATATTTTTATTTGATATAAAATTCTAGGTGGCTGATTCTTTTATTTTTTCCATAATTTAAAGATGGCATTCTATTTTCTTTTGCCCTCCATTGTTTATAAAGAGAAGTCAGTCATAATTTGCATTGTTTCCTCCATATGTAAAGCTTCTATTTTCTCTGTTTTCTTCATATTCTTTTTATGCTTGCATTTTAGCAGTTGGATTATTATGGGTCTAAGTGTAGTTTTCTTTATATTTATCTTGCCTGAGACTTGCTGAGATTCTGTGATCTGAGAGGTGGTGTTTTTCATTACACTTTGTAAATTGTCACGTAATATTTTGTCTGATATTTCTTTCTATCCCATTTTCTTATTCCAGTGCTCCAGTTACATGTATGTTACGCCATTGACATTGTCCCTTAGGCTTTGTTCATTTTTTTCCTCATTTTTTTCTCTGTTTCTTAAAATGGATTATTTCTATTAGTCTTTCTTTAAGTCCTCAGCCTTTTTCTTCTATAATCTCCAATATGCTGTTAAACATATCTAGTGACTTTTAAATTTCAGTTTCTTTCATTTTAGAATTTTGATTTGATTCTTTTTAATAATTTCTAATTTTCTGCTAAAATCCCTATCTTTTGATTCATTAAGGCAAAAAAATTACATTAATTTGTTGACTACATTTTCTTTAATTCTTTGAATATATTTATATTAGCCCCCTTAAACTTTCTGTCCTTTAAATCCAACATCGGAACCATTTCAGGGTTAGTTTCTCTTGAATGATATTTTTTCTGAACACGAGTCACATTTTTGATTGTGTACTGGCTGTTGTGGAGATGTATTATAGAGACTCTAGATCCTGTTATTGTCTTTCTGAAGAATGTTAATTTTTCTAAAGAATGTTAATCTTTCTGAAGAATGTTAATTGTAATAGTACAATTACTAGATGCTCATCTCGAAATTCTGTAGACTTATTTTTATGCTTTCTGAAGGTCAATCTGTAGGAATCCCAGCATTCCTCAAACCCTTCAAATTTGGTAGGTCTAAAACTCCAAAGTGTGCATCTTTTCAGATCTTGATTTTAGGCTTTGTTAAAGTAGACTTAGAGAAGACCTTACTCTTTGGTGAGGTCCTTTTTCATAATGTAACATTTTTTATGTTTCTCTGTCCAATGCCTGAGGTCTTAATGAGGTGGTAATGATGTAGCTCCATCATTAAGAGACCTTTCCCTCACTCTCTCCTTAAGAACTTTAGTAGAGCTCTTGTTAAATACTGCTTCAGCCACCATATTGTAATTGACAGTAGAAATGATACCTGGTTAATCTTTGTATTCCTCCAGGCTAACACAATACTTCACATAGAGTATGTAGCTCATAAGTGGTTGTTGACTTTTAAAAAACAATTTTATTGGAGTATAGTTGATTTAAAATGTTGCGTTAGTTTCTGCTGTACAGCAAAATGAATCAGTTATACATATACATATATCCACTCTTTTTTAGATTCTTATCTCAGATAGGTCATTACAGAATGCTTGTTGAATTTTTTAAATTACTAAACTTTAATTTAGACTGTTTAATGAATATTTATTTGCTTAAATTTTTAAATGACCCCAGTCCCCCAACATCTGTCAGTTCTGCTCAACCTCTAGGAGCTTAATTCCATTTTCAATCCAGCAGAAACTGTTTCCCGATAATCCAGCCCTGCATATGTGCAAGCAAGCTCTCAGCCAAGGATGCAGGAAAGATATTTGTACTTCTTCCTGCACAATTCCATCTCTAGCCACATCAGGTGTCCCAAGCTCTGATCTCATCTCAGCAGGACTTACCTGTCCTTCTTGGATTCCAGATTCTTGCACTACAAATAGAGAATTGTCCAGGGAAGACATGGGGCTTTTTTTGTGGGTTTCATTCTGTCAGACATCAGAGATGTGTCACTGTTGTCAGCACTTGCACAGTGACTAGCCCAGAGAAAGGGCTCAGTAATTATACTCTGAGTAAGTAAAGAAAGCAATTATCTCATGTATTTTGCCCAGTTTTATGACTTTTTGCTGTGAGATAGTTGATCCAGTACCAATTATTCCATAAAATCCAGGATTTTAAATCCTCTTAATAAAGTATTAATCTCAATCGCATCTCATCTCTTATGGCCATTCTCTTCTCTCCTTTACATTGACCCATAAATGAAATTCAGACTTTACTTGGATTTTCCAAAGATAAGACAAGATATTTGCATTTGTTATAGAATTTACTGAGTTTTAGGAAACAGAATTTTATAGCACATAAATGCAAACAATTTTAAATTACTTATTAGGTAGTCTTGCGATTTAACACATTTTTGGTCACTCTGCCCTTGCAAAATTCTGCCTGGTCATCTTCTGTTTAGTCTTCAGTCTCATCACATGTCTTCCCCCCAACTTCACTCTCTCTCCTTTTTTGACTCTCCCACTCCCAAACGTTTCGTCATCATTTTTTATGCATAGAAGTTTAGCTGTTAGTTTTATTTTGCTGTGTATTTTCACAGTACAGCCTCAGGGTTTCATTTTCCACATCAAAGGAGCTTAATTTCTTAAACAACATTCCCTCCTTATGAAGAACTTTGGTGCCAGTTGATAAAATAATTATATCTATAAATGCATATTTGCAGAGATTAAAAATATAAATATTCAAATATATTATGCAGTTATCAATTTGTCATTCATTCATTTGACAGGCATATATTTATTGATAGATTTCTATATTTCATGTGCTGAGGTTAAAAAAACTAAACATGTATAGTCCATCCTCCCTATGAAACTCCTCACTCAACTCTATAAGTCAAACTAACAGAATTTATCAAGTTTTGTGACTGATGTACACAACATGGTTTGCTATGGGAACATAGAGTAACTCAGACAAGAAGAAGGATTGTGATTCATTTTATAGTGTGCAAAATGATCTGAGTTCAAATGCTTTTTTCTCTGAAGCTTTCCTTGACCCTCAGACTACATAGCTATGGTATTTGATATCATCCCTCTCTATATTTTTCTTTGTGATTCTAATCCCACTAGTATATGTGCCTTTACCACCAGATAGTAAGTTCTGGAATGTTGGCTTTGTGTTCTCAGCATTTGCACAGTGTCTAGCACACAGCAAATGCTCAATAATTATACTTTGAATGAGTAAGTAAATGAATGAAAAGCCTTGCAATGTGTGCCTTTTGATGCTTAAAATGTAGATTTATTTAGCTATTTATTTTGGGTAAATGATTAATGTCTTCAAAATATAGCCTTTTATTTTTTTAACATGTTCATAATTGATTCTCCCAAGAATCAAACATATTTTCTTTGTGTCTCTTATTATTTGTGTAGATCAAATTATGGCCTTAATTTATATGTACCTTTTTGTAAAGAGATATGCATGCTTTTGTTTTCCATTTTTTGTTTGTACGATTTAAGGAAAATATTTCATTCTTTGTACAATTGTTTATTCTTTCTCAATAAGGGCAGTATTGTTAGGTCTTTGAGGATACTGCTCATTGATATATTCAGAAGATGGATTATGTGCTTCCTCAGTTGACTTAATGCCTGTGACTGCAGCAGCAGGAGAAAAAAAAAAAAGTATTTTTAGGTGTGTTAGAAAGAAGTGTCAAAGCACCTCAGGCTGAGCAGGCAGTCCAAGATAACACTCTTGCCTGATGTTAAAGACAATCTGTTCTTGCCTTCTCTCCACTCAGATTAGAGCTCACGCACCCCTACTGATAGACTCATACTTAGATAAGTAAATAAGGTGATTCTGTAAGTTATTTTTGAAAGTTATGATAGTGAGGGTGCATTGCCTGCTTCAGTAACAAATGAATGTTTGTTCAAAACCTGTTTAGGGAACTGTGTATCTTGAAAGATTTATAATGATATAGAATTGTCAGCAGGAAGAAACACCAGGGCTCATTATTTAGTTCCCCAA
Source organism: Monodon monoceros (assembly GCF_005190385.1). Classification (NCBI taxonomy): domain Eukaryota; kingdom Metazoa; phylum Chordata; class Mammalia; order Artiodactyla; family Monodontidae; genus Monodon; species Monodon monoceros. The sequence goes on along the minus strand of NW_021703767.1, from coordinate 41,126,623 downwards.
TTTCTAGGCAGGACTGGATCCAAGCCTACTCCAGCATATGGATGGCCTTAGGGGAAAAAGACTTCTCAAATCATTTCCATACCTAGTTTAGTGCCTTGAAATGTGTTGTCTAAAGAATACACTACAGGAAGTCACAAGATCTGACTTCTATTTTTAACAGTTATCTGCTCCATGGCATCATGCTTACAAAACCTACTTGTGTTTGTTTTTTATCTGTAATATAAGAGTGGTTAGGCTACAAGTTTTTGAAAAATTTCTCTGAAAAAACAAAGGTGAGTTTGAAAGAATTTTATCACTTTCAACATTTGTGAAAAATAACCCTGGAAGTTATAAACAACAAATAGAAGATGCTTTTAATATTTGTATATCATGAAAATTCATTGATTTCATTTTCTCAATGTTGATATTCAAAGGTCTTTTTATTTTGTAAAATTATGAATTTTAAGGTTGAAAAGTAATTTTTGAAGCGTAAATGATATTCTTCTTTCTTCTATGAGGGGATTCATTGTACGTCTCGGCATTTAGAAGGAGAAATACCTTGAAACTTTTAGAAGAAAGAAAATAAGAAAATACAAATTATATTGGTATCTAACTCACCCAGGAATAGAAGGACAGGTTTTCTTCATGAAAACAAAATTAGCCCTTTTAATTATTAAGGTAATATTTAGTACCCTAAAATCCTCAGTGCTGACCTTGGATTTTAAAAATTCAGTTCAGCACTATATACTGTTGCTCTATGGAGCTGTGTTTCTTGTTCATAGAGTACTGTGAGATGCTTGTTACAGATGATATTACTACCATCTCCACCTTTCTGAGTCAAAAAACCTCAGAGTGGACTTGGGGAGCTGCATTTGTCACAGACATCTCAGGTAGTACAATTGCAGTACCACTGCAGTTGGTCCAGGTACCACATTTGGAAAATACTGTATTTGGATGATATGAGTAAGAAAAAGATGTTAGTCTTCTGCAGCTACAGTAGAAAGCATATAAAATACAATGATTACATTCAAGGAACCGTCATCCTGAGAGCTCTTATACTGCTTTGCCCTTCTATGATATATCATCCCTGACATGTTTATTTAATAATTATGTTTCTTTACTTTATATTTTGGTTATATCAATCCAGCTGCCACTTACGCTCATTTTTTCTCCTCTTCAAAACATGGTGGCTTAGAAAAGGAGGTCCCTTCAGAAGAATGTAAATCTTTAGGAATGATCTTTGTGGTATTGTTCAAGAAAGACCACAAATTTTCCCTTCCTCTCCTTCATCCGTGCTCATTGTAGGACCCTCCCACTCTGAGTCTGGGCATGCGTATGTGACTTGTGTTAGCCAGTGGGACTGTAGCAAATATGACACAGGTAGGGACTTGAACAGTACATATCTCCTTGCTGCTATTGGAATCCTATGACCACCATGTGGAATGCCTGAGATAGACAACTGTAGAATGAGAGACATGCGGCCCTGTGACCCCAGCTACCCCATACCCATAGCTTCCACGTGCTACAATGTGAATGGGCCCATCTAATGTCATCCAGCTGCTAGGAGATCTATGAGAAAAGCTGCTTTGTCTATTTAGGGTGAAATTGCAATACTATGGCATTAGATTCATTCATTCATTCATTTAAATAATTAAGTTGTTAAAATAATCAAAGTTGTATGAGTTATTTTCAAAAAACAGAAACATTGGTTTCTTTTGGCTTCTGGTTGTGAAGTATTTTGACATCCTGCTGTGATTGTATTTGTAATTAAATAATTTATATATTTAAATTAAATAATTGATCATTCCATTGCAAAATGCCTAAATCTCCAACTAGGGAATATGAATGCCTGCAAAGCAAATGATATGTATAACAAAGATACCTACTTATGCATATTTTCTTAGGTACCTATATAATATATTTATGCATACTCTATTGAGGTAAACACATTGGAAAATGATCACATATATGGTTAATAAATGTTCTTAAATGTGCCAAAGCGTATAATTACTAAGACTTTTCAAGTTGAGATATTTTCTATGCTGTATAAATATTATATATATAAAATATATCAAAACTTTCAAAATTTACTTTACAGTAAATACTGCATCACTGCCAATGCCTATATTTAATAGTAAAAACAATGTAACCCCAGTAATGTACCTCTCAATGCTTAAATTATTGTGCTGCTGTAAATTAGACACTTGGGCATTTAGTTTGCTGAAGCAGTTGTAAAGGCAGGTACCTTAGCTGCCTAATGTTCAAACAGTAGATTCTTAGGTGCTTGGGGAATTAGTTAATTAGAAGAAAATGTGCTTTTGCACAAATGTTTGTGTATGTGTGCATTAATATATCTGATATTATTCATAGTAAATAGTTGGGAATATTTACATTATTTACTTATTATGCAGCAGCAGAAGAAAAAAACATATTTTTCGGTATGTTAGAAAAGAAGTGGCAAAACATTTCTGTCTGAGCATACCTGAATTTACATATCTATTTTAGTGTATAGATGTTGTACATAAAACTGTACATATGTGAGATGGCCTCTCTTTAGTACTTACTAAAAAACTAACCAGTATATAAACAGTTCTTACATTGACCAGAGCTTGTCTAGCTCCCAAGACATATGTCAAATCCATATCCTTTTATGTAACATTCCTACCCTAAATCCCATGAAAATATTCTGAGTATGGCCAGTAATATATGTATGGAAACAAAGTATAGAGCAACTATTATTTCTACATACCAAAGAAAAGTATTACAATAACTTTTCTTTTTTAAATAAATCAACTCCCTCTCTGGCTCCAAAAAATTTTAATTCACACTGGGGCATGTGGACACCTGTTTATTTACAAAGCCTTCAGTCATGGAGACATAGATTTAGAGAGCTGAGACAAGAATAAAATAAACTGGATGGTCTCCTTTTAAATCCAACTGCGACTTTGTCACAAAATAAGCACAACATTTGGCAAGATTGGAAGCTTCAACTCCAGGCAGGTCCAAGTTGGCATAGAATCACCTTGACAGGTTCCCAGATCAGCAAGAACTCTCTGCTCTGAAAAGCTCCTTTTGCTAAATTTAACTTTCCCTGTGTAAAATGAATGAGATGCTCCTGAGGAGAAGAAAGAGCTTCAAGATCAAGGAGAGGGGGGCATTGGGCTAAGTCAGCTCATCCAGGTATATAGGATAAACATGTAGACTCACAACAACCTGCACAAGACAAATACAGAGTGTATACAAATTAGGATATCCCTGTAAATTTGGAAAGATAAATGATTCATTCTGTTTTGTTTCCCCTGTGGGATCACATCATTTTCATTTTCTTTGGAGGCAGTTGGGCTCACCAGTAAGAGTACGAACGATGATAATTATGTTGTGTCTCGATGTTATCAATTCTGGGTCTGAAGGTTATTTTCAATGCTAGGTTTTATGATTGGAAAGGACTCCAACTTTCTTCTGCTTAAATTAAATCTCTTCCTAGAACAGAACCCAAAGAAATCTTAATAAAAAAGTTGCAATTCTGGCAAGCTGTGACACTACCAGGCTGAGTCATGCACACAGCATGAACTTTGAAGTCAAGGATTTTTTTGTCTTTATTTGGGTTCACGATTTGCACAGAGGGCTGTTTCTTTTCCCACATCACACAAATTATGTTGGCAAAACCTTGATGAGATGCTATAGCATAAGTGCGACTATTTTAGGAATCGTTTTGGCTCATGTCACTGTAGAGTCAACCAAGCTGTCAAGCAGTATAAGAAAGTTACTTAAAGAGTGTCTTACTAAATTAATATCGATGGAGAAGGGTCCTTAATCTCATTCTGCTTCTGGACATGCATTTGCTTAATTCCAGCTTTTTTTTACTTAAATTCTCAGTCCCTTTTTCTTTATTAGATAGCAGAAATGGAGAAGTTCATTATCCTGCCAGAGACAGAATTCTGTGCCACATGATGTAACTAGTTCTCTTTTTCTGGACAAGTACAGTTCATTATATGTGCCTAGCTTTAATATCTTTAATCAGTCTGTATTGATGGAACTTTTTCCAGGCTTCATTCCCATATGAATAAAATACTGTTTTGCTAAGTTGAAAATGCTGTAAGTAGCATTCTACAGTGAAAGTCATATGTGTTTTACCAGCTGGCATTTTTCTCTTGTTCATTTTACTCTTCAGAATGCAATAGTCAGAGAACCTTAGGAAGCATCTGCTCTAAGCTGTTCATTTTACAATTGAAGGAATTAAACATCAAGATGCAGAGAAACTTATCCATACATAGCTAATCAGTAAAATCAAATCAGAAATCAGGGCTACTGGCTCCTGGGGCTTTTTTCTCTGATAAACCTGCTCCCAGGAAGCTCCCAGGGCTTTTCTGATGTCCTTTCTATTCTCCACATCAAAAAATGGAGGCTCATCCTATTTATCATCCCCCAACCATGCATGAAACCCTTTGCTAAAAAGATCAAGTTTTAAAGAATGATAAACACCTACTATTGCTCTCCCCAGGCCTATCACCTTTCAGAAGGTCACTTGAACACCAAATGCTTAGATTTTTACATTTTTTCATGTTTTTATATTTTTTTACTCTTTCATTTGAGAAGCCTATTCAAAAGAAGAACAATAGGAAAAAAATAAACATGAATGTTCAATGTTTTCTTAAGAAACTTTTTTATTCATCTTAAAAATTCATTTTTTATTTTTGGAGGAAAATTTAGTTACCAAAAATACAATTCATTTTAAAAATGAGAAAAAAAATATGTTGAAAATACATAATATAACATATATCCTACCAGAAGTTTCCATTCTGTGAAGATATACCTCTGTGAAGATATGAAGAAGTTTCCATTCTGTGAAGTTTCCATTCTGTGAACTAGAAGTTCCCTTTAGACTGTAAAATAGTCTAATAATTAAGCTGTTATCTCCAGTTTTTGTTTTCCTATGGAGAAGAAAGCCTCACATCCAAATTTTCCTGCACTAAGAAATTCTAACTTTCTTAGTCTCCACATTGTAAAATCATTCAATTGTAAAAGCCTCTGTACTTTGAATGTTGAAGCTCCCAAAGTATTTGAAAGTACAAATGAGGTGTGGGGTCCAGGAAGCATCATTTTCACCTACACATACTAATCAGCACAGATTTTCAAAGAACTCTTGACATTTATTAAGGATAGGCATAGATGGTACCTACACGGTGGGACAAATTGAATTAAGCCAATGGCAGTATCCAGAACTTGGATGTTTTATGGATTTTAAATCACATGAATGATTTGTATGTAAAATATTTCAGGGTATAAAGAAATTTCTTTTGTACCCTGAAAACATATTATGTGTATTGTTAAAATCAAGGATTTGAGAGCCAATAAACCTGAGTTTCAATCATTAATTTTGGTATTTATTAAGAGTAAGATGTTGAGAAAGTTACTTTATCTCACCAATTTTGAAGTTCCTTCTCTGCCAAAAAAGGCATAATAAGTTAGTTACTAGTGGTTGTGAGGAATGATGCAACACATGCTAACTGCTTATGCTAGTACCCGTTTTATAAAATACAATTAAAGAAATTAGGTGGCTGTTATTCTGCTTACATGAAAAGCCATTTGTATGGATTTAGAAGAATTGTGTTAATCACAATTATTTTGGTTCAACTCTACAAATTTAAACTGCCAGGCCCTAATCTCTCTTAATGTATGTATTTTGGAGTATTTAATTCTAGTATGTCTTCTTCCACCTTTTCTTCCATGTGCCTCAGTCTTCAAAATTGATCCTTGGTCCACCTGAAAGATACCTTGCTTCTCAGTCTTGCCCTCATATCAGGCATTTGCATGGACTATAATCAAGAATTTTCAGAAGCCTTGGCCATTCCATTATGCTTGCTCTGAAGGTTAATTCTGCAACATCTGCCTTGGACCAACTCAATAGACAAGGCTAGATGTCACTCTCAGGCCCACAAGCAGTAGACCCAGTGGTAAGCAACAAATTATGCTTAAGGAGAAAGCACCAACACATGTAATAAAAAGAATCAGGTTTACTGGAAGTATTATGTCTGCATTCCAGGCCAGTGCTATCCAATCAATAGATGAGGGAAATGTTCTTTTCTTTGCTGTTCAGTATGATAGCTTTAGCTCTTAAGCATTTGGCTATAAAACTTGACTATTATACACAGGAAAGTAGCTATTGCAACTAAAGATTAAATTTTATTTAATTTTAATTTATTAATGTTTAAATTTAGATAGCCAAATGTGGCTAGTACATACTGCACTAAACATTGTAGTTCTAGAGAAAACATTTTTACAATAGCAATATTTTTTTTTTAAGTTTTAAAAGACTTTTGGTATTTAAACCATTATGCTCTGTGTTTCTGAGATAAGAATTAAAACAAAATTCCTTATAAGATCTAAAGGTAAAATTGTAAATATTATTTTATGTTTTTACAATTCATGTATCTTTTTCTTTCTTTTTCTGAACTTTTCTTTGTCTGAAAATGATATTGTCTATTCTCTCTTGTTTTTTTCTTCTCCTCTGTTTCCTGTCCAGGAAGCTACTTTCTATAGTAGTGAAGGAAGTGAGAAACTCTAATTCAGGCATTTGAAATAGCATCTATAAGAATAAAAGTACATAAAAATCAAGGCCACATGAATTATGTAGCCCCTAAGCCAAATTAAACGGAAAAATCGCCTGTGTAAAGAGTCAGAGCTAATAAACTGAACATAATCTCCTGTGTTCTATCTCTAAAGAAAATTAAATTTTAATGATCCTGAGAGCTCATTGTTCAGAAATGTCACTGTAGCTAATCATGTAAATGACAGTTAAACTCCGGAACTGCGTTAAAAGTTACACATCCTCTGCAATTGCTACTTAAGTCCAGAGTGTACTAGTTGCGTCAGGCAAGCTCTTAGGAAAATCAGAATATTGACAGGTTATACCATGATGTAAGAGGAAGCCTTGAGATCTGCAAATCAGTCACTGCTGAATGCCTTACTGAGTCACATCCTTGAAAAACATTACACTAAAAAGTATGTTAGACACTTCAGAATTTACATTGTCAGTCTGTAGTCATATGTTTCAGCCAACACCCTTCTCACTGGGGAAAATTGTATCAAAGACTTTAGATATGGGTTCAGAGATAGACTTACTGAGCTCTCATTTTTTCTGTGGTTCTGGGAGAGAAAATCTCTATGAGAGAGGGAGACAGAGAGCAAGAGGGAGGGTCATCATCACATGATTGCTGGGTCTGAACTCCTAGAAGGTTCCCAAACTTTCCCAGCCTGGACACTGCTGTAGGGTCTGTCTGCTCTCTACATTTCAGCACCCTAGAGAGCTCTGAATTTTTCTGGTTGAGGGTGGAAATAAGTGGGTACAAAGAAATATTCCAGGGATTGGTTATTGCTGTTTTTCAACAAATCCTCTGACTAACTTGGATAAAGTTTTTTCTTGTGTTATGAGTTTATGTGTTTAGGAGAAGGAAAATAGATGCTAGATGGTATATTGTCACTGAGCTTTATAAGGAGAATTAATGGAAAAGAAGAAAAGTAATTGGTCAGTAAAAAAAAGAAACATGTTTATGGCAAGAATGCATAAAAGAGACTGAAATGGCAACAAATCCAATAAAATCATCTTATAAGTGATGAAAATTATGTGAATTTAGATTGATACACCTACCTAAATGTAAAGCTTCATGAAGTTATAAATTAAAAGTAAGTAAGAAAGCAAAATGAGGGAAAATATTTGAAAATGTTATTAGTAAAATGGATACTCTACTTTGCTTTGGAATTGGTGACTATTTCAGAGTTAAGTGCTAATAAGGAAAAATATGTTAAAATATAAAATATCGACTATATGCATGAACTGAATAGTAATTAACAGATGATTGTAGGCATTGAAGTTGGAAGAAGGAAAACTCTAGGGCGAGAGAAGGGAAGGGCCCTGTTGGAGGCCCTCGATGGTCAACTGTCCTGTTGGCAGCAACAAGGTAGATGTACTGGACACAGGGTCCTTGCATTGGCTGTAATGTTAGATTGCCTTTTACCTGACAAAAATCCTGAGAAAAAAGAACTAAGCAACAAAATAACAAATTGGAGTGTCTTAAGTAATTAGGACGTCAAAAAATATGCATTAAGTGATTGCATGAATGAAATAGGAGTGTTATGTGCTCTTCAACTAAGTGCATATATTGTTTGACTGAGGCTGTATTATTCCACAGCAAACCTTGTATCTGGTAGAAAAGAATTTATAAAAAGTTAATTATAGCTATTATGGAGAAATTTTAAAATATTTCTAAGAGAGTTGATTTTTTTTCTGAATTTTACCTCTGTTTGCAATTGAATGTAGAGGAACCCTTTACCTTCTGCATCCAGAACTCTGTAATGTTTGAGCAAAATATATTCTATAGAAATTATTTTGCCATACATGTTTCAGTGATGAGAAAGAAGACTTTCTAAGTTTCTTAGCTTCAAATAGAAAAGCCACTAGAGAGAGGACATTCTCAGTGTAATTTCATATGAATCCTTTTTAAAGTAAGACTATACCCATATTCTTTTCAGTAGTTTCTACTTGGGATTGGAGTTGGAGTAGAAATGGGCAAATAATACTCATATTTTGATTTTAAGAGAAAAAAAACTTGCCTTTCAAAGCATAGTGGTCAGAACCCTGATCTCTGTATTGGGTTCAATACAGGCTTCACTGGCTTCAAACTCTGACTCTTCCTGGCAGTCATCTGGGGATATTAGGCCAGGCTACTTAATCCTCTGTGCCGCAGACACCTCATTTTCATTTGGGGATAATAATAGCACCCATCTCCTAAAATTGCAATGAGTGTTAAATGAGTTAATATTTCTAAAGTTCTTAGCTCAATTCGTGGCACATCTGCTATATTACTATTTGTTGGTTTTTTTAACCCACCTTTTTCTTTTTGATTCTTTTATTTTAATCAGATATTTACCTAGCCAAACTATCTGGCTAAGGAAGCACACCTGAACTTCACTTTTATAACACACAGCTCCCCAACTGTACTCCCAAAAGTCATATCTAGGAAAATAATCTAATTCAGTTAACCAAAATAAAAAACTAGGTACACTACATGTTTGCAAGTCTGATAATCCTTCAGTTTTGAGCCTCCTGAAGTAGCCCAACCTGTATGGGACTCTAGAACACTTAGCTGTTTGCTTTTTCTCTTTAAAACTATTGACTTTTGTAGCATTGAGAGTCACTGTTGATCAGCAACCTAAATATAGTGAATGCCTATAATGATATTTCCTGCTAATAATGAGCTTCTTTATCCATGTCCCAAATTTGTTCACTGTTTTGTTTTAACAGCTTCCTGAAATAGGCAATATCAGTTGAATCAAAAAAAAAAAAAATCACTGAAACTGGGATATTCCCTATAAAGCCAGAATTTGATTTAATATGATGTTTTTGCCAAACATCACTAAATAAATAGTGTTTATATTGCAACTTACTTCTTTACCTTAGTTTTTTTTGCAATGAAGCAATGATCAACTGAGCATGAACAATGTAAAATTACTTAATTCTGTTTTTTGAAAACCATAGTAGAGGACATATTGTATTTGCTCATGTAGTTTTCTTGTTTTGTTATAAGCAATTATAACAACTAAGATCTAAACTCACTTCCCTGACAAAGCATGGCACACAGTGGAGACACAGTTCTAAATATCAAGTCATATTCTTCTTTCTGAGCAGCACTATTTTTAGAGAATTTTTTTCTTTTTTAAAGTAATACTTGTGTTCCCAAGTCATTTGAGTTTTCTTTCAGACCTGAAGAAGCAACATTGTTTAGTAAATGAATGGGGAAACATTGCTGTTATGGTCAAATCAATGCCTCTTCCTAAATTCATCCAGTTTTCAGGAAGTTTATTGTCCATCCTTATTCCCTCTCATTAAGAGTAATAGGTTTAACAGTGCCCATTTGTGAAAGACAGTCTTCAGTTTTATAACTGTGCTCAAGCCATTAACCATTATAATCTTTCAGTAACTCTTTTTCAGATTTCAGAGAACAAGTTGTCTGATATTCCTCTTCTTCAACTTTGTTTTCTTTAGGATCCTCTGCTTGTATAACATAAAGTAAGAATGTAAAAAAAAAAAAAAAATGAAGGAGATAAATCCTTTGTAAAGAGTGGATCATATGAGGAAATGGTGTCTTGATGCCAGAAAATGTCAGTTAAAAAAAAACAAAACAGAACAAAAAGAATAGATAAGAAAATTTTTAAAATTAACATGAGAATGTCCAGGAGGTAGTAATTCAGGAGTGATTGAATGCAGGGGCATAAATACTGTGTCCAGTGCTCACTTTTAATCTCTCAACTACATATTTCTCTGTGATATTTTGATTCCTGGGCTGGCTTGAAAACCTGTCCCATTAGATTATCCTTTCAGGCTTGATACATTTGTTTCTCCTTTGATCATGGATGCTGAGTCCCTTTCTAGGAGTTGTGCTCAGCTAAGGAGATCCACTTTTCCAAGAACATTGCTTCTCTCCAGAAGCAGCTTGCATCCAATGACTGCTCAACAGGGAGTATAAAGGCCCTGCCTCCTTGCCTCAAGTAGCCATTTCTGAAGGGCTGTCTAGTTCCAGAGCTCTGGAGGATCAGCTGAGGTCCTTGTGACTCATCACAACTCAATCCTCCTTCTGCCTAATTCTACTTCTTTTACTCATTACTATGGTCTGAATATTTGTGTTCTCCCCAAACTTCATGTGCTGAAATCCTAACTCCCAAGATGATATTAGGAGGTAAGGCTTTGGGGGTGATTAGGTCATGAGGGTGGAGCCCTCCTGAATGGGACTAGTATCCTTATGAAAGAGACCAAAGAAAGTTCTCTTGCTCCCTTCCACCATGTGAGAACACAGCAAAAACACACTGTCTGTGAAGCAGGAAACAGGCTCTCAGAAGACACCAAATTGCAAGCAACTTGATCTTGGACTTCCCAACCTCCAGAAGTGTGGGAAATAAATTTCTGTTGCTTATAAGGCACTCAGTGTATGATCTTTTTTTTTTTTCCTTTTCTTGGAGTATAATTGCTTTACAATGGTGTGTTAGTTTCTGCTTTATAACAAAGTGAATCAGCTATACGTATACATGTATCCCCATATCTGTTCCCTCTTGCGTCTCCCTGCCTCCCACCCTCCCTATCTCACCCCTCTAGGTGGTCACAAAGCACCGAGCTGATCTCCTTGTGCTTTGGGGCTGCTTCACACTAGCTGTTGGTTTTACATTTGGTAGTATATATATGTCCATTCCACTCTCTCACTTTGTCCCAGCTTACCCTTCCCACTCCCCATGTCCTCAAGTCCATTCTCTAGTAGGTCTGCATCTTTATTCCTGTCCTGCCCCTAGGTTCTTCATGATCTTTTTTTTTTTTTTTAGATTCCATATATATGTGTTAGCATACAGTATTTGTTTTTCTCTTTCTGACTTCACTCTGTATGACAGACTCTAGGTGCATCCACCTCACTATAAATAACTCAATTTCGTTTCTTTTCATGACTGAGTAAGATTCCATTGTATATCTGTGCCACATCTTCTTGATCCATTCATCTGTCAATGGACACTTAGGTTGCTTCCATGTCCTGGCTATTGTAAATAGAGCTGCAATGAACACTGTGGTACATGACTCTTTTTAAATTATGGTTTTCTCAGGGTATAGACCCAGTAGTGAGATTGCTGGGTCATATGGTAGTTATATTTTTAGTTTTTTAAGGAAACTCCATACTGTTCTCCATAGTGGCTGTATCAATTTACATTCCCACCTACAGTGCAAGAGGGTTCCCTTTTCTCCACACCCTCTCCACCACTTATTGTTTGTAGATTTTTTGATGATGGCCATTCTGAGTGGTGTGAGATGATATCTCATTGTAGTTTTGATTTGCATTTCTCTAATGATTAATGATGTTGAGCATTTTTTCATGTGTTTGTTGGCAATCTGTATATCTTCTTTGGAGAAATGTCTATTTAGGTCTTCTGCCCATTTTGAATTGGGTTGTTCATTTTTTTGATACTGAGCTGCATGAGCTGCTTGTAAATTGTGGAGATTAATCCTTTGTCAGTTGCTTCATTTGCAAATATTTTCTCCCATTCTGAGGGTTGTCTTTTCATCTTCTTTGTAGTTTCCTTTGCTGTGCAAAAGCTTTTAAGTTTCATTAGGTCCCATTTGTTTATTTTTGTTTTTATTTCCATTTCTCTAGGAGGTATGTCAAAAAGGATCTTGCTGTGATTTATGTCGTAGAGTGTCCTGCCTATGCTTTCCTCTAATAGTTTGATAATGTCCGGCCTTACATTTAGGTCTTTAATCTGTTTTGAGTTTATTTTAGTGTATGGTGTTAGGGAGTGTTCTGATTTCATTCTTTTACATGTAGCTATCCAGTTTTCTCATCACCACTTCTTGAAGAGGCCGTCTTTTCTCCATTGTATATTCTTGCCTCCTTTATCAAAAATAAGGTGACCATATGTGTGTGGGTTTATCTCTGGGCTTTCTATCCTGTTCCTTTGATCTATATTTCTGTTTTGGTTCCAATACCATACTGTCTTGATTACTGTAGCTTTGTAGTATAGTCTGAAGTCTGGGAGCCTGATTCCTCCAGCTCCGTTTTTCTTTCTCAAGATTATTTTGGCTATTCGGGGTCTTTTGTGTTTCCATACAAATTGTGAAATTTTTTGTTCTAGTTCCGTGAAAAATGCCAGTAGTAGTTTGATAGGGATTGCATTGAATCTGTAGATTGCTTTGGGTAGTATAGTCATTTTCACAATGTTGATTCTTCCAATCTAAGAACATGGTATATCTCTCCATCTATTTGTATCATCTTTAATTTCTTTTATCAGTGTCTTATAGTTTTCTGCATACAGGTCTTTTGTCTCCTTAGGTAGGTTTATTCCTAGGTATTTTATTATTTTTTGTTGCAATGGTAAATGGGAGTGTTTCCTTAATTTCACTTTTAGATTTTTCATCATTAGTTTATAGGAATGCAAGAGATTTCTGTGCATTAATTTTGTATCAGTGTACGATCTTATTGTCATAGCAGTCTGAACAAAGTAAGACACTTCCTTTCCTCATTGATCCTAAGGATCCTCCCCAATAAACTTCCTAAACACATATCTCTGCTTAAAGTCTGTTTCCTGGGTAATCCAATCTGGGACACAATTCTAGGTTTTTATCTTGCTAGCTTCAACTTCAGCAGAATAACAGCTTCCCTTTCACAGTACTTTGAACAAAGCCCAGAAAGTGATGCCCATTATCCTGGCTTGAGCCACATGCCCATTGTGAAGCCAAGCATTTTGGACAGCAAGGTGACAGTTAGGGCCAACAAACCATGTGTTGTCTTCTAGAGCTGTTGGAGGATAGGGGATAATTAGACAAGACTATTCAAAGGCATGAACTGAGAGTGAGGGAATTATGGTTCCCCAGAGAAAAGCTGAAATCAGTTACCAGAAGAAAATGAAATGGATGGTGCAGTTGAAAAAATAAGATATATACCCTACTAAAGAGGAGTTATGTAAATTTTTAAAATTTCCAATTTAAATGTGTTTTGTTATTTTACTCTTACTTTAAAATGAGATAAAAATAAAGATAATGAGAGCTAACATTTATTGAGCCTTAACCAAGCTCTAGTTACTATGCTATACATTTAATTTTAGTAACACTTTAACACGTTTTACTTTAACAATGATTCCATGAACCAGGAACTAAAATTCCCAATTACAGATAAGTAAACTGAGGCTCAGTGAGGTTAAATAAATTGCCAGTATTAGATAAGTAGTATTTAATATTCCTTCATTATTCTTTGTCTCCATCATAGTTTCATAACTAAAGTGAAAGTCTTCATAAACAAACATGAGTTTCTGTGGTGGATTGCATTACCTTTTTTGAATATTCAAGTCCCTTTGTTTGATATGCTTCTTAGAGAAGCTTTGTATGTTTGCCTCCCATTGAACTCAGGAGTGTTCTTTGTTTAATGAGATTTGAGCATCACTTCTAGGAAGGAGCTCTGATCAAGCACATGGCTTGCTAAGTATTTTTATCTATTTGCCACAATACTACCAATATCCCAGATAGAGCCTGTATTCCAGAATGGAGACAACATATAGTGAACATACAGTGAAGCCAGAAACAGATATTTGATATTATCAAGAGACAAACATGTATTCATAGAGCTGTGAAATCACACAGCTCTAGTAATAAACATCATGTATTTTTCTGGAGAGACTCCCCTGCATAACTTCTTTGTGAACTTCTGTCAACAAATGGAAACTGGTCAGATATTGGGAAACATGACCCAAAACAGGCAAATGTCACAGCTTTTCAAAGTAAATTTATATACCTGTATAATATTAAATTTGACATTGATAAAAATGTTTTATTAACACTGTAAAAAGTAAGACATGAGAATTATGTACCAGAATAGACTCTCTAAGAACACATGGTTCTAAAATAAATTTATTTCCTTTTTATTCATATTACTGGACTAATTTTTCAAAGTAACAAAATGTACTAAATGCATTTGAATTTTGCATCGATATTACACAAAAACATGGACTTCCTTTTTCTAACTGCAAAGAATTCTGTATCTGTCTTCATCCTGTGAAACAGATATTATCCCTGTTACAGATGGGTAAATCGAAGCTCAGAGACATCAAATACGTCTCCCAATATGACACAGTGGCTGAGTTTGGCTTGAAACCAATATAGACAAGATGGAAAAATAAATGTTTTTAATATAATGTAGTTAAGCAAATCCATAGATGACAGAAAACTTCATCCCCAAATTATTGATTAGTCTGAGCCTGAATTTATTCAGTCTGAGAACATGATCTCTTAACAAAGCAAAGAATTACTCCAAATTCCCTTTCAATATGTATTCTCTGTTATGTACTTTATTATCTAGAAATAGAAATTGTGTATTTTCTACATATATTACTGTATTTTTTATTTATAGAAAATGCAACTAATCCTTCCCCCAAAAATACATAGTATATATATATATTTTTAAGTTATACATACAAGAATTAAATCAATTGGCTATTTTTATGCTAGTTAATCAGGCCACATAGATCATTTGTTGTCACCAACAGAAATGAGAATTTCTTTTTTTTTTTGCTCACTGCTGTGGCATGTGGGATCTTCCCAGACCAGGGCACGAACCCGTGTCCCCTGCATCGGCAGGCAGACTCTCAACCACTGCGCCACCAGGGAAGCCCCAGAAATGAGAATTTCTGATTCTCTCTGAAACATATTCCATATTAGGTGGCAGAAAATGACATACTTTTTAAACAAGCTTCCTTTATAAATTTCCCGTGTCTGTCAGAATCTGTTATTCTGCTACTATTTCAGAAGTAGAAGCTGTCTGAATTCTCCTTCTTCACTTCTGTGCATTCCATCAGATGAATTGTCCTATACCCAGTCAACACTTCTTTGACAATAACTCTTGAATCTGACCTTTCCTCTCTACATGTATTACAGAGTCCCTGCTTATACCAGGATAAGCAAACTGGTTGGAGCAAACAACCCCAACATCTGTAGTTTAACAAAATAAGAGTTTACTTCTTGATCACATCAGAGTCTGATGAAGATCGTATGGCTCTCCTGGGAAGTTCTCCTTTAGGGATATATATAGGGAATAAGATATGCCATTTTATGCCTCTTTTATCTAGAATCTTTCAAAAACTACTACTTTGATGGGAGAGAGAAAAAGTGCATGACCAAGTGAAACATTTTATGTTCAAGGCCAGAAAATCATGTCTTCATTATTCCAAATATTCCACTGCCCAGAAATCTGTCACTAAGTCCAAAAATAATTGATATTTGGCCTGAGAAATTATAGTTTATTTGTTTTCAGCAGACATTGATAGAGAAAACAAGTTTGCTGAGCCCTTAAAGTTACCTTGGCCACCCTACCCATAAATATATTTACTACTTCCTGGATTACTATGTTGATATTACTGTTGATTTTATTTTTTTTATTGATCATTTAATTTTGCAGAGACATTCCATAATACTTTCTTTCCCCATTCAAACTGTATTTTTCTGGTCATCTATTACCTATTAACAGGGTATATCCAATAAAGTATATTATATTGACTTACTTTATATCCCATTAACAGACAACTGAATCTAATGTATATGCTAATGACTTAACTACCATTATAATTTTAATTTTGGCAATATATAGGAGGCAGTGGTTGAAAAATGACAGCAAATTATATATATATAACTATAAATATATACTTATATACAAACACACATATTACTACTAATTGTTTGAGGAATACGTATGCCCACACTTAAGTTAGTGTTCAGAAAGAGATCAATATTAAGACTATCTGAAGTATCTGAATGCTCATTTTGAACTTTTTGAATATTTAAAAGCTGAGGAAAGACTTTACGCAAACAGACAAAATAGAATGTTGCCTACGTAGTTTGATTTAAGATGTAATTTATACCTCTGTCTATCTAAAGTATCGTTCTATCTAAAATGACTCCTAATTCTTACCACTAAAATTCTTATTTTGAAATAAGATTTTGTTTCTCCAAAATAAGCTTTTATCTGTGGAAATGTTAGTGCATTAATTTGCTATCACTCATATTTAAGTTAGCATGACGGACAAGAATACCATGCAGAGATGTGAGGTCACGGGGATGTGGAAAGTACAGAGAACTGATGGGAAATGCCAAGAGCACTTGACCATCCTGTAATTCTCAGGGCAGATTGAGGGTAGTACATTTTGTCCATAAATATATGAAGTGAAGATGTGAATCCAAAGAGATATATTTAATCCAACGGTTTTTTAAAAAACATCTTTTATTGGAGTATAATTGCTTTCCATTGTTGTTATATTGTTGTTATAAACATTGTTTATAACAAAGTGAATCAGCTATATGTATACATATATCCCCATACCCCCTCCCTCTTGCATCTCCCTGACACCCTCCCTATCCACCAGTCTAGGTGGTCACAAAGCACTGAGCTGATCTCCCTGTGTTGTGCAGCTGCTTCCCACTCGCTATCTATTTTACATTTGGTAGTGTATATATGTCAATGCCACTCTCTCACTTCGTCCCAGCTTACCCTTCACCTTCCCCATGTCCTCAAGTCCATTCAGTATGTCTGCGTCTTTATTTCTGTCCTACCCCTAGGTTCTCCAGAACCATTTTTTTTTTTTAGATTCCATATATATGCGTTAACATACGGTATTTGTTTTTCTCTTTCTGACTTACTTCACTCTGTATGACAGACTCTAGGTCCATCCACCTCACTACAAATAACTCAATTTCGTTTCTTTTTTATGGATGAATAATATCCCATTGTACATATGTGCCACATCTTCTTTATCCATTCATCTATTGATGGGCACCTAGGTTGCTTCCATGTCCTGGCTATTGAAAATAGTGCTGCAGTGAACATTGTGCTACATGACTCTCTTTTGAATTATAGTTTTCTCAGGGTATATGCTCAGTTGTGGGATTGCTGGGTCATATGGTAGTTATATTTTTAGTTTTTTAAGGAACCTCCATACTGTTCTCCGTAGCGTCTCTATCAATTTACATTCCCACCAACACTGCAAGAGGGTTCCCTTTTCTCCACACCCTCTCCACCATTTATAGTTTGTAGATTTTTTGATGATGGCCATTCTGACGGGTGTGAGGTGATACTTCATAGTAGTTTTGATTTGCATTTCTCTAATGATTAGTGATGTTGAGTATCCTTCCATGTGTTTGTTGGCAATCT
Source organism: Monodon monoceros (assembly GCF_005190385.1). NCBI lineage: Eukaryota > Metazoa > Chordata > Mammalia > Artiodactyla > Monodontidae > Monodon > Monodon monoceros. The sequence continues at coordinate 41,108,924 of NW_021703767.1, read as the reverse complement.
GTATATCTTCTTTGAGAAATTTCTATTTAGGTCTTCTGCCCATTTTTGGACTGGGTTGTTTGCTTTTTTGATATAGAGCTGCATGAGCTGCTTATATATTTTAGAGATTAATCCTTTGTCAGTTGCTTCATTTGCAAATATTTTCTCCCACTCGAGGGTTGTCTTTGTGTCTTGTTTATGGTTTCCTTTGCTATGCAAAACTTTTAAGTTTCATTAGATCCCATTTGTTTATTTTTGTTTTTATTTCCATTTCTCTAGGAGGTGGGTCAAAAAGGATCTTGCTGTGATTTATGTCATAGAGTGTACTGCCTATATTTCCCTCTAAGAGTTTTATAGTGTCTGGCCTTACATTTAGGTCTTTAACCTATTTTGAGTTTATTTTTGTGTATGGTGTTAGGAAGTGTTCTAATCTCATTCTTTTACATGTACCTGTCCAGTTTTCCCATCACCACTTCTTGAAGAGGCTGTCTTTTCTCCACTTTATATTCTTGTCTCCTTTATCAAAAATAAGGTGACCATATGTGTATGGGTTTATCTCTGGGCTTTCTATCTTGTTCCATTGATCTATATTTCTGTTTTTGTTCCAGTACCATACTGTCTTGATTACTGTAGCTTTGTAGGATAGTCTGAGGTTAGGGAGCCTGATTCTTCCAGCTCCATTTTTCTTTCTCAAGATTGTTTTGATATTTGGGGTCTTTTGTGTTTCCATGCAAATTGAGAATTTTTTTGTCCTAGTTCTGTGAAAACTACCATTGGTAGTTTGATAGGGATTGCATTTAATTCTGTAGATTGCTTTGGATAGTATAGTCATTTTCACAATGTTGATTCTTCCAGTCCAAGAGCATGGTATAAGTCTCCATCTGTTTGTATCGTCTTTAATTTCTTTCATCAGTTTCTGATAGTTTTCTGCACACAGGCCTTCTGTCTCCTTAGGTAGGTTTATCCCTGGTATTTTATTCTTTTTGCTGCAATGGTAAATGGTAGTGTTTCCTTAATTTCTCTTTCTGAGTTTTAGTCATTAATGTATAGGAATGCAAGAAATTTCTGTGTATTAATTTTGTATCCTGCTACTTTACCACATTTATTGATTACCTCTAGTAGTTATCTCATAGCATCTTTAGGATTCTCTATGTATAGTATCATATCATCTGCAAACCTTGATAGTTTTACTTCTTTTTCAATTTGGATCCCTTTTATTTATTTATTTTTCTTCTCTGATTGCTGTGGCTAAAACTTCCAAAACTATGTTGAATAATAGTGGTGAGAGTGGGCAATCTTGTCGTGTTCCTGATCTGAGAGGAAATGGTTTCAGTTTTCACCACTGAGAATGATGCTGGCTGTGGGTTTGTCATATATGGTCTGTATTATGTTGAGGTAGCTTCCCTCTATGCCTACTTTCTGGAGCGTTTTTATCATAAGTGGGTGTTGAATTTTGTTGAAAGCTTTTTCTGAATCTATTGAGATGATCATATGTTTTTTATCCTTCAATTTGTTAATATGGTGTATCACATTGACTGGTATGCCTATATTGAAGAATCCTTGCATTCCTGGGTTAAACCCCACTTGATCATGGTGTCTGATCCTTTTAATGTGCTGTTGGATTGTGTTTGCTAGTATTTTGTTGATGATTTCTGCATCTGTGTTCATCAGTGATATTGGTCTGTTGTGTTCTTTTTTTGTGACATCTTTGGTTTTGGCATTAGGGTGATGGTGGCTTTGTAGGATGAGTTTGGGAGTATCCTACCTCTGCTATATTTTAGAGGAACTTGAAAAGCATAGGTCTTAGCTCTTCTCTAAATGTTTGATAGAATTCGCCTGTGAAGCCATCTGGTCCTGGACTTTTGTTTGTTGGAAGATTTTTAATCACAGTTTCAGTTTCAGTGCTTGTGTTTGGTCTGTTTATATTTTCTGTTTCTTCCTGCTTCAGTCTCAGAAGATTGTGTTTTTCTAAGAATTTGTCCATTTCTTCCAGTTTGTCCATTTTACTGGCTTATAGTTGCTTGTAATAATCTCTCAAGATCCTTTGTATATCTGCAGTGTCACTTGTTACCTCTCCTTTTTCATTTCTAATTCTGTTGATTTGAGTCTTCCTTTTTTTCTTGATGAGTCTGGCTAATGTTTTATCAATTTTGTTTATCTTCTCAAAGAATCGGCTTTTAGTTTTATTGATATTTGCTATTGTTTCCTTCATTTCTTTTTCTTTTATTTCTGATTTGATTTGTATGATTTCTGTCCTTCTGTTAACTTCAGAGTTTTTTTGTTCTTCTTTCTCTAATTGCTTTAGGTGTAAGGTTAGTTTGTTTATTTGATGTGTTTCTTGTTTCTTGAGGTAGGATTTTATTGCTATAAACTTCCCTCTTAGAACTGCTTTTGCTGCATCCCATAAGTTTTGGGTCATCGTGTTTTCATTGTCATTTGTTTCTAGGTATTTTTTGATTTCCTCTCTGATTTCTTTGGTAATCTCTTGGTAATTTAATAGCATATTGTTTAGCCTCCATGTGTTTGTATTTTTTACAGTATTTTTTCCTGTAATTGATATTTAGTCTCATAGCATTGTGGTTGGAAAGGATACTTGATAAAATTTCAATTTCTTAAATTTACCAAGGCTGGATTTGTGACCCAAGATATGATCTATTCTGGAGAATTTTCCATGAGCACTTGAGAAGAAAGTGTATTCTGCTGTTTTTGGATGGAATGTCCTATAAACATCAATTAAGTCCATCTTGTTGAATGTGTCATTTAAAGCTTGTGTTTCCATATTTATTTTCATTTTGGATGATCTGTCTATTGGTGAAAGTGGGTTCTTAAAGTCCCCTACTATTATTGTGTTACTGTCGATTTCCCCTTTTATGGCTGTTAGCATTTGCCTTATGTATTGAGGTGCTCCTATGTTGGGTGCATGAATATTTACAATTGATATATCTTCTTCTTGGATTGATCCCTTAATCATTATGTGGTGTCCTTCTTTGTCTCTTGTAATAGTCTTTATTTTAAAGTCTATTTTTTGTGATGTGAGAATTGCTACTCCAGCTTTCTTTTGATTTCCATTTGCATGGAATATCTTTTTCCGTCCCCTCACTTTCAGACTGTATGTGCCCCTAGGCCTGAAGTGAGTCTCTTGCAGACAGCATATGTACGGGTTTGTTTTCGTATCCATTCAGCCAGTCTATGTCTTTTGGTTGGAGCATTTAATCCATTTACATTTAAGGTAATTATTCATATGTATGTTCCTATTACCATTTTCTTAATTATTTTGGGTTTGTTTTTGTAGGTCTTTTCCTTCTTTTGTGTTCCTGCCTAGAGAAGTTCCTTTAGAATTTGTTGTAAAGCTGGTTTGGTGGTGTAAGGTTTTAATTTCTCCGTCGAATCTGAATGAGATCCTTGCTGGGTAGAGTAATCTTGGTTGTAGGTTTTTCTGCTTAATCACTTTAAATATGTCCTGCCACTCCCTTCTGGTTTGCAGAGTTTCTGCTGAAAGATGAGCTCTTAACCTTATGGGGATTCCCTTGTATATTATTTGTTGCTTTTCCCTTGCTGCTTTTAATATTTTTCTTTGTATTTAATTTTTGATAGTTTGAGTAATATATGTCTTGGCATGTTTCTCTTTGGATTTATCCTGTATGGGACTTTCTGTGCTTCCTGGACTTGATTGACTATTTTCTTTCCCATGTTACGGAAGTTTTCAACTATAATCTCCTCAAATATTTTCTCAGTCCCTTTCTTTTTCTCTTCTTCTTCTGCGACCCCTATAATTCAAATGTTGGTGCATTTAATGTTGTCCTAGAGGTCTCTGAGACTGTCCTCAATTCTTTTAATTCTTTTTTCTTTATTCTGCTCTACGGTAGTTATTTCCACTATTTTATCTTCCACGTCATTTATCTGTTTTTCTGCCTCAGTTATTCTGCTATTGATTCCTTCTAGAGAATTTTTAATTTTTTTTATTGTGTTGTTCATTATTGTTTGTTTGCTCTTTAGTTCTTCTAGGTGCTTGTTAAACATTTCTTGTATTTTCTCCATTCTATTTCCAAGATTTTGGATCATATTTACTATCATTACTCTGAGTTCTTTTTCAGGTAGACTGCCTATTTCCTCCTCATTTGTGTATTAGTCTGTGGGTTTTTATGTTGCTCCTTCATGTGCTGCATATTTTTCTGTCTTCTCATTTTGTTTAACTTACTGTGTTTGGGGTCTCCTTTTCTCAGGCTGTAAGTTCGTAGTTCCCATTGTTTTTTGTTTCTGCCCTCAGAGGGTAAGGTTAGTTCAGTGGCTTGTGCAGGCTTCCTGGTGGAGGGGACAGGTATGTGTGTTCTGGTGGGTGGGGCTGGATCTTGTCTTTCTGGTGGGCAGGGCCACGTCCGGTTATGTTTTTCCGGTGTCTGTGACCTTATTATGATTTTAGGCAGCCTCTCTGCTAATGGGTGTGGTTGTGTTCCTTTCTTGCTAGTTGATTGGCATGAGGCATCCAGCACTGGAACTTGCTGCCCATTGGGTGGCTGGCTCTTAGCCTTGAGACAGAGATTTCTGGGAGAGCTCTCGCTGATTGATAGATTGATATTATATGTGCCTGGGAGGTCGCTGGTGGTCCAATGTCCTGAACTCAGCTCTCCCACCTCAGATGCTCAGGCCTGACTCCAGGCTGAATCACCAAGACCCTGTCAGCCACATGGCTCAGAATAAAAGGGAGAAAAAAAAGAAAGAAAAAACGAATAAATAAATAAAGTATTAAAATTAAAAATAATAATAATAAAAAGAGAGCAACCAAACCAGTAAACAAATCCAGCAATGTTAACAAGCGCTAAGAACTATACTAAGATAAACAGAAAAATTAGAAACAAATCAGTCGCAGACAGCGAACTCCAAGTGTACAGTTGCTCCCAAAGTCTACCACATCAGTTTTGGGATTATTAGTTGTCTATTCAGGTATTCCACAGATGCAGGGTACATCAAGTTAATTGTGGGGATTTAATCTGCTGCTCCTGAGGCTGCTGAGAGAAATTTCCCTTTCTCTTCTTTGTTCGCACAGTTCCTGCAGTTCAGCTTTTGTTTTGGCTCTACCTCTGCATGTAGGTCGTGTCTGTTCCTGCCCAGATGGGATGGGGTTAAAGCAGTGGCTAATTAGGGGGCTCTGCCTCACTTAGGCCAGGGAGAAGAAGGGGTAAGGTAGTTATAATTGGAATGCGGGGCAAGCCTGTGGTGGCAGAGGCCTGTGTGACCTGAGGCACACCATGTGTTCTCCCGGGGAACTTGTCCTTGGATCACGACACCCTGGCAGTGCCATGCTGCACAGATTTCCAGGGGGTTGTGGATAGTGACCTGTGCTTGCACCCAGGATTTTTGGTGGCTGCAGCAGCAACATTAGAGTTTCATGCCCATCTCTGGGGTCTGAGCTGATAGCCGCAGCTTGCACCCGTCTCTGGAGCTCACTTAGACGGTGCTCTGCCTTCTGTGGGCAGACAGTGAAGGAATCCCCTCTCCTCGTGCACCCCAAAACAATGGTCTCTTGCCTCTTAGACTGGTCCAGAGTTTTTCCCAGACTCCCTCCCAGCTAGCTGCGGCACACTAGCTCCCTTCAGGCTGTGTTCACACAGCCAACTCCAGTCCTCTCCCTGGGATCTGACCTCTGAAGCCTGAGCCTCAGCTCCCAGCCCCCACCTCCCCTGGCAGGTGAGCAGACCAGCCTCTCGGGCTGGTGAGTGCTGGTCAGTGCTGGAATCTCTCTGCTTTGCCCTCTGCACCCCTGTTGCTGTGCTCTTCTCCATGGCTCTGAAGCTTCCCCCCGTCCTGCCCCCATCTCTGCCAGTGAAGGGGCTTCCTAGTGTGTGGAAACTTTTCCTCCTTCACAGCTCCCTCCCAGAGGTGCAGGTCCCATCCTACCCAGGTACATGGGGAGTTTCTTGCCTTTTGGGAAGTCTGAGGTCTTCTGCCAGCATTCAGTAGGTGTTCTGTAGGAGTTGTTCCACATGTAGATGTATTTCTGATGTATTTGTGGGGAGGAAGGTGATCTCCACGCCTTACACCTCCACCATCCTGAAGGTCCCTCCAACACTTTCTGATATGACTGAGATTGGTAGTGTGTGTGTTAAATTAATGACTGCATTAGTACTTATGTTTATTTTTTCTCTATGTTTTTTCACTTTCTTACAAAAAGATGTATATATCACATGCACACAGCAAAATCTCCAGTATGTTAATATGGGTACCTGAGAAAAAAGAGCCCAAGGAAAAGATCACAGGTTAATGCTTTCTTGGTGGAAAGGAAGTGGGGATAAAAAGTTACAGACAGTGGAAATGAGACAGAGAAGAAGGAAAATCCAAATACAAGATGCTGCATTACTGAGAAATACAGCTGGCTATTTAGTCAATGAGGGCGTCCCCTGAGAGGATGTGGGGGAACTCCTGCCTCCAGAAGGAGTCCTTTCATGAAGTGGAAGGGTCAAAAATTGATGTGCAGACTGCTTCTCTTTTAAGTCTCTTATTGAGTCAAAGTTTGCTGCATTTCCGGGTTGTGTTATTGCTAAGGTGGCCAGAGCCTTCATGTGTCCAGCAGGTGCAGACTCTGCAGCTGCCATCAACCCACCATGGCAGGTGCAAAGGAGGGAGTGTCACCCTCCTACTTGGGGAAGGCAAATAAAAAGATATGCTGGGAGAAAAAAGTGACTGTGGTGGCAGCCACAACTTTCTAACCATAAGAAGAGTGGTGTTGGTGTCTGGGATCATTCTGGCCAAAACACGGTTGAGTGACAATTCTCCATGGATTTCTCGCATTTCTCCCTGGTTTGGGCCTTTGGAGTAAAGGCACACCTGAATAATAATCTTGCCTTGGAAGCTAGTATCTCCCTAAAGATAGAGACTCTGGGATATCCTAAGATAGCAAACCACCTGCCCCACCCTGGAAACATTTTGTTACATTCCAAGGCAAGGGGTAATTTATTTCTCTGGAGTGAAGGCTGGGCAGATGTGTCAGCACATATAAAAGCTTCTGTCTTCTGACTGTGGGAGTTCCTTTCCTGTGGTGCACCCACTGAACGTGCAGCTAAACACCTGGCCTTCTCAAATTGCCCTGTGGGAATGAGGGCATGAGGAATGGATGTGACTATTGCTCTGGCTGCTGCCTTTTGCTATAATACATTATCTGTGTCTCTGACCCAGGTTGTGGTGTTCTTTTTTCAGTATGTGCGTATGAATCTATAGAAGGATTACTTATTAGGTTGCAAACAGGGTAAAATCACAGAACCTTAACAGTTCCTAACTCAACAAGAACAAGGGAAGAGACCAAGACCTTGGGGAACTGGAGTTGATGTATAAACCTAGACCAATTCTGTTAACTGTGGATCAGGCTGTGTTAATAATTAAAGTATAATTTAAATTAAACACATTATAATTAAAATTAAAATAAAACACATTGTCCTCACTTTCCTTTCTTCCCTTTGGCCTTCAACCCTGCTGCCTGTCACCTGTCTCCTCCCCAGCCCTTGTCACAGGTCAGCACCTAGTATATCTGCAACCTTGTAAAATGGGCTTTGAATGCCTGTGTTTCATAATTAATTAAAATTAAAGTCTTGAATCTATACACTAATTTTATAACCATTTTGTATTTACTTGAGTCTTTTTTTCATGATTCTGTGTTCTGTTCCTCCATTATGGGTCTCACCTGTTCAATACAATTTATTAAATATTACTTTAAAGACCCATGCTATGCATTGTGTGCTTAAAAAAATTGGAAAACAAAAAATTGAATATGTATTAGTATGTATGATGTGCATGGCATTGTTCTGTTTGTTATATATAAGAATCACTTGATTCTTAATGTTCCCATAGTAGGAGTATTATTATCTGCATTTTAAGGAAGCATCATAGGATTTAAGCACATTGCCCGGGATCCCATAGTCACTAAAGGATAATGTCTTAATTTGAACCCAATACTGCTTAGATGTAAAGCTTTAGGCTTTTTGTTATTTTAATTGTGTCACATGATTTTAAAATTTAAGAGGAGATAATGAGATATTTCTAAAAATATCTATAATACATTTAAACTCACAAAAGGTTATATTGGGAGATTCTGAAGTCTCAGAATTTGCACTCTTCTTACTCCTAACACTCTCCACAGGCATCTCATCAACACACATGGCTTCATTTGTCATCCATTAGCAATGACTTCCGAATGTGAACATCAGTCCAAAACTTTCTTCTAAACACATGTATTTGATCTGTTTAAAAATCTGTGAACAGCTCATAGGATACAAATCAAAACCCTAAAAAAGGTATGTAATATTCTAAAGGGTCGTGTACTTGCCTACATGTTCCCGACTCCTCTCACAATTTTCTCATCTGTACTTCTGAAAATTCTGTGGGTTTCTGAACTGTGTTGTGTTGCTTTCCAACACTGGTTACCATGCCAGGAAACCAATCCATTCTGTCTATATCCCCCACCACCATCACCCCTCACTCACACACACACACAAACACACACTAAATACACATACACATACCTTCAGATGGTTAAATCTTATTCTCAGACTTCAGTTTCAACATCACATTCTTACAGGATCTCCCACTGATCCATCCAACACTAAACCAGATCCCCTTGTTATGGCAGCATAATAGCATCAGTAAATATTTTTTCAGAGTACTAACTAGTTTGTAATTGGACATAATTTCTTCATAATTGTCATAGTGGAATGTAAGCTCATGACGGTTGAGACTTTATCTTTTTTGCTCATTATTGTGTGCCTTACACTTATCACAGGCTTGAAACATGCAATAGTATTTGAATGAATGATTAAAGTAAGGAAAGAATGATACAAAATACAATAAGATTTCAAAGCTGAAAGAGATTTACTCACTCCTGACGTGAGTGATTAGAAAAAGTTTTGTGGAAAAGGTGACAATTGATATCATCTTTAAAGCACGTTGAGAATCCTGACAGACAGATTAAGTGCATTTCAGTTTGATCAGAGTCTCGTTAGGCAAAAACTAAAAGTATTGCAACAGACACTGAGAGATTAGTTTAGGAGTTATTATCACACGAACACCATATATTCCACTCTCTTTAGAGTAATACTGAAAAGCTAACCTCAGGAAGAGAGGAAAGCATAACTCTGTTATCTAGCAATTGAACCAACAATAATACTCATTAACTTAAGATGAATGAATCTGCTAGTAATTTAGAGATAGTTCTTTATCAAATTGATATTCAATTGATAAGCAACCATGAACAAGAAAACAGAATATATGACTTGAAATAGATTCAGAGGTCATCTAATACTACTCTCTAATTGGACAGATGAAGATTAGATCTAGCTTGAAGAAGAGACATACACTAATTTGAAAAATAAATAAGTGATAAAGTTGGGACTAGAATTCAGGTCTCCTTGTCAGTTAATTGCCATTAGGGAAAAATATTCTGCAAGAAAAACACTTGTCAATGGTAAGTTCATATCATACTCAGCAATACTAATCAATAAACAAAACTGTCTACTGCTGTATGCAAGTCATGAATAAATCTCAAAATACTATGTTGAATAATAGAACCCAGACAGAAAAGCATATATACTACATGATTCCCTTTACAGGAAGTTCTAAAACAGCAAAAACAAATCTATAATGATGGAAATAAAAATAGGTGTTTGTAGAGTTAGGGTAGAGGTATTCATTGGAGAGGGAAGTAGGAAAATACTTGGGATAATAAAATCTCACATAGCTTGATTGGGGTAGTTGTTATGCAGGTTTATATGTTTATCAAAACTTGTGGAACTTAAGTATTAAAATTTATGCTTTATAAGGTATGTAAATTATACCTCAATAAAAATATTCTATCACCATAGTAATGTAATACACTAATTCTATTTAAATAAAGGCTAAAAGAAAAATGAACTGATTGCCTGACTGTGATAGGTTTAGCCAAATATTATTCAGAGAGATAATGATAGATATATAGAGAAAAGATATATAAATATGCATAATATACGTGTAATGATTATTTCTGTACCCATTTTGATAGGTAGGTTATAACTATTTAAAAAACTATTTAAATTATAAAATTATAACTATTTAAATGATAAACTATTTGACTATTTAAATTTTTTAAAAACTTAAGAGTCACTTTGTATTCTTGTTTAGACCTACATTTTTTCTTTGATAGTTTTTCTCTTGTGTGATAAAAGATAGTCCAAATAAAACAGAATCTTCATTTGTACTCTCATGCCTGATAATATTTTTGATTTTTTATTCAATTGAAAATGATGTCATCATAAATGTTTGTGTACATTTCTAGACTACTATGAAAATTTCTTTCTACTTCAAACATGGTGTTGTGTGTATTAATTCCATTCACCCACCCCCAGATATATAATCGAGATAGAGGAGATAGGCATCTCTTCACCATGTGTGAGCATAATGAACCCTTTCATCTGATTTTATTATAATTGTGCCACCTCTGGCACTACTGATCTTTGGATCTGCTCCCAGTTACACCAACATCAATTTCTAGGCACATCAATGCCTTATCTCAGCTGGTAAATCTCTACATTTCAGGCCTCTGTTTATTATAATATCTATGAGGTATTCCTTTCATAGCTTCCTCTCACCAGAGGTAAACATATTTAGGATAAATATAAAATACACTATTAGTTAGCATCTTTCTAAAAAGAAGGCCATTTTGTGCTGCTTGTTAATTCTCTAATGTATACCACTCTTTCTCGCACTGCCTATTTTTATTTCCGTGACTGTTTTTGTAAAATTAATGCCTGTTTACATAGATTATAACACGAGATAAATATCTTCTGGTTTTTTTAAAGCTCATTCTGACATTTAAGAATATGTTCTATCAGTTGAGCACAGTTCATTCTTTTATCAGGCTCAGTATTAAAAATGGTATTTATTAGTTACTAAATCACAGATGTTCAGGATAGGCATTTAACTATAAAAAAAAAAAAAAGTGTGCTGAGACAGAATGATCACAAAGACATCTCCAACTCAGTACAATGATAGGTCACTGTTACCTGAAAGGAATATCGTTTTTCTCTCCTATGTGGGAGGAAAGATAATTTGCCTTTCCTATTTTGTTTAAATGAAATATCTAGGATAGTCTGTAGACTTTCCTCCTCAGATAGGTAAAACAGAATTTCCCAAAGGCAACAGTTAGGGAAGAAATTTATGTAAATAAAATAATTATTTGACAGAAATTTCTGTTTATTTTAGTTATCCTTGATTTGGTTTGTCAGTCTATTGATCTAATCAGTTGAGAGACTTTAGTTGTTCAGATCAATGACTGAACTTTAGAGTAGTCCATAGGCATATTATTGCTTTCCAAATTGCAGGAAAAAAATGTACATCATTTGCTTCTCCCAGGTAAATTTAATGGATGCTTTCTTACTCTAGCTTCAGATTATTCATCTAACAGTGAAGAGAAGAATCCCAAAGTTCAGTAAGGATATTGTTCCTTGACTAATAAAGTAGTTTATAAATAAACTTTTCTTCCCATTTTGGGCTTATATGCACAGTACTTACTAGTTTAGGTACACCTAAGAGGAAATTACCTAAAATGTCATAAGTAAGCACATTTCTAACTTGGTACAAAATTAGAATCTGTACTTTTGTTTTTCAGTGAAAAGTACTGGATAATTAATTTGAGCTTAAATATACGATATTTTCAATGCTCATTTTAATCCACTTTAGGTGCTAACTTGGAAAATAGACCATATTAACCTACTGCTCAGAGATAATTGTTGAATGTACTCCAAGAGTTTGAAATTACCCCATTATGTACATTTCTATTTTCTTATTTCCATTTGAGTCGATGAAAGGTAAAATGTTAAGTAGAGTGAACTAATTATTCCAGAACATTTAAAAAGATGTTTCTCTGCACTTAGTCAAGTGTCCTTCACATAATGTAATAACAGATTACTACTGATGACTTTGATTATTCTAATCATGTTGAATGGTGAGGTATTTCTAAAATGTTTCTGGAAAATATTGGCATAAAGAGCACTACACGTAGGGCTTCCCTAGTGGCGCAGTGGTTGAGAGTCCGCCTGCCGATGCAGGGGACACGGGTTCGTGCCCCGGTCCGGGAAGATCCCATATGCCGCGGAGCGGCTGGGCGCATGAGCCATGGCCACTGAGCCTGCGCGTCCGGAGCCTGTGCTCCGCAACGGGAGAGGCCACAGCAGTGAGGGGCTCGCGTACCGCAAAAAAAAAGAGTGCTATAGGTAAAAATAAATCATGATTCAAAATGTTATCCTGCTAGTAAACTACTATGTGATAGCTATTTATTCAAGGGTGCAAATTGTTTCTTTTTTTCTAAACTTTTAGTGGCTCCTGTCATAATAAAATATATTTGTCAGTTCTTTGCCTTCTCTAGTTAACATTTTATATTTCTCTCATATTATAATATTTAGAGTTAAAACAGCATTCAATTCAGATTTATACAAGTTTTTCACTGGAACATCTTTGCAATGGTTTCTTACTTTTGATTTTTAAAGCAAGCATGCTCACAACATGTAAAAGACCACAGACTCCAGAGATACAAGCAATAAAACAATTAACTTTCTCATTAACAAGTTTCACAAGGCATTGAGTTAAAAAACAACAGTAATAACAAATCCTTATTTCTGAAATGTTAAATCATACTGTGTTGCCTGTCATTTCAAGTTATAACCTGTCCTAAATTCACAGAATTTCAGACACAGCCTACAAATTGAAAATAAAAATGGCCTTGAGAAAGCAAATTAGACTTCAGATGCCTAAGCAATCAGATTACTTAGATTCTAAGCAACAAAACCTAAAATACAGGATAAATAGTTTATATTAATTAGAAATTTTCCTCAATCAAGTTATACTAGAATCTAAATTTAAGAATAGTATCGAAATCAACAGTTGTCTCTAACACTTAAATTCATATTAGTGCAGTTATCAGATTTTTTAAATTGTATGAAATAGGAAGGGGATAAGTCTGAGCAATTGGCCATGGGGTGGATGGGCAGAATGAGAGTTGGGGTAGCTGGAAGCAAAAACCTGAAGTCCAAGATAAATTTGATTAATACTTGATGACATACTTGCAGGAAAAATCCAAAGGAAGTAGATGGTAGTCAAAGAAATGAAAATCATCACATATGGTTACAAGTTGAAATATTAGAATCAGATAAGCAGAAGTATATAAAAAATTCAAGTTTCTTATTACATGGAGTTACTTGAAATTAAGAGAACAGCTAATATTCAAACTAAAATGTTTATTGATTATTTTCTACATGACAATGAATAAATTAGAATTTCTGCCCTAAAACTATCTCACAATTTAACAAATGGTTAACATTTTCTATGCTTCTTTAAAATTCAGCAAAGGGGTGTAGTTCTACTGCTTCTTGTGTTGACCAACCAGATTCATTAGAAACAATCACCTTACTGAAGATAGCGAAAAAACTTAACATTTAAAAAAATATATGTACTTGGAGACCTAAAAAGGCAGAGAAAAATAACAGGACCAAGATCCAAGGCAACACAGAAAATCTGGGATGTGAGCCCAGCAGTTGGGACTAATTTTCCCTTAAAATGTCTTTGATTTCCAAAAAAGTGTTTGGGAGGTTGGTGAGTTCAGAGTTTATAAGGTAGAGTAATAAACCCTTCTGCTTTGGATGGGACTGAAATAAGCCGAGAAAAAAAAAAATCCTTGAAGGACTGTATCTCAGATTCAAATCACTATTTTAGACCTCAAATTCTTTCTCTATTAAAAAAAATAGAGAAATATAAAATGTAAAACAGCTATAGAAAATGGAGTTATCAAACACAGTATTTAGGTAGTCCTGACATATTCAAGGAGATAAATAACATTGGAAATTTTAGCAGAAAATTGGAAATTATAAAAATGAAACAAATGGAAATCACAGAACAGGAAAAATATAGTGAATCAAAACCTTAGTGGATGGGCTTAATAATAGATTAAACAGAGCTGAAGAAAAAATTAGTAAACAGGTATTCAAAGGAAGAAAATGTTCAGAATGAAATAGAAAGAAATATGAGGAGAAATTACAAAACAGAGAGTAAGAGACACAGGAAAAGAGTAAAAAAAAGAAAAAAAACTATATGAAAATAAAAGGGAAAGAGAGTGAAATACAGAAATTATTTAAAGAAATAATGGCTAAGTATTTTCCAAAGTGATGAAAGACATTACGCTCCAGATTCAGAAAGTGGGACAAACCCCAAGCAGGGTAAACAAAAAAAAGCTACATCCTGGCATACGATAGTAAATTTACTGAGAATCACAGTTCATTTTGCTAACAAAAAAAAAATATTTTTGTGCAACTTACAGCATAAAACTCAAATTATATGAGTAAAAATTCACAGGACTAACAATAAAAGTAAATCCACAGTTATAGTCAGAGACTGTTACACTCCTCTCTCAGTTACTGATAGAACAAATGGATAAAGAAGAGCTATGTTATAATTTGCTCATATGACTAGCACTCGTGCCAACAAATATTTAGTGAAGTAACCAACCTGGATAAATTCTTGACAGCTACCAGAGATTGATTAAAATTTGGTCAGGGATTATTTTAAAATGTGTGTGTTTCATTTTTATTTTATTAATCCATCAGTTCCTATCATTTACCTCTGTATCTACACATTACTCTTCCTACTTCCATTTTTACTGATTTTCTTTGACAATATATTGCTGCCCTTATCTAGACTATTCCTCATCTAAAAATCTCTCTCATTTTCGTAATCATCATCTTCAAAGAATTGTTTTGAAGGACTAGTCTTAGTTCTTTCACATCAACTTACTTATTAACCCTTTGTTTTCTGGTATATGTCCTTCCCACTCTACTAGAAGCCCTCCTTCAGAAATTCCCATTGACATAAAACACACTAAATCCTTTCCTTCAGTTGCCACCTCCTGATTATACCCATGGTATATCACATTATAGATCATTCCAATGATGTAACTTCATCATTCTCCTAGATATTTGTTGGCTTTTCTGACATTAGCCTATCACAATTATCTTGGACTCCTTTTAGTGTCCCTTCTCTTACTCATTACATTCATCTTTTATCTCCATCTTTCTGTTAGACTAATTTCCAAAAATCTGCCGACAACCATTTTTGATGTGCACTTTCTCCTTTGGAAATCTTAGGTAACTCCACATTTTCAGCTTCCATCTCCAAGTCAGTTTCTTCCAAACCTTTTCCAAGAAACAGCCAGATTTGTAACTGTATATTTATTATTACTATCCTAGAGTCAATAAGCCTAAAATTAAATAATCACCACCTTTTACACAATTATCATGGGTTTTCTGCTTTTCTTAATGCACTTATTTTTTCAGTCCCTAAAAATCCATGAATTATTCTTGTTGTTTTTTTTTTCTCTACACTGTCTCTACTCATATATCTATCATATATATGTGTGTGTGTGTATATATATACATACATATATACACATATACATATATAATTTTTTCTCTCCATGCAATACTTCTTCCCAACATTTTTTCACCATTCTAGTAAAAATGATCACTATTATTTGAGACTGTCATTAGTCCTTTTGAATTATTTTCAGTCTCATTTATTTCCAGGCATATGGTAGGAATGTCCCTCCCTGTCTCCCATGAAGTATGACTTCCTTTGATGGATGAGGTGTGAAGAGAAGTGTTATGTGCAAATTCTGGATGGAAACTTTACAAGCCAGTGCATATTTCACTCTGCAGTGACAATTGGTAGCATTCTGTATAAAGCATCCATTGCCCTAGATCCATGAGTGACAACAATGAGAAGAGCCTGCTGATGCATGTTAGATAAGTTGTGTGAGTGAGAAATAGACTTTTAAAGAACCTGAGATCTAGGGGATTATTTCTCTGCAAATAAACTTCTTGACCCAAAATTTCTCACCTAAACTTTGTTTTTTAATATAAAATTTCTTCTCGTTATGGGAAAAAACATGCTTCCAATAGACTGTTAAATAATAAGAGTATAAAGAAGAAAAAATTTCACATGGGATCTCACCAATGATAACCACACAGTATTATTTTAATCTTTATATAAATCTTTGAATGTATATATGAAAATAATTTTTATTATTTTACTCTCCCTCATTCAAATAAATGATGGATTTTCCCCAAGAATATATAAAAGCAAAAGTGTTTTAAATATAGAATTCAGTCAAATGAAGGATAAAAATGAAGTGAGAACATAAACTGTAGCTAGAAACAAAACTTAAGTATTTAGAGGACTTATTAGAGGGTAGGTTAGTTAGGTTATAATATTGAGAATAAGCTTTTAATAGTGTGTAAAAAGTAACTCAATAAATTATATAATTTACACTTTCTGTCAGACAAAATCAGTTCACTTGCTCAAAGTATACCTTTGAGTATATAAAACACATAAATTCTTTCCCACTGTTCAAAGTGATACTTTTTTTTTTGTAATGTGGTATGCATAACTCTGAAAGAATTTAGTGATTTATTGGCAGCAGATATTCAAGACCACAATTTCCCTATTGGGGAACATGAGAATGAGGGGTATAAAATCTATAGCTAAGTCTTACATGGGTTCCTTTATTGACTTTTAATTTTGAATGCAGTAACTTATCTGCTGAATAATGGTATAACAAAGAAGTAATGTCTGGTGGGAGAGGCAGGGTGATGAGTTGGCATGCTCTGCTTTTATTATGGGATTGTTATTTGGAGATGTATCCCAGGATATATCTTCACTCAATTTTCAGCGTTCATAATGTAGGTCAAATTCCCATTTCATGATTATTGTATCCTCATTCTTTACCCTTTACTTGATGTTACCTTCAGAAGTCTATCTCAGGTAGAGTGTTAGTTTGTAAACAGTTAACAATGGTGTATCAGTGTGATTTATCTTTCAGCCCTACCTGACCATCTTTCAATGATATCACTTGGTTTTCCAAAGGTACATCTCTGGCTTCAGTTTTGGCTCACAACTTAGCCAAAATTCCCTGCTCTTATCTCATCTGTGACAGCAACCTTCATTATTTTTTTTTCTACCCAAGTTTTGAGGAAGTATGAATCAGTTTTCAGTGTTCTCTATCATTGTGGATCATGAGATACACTTGTGATTTATATCCTTGGATTGTAGCTGATTCCTTATGGAGTGAGCATATCTTTTACAAGGAAAAACTTCAGATGTACAATAAAGACAGCTTTATTTTTCTATAACAATTTTTATTTCAAGTCCAAATTTGGTTCTAAAAATCTACTTACTTTAGGTATATTTATCATTCCAGGCTTCAACAAATGTTTTTCACTGATCTCCTCCTTCGTATCTCTAGAGTGTCATTTAAATTCTTCCTGGTTTATGTATGCACCCTGAATCTTGGAAACGTGAAAACCACATGGTTTAGCATTTGTTCAACCAAGCCAGTTTTGGAACTTCTACCCTTCATGCTCTCGGGAAGTTGCTCTTCAAACTTTGCCTTTCTCAAGGTAAGAGAAAGTGTAACTGCTTTCTCATAATACTCCAGCGACTCTTGGTAAGAATGCCTCTCCTACACCTTCAGAGGCTTTTGTATGTATAACTTTTCCTATTATCCCACTCTGCTTGTGGAAGGAACAGGTAAAAGTCTGGTGCCGTCATGGTGTCATCAGGATCCTAATGGAAACTGCTTATGAGTTTCCTCCGCTCTCAGATTTACTCCAAGGCATTTGGGTAGTTCCTTCATCATATCATCTCCCTGGAACTAGTCCCTTCCCAGAACTCACATCTTTAAGCCTTTCTCTTCTCCTGCTCATGGGATCTTTATTCAGCTCATGGTGGGAAAACTGGCACCTACATCAGTATTCATTTTTCCCACATCTATATTTATTCTATAGATATTGGGTCCTACATAGTTCAAAATATTTTGTAACTAAAAAAAATTTTCGAAAATCAAATTCTTTCGAATGATATCTTTACAGTGAGTTTCAGAAGACAATTTTTGAGCTCAAAAGTCAAGAACTTGACACTTTTTTCTCTATTGTTCAACTGTTCAACCTCTGTTGCTTTGGGTTGGTATTAGATATTTCCTGAAATGGGGAGACAGGGTGGGAACAAATCAGAATACCAGTAATGAAAAACACACTGATGAATATCAAAATATTGCTCTGGGGCTTCCCTGGTGGCGCAGTGGTTGAGAGTCCGCCTGCCAATGCGGGGGACACGGGTTCATGCCCCGGTCCAGGAAGATCCCACATGCCGTGGAATGGCTGGGCGTGTGAGCCATGGCCGCTGAGCCTGCGCATCCAGAGCCTGTGCTCCGCAACAGGAGAGGCCACAACAGTGAGAGGCCCGCATACCGCAAAAAAAAAATATTGCTCTGATGTAATTGTTTTATTAAACATAGAATTGTTCTCTACTTGAATTGCTTTTATGATTTTGTTCTTGGTTTTGGTGTGTGTGAAAGTGGGGGAATAAAATAGAAATGCTTTTATTTCAGTATCTTTAGTCACAAGTTCTGTTGGCTTGGAAGTATGCTGATGTCTCTGCCAATTGAAAATACTTCTCATCACCGTGGCAGTACCTTCCGGCTACTGTCCTAGTTCCTTTCTTTTACTGCCAGATTTCTCCAAGGAATCTTCAACACTTTGAGTTCATGTCTTCACTGCCCTTATCTTTTGAAACAATATATTTACCCTAAGAGCAACGTTAAATAACTAAAATGTTTAACACTGCAAAATTAAATACTCCAAAATGACCTATTCAGTCTTGTGTGGTCTGGTTACTATCTACCTCTCTGGTTGTATTTCATATCACATTTCCTCTTGGGTTAAATGTCCAGACACATATCCTCTTTCACCTTTTAAATTTCCTTCCTACTCTTGGCCTATACACATCCAATTTCCTCAGTCCAATATGCTCTTCCTCTCCCTGCTTCTCTGATTTAAATAGTAGCTGAATTGACACTCATTCATGGAAGCTTTTTCTAATATATGATCTCTTAAAACCACGTGTCTCTTTTTAATACCACTATCACAATGTCAATTTAAATGCATTTGTAATCATTTGATTAAGGTCTAGTGTCCTTACTAGAGCAAGAAACATGTCTGCTACGTGTCCTGTTTTATTCCTGGAAATTGGTGTGGTTATTGCTTTATTATGGACACTCAATAAACGTGTTGAAAGAAAGAATCTTTATTTTCTAAGAAGTCCTTTGAGAAATATTCCCCTGACATAAGTAAAAGAGTGTTCAGTGGATCACAGATATTATTGCTCTTTCATATTATAGACCGTATTTTTATTTCAACTACATACTAAGTATCTAAAACTTGCAATATCAAAAATCATTACTATTTTATTTTATAATTCTTTGTAATAATTCTGTACATCCCTCCTCACAATATTATAAATCCAAGGCATGAAAAGAGAAATTGTTTAGGTATCAAGCCTAATGGGCAGCATCAGTTCTCTTCAATTTAGCCCAAGTTGACATACCACTACAGAACAATGGAAAACATCATCACAGCCCTCTATGGTGAATAGTTTACAAAATTAATTTTATATTAAAATGAAACAGATATATTGTGCAATAACTGTCTAAGATTTTATGATAAAATAATAGTCTTCAAAAACCGCATAAACTTCTACTTATGATTGTCTCATCATTTATCTAATTTCTACTGTTGTTGAATATTTAGATTATTTTCTAGCTTTTATGAATATTAATGATGGCTTGAGTAAATATGTACATATAACCAGACATTGAACGATTAGTACTCACTGAGTGTAATAAAAAGCAGCTGTATTATATTTTCTGCCACTCTCCCTCTAAAACCACTTAATAGTGAAAGTTCATGACTCTTTTTTTTTGCTTTAAACTACTAAATGCATTCTCACTTCAGTAATTAAATGCATTTAGCCTCAGGTAATAAATGAAACTTTGAACTTCATTTGAAGATAAATAGTCTCTCCAGCTCTTTCATACCTTGCCTTTTAAGGATGGGCCTCCTGACTTCAGGAATAGGAGGTGGTTGGCTTTTTTTCTCTGAATGAATTCTGCTGAATATTTTTCCTTTGTTTGCCTGTTTGTTTATTTGTTTTATTTTTTGTTGTTTATTTCTCCTTTGGGGTTGAAGCAGATAAACAAGAGGTAAGGAAAACAAAACATTTTTCATTTGCTTGGCATTTTTGTAAACTAGCACGTTACTCTCAAAATCTGGCAGATGTTTGAAGGCTACTATTTGTGAATACTTTTCTAAATTTACCAGAGGCCACCACTGGGAAATTTCCATTGCATTTTGCATAATGCATTTTTCTCTTATCTCATCCATTATGGACCCCTATGAATATGGCCAACTCCCCTCCAGCTTCCAAAAGGTGAGCTCTCATTACCCGTTGAGGATGCACTACAGGATAGGATCCAAAGTGACCCTCAACAGTTCTTTATTTCTTGTGGCCCATTTATGGATCACAGCAATTAATTATTTTATTTGGTCACTACTGATTGTAAATATATAGTTTAAACATTTGTTTTTGATCAGTGATCCTTCTTATCAGATAACTTTTATCATGTTCTTGCCCAGTTTGCTATTGGAATAATATCATTTACCTATTAACTTTCAGGCCCTCTAAAAATCTTGAGAATATTCATTCTACATCTACATCACATATATTGCAAATATTTGTAGTTTATCCTATTCCACCTGAGTATTTACACTGTCCCCCCACCCCTGAGAGTGCCCTATGTCTCCAGTCTCTCTATAGAATACTTCATAACACTCAACATTGGCATGTCAAGTTCTGACAGTGTAACCTCACTCCTCAAGGATCAGGTCTATATTGCCAAATAAGATGGGTAAAACTTATCCTATTATTCAGAACACTCAAAATGAAAACGCCGTTAATAGCACTGGCAGTGGTAATTACAATTTTTATTAAGTGCTATGCTAATTGTTTTATATTCTTTTTCTCATTTGAGCTCCAAAACAGCCCTGTGAAACATTATTATCCCTATTTTACAATAAGATAAAAAGTTAAGCTTTAGAAATTAGATAATGTTCCCAAGGTTGAGTAGGTTGAATAATGGTCCCTCAAAGATGTACACAAAGATGTACACACATTCCCAGAAAATGTAAATATGTTACCTTACATGGCAAAGGGACTCTGTAGACATGATAAAGTTAAGGATTATTAGTTGGAGAGATAATCCTGAATTATCCAAGTCTGTCTATGTAATCACAAGTTTCCTTATAACAGGGAGACAAAAGGATCAGAATCATAGAAGATGTGATGACAGAAGCAGAGATTTGAAGATGCTGTGCTGTTGGCCTTGAAGATGAAGATGAAGGAAGAGGCCATGAACCAAGGAATGAGGTAGCTTCTGCCAGCTGGAAATAGCAATGAAATAGATTTTCCCCCAGCATCTCTGGAAGGAATAGAACTCTGCCGATCCATTTTGGACTTCTGACCTCCAGAATGTCAAATAATAGATTTGTGTTGTTTTAAGCCACTAATTATGACAGTTTGTTACAGCAGCAATAGGAAACTTATACACAGGGCAATAGGACTGGTAAGTACTGAAGCAGTTACTTTAACTCTTCTCTGTTTGACTTCCAAATTTCTGATTTTCCTTCTTATATGGCCAGCCTATCTATCTTTCCAACTACAATTGAATCAATGACAATGACATGAAAATCTTAATTTCAGTATTTTCAACCATTTTCTTCTAAAAATATGTATCTTAGAATTCTGCTAAAATGTTGCTTCCTGAAATGCTAACTTCAGTTTCTTGAATATATTCTGAATTTACTAATTTTTTAGCTGGAATCCTGTCCCCCTCCCCTCACCCTTCATACACACTGGCATTCACAGTTTCATCAGCACCCGACTCAAAAGGCTACTTTCCCCGTGAATGTAATCCTGCTTCTTTTCAGTATCTGTAACTCCCAGTTGCACTGTGTACCTGTTTTACAATCTTTTGTCACACTATGCCATGTGTTACAGTTATTTATATCTGCTTTCTCTCCCTCTACTAGATTGAGAGTTGCCTGAGTCTGTGGATGATATTTGCCTCTATTTTTATAGCCATGAGTTCCTAGCCTAAGATATGGCTCCAGGTAGGTGATCAGTAAAAGTATGTCGAATTGAACTATGGCTGCTTAGAACTGTGTCTTTATAAAGCCTGCTCTCACCCATTTAATAACTTCTAGGTCTGCCACAAGGCTTTAATAAATATGGTGCAAGCCCCAAAAATGCACTTTGGGGTCAAATATATTGAGTTCAATCCTCTTCTCCACAAATATTGCTGAAATGAGCCTGGATTCCATCCCAGTTTCTGTCAAAGAGAACTTTATAGGCAACTCCTGGCTTTGGCTGAGGCCTTTATCCCAGGGACTCAAAGCCCATTACAGCTGCAAATGCTTCAAATCATAACAGAAAAGGAGGTTATATTACTAAATTATGTGAACTTTTTCAAATTCAACACATCAATCATTCTCCTTAAAACTGTAAATTCCCTATACAGTACAACACATTTCTGAAGTAAAGAAAAATTATTTTATATCTTACTGGTTAGCATTAGAAAACATAACTATTTTTAAAATGTCCCATCTAGTATCCCTACGTTATTAGTTTCTGATTGGAAATGGCTCATTAGCAGAGAACATTTTTCTTAGTTATTATAGGTGCTCCTTTGCCTCTTCTCAATGTAGACATCTCTACTGGGCTATTTTGGACTTTTATTTGAACTCTTCTAAGAGGGAATATATAAAACTCCGGATCAAATCATGATACCTGTTTTATTTGTATTATACTTTAACTTGTAGTTTCCTGATACTACTTTAGTGGTTGTTGAAAAAGTCTTAAACATATACGTTCCTCTGGGGATGTTTGAAGGTTTGCATCTAGATACAGTAGATACAATTTTCTATATGTATTTAATCTGACAAATGTCTTTGTCAACTGAAGAACTCCAAAAATGTAGCTAGACCAGCATAGAAATTTTGTAATTGTGGAAGGGTTCTGTCATATTAAATTTCGTATTTTGGTGCCTCAGGTAATTTTTTTTTTTTTTTTTTTGCTGTACGCGGGCCTCTCACTGTTGTGGCCTCTCCAGTTGCCGAGCACAGGCTCCGGACGCGCAGGCTTAGCGGCCATGGCTCATGGACCCAGCCGCTCCGCGGCATGTGGGATCTTCCCGGACCGGGGCACAAACCTGCGTCCCCTGCATCGGCAGGCGGACTCTCAACCACTGTGCCACCAGGGAAGCCCCCCTCAGGTAATTTTTTAAATACTTAATATTAGTCATTTTTTATGCTTCAAATATCCTATATCAATCTTTGCTATCCTCGGCCACTGGTAGACTCATTTCTAAAGTCTTCCAATTTGAGTGTCTGTGATAGACTGTTTATGGAATGGCATTTTAAGAAATCAGATCTTCAGAGCTCACTTTTCTCGAAAAGGTAACTTTAGGAAATATTTCTACTCCTTCACAATCCCAAGATTTCCAGGTGAAAGCAATGGGTGCTGCCTTGGACTTTATGGCATTTAGCAATTGGGGGTTATTCTTAAACTGGTTATTTTCAGGATGTAGATGAATGCACCCATTTTTGTTGGGGGAGAGAAAGGAAAAGGGAGTCAAACATACTTTGGGGTCTTAGGAAGTTTGTTATTGATATTGTTGTTGGTCAATTTATTTTCAAGCGCCTGTGTTCACATATTCAAAATATACTGCCATTACTGCTTTGTGTAAAATCATTATAATGTAGTGGGAAAAGAGGGCGCTAGAGTCACACAAACTTGGTTTAAATTCTCATCTATGTTCTTAATGAAGTGTGTCAGCTTCCTTGTCTGTTAAAATAGAGAAAATTTTTATCTACTTTGGTATTATGAGAGTCACAAGTGACATTTTACCTGCAGTTCATGATATGTAATGAGCATTTCACAAAGTTATTATTATTCCCTGCTTACAGTTAAAAAGAGAAAAATTAGACTGACTGTTTTCCATTATCATTTGGGAATTACACATATGAGTTAAGGTTCCTCACAGAATGCTGACTGACAAAAAGAAGTCTAAGTTTCAATTAGAGGAAAGGTTTGAATATTGTCAAATACTTTTTCACTAATTTTTAAATTGTGGTGTTGGATATATTATAGGATTGTGGAGAGGGATTGTGGAAGTAATGTTTCGAATGGAAACATTAAGGGAATAAGGA
Organism: Monodon monoceros; assembly: GCF_005190385.1. NCBI lineage: Eukaryota > Metazoa > Chordata > Mammalia > Artiodactyla > Monodontidae > Monodon > Monodon monoceros. The sequence goes on along the minus strand of NW_021703767.1, from coordinate 41,084,784 downwards.
CAAAGGACAAGAAGGAGTAGCTGAAGAAGATTAGGGAAGAGAGAAAATTTAGAGGGGAGTTTTAAAAATATGTGCAGTGTATCCACAATCTTAATTTCCCCTCCTCCAAACAAAACTTCAAGAAAGTCTACATTATTTTTCAATGTTTTTTATATGAATTTGTATGTGTGTATATGTGTGTACACCTACATGCAATTGTGTCTATTTTCTTCACAGTAATAAAATACTAAGGTAGGATCTAGTGTAGTTCAAAGACACCCAATTCCTACAATGAACATTGCAGCACTATTCACAATAGCCAGTGCATGGAAGCAACCTAAATGTCCATCAACTGAGGAATGGATAAAGATGTGGCACATATATACAATGGGATGTTACTCAGTCATAAAAAAGAACAAAATGATGACTTTTGCAGCAACATGGATGGACCTAGAGATTCTCATACTGAGTGAAGTGAGTCAGACAGAGAAAGACAAATATCATATGATATCGCTTATATGTGGAAACTAAAAAAAAGTCTACAAATGAGCTTAACTACGAAAGCAAAATAGAGTTACAGATGTAGAAAATAAAATGGGGAGCAAGGGCAGGGAGGGATAAATTGGAAGATTGGGATAGACACCTACACACTACTATATATAAAATAGGTAAACTAATAAGGACCTACTGTATAGCACAGGGAACTCTACTCAATACTATGTAATGGCCTATATGAGAAAATAATCTAAAAAAACAGTGGATATATGTGTTTGTATAACAGATTCACTTTGCTGTACACCTGAAACTAACACAACATTATAAATCAATTATACCCCCATAAAAATTTTTTTAAAAAGACACCCAATTCCATTTAGGTTATACTTCTTGGGCCCACCTAAAATGATTTTTTTAATATATTCATACTTTAATCATTTTCAATGTGCTATCATTCAAAAGCATAAAGAGAGGTAAAGAGAGAGAGCAAACAATTAATTTGGTGATCCACTTCCTATGAAAGTTAACTGAATCAATACATGCTAACTAAACTCATGGAGAAAAACTGTCCACTGAAGCAGAAATATCACCTCATGTAGGAAGCCTTCAGTGGACAAACCCAGGCAGAATCGATGTTCTCTCCCATTGGCACTTAAACCATCAGGACATGAACAAATATCAGGTAGGAGAGCTGCATATGTGCCTTTCTTTCCATCCTTTCAGATTGTGAATTTCCTCAGTGTAGAGACTGTGTCTTGCTCATTTTTATATGCTTAGCTCAATGAATATTTGTATAATTTTTTGCTTTAGTAAAAGTTTAGTTTATGAAATAGAATACCAATTTTTCACATAGAATAGAATTTTTTAACATCCCTTTCTACTTCCTGGAATAATTATATTTGCAAACTGTGGCATCTTTTTCTTACTATAAAAATATATGCTAAGCATGCAATCCAGGCAGAGGGATCTGTGTGGTCTTGAGGGATATTTCGTTCAGGCTGTGGTAGAGCTTGGAAAATCATCTTTGCTTTTCTATAGACTACAACTTTCTAATGGCTTAAGTGCTGATGCCTCTCAAATAATGTCTTGTTCTCATTTCAATAGTACTAGAAAAATACTGATTTATTTAAACTTTATTTTCCCAAAATTCTACACAGAATGCCATGCTCCTGACAGGGTATATTTCTCTAAATAAATTAAAATTAGTTAAATCACAAACCTGTTGATTTACAACAAAGTTACAAACCATCTCTTTGGGTGGGTTACTTCTATAAATTATTAATTTCTTTACCATGAATTTATTCTTGTACTAAGAGAATGATATTTTACGACCTGGTCCTCAGATTTTTGGGGTGCACGCTTCTTGGAGTCTGCAGATGCTTTTGTAATCACGAAGACAGCAACAGATGAAAGGCGAGGTTTTAGGACTTCTGCTGTCTTCTAGATTTGTAAAAGAAATTGTTAAGAAATCAATCTCTTTCTTCTGTGCGTGTGTGCATGTATGTGTGTCTCTTAAAAATCAGGCAATGAAACAATCATTTTCATGTATTTTTAAAAAACTAAATTGAATAAATTTACTAGTTATTTTAGTTTCATGTAAGTTTAAGTTAACGGGAAATAAAATTTGGGATACCTACTGAGTTAATTTCCATATCCATGTTAGATATTGGTCTTATGCCTTCCAGCACTTTTTAAAACATCTGTAACTAGTGAATTGGGACAAAATAGTGAAATGCAGCATCCAAATGGAACTATGGAGGTTTGGATTTCCTAATGGAAAACTGGAAAATATATTTTTTCATACTTAGAGAACTCTCTTTCTTTTGGCAGACTATTATACTTTAGGCCATAAATGAAAGAAATTAAATACTGCATCAGCCAATGGTGACAGGGAAGAAACATACAGGCATAAACATATTCTTAAAAGGAAGCTTTTGGGTGGCCTGAGCAAAACCTCAATTAAAACCAAATGTTTAATATGTATCCAAACTATAAAATTTACCTGTCAAAATTAACCCCACCCTTAGCCATTTAAAAACTCCAAGTCTCACAAACAAAATAACGGCTGTTTCCAACTTCTAAACCATGTGATAGCAGACTATTAAGCTGCCATCTTAGGGATTCTGTAATTTCTCTGAATAGCAGCATTATTTATATCTTTAGTTTATCACAACAAACATTTATTGCATTTCTATTGTATGCCATTACTGTGAGAAACACAAGAGCAAAGATGCTCAAATCCCAGTCCTTTCATTTAGAGAATCACAATCCAGCAGGGTAGGAGGGGGGTAGGGTTGCAATTTACTTTTTAAATCAATGCGATTGATTGTAGTTTCTAAAAGCAGTCGTTTTTTTTTCTTATGCTTATTGGGTTTTAATAAGATGTGGAAGAGATTATTTAATGAATAAATTATTTGAAAATGAAATTACCCTCACAGCTAGTCTTAGATTGTGCTTACATGCATGAGAGAACTGAGCAGATTTGTCACCTAGCGTAGTCACATTTACCTCTTTTCCAGAAGCACACTGTTAGCAGGAATATACCATGTACATGAGGATATTCAGGTTTCCAAGTTTTTTTATTCAGGTTTATTCAGGTTTTGTTTATTCGGGTTTCCAAGTTTTTTCTTTAAATCATACCAAAGACACGACTGTCCTCAAATTAAAGTTGCAAATCAAACTGCCGGAACTAAGTCTGCAAATGATGTTCATGCCTAGATATTTTGTATTCAAAATCTTTATGTCTGAGAGAGGTATTATACTTCTTTCTTTCTTTTTTTTTTTAAACTACCTTAACAGCAGCTACATTCCAGTTGATTTGGTGAGATGAATGCCATTTACACTTCAGTTTGCACCTTTTTTAAAATGCTCATAAGGGAATAAATCTACACTTTCCAGAATAATTGTGCATAAGGAAGTCTGAGGCTGCTAAGGAGAGGTGTTAGACACGTATGGGAATGTACTAGTTACAATCACACCTAAACTTCAATGATTTCCAAAGTGATAGAGCTAGAGTATACAAGAGAGCTGAGAGAGTTGGCCAAGATTAATTATACTTGACTTTTGTTAATTATAAACAGCAAAAACTTCATAACTTCTGTTGGTGGGACATTTGGTTGTAAAGCTTTGTGGAAGCAGAAACAAGAGATTGCATGCAATTATTTGTTAAACACTTTAACTTGCTTCTTCGTACAAAGGAACATATGGGTTACAATGTCTTGGCATTAAAATAGCACTAGCTTATAAGTGAGTAGGTTATCTAGATTTATCAAGAAGTTGATATGATTCTTCAACCATTGGGACAATCACATGGTTGTGCCATTTGCTTTCCTATAGTGATTTGTAGCAAAATTTTCAAATAATACAAAAAAACCCCCCAAAACACGTGGTGAACTTGAAAGATTATGTGCTACTCAAAACTAGGCATGTAGGGAGATGAAACATAAGAGACTGAATGGGTAGAATACAGCTTAGGCATGGGTGGAAGTAGCCCTAAAGAACAAAAGAAAGCTAGCAGATCTCTTGATGCCTTCAGCGGGGAAAGAGGCAAGCCCTGGAGCCAGCCCAGCTGTGGCCTAGCAAGGCAAAGTGTAGATTGGAAAATTCTGACTTTGGAGGCATATAGATTTGGATTCAAATCCTAGCCCTGCAATGTATTATTTATGTGATCTTAAAGCATCTTCAGAGTCATTGTTTCTAAACTAGTGAAAATAATACCTGCTCCATTAAGTTGTCATAAAGAACTAAAATAATGAAACTCATGTACAGGAGGAACCAACATAAGAGACTGAGAAGTGATGGTTGGGAATACAGGGGAGACAACAAGGATAGAATTCTATTACAGAAGAAAAGCGTGTCTTATGATGAGTACATTATCAGCAAGAGAATGTTTTATGGAATGAAATGTTGCTGAATGCTACAGAAACTGAAAAGTATCTGTAGGATTTGGTATTAGATGAGTGAAAATGTCACAATGTACAGTCCTCCCTCAGTATTGGCTGGGGATTGGCTTCAGGACCCCTTGCAGATACCAAAAACCACAGATGCTCAAGTCCTTTATATAAAATGGTGTAGCACAACGAATACAGTCACCTCGTCTTATCCAAGGGTTTCGATTCTGCAGATACGGAAGGTAGACTGTAAATGTTTTCCTGTAAATAAGGGCTAACAAGAGGAGTGCTGGATCCAGCCCAGAGTGGAAAAGACAGAGAATTGGGGATGAAAGGGAGAAATGCTGGCCAGAGTAGAGGAGTGGCTAAGGGGCAGATGAAAATATGGAAGTATGATCAATAAGAATGTTATATGGTCCCCACATTTATTTTATCCTTCTAGTCTGAAAGCTCTATTAAAATATATCAACTTTTTATGAGACATAAATCCTCTTAAATAATCTAAAAACACAGTGTTAGTAATTACGATATGAAATATTTATAGATTTCCCTTGGACAGTGTTAGTAATTATCATATGAAATACTTATAGATTTCCCTTGGATAAGCGTTGGAGATATGAAACCCACATCAACACACTACGCTTGGACACTGATTTTTAGCATTGTATATTTTGTCAGATTCATTTTAGTGTTCATTGTAGAACCTAAAATTATATTCAAACATTAAGGCAATCAATTTTTTTTCAGTGAGTAAATGGAATTAGTGATAGCAATAATGCAAGTCATTTGAGGTGATGATAAAAACATTTAATTTTTATTTCTACTTGTGAATAATACCAATAAACTAAAAAAATATGTAACACCAAATAAATTATGATTAATATAACATATAGTGTGATTGGGCAATTAATTTCTCTAGGCTTCTAAAAGAAAAATATATAAAATGGAGATTCAAAAAGGGTCAAATTGAAATAGGATTGATTGTAATAGCAAACAGTACACCAAGGAAAATTACATGAAATTCAGAATTCATGTGGCAGGAAGTGATTTTGAACACAGTCCTGCTTGAAGAAGTATATAAGATTATCTTAAAGAGAAAATTGGAAATATCTGTCTCAAACTCTTTCTTACGAAGCCATCATGACACTGCACCTGTGTAACATCCTTTGAATTCAGGAGAAGTTCTAAAGGAAGAACTGTGGCTTGGTGGAAAGGAAGGAACTCAGTCCTGTATGAGTGAACTCCAAGAAATGTTCTAAAAATGAATTCACAAAGAAACTTCCAAAGCACCTACTATATGCCTTAGGGATAAAAGAATAGAGACTGCCAAGTTTTAAAATCAGTTTCTAAGAGGTTTCTAGCTTTGCAGCATACTTGAATTTTAACAAATGCGACATCTTCCTTTAGTGGAGGAAAAATAAAGAAACTCTCTCACAAGGATTTTGGATCGCTCATACAAAACTTTATTTTGATGATCTAATTTTAAATGGATTAGAAGCATGCAGATTAAATTTCTCTAGAAAGAAGCTACTTAGGAATTGAGGGTAAGCTGCTGGGCCAATGATAGCTTGGCACTGGACAGCCTAGAGTCTTTGAAAATAACTCTCAAATATTTGATGAACACAAATGGCAGCCAAGTTCCCAGAAAATTTTAAGCGATGGTGGTTACTTATATGTAAGCTAAATCTCCTAGTGGATTTACAATTACTAGGACATTAACTGTGGGATATGTAAGGAAGTAAGCCATCAGAAGAAATACCCATAGGGCTAAATATTCCTTTATACTCAATTCCTAATTGACTTTGTCCCCCATGTAATAGTGTGTGTGTGTGTGTGTGTGTGTGTGTGTGTGTAAGTCTGTTTATTTGAGTCCAGCATGGTGGATACTTAGTTCACCATTCTTGGTACAGTACCCTATATGCATATGTTGATTCTCATTACTATTGTTGTTTTGCAACATAAGTTTTAGAAAATAAGAAGTAACTTACAATTCTCCAAAAGCTTATAAGAATTTTAATCCATTTTGTTTTTGTTTGTATTGTGAAACATGCAAAGAAGGACAGAAATCACATGCAGAAAGAATGGGCAACCATAAAAAAGGTGAAATACCAAAGCTTCTTTGAATTTCTTGCATAATCTGCCATCTCCGCCTCCCTCCACTTATGTTTCTTCATCTGTCAACTAGCTTCAGAGCCTCTAATATCTTCAAATGTATTATACCCTGTTTTCTGGGTAATTTTTCTAAAAATTAGCTTATGTCCCCTACAAAACATTGCTCAGCTGAATGTATTGCTCATCTTTCAGCCAGTCCTCCACACCTATGCTCAGCCTTTTGGAATTCCTTGGCCTCAACACCTCTGCAAATCATAGTCCCTTTTTAGAATATGATACCTCTCCTTTTGTGTTGCTGAACTGTGCGCATTTATGATGCAACTGTGGTGTCCATATCCTCTCTAAAGCATGACTTGACCTTCTTGGGCTTAATGAAGAACCTCATCTCCTGGTTTCCAGCCTGTGCCCCCACTATTCCCTTGACAAATGAAAGCAGATCTTAGATTCATCCCTGTAGCCTTGTATGGAAGAAGTGGCTAACCATACAACAAGAGTTATTCCCCCTCTTTTGTAGGATAGAGTTGTTTTTCATAAGCAGCTCCACAAGCACTATTTGATTTCCCAATTTCTCTTGCATTTGGATGGAATCTTGTCAAGTAAAAAAAAAAAAAAAATGTGGAATTTGCATTTCCAGGACAAAGTAATGAATAGGCAATGTTACCATATCTTTCCTTTTCTACTCCATCTTGTGATAAGAAGCATAGCCCTTTGAGGCCCAGGGGGATACTTGAGCAAGAAGACAGAAGGGACCTGTGTCCCTGAACCACCTCCTGAAGAAAGCTGCATGCCAACCAGGAGCATCGTCATTGGACGGTTGCATGAGCCAGAATTAAACTTGTATTTTCTTACACACTGAAATTTTGAAGTTTATTTGTTACAGCATCTAGAATTACCCTACCTAACATGCACAGGTAACTCAATTGTTGCTGAAAGAATAACATGTGATTGAATAAGTAGTGAGTAAAACTGCCCAGCTCTCCAAAAGCTCTCTTCTAAGTGCAAGAAACATCAGCCTGAGAGTTTATTCATCTTTGGTATTTGATCTCAATAAAAACACAAATGACACTGAAGAAGGCAGACCTATTATCAAATGCTACCAATTAAAAGTTTTAATTATGCTCTTTAAGGATTCTCAGAGTTTCCCATTTTCTAATATGTAACATGCAACTGGGACATCCTACTACTACTACTACTACTAGTACTACTACTATGATGATGACTAGCGGCAAACATTTATTGATTATTTCCAATGTACTAGGCATGTTGTAAGCATTTTATATGTATTCACTCATTTAATCTCACAACAATACTATGAAGACTAGTGGAGATAATGAAATTGAAGCACTGAAAGGTTAAGTAACTCCAGCAGTCAGGCTCTAGAGATTATATTGCTTAATAGGTCTTGGTTAAATTAAATTTGCACAACAATGTAATAAGTGTTGGGTCTGGAGGAGGGCATGGCACTAAAAGGCTACAGACAGGGAAGATAAATGTAGTGTATGACACAGCCCTGTCTAGGATGTAAATTGATCCAAAAAGTTAAAAATAAACTTTTACTGAATAATATCCTAGATGTTTACCAGTGAATAGCAAAGGGATTTTAAAACACGTTAACTCTGCTTTCAAGCAGTATACAGTCTATTACACTAGCTGGTGGGGCCCAATAGATTCCATTTATTTCAAGAGTTTTCTAAAGAAGTACATGGATCACTGTGGCCTCCAGAACCCCTGGGAATAGAAACACACTGTGGCTACATGCATCTATGCAGAGGCTCCTTTGAAATGTTAGCAATGAAGACATAAATTAAAAAGAAAAAAGGAACAACAGTGGTAGGAACAAAACTGTTTCTGCTTCCTTAGAATTCAATAGTTTTATCCCTTTATTTCAAGTTAAATAAGAACCATTAGTTAGGAGGCTTAGTTCTCAAGAGCTCTAACCATATACAAATGCAACTCAGGTGGTTTCCTCTCCGGGGGCTCAAAATCAAGTAGAGGACAGAGGAGCCAGGCCAGCAGGTCTTGTGGTTTCCATTGTTTCATTTGGCTACATTTGCAGCCTTTGGCTTGTTCCATATACTTATGGAAAGGCAGACCTCAAAGGTTTGGCTAGAACTTTACAAGTTGTTTGTGAAATTCCCAAAGACAGAAAAATAAACCACAGAGCTTTGGGTGAAAAATGTAGCACTGTGTTTTTAATGGAAATTCTCATAATAACTATCCTCCTTCAAGTGTACAATTTCTACCCTCAAGACTCTTTTCTTCACAGTATGCATTTTCATATATATCCTTATTTTTTTCTCTGAAAGAGGCTCTCAGCACAAGTAGGATAAAAATTAAAACCTGAAAGCAAGTATGGAACAGTATTGAGTCATTGAAATAGCTTGCAATTCAAGAGATTAGGGTTTTAGTCCTAATTTGCCACTAAGAATATATTTAAACTTTAATAGGTCACACGATCTTAGTTTCATGTATATAGATTTTTAATTTGTCATTTAAGATTATCAGAATTAGTTATACCCTTCCATTTATATTACATTCTCTTCAAGCTCCATCTTTTTTATTGTTTTATAGTTTTCCTCTTCTACTCTGATAACTCTCTCTAGTTATTATCTCACACATAGAAACTCACTATAATTTGTATAGCTTATGTCTTTGGGTACACATTGTATAAGCCAATGGCTATTCAAGAAAACAGAAGCCATCTAGTGTTTCAAACAGAGGGAATTTCATGTAAGGGAATTGCTCTATGAGTAATAAGCCAAACAACAGACGCTGAAACAAATGGAATTAGGCAATAGCAGGAAGCTGTCAGGTTATTCAGTAAATTCCTTGGAGCAACACACCAAGTATGGCATATTTTGCCTCCAAAATCTAAAGTGATCTTTCAATTTAGAGGGATTATCTCAACATGCCCCAGCCTACAAGATCTGTAGAGACATCATCCAAGTGGATCTAAGTGTTCATGGTGTTCACCACCTAATCTCTGACACTGTGTGTCTCATTAAGTCATCTAAGTTTCTTGCTTCTTGCTGCTTCCAAGAGCAACCTGAATACCATCAATATAATTGACCTGTGTGATGTTCTGTGGAATGTGCTGATAATTAAAGTCTGAATAACATTATGACAGAGAGCAGAAAAGGTAACACAGCCCTGAGCTTCTCTTTTTCTTTCAGTAAACCCTTGATCACAGTTAGAAAACTGCAGTCCTTGTAGCCATCACTGTTACCATGATGGTTACTATAGCCATTACTTAATCCTCCAAATACTTCCTTTCAGCCAGTGTTATACTTCAAGCAACTGTGTATTTAATGCCTCTGCCTGTCACAGATTGCTATTATTTCAGTTTCCGTCTGCAGGGAGGTTATCATCATGTTAAAGATTAAGCAGATGAGTCTCCCAATCTTAGTATCCTGCATTAGGGTCTGTTTCCTGGGAACACTCCCAGTATCAAATACTATTTCGGATTCCAATCAGTAAATGTAAACCATTCTAGTATTTCGAGTGAGAAACTCAGCATACAAAATTAAACAGGTGGTAGAGAAACTGAGAAGGCAAACGGGATGGTGAAGCAAATCAGAGATTAGCAAAAGGAGAACACTAGCAAAGTAGACAGCAGGAGACCAGTACACTCCATTGGGACTGGAATGACACTAGGAAAGGAGTGCTATTCACCAGAATCCAGACATCAGGGAAATCCTGCAGGTTCCAGAACCATGTCCAGAATTGCTCTGGAGGAGTTAGGGCCACAGAAATAGGTTCTGTTTAGTGAAGAGTGAGAACCTTGGAAAAGATATGGCTACTGCTCAAAAATGCCCACCCAAAACAGAGAGAGGAAAGAGAGAGAGAAGAGGGAGAAAGGAAGGAGTATAAGGGAGGGATGGGGAGAGGAAGAGCTTCCTGATTCCTTTCCTTTTCCTCTCCAACTTTAACCAGTGCTTCCATTAGCCAAACCTCACCAGACAGCAGTTGGCAAAGGACCTTTGGAAATGTAGCTTGCCGGTGAAGGATGGGAATGGATCTGAGATCAAATAACAAAAACAATGGCCTATGTGTGAATCCTTGTAAAAGAGATAGTGCTGTATAGTAAGTGTAGAAAATTTTTAATTCACATGTTGTGGTATGGATTCGATTCTCTTATTTGTTTCTCTTGGTATCTGTTTTAATGGTTGTCCCTGGTGTGATACATACACTGCCGCAGTAAACAGTGTAGTATGGAGCCACAAAAATTTACATACTCATTTTCTTAGTGATGACTACCCAAGTTGTCTTCACAGTCCTGATACCACAGTCAGTGCTACAAAGAGCTTCCTTATGGACTTTGTTAATTTATGAAAAGTGAAATTTTTGAGTGTTGGGCTATGTGAATATTAATCTCATCAAGTATGACACATTTCTCCAGAATGGACCACTCCAGTATATACTGCACCAAAATTAAATATTTTTGCTATAGTCTCACTAATAATTAGTACTGATCAACTTGAAGGTTTTTGCTAATCTGAGCTGTAGCACATGTACTCATCATTGTCTTAATTGCATGGTTCCACTTCTCATAAGAATATCTCCAAGTGTCTGTTAACCATTGTTTTTCTTTCCATATGTTGGTTAGTCATAACTTTAACTATATTTCTATTGTGTTTCCTTTCTTTTAGTTTTGTTATTGTTTATTTTACAAATTCCTTTAGTATTCTAGATATTAGTACCTAGTTGGTTCAATTCATGCAAAAATCTTCTATTTTGATATTTATTAAAAGTTAGCATTTGGTGATTTATATTGTAAAAACTACTTTTGATGTAACAAAATCTAATTTTTTATGGTTTGTGTTCTTCAGTCTTGTTAAAGAAAATTTCCTCTAACACAAATACACAAAAAATATTCTCCTTGCATACCCTTCTTTTAATTGTATAACTTTATTTTTACTCAATCCGTCATAGTTTACCTTTGTTTTTTTTAAGAATGACCTTCCTTTTCCTCTAATTAGTGTGTGATTGCCCCACATCATATGCAAAGCACTCCATCAATTCCCAAATGACTGGCATTTGCACTTTGAATTTCTCTGCTTATAAGGTACTCTCATTCTGACCACTCTATTTTGTTCCATGTGTATATTTGTCTATAACTGGGACAGTATTACATTGTTTTAAAATGTAATGGATATGTGACATGTTTTATAAATATTTGATAAGGTAGATAATCACTCTTTGGCCTTTTATTTCCTTTTATTTTTGGAAATTGATTCAGTTATTTATCGATCTTTGTTTCTATACCTACATTTTAAAATACAGTGTTTAAAAAAATTAGAAATATACTTTCTGTAGTCTTCTATCATTTCTACTTTAACCCAAGTGTTTATTAATATGGTTGTTTGGGGTTTCAGACAAATGATTATATATATATATATATATATATATATATATATATACACATGTATAATATACATATATAAATATTTTATATTTTAAATATACACACATAACACATTTTGTAAATGATTTCTGATTAACATTACAGTCAGAAAATGTAGTCTTTATTATGTTGATTTTTTAAAATCTAGTATGGTTTTTGGTCGGTTTTTGTTAATATTCTATGCAAATTCTGCCTCATTCCTGGGCAGAGGAGGATAAGATCAGAGCTCTGTCCATTCTTTCTACATATGTGCAGTGGGAGTTCCTCACTGGCTGGTCCCTGCCTACCCTGTGCTCTTTTTCAGCCCTGCCAACTGAGTCAGCAAAAGCCAGAGCTGTGAGACTGGGAGGCCAGGTGAACATCCTCAGAAAACAGAGGGAAGAGGGATGCTGTGGTATGTTGAGTCCACACACAGTGCTGGGCACAGTGAGTCTTCAGTGTCAGTGGAGTGTTGATTGTGTACCAGGACTGTGCTCATTGTTTGATATATAACGGTTCATTAAATCTCACAACACCATATGCAAAACACCCCATCTATTCCCAAATGGGCAGTACTTGTGAGAAGGGTGCCGTCACCATTCCCATTCTACAGATGACAAAGGCACAGGGAAGTGAAGTAAATTGGATTTTTGAAGGAAGTGGGGAATCTGGAATTTCATGTGAAATTTCTATTTGTAAATTTTGGCAACTAATTCAAATATTTTAACCCAACACCAACAAAAATTAATCTTCATCTTATAAATGGTAAGTGAATGTCAAATTGAAACAGATTTAGAATTCAGTGCTTTTTCTAATGAATGTTTTCTTGTGGGTGTTATTCTGTGGAATAATTTCCTAGAGTACAGAATATATATCTATAACACAGCGACTTCTTGTGTAAGCATTGCAGCAGCACTTTTTATATTATACAATAGTAGAAACTGGTTAAAAGACCAACCACATATTCAGATAATCAGCGATTGGAAAACAAGTTTATAGGCTTAGGAGACAAAAGGAGGGCTTACTTTATCATCTCTTCTTCATTCTTAAATACACATTTATCTTCAAAAATTTTAATGCACTACATATTAACGCTCAATGTCAAACAAATAAATAAAGCACAGTCTCATACAGAAAAATAACTTGAAGGGGTTCAGTGAAAAAGTTGGAAGATATTAGGTATATTACCAAAACTTTAATGGTGGTAAAGACAGTTAAACAAAACAGTAAAATGAGAACATCCTGTACCTCCAGAGGAGACTATAAAGAAGGTCTTATAATAGCAGACCTGTCAAGCTAGTACTCTGACTGAGGCTGTTCTCTGCCTTTGTTTCAATAGTCCCCCAAATAAAAATGACAACGTAATATGGATGTACATGTGTATGTATATGTCACTGACAATACTTTTACTATTTTTTCATAAGAGAGTCTGTTTTTTAGATTACATCTTTCTTACACTTTGTTGTCCAAAAATCCTTATTGTTCTGAAATAAATTATGGTTGTAAATATTTTAGTGGGTTTTTTTTTTTTTTTTTTTTTTTGCTTTTCTTAAAATAAGACTTCCTTCTTTGGCAAAATAAAAATGTTTTTGACTCAAAAATTCTTTAAAATTTTATTTGTATTTCAGAAATACAAAATTCTGAAAACTGCTGCTATTGTTTGTTAGGTCTGTGTGTGTATCAGAACACCCCCTTCTCCTCGGTTGTTACACTAAATCTCCAGCAGTGTTAACCTGAGGCTGAGCGGCAGGTGTGTGGTCACATTTTGGGTGACTGGACTAATTTGATCAATTCCAATGATCACTTTACTTAATATCCATTGTCTATTAGGAAAGGCGAACTTTTGACCTGTATCTGAGCTGTTTTTCTTCTCTGTGGCTTCTGGCTCCTTCAGTGCCTTTTTATTAAATGATTTTTTTGGATTTATGTTTAGTTCATATTCTCTCAAAAGAAAATAAAGAATGTAACTATCAACTTGTTCAATTCTTGGATGGACTTTTAAACACAATCTATTAATTTTACACATTTTTTGACTGAAGATTTACTTATGACAAACCTAACACCTGATCTCTTTCAAGGCAATGAGTTTCTCATTGACCTGCTAGGCTGCTAGCCCTGGAAAAGTAAAGTGATAAGTAATCTGCTACCATGAAAATAAATCTACAGCACTGTATTTTGGAAACTCACAATGACAAACAACAAACGAAGAGATATTATCAATTACTGCAGATTTTTATATTAGAAAGGACTTTACAGAAAATTAAATAAAATGGTGAATTCATTAAATATAAATAAATACTAACATTCATGTGAACAACAAAAGCATTAGCAATATTTTTTTGATTACTAGGCAAGGAACATTACAAATGCATTTAAAATGTATTTGTATTTTCATGAAATCTACCTTACATCATCTCGTCCGTTTTATATAGATTTTAGCACATACAAATTCAGTGCATATCTTTTTCTCTTCATCATAATGTGAATATCTTAAAAAAATATGTATTCTCTTATGTATTTGTTCTGGGTTTACTTGATGTTTGGTTAAATCATTCTAAGTACATCATACTAAAAAAAACTATGATAAAAATTCACAAAAACTTAACATTTGAGAAGGTACCTGGTATGCAGATGAAATGTATTTTCTTGGAATATATTCATGCATGCTATACTTTCTGCATATTTATTTCTTCTCTGTCATCATTCGAAACTTATTACATATATCATGAAAATGTCACTGATCTGATAAATATGGATCAATGAACAGTCAAAAATATGACCTTTAAATAAGACAAGAGAAGGAAGGGAAAGAACTAACATCTATTGCTTCATTATTATTTGCCAAGAGCCCTGCTATGAGATTATATATATGTGTATGTATATATACACATATATATAAATCATCATATCAGTCTCATAAACTATCATTATTATCTTTATTCCAGAAAAGACAAACTATGTTGACAGTTTTTTTAAATGCCTAACTAAACATATTTATTACTGTAAATGGAAATTTAAACCAGAGTCATCTTCCAGTCCTCTGCTTCCATCTATAATTGACTTGTATCAGACAGACTCTTCTGCCAAGAAACTACTAAAGCTGTCTAAAATTAAAACAAACAAACAAACAGCAGTTTGAAGGAATCTTGGAGCAGACAAGGAAGCCAGGATTTGAGGGGCCGCAATCCTGAAGAGAGGAAAATGCAATTAAAAAAGCCCTCCATTCACCACTGATTTTTTTCCACTTCAGACATTTGCAAGTCCCAGGACAGGATAAAGAGGCCGAACAAAAAACAACATCATAGATTTTGTGGCCAACTCACTCAGATGGGATGGGAAAAATAGTAGAAATCAAGGTTACCATGGCAGCAGGAATTTGAGGAGCCAAATTAGGAGAAAAGGGAATCATGGAGAAGTGAAGTGACATTTGGTGTAACTTTCCCCTCAAATCTGAACCAATTCCTAATCTTTGCATGAAGGGGTGAAAAATCAAGAAACTAGGAGGAAAATGTTTGGTAAAGGCTGAAACACTCAAGAGTGCTTAATAATCTGACAGTGCTAGGCTGCTCACCAAAAAGGAGGAGCTCTGAAAAGCCCCAGCCTTTCCATTGAGACTACTCTGGGAAATCTGTCAATACACTGTAGGAGTAAGGACAGAGTAGAAGTAGACCAGTCCTACCAAAGCCTGAAAACAGCTTAGAAAAATTGTAGTCTCAAATTGGATCAAGGTGATCTTCCCATATGCTACCTGCCTACCAGATGAATATTAAGTCTTCTCTGAAGAAAGGTAACATCATTCAGAGTCTTTAGCATTCTTTACAAAGATTGACACTCAGTTAAAAATTACCAGTCATGGCACAGACAGAAATAACTTATCAAAAACCAAGAGAAAAAAATAGACAATAGAAATAAACCACCAGTTGTCAAGATTTTGGAGTTATCAGAAACAAACTTTAGTACAGCTTTAATTAAAATGTTCAAAACCATTACGAAAATAGATAAAATGATGAACTTTACCAGAGATATGACATCTAAAAATAAAGCAGATCAATACTTTTGTACCATAAGTAAAATTTCTGAAACTAAATATTTGATAGATATGTGTAACAGCAGAAAAGAAAAATAGTGACTAGAGTATTGCTCAGTAGAATGGAGAACACCACCTATTTCTCTTTTTAATGTCATTACACTTGGTGTTACTTCTCTTGTGAAGAACGTGTTGAGTTTCTTATGACTAACTCAACATAAATATCACTTTTCAGAGAGGCTTTCTACAACTGCTCAAATTAGTAGGTCTCCTCTACTCTACTTACCTATCCATCACACTTTCCCCTTTGTTTCCTTTAAAACACTTATCAGTGCAAAAGACTTTAGCTAATGAAATTGAAAGGTGTAAGGACCATTTTTCCTGTGTAAGCTTAGGCAAGTTACTTACCTTCTTTGAGTCCAACTTTTTCTTCACATATTAATACTAATGCACAAGTTAAATATTGTTAGAGAGTAAATGAGACAATGTATGTAAAGCACCTAGGTCAATGTGAAGGCAATTTTCATTTTATCAAAGAGTAAAACAACATTCTGAAGAGTTGTTTTGAAGAGGCTATTTGGGAAATTAACTAAAACCCAAGGCGTAGCTAATACGAAAATGGCTGCATCACAGTGGAAACCATAACAGACCTGATATCAAATGCCTTGGACCAAGTTCTCATTCAAAACTTACCTATGTGGTGGCACTGTTCTGTCAATTTCCAGAATTATAAAGAGTGAAAATTGTATACATCATAATTCTGAGAATTAAGGGGAAAAAGTTTCAATATAAACCTGGTATTATCATTAAATCTGCCCACCAATAAACTAATTCACTGACCACTGACCTGATATATCAAACATTCTAGGGTTTTCATTGTCCAAAAATTTATCATCATTTCTCTTTTGAGGTTTGGTAATGTATATTTTGATAATATAGCTTTGCTTTACTGCATCTTGATCAACTGGAGAAAGATATAGAAGTGAGGTTCCTGTCTGGGAGTTTGCCAAAATCACATTGATTTTATAATTAAGTGCTGTTTCCTACATGAAGCATTTAATTCTCGGATGCTCAGGTACTGAAAATGATGTTGTCAAGTTAAAAAGAAAGTAAATTATCATTTGCTTCCTTGAATAAAATATTATTGAGGTTGGCTTGAGATCAATGAATAGATCATTTATGGAGACAGCATTTTTTCATTCACTGTCCTAAGCAGATATATACAAAGTTGATTTTGTATTCGCTAAATAAGGAGTGCACAAGCTTTTCTCAAAGCAAATATTTTAGACTTGCCAGCCATAAGGTCTCTTTTGGAACTACTCAACATTGCCATTAGAGTTTAAAAGCGATCATATGTAAACAAATGGAAATGGCTATGATCCAATAAAACTTTATTTACAAAAGCAGGCAACCAACCCA
Source organism: Monodon monoceros (assembly GCF_005190385.1). Lineage (NCBI taxonomy): Eukaryota > Metazoa > Chordata > Mammalia > Artiodactyla > Monodontidae > Monodon > Monodon monoceros. The sequence continues at coordinate 41,067,479 of NW_021703767.1, read as the reverse complement.
TGGCATATAATTTTCTTCTGTTTTAAGTGATTAAGAAATTACTATGAGGAAAAATAAATGCATAGACAAGGAAATGCTTTACCTTTTTAAGAAAAATAATTTATCATAAATCAATGACACAGAAATTTTTCAGATAATCCAAACTCTAACAAAGAAAAATAAAGGGTTAATTCTTACTTGCAGCAGAAACTTGCAAACTGTATCTATAATTTGTTCTTTTCTTCCTGGACACACAGACTCCCTTGCAGTGAGATATGGCTGCATTTTGGCCAACAGAAATGGGAAAACTTTTAAAATATGTATCATTTCTAGGTTTGGGTCATAAAATTCCCCCATGTATTAACTTTACCTACTTCCCCATGTGTCAGCCAGATGCAGAGGATCCAGCAAAAGACTGAGACACCAGGAGATGGAGTAGCCTGAGTCACTAAGTGACTATGTGAAACACAACCCCTAGCTCTTTCATGCCATCAACAAAACACTATATGCATGACAATTAACTTCCATTTTACCAACTGACTGAAATATCAGAGCTGACATTTTACCAACTAGTATTAACAACCATAAAACATAAATTAGTAGGAGAAAAACTAAATGCATAGAATTGACTTAATGTGTTGGCAGCAGATGGTGAGGACACAGATGTAGTAGGCTTTTGAGTACAGACCCTGCTCTGTTGTAAAACACCTAAAATGGGGGCCTGGGATACCTTAGAAGTAAGACCATGTGACAGTTCTTCCTGTGATTTTAGAGGAAGTTGCTGGAAAGAGTCAGAATGCGGGTTAGTTGCCACTAAGGTCTTAGTTGCCTCTAACAAGGTATTACAAAATAAAGATGCGCTCAGACAATGACTGGCTGGCCTTCATGGTGAGAACAAGGGTTTTAGAGTTTGGAAAAGACAATGTTGAAGGTCAAAAATGGATAAAACTGAAAAAAAAATTTTTGAGTGCCACAGACCTAGTAAGATTTCTCAGTTGATCCAAGTACTTGGTCTGGTAGCAAAGATCAGGTGATCAGATTAAGTGTGTTACCTTCCCACTCAAGATTACTTTTTTTCTAATTACCTTTAATTGTCTGCTATTATAAAGGAAGGAAAAAGGGAAGAGGAGAAGACGGTGAAAGAGAGAAGTAAGGATGAGAACAAAAGAAAGAAATCATGCTTGAGAATTATGTCTAGAAAAAATTTGGATGTGATTACTGGTACATGAAAGTGGATGGCAGGAAATAACTTCCAAGATCTTCTAGTTTTAAAGGGGGTTTATTTCCAAACAAACCACAGACCTGGGCCAAAAAATGTTTTTGTGTCCAAGCCTTAAAACAACCTGTGGACCCAAAGGCAGGAAGAAGATTGTGAAAGCTCTTTAGTTCCCAAATATGATGGTGATGAATAAAAGAGGACAATGCAGAGCATGGAGCTAGAAGCCTTGGAGAACATCTCCCAGAAAGTGAAATCTAGGTTTGGATTTTTCTCCCATTCTTCTCTTTTCCCAATGGGAAACCACCACAAATCTATGAAATGAAATAGAAATGTTTCAAATAGATCCAATTCAAACAAAGGGGGAAAAAAAGCATTTTGATCATTACCACATATAGCAATGATACAACTTACAAAACTACGTATCTGTGTATGTGGGCATGCAAAGATATGTGTGTGCATGCATGTATACATACATATACACACATATATAGCTTTTAAGAAAACAGTATTTGCTTATACATTTTGTAATTCATAGTCCACGATTCTAATGTCAGCAAGGGTAGCCAATGCCTTGGGTGTATGTCCTTGCCTTTGGCACATTCCAGGTGAAATTCCTCCTCAGTCCATGCACCTTCTCTAACAGTCCTTTCATAGGACCTTGTGCATGTCTTGTTTCTGTCAGTGTCCTATGGGGTGAGTAGAGCAAAACCTCAAAATGTATTCATCAAAATCAGGTAAGAATTGATACCAATCCTGCTCTGTCATTCCTAACACAAAGCTACCTTTTGAGTGACTGCTGAGCTATTTCAGTTATAGATTGCAATGCTTAAAATCTATTCTTCATAAAAATAAAGTACATCAATTTAATGTTTGTAAATAGAAGCAAAACAATGCTATAAATATTTTCTTTCATCGTGTATAACAGAAAAAATAACCCTTTACTAGTGTATAAAAAAGAATATATCAGGCTTCCCTGGTGGTGCAGTGGTTGAGAGTCCGACTGCCGATGCAGGGGACACGGGTTCGTGCCCCGGTCCGGGAGGATCCCACATGCCGCGGAGCAACTAGGCACGTGAGCCATGGCCGCTGAGCCTGCGTGTCCGGAGCCTGTGCTCCGCAACAGGAGAGGCCACAACAGTGAGAGGCCCGCGTACCGCAAAAAAAAAAAAAGAATATATCTCATCTCACGTACTGACTTTTAATGCAGAAGAGCACTTTTTACACTACCAATTACCCAGATATAGTACATTTTTAATTCCTTTATAGTGACTGAACATCTTAGATGATTAAAAGTTAATGACCTGAAAAAATAGCAGAAGCTTAAGTGTGTTATTTGTTTTTATCCCTGTTTGGATTGTATAAATGATTTATAAGTGTTATTATCATTTATTGTAAAAAAGTGATTTTTCACTTCAGAATTCTCATGTTCAAATACCACAATACAGGAAAGCCAGAGATGCCATCTCACATATATATATATATATATATATATATATATTTTTTTTTTTTTTTTTTTTTTGCGGTACGTGGGCCTCTCCCATTGTGGAGCACAGGCTCTGGACGCACAGGCTCAGTGGCCATGGCTCACGGGCCCAGCCGCTCCGCGGCATGTGGGATCTTCCCGGACCAGGGCACGAACCCGTGTCCCCTGCATCGGCAGGCGGACTCTCAACCACTGCGCCACCAGGGAAGCCCCATGTCATATATTTTGTGGTGGTGTGGGTACAGAAAAGAATTGCAAAACACATGTATTTCTATAAAATTTTATTATAAAATATATTTATACTTTTTCATTACTTTTGCAAATATAAATGCAAAAAAAGCTGTTTTAAATCTGACACTAAGAAAAGTACAACTGATTCTGAGACATTTATCCTTGCATATAGTGCTGTTTTACTTATTTTCACAAGCAAATAAGCCAATCCAAATGATTATTAAGTTGTGTTGGGAAAAGAGCTAAGATTTAATCCACAAAAGCATATACTTAATATTTACCAGTTGCATTGAGTCAGAATACTTCCAGGATGTGAATTGCAGGAGTTTCCAACATTGTCTCTTGGAGCTTTGGGCAGAAAACACTGGGTCTGGTTCAGAATTCACTCTTTCTCTCATCTTCATTCTTTGCTTTGGTTGTGGTTTGATGTGCTTGAAAAGCAAAAGACAGCTAAGTGGCAGTGAAAATAAAGTAGATTCATTTTCTGGTTTCAAAGTTTTAGATGGCTTTAAAAAGTAACCACGTTTGAAAAAGCAAATTAAAAAACAGAAACATCACATGGACTTAAAGCTCATCTCATACAATAGATGATACAGGCCAATGAAAGAAAGAAAAGCTTTATGAATAGAGTGCAATAAAAAAAGTAAAGGCAAGAAGAAATTCATACTTACCTTAGATGCCACATGACAGTGCACCGAGATCTTTAACAGGTGATAAAGACACAACTTGGCACAATCAGCAATTATTTTTGGCAAGAGGTAGTGAAGCAGAAAACTCTGTCTAAGAATTAATCTGCAGTTGCACAACACAGTGCTTCATCAGCTCCAGGCTGTGATACGAAGCACAGTCAGGTATGTGGAAGTTCCTTAAATGTCAGACCATCAAAATAAATTTTTAACAATTGAGTAAAGAACAGATATTAATAAATAGATGTTGTATGTAAACACAGGTACAATTTTTCATATATTTTGTCTTTAATAAACTTGAGAATAAAATTGAATTTATTAGCAAAATATCTTCAAGAAATCTTACTGTGTGCAACCCCAAATAATTTCATCCTTTTCAGCAGTACAGCTTTGGTTGCAACAGGATTCACTGATATAAGGGGATTCTATGCACCCAGTTCAGGTGTTCGGTGAAGCCCCTGCTTGAAACACAGGCATGGATGCCAAATCATGTGTACCAGTCACTCTTGTCATGACTAATTAGATATTGCCTCCATTTTCCACCTTCCACAAAAGCAAATACTCATATACATGTACAGGATATCCTGTCCATAGTGCTGCGTTGCATACATTAAAATGTGTCATCATTTCAGGAGGAATAATCAAATTACTTCCTATGGACAATAACCCTTGGCCTAGTTTTAACCAAGTAGTTGATGCTTCAGCTTGATATCCAGTAACACTTTTAAATAAAGTGGGAAGAACGAGAATTATAATACTTTTAGTAAGAATTTATAGAATCACAAATATACAGTAAATTGATTTTTTTAAGTAAGTGAAAAGGATACGGCATTGGTATGATTTTTTTGTGTTATGATTGAATCACACTTCACTAAAAGTAATTTCCTTTTGCGAAAACTGATCAAGTGTTATATCCTTTTTTTCTTTCTTTCTTTTTCTCCTAGTGAATAATTATTGTTTTAGGTGACCTGACAATATCCATCTCTCAGGATAAAATCTAATAACTAATTCATACAAAGTTGTCAACTCATGCATTTATTTAAATGCAGTGATAAATCCTGGTAGCTCTGCTGCACTTGATTTTTCTTAAACATCATGTAAAAATCAAATGGCTTAACAACTGATATTCAAGAGATTAAATGTTTAAAGATGTTTCTTTTTCATCTACAAGGATTTAAGTTAGCACATTTCTACCTTATTTCCAATTCACTCTTCTTTATTTTTTCAACAAACTTCATTTAGAATTATTTATAAATATAAAAAACCAACAACTCAAAAACTATCTCATGCAATGTTATCTAATTCCTTGGACGAGCACTTCAGTGTTTGTGTGAGGACTATAAACTGAGCCAAAAATGCAGGATAAAATCTCAGATTTCCTCATATGTGAGTCTTACCCAAATCAATTGAAATTGCTCAAGGGTAATCAAGTGTACAACTGGAGTTAATAATTTTCATTTAGCCATAATATCATTGCTTTATGAGTGCTGGCTTCTTGCCTTGTGCATTATGGGTTTTTTTGTTATGCTTAGCTTGCTTAAAATCATAAATTTGAATCATTTGCAACTGAATATCATAACTAGAAAATATTCACTCTTCACTCTCATCTTGACCCCAATCTCTGACTTCTTATTTTCAGGCTTCATTTGTCTTTCCAAGTAATTAGGATCGTATTTTAAATAAAATTCACAACCACCCTAAGACGCCTCCTCTCTGAACTGATCATTTCTTCATCAAATCCTTAGGAAGCACCACTGGCCTCTTCTTCCCCAATAGCCAGCTGCTGAGCATTGTTGAAGCAATTACAACCTCGACCAATTGGGCCTTCCAGAAATTCACGTCTATAACCAATACTACCATTTGACAATTTAATGATGCTCTAAAAGGGGAGGGTTCAAGGTTAACTTGTCTGTCCTTGTAATCCTGTTGCCTGGAACAGAAAGTCCTGCTTGGTAGATGCTCAGTAAATACTTGATAATAGAATACATTGCAGCTGTTTGTTCAAATCTTCTCCGATTTGTTCTATCTCTACTACGCTTCACTCTCAAGACCAGTTGATACCTGCTTCCATTTCTTCCTCTTGTTTTTTCAAATCGTAAACATTTTGTGATGAGAGAAGTTAGAATTACTCTTGTTGGATAGCTTCCAATTTATGAGAAAATTTTCGCAACACAACCTCACTACTTGTACATATCTTTACCTTTTCTCTTCTCCATCTCCAGTCTCTTAAGAAAGGCCAAAATCTGAGACTGTTTTGCTATCCCATTCCATGTTTTTTTTGTGTTTTTTTTCATTTTTTTTTCTCTTCACTCTTAACTGCATAGAAGCAGATGGCTGTAATTTACAGGTCATCTGGTTCATCTTTCTCATTTAATCAATGACATAAACAAGACAGAGAGGAAGAGTGACATATTGAAGGTCACAGGAAAGATAATCACAAAGCTAGGATTATAAGGAATGTTCCACACACCTGTACTAGGTTCTTTTTCTTATTCCACTACTATTGTCCCTTTTCACTCTCTCATTTTTTTCTCTTTTGACGAAGCATCTAATGATGTCTACAACAGGCCAGAGAAGGCTCTCTCAAAGAAGGAACATTTGAGCACATCCTCAAAGAATAAATAAGCATTTATCTAGTAGTGAAGTCAAAAAAAACCCAAAAAGCAACTTATGTGAAAGCAAGCAGTCCAGAAAGTCTGGAAAGTACAAAGAACTTGCTGACCTAAAAAAGTTGACTAAAAGACTGCTAGATATTTCTTCAGCAAAGTTGAGTTTATTTAGGATCAGCAGAGAATTACAGTTTGGGGTCTGCAACTGTGGTGAGCCACGTGCAAGTCCCCTCACAGCAAGGGAAGAAGGCTTTTCCAGAGAGGAAAAGGAAGTTTGGAGGGCTATAGTAAATAAGGAGTTCATGGCTTTTCATTGGCTCAATCCTTGCCAGGAAAGAAGAGGAGTCTTTCTTTTTCTTGCTGAGCTCAGCTATGGTAGCAGGACTTGAGAGTTCCTCCTTCTGGTCTCCTAACTCTATTTAGTTGAAGTTTCTGTTTATTAATTGTTTCAAACTGATGAAGAAGTTAAGTGGGAAATAAAACAGCCAAATTTTAAAGTCCCTTTATGCCATGCTAAACAATTGACAATTTTGTTGAAAAGATTAGGAAGCCATTGAAGTATTTACAGTAAGGTGGTAACAAGATCGTACTTTTGCTTAGATGCATGCCCCTGAGAGCCATGTGAAAGAAGAGTTGGAGTAGACACCGGGAAAAAACTTTGTTACTTATATGTGTAAACAAGTTACTTGGCACTACTTCAATAGGTTGTCACAATTTTAATTATCTTCAAACAAATTAAAAAACTTAAGAAATTGTTTTCTTTGCCAAAAATATTTGAACATTTTAAAGGCTTTGTTTTTCTTTTTTGAATTATGAAACTGTTTAATTATCTACAGATAATGCTACTGAAATAATTAGAACAAGATTGTGTGAAAATTTTCAACGTTTTACTTTGGTTACTTTGGAAATAATCTGGTTTCATATAGCTATAATAATATGTAAATTTATTTTGAACAGTTCAAGTAAACAGAACCATCTACTTCTTCCACATTATATAGAAAAGGTTGGCAGTTTCTCTCTTGTGAGGTTACTTTGTTTTTAAGGAGCTTTTATGTGACTTTAAGGTACACTTGTGAATTTTTCCCCTTACTTCCTCCTTTCAATTCTTAGTCTCATAAAAAGCAAGATGTTAAGTTTTTTATATTTTTTAATGGCTGATCTCGGCTGAATTCTGCTTCCAAATAAAGAAGCAGAAAATACCCTCGTCTCAGATGCCAATTTAATGTAATGTGAAAAATCAGACCTTCTCCAAACTAGCCCCTGTACTCGCCTCTAGACCTCAAATTCAGGAGTAATATCTTACTCCCAAATGTGGTTGCATATCAAAATCATTTGTAGAGCTCCTTCAACATGCAGATTTCTGGGACTCAAGAAAGCCTTAGTTAACCAGAATCTCCATGAATGAGCACAGGAATCTGTGCTTAACAAGGCAGGAGGCTACCGTGTACGTTGGGTGTGAGCTCTCCCTAGTGGGCATGGCGTGGCCATCTCCACCCAAGGTTAGCAGCACCATGGTGCAGTAGGCAGGTGACTCTGGCCCATTTCCAAACCAGGTAACAAAGAGTCCTGGCTTGAAGGTTGCAACCCCTTGAGGGTTGCCCAGCCTCTATGGATTGGGGTGGCCGGCCATGGGGAGGGGAACCGATTCCCTTACTACATGAACACACACAGGTTGGGTCATGAGTTCAAGCCCAGGGAGATGTATGAGGGTTTGCACTCACCAGGAGAGTATCCAGTGCAGTAGGAGAGGACATTAAATAGCAAATAAAAAACATGACAAGACGAGAGAGGAAAAAAAGAAATAAGTTTTATACTTTAGTATTTCAAATGACACTTTTTTTCACCTGCTTTTTAGACAGTGGCCCCCTCATTTTCATTTTGCAATGGATCCCACAATTTGCATAGCCAACTCTGCCTGATATTGTTCATGGGTGATTTCCAACTTGATCTTTCATTAGCGCAAGTTCCTAAGATACGGCTACATGGTTTTTTTGTGTGTGTGGGGAGAGGAGCAATTTTCACATAGTTATCATAGTATTAACGGGAAAATAACTTCCTACTGGTCAATTAACTAAACTACCCACTGGAGGAGGGGGGCCTATATTGTTTTTCTTTATATATATTTATATAAATTGTACCTCTCTAAAATGGCTTCTTGAAAAATGCTTCTTAGCTAATATATAGCAATAAATTCTTCAAAGTTCTAGAACTTGTAAGTCATCTTTTCTTAGTGTGTGTTTCACAGAAGGGTATTGCCTTAAGAAGTGTATATTCACAAAAAGACTCTCTAGATTTTTCTTTATTCAGAGCAATCAGAGCACTAATGTGCTTTATGATTCTCCAGATGGAAGCAGTTTCAGTATATCATTTCTAAGATGCACCTATTATACCCCACTTATTAACATTTTGAATCCAAGATCTATCTGAAAAGTACATGTACGTTTACTATAATATTTCCATTTTTTAAAACAAAAAATGTGTTCTTAAATCTGCAATGTATCATGATTAATTCATTTTTATTCATTTAGCGTATAATTGTCAAACAGTAAAATTCACCATTTTAGCATACAATTCTGCAAATTTTGACAAATATATACAGCTGTGAAACAAACAATATAATAAGGTATAGAACAAATTATCCCATATCCCTTTGGAGTTAACCCCTCCCCCAACTCGAGGCATTAGCAACTATTGACCTACTCTCTTTCCCTCTAATTTTGCCTTTTCCAGAAATGATATGAATGGACTCATTCATTATCTGGCCTTTTACATCTAGATTCTTTCACTCAGCATTGGCGATTCACCCACATTTTTTTTTGTAAAACAGTAGACACTGAAGTAAATAACTTTATGCCTGTGCATGCACATTCTTCTGCCAGGCCTTCCGTGTGGAGTTTGTGTTAATCTAGTCAGGAATTAAACTGAGTTCAGATTGTATTATTATTCTGTTTGCCTTCAGTGTACCACAGGTTTCAGGTTTCTCTAGTTTAAGTTGTATTTTGGATGAGCACTGTGTTGCCAGAGGATTTTTGTCAGTGTCTGCTCCACACTCAGCGGCATAGCCTTACTTGGCGCTGTGCCTCCTCTCTCTTGTCCCTCTCCTCAAATTAGACTGTGGTTACTTGGTATTCACTGCTTATTGGCCTCACAGTGGGGTGCAGGGGAGAGGAAATTCCCTGTTGATCTGCTTTGACCTCAGTCTTAAGCAGCCACATAGTGTCTGGGTTTCAGGAATGAAGAATTCTCAGTGATTTTTCCTTTCCCAGCCTTTAATTGTCTAGGCCCAGGGTGTATCTATAACCCTTGCCCCCCTAGAGAGGATGCTTTTCTGTTCCCTCCTCCCAGCTGCAATGGTCTTTTACCAGTGCCACAAGATGACAGGGTTGGCTGCCTTTCCACCAGCATGGTGGGGCTCTTGTTTCCGAGGGGAGAAGGGTAGATGGATTGAGGTAGGGCTTTATGCAACAGCTTCTGTTCCTGTCCCCAGGAGGGATGCCAGTACCATGAGGGATGCTTTCTCAGGTCTCTTGTGTTGTCCAAATATTTCTTATGAGCACCTGGTGATGTCCATGGAGAAGAGCCCTGAGTGGTAGTAATTCACCTTGTGAATTATATGGTTTAGCTCTTAAGGGTTCTAGATTCTCATGCTAGTCCAAACTCAGACTTTAGCAACTTGTTAAAATTGTAGCTGAATTCTTCTTACCAGCTTGTATGGTACCTGGAAGAAGCTGCCCCAGTAGGCAAGTCCTCCCTTCTTTACTCTGTGGAGAGACTATTTTCATGGATTTGGAGTTATTTGGTTGCCCTGCATCCTCAGACCTTTGTTGTTATAAGGATGAGAGCAATGTTTTTAGCTTGCTAACGACTCTGAAGAAGCCAGAAGTCTTGACTGAGTCTTATAACTAGGACATGTAGCAGTATTTGTATTTTCTTAATATTCCCACCATTTAAATAACTTTGAGAGGCTAATCTGCTGAGGAATATATTTTAGAATGTTTTACTATCAACAGTATCTTTCTATTAAAGAAAATGTTTTAGTGGCAGCTTATCCTAATAATGATTCATATACATTGTATTATAAGGGTAAAAAATAAGGTTTTTTTTTTAAACTCTATATAGAATTTTTCAATATCTCCAAGGGGAAGGTGGGGACACATTTGTTAGGAGAGAGTAATCCAAGAAAATCTGGTACTTGGTAAGGCGATAGCATCCTGCTTGCTCTTACCTCCTGATAAGCTATGGCCAGGCCAGCTGCACCAGAGCCCACAGTATGGCAGGTTTCCACATGAGGAATGAAAGGTGGCTGTATGTAACTTTGGCACACAAGAATTTCCCTCTGTTGCAGTAAGGTGAACTCCTGGTTTGAGATTCCTCACAACCATCACAGCCCTGAGCGCCTAGAATTACTGGTGCATCCCCAGGATGAACAAGGAGGCATGAGTGATGCGGCTCACTGTATTCTTGACTTTGCGTTTGTCCTCTGCACAGCTTGTCGCAGGTTTGATGGTAAACTAAGGTGATAGCTACCTTAACCCAATCAAGTCATCACCTAAGCTCATCCTCAACATTGACCCAAATCAGATCACATGCATACATATTTTGAAATATTTTTGTCACTGAATTTCAGTAGACTTTTGGGTATATTATCAGTTAAATATATATGTAAACAAAATACTGAGAGTAGCTTAATAAAATATTTAAAAATTCTAAATGTATTTTCTCTAATTTCCTTGCAGTGGTTAGGCTGATACTTAAATATTTGACTATAAAAAACCTGAGTCCCATTTTATTCCTTTTCTACATTTTTCAATACATTAGCATAAATAAAATGCTTTCAAACGTTCTGAATTCTCTTATACCTGACAGGGCTGAAAAGAAAAAAACCCTGAAAGTATAGAAATATATATTAAATATATCAAATATTTGATATCGTTAAATATATTAATTTTTAAATATGTTATTTAATATACAATTAAATATTTTCTACATTTAGTACAATAAATATATAAAAAATAAATGTGCAAGAAAAGAAAAAATGTAGATATATACTGACACATGCTCAGTTTAATTCTTGTATCTTTTGTTTCTTATATAAACAAGGCTGTTTAAACTGAAACCACTAATCCATGCCAAGTAAAGTGGCCCAATATCATATTCCAGCGAAGGCTTAACAACAGAGGTCTTTGGTGGAGGGTGAGGAGTTTATAGTGTGGTTTTGCTTGTTACCAGGATCCAGAGCAATATTTGGGTACAAATAAAGCAGAAAAATGGCTACTTTCAAGATAAGTTCATATACTATATACTGTCTTAACCTATTTATTATTTTGAGATGGTTTCCAAAATAATATGTATTTTTTGCACATGTATCTTTCCTCTTTGAGCCCTTAGATTTTAAGGAATGATTGATCTATACTCATTGTGGGCTTTTTCTTGCAGAGCACAGAGATAAACGCTAAATCCCTAGGTGGCATTCTGGTTTTCAATGGTGAAATGGAGTCATAGATAAAATTCCAAGTTCCTTATAAACCACAGCAACTTCTCTCCAAATTTGGTAAGTGGAAGCATTTTTACACTTATAACTCTTGTCTGTTTAACCATCCAATAGTACACAATAGTTTGTTTTGTTTTTCCAAATTAATATGGCAGCTTCTGAGCATAAAGCTCTAGAGGCATTTGCTTCTTGTAATAAAGCCTCAAAGGGTTTTCCTTGGCTAGTATTCAAGGAAATTGTTTCTGTTGATCACGCCTTCCGCACAAGCCTAAGGAGTGATTATTCATTCACACAAACAAAAATTACTCAAGTAGATATAAATGACAACAATGAGTGCTAGGAAGAAAATTGTGAAAGATAGCAGTAGAAACAGAGGGCCATCTATTATGCACAATTTTTCATACTCATCTATTTGAATAGTTGATATGTGATAGGCATTGATCTAGTTGTAATAATGTCCATTGTGTCCTTTTAGCATCACAAAATTCCTTTGAGTAACTATTGTTGCCATTTTATGGCTGAGCCATGTGAAGTTTGAAGAGAGAAAACTATTTGCTTAAGTACACACAACTATTAATTGACATTACTGAACGTTTTTTCAGCTTCTCTGAATCTGAACCACAATCCTATTTGAGGTCATTTGAGGAAAGCTCTCACACCAGACAGAAAAACAAATGTGTCTTTAAGTCAAAATAGGCATGAGGTGTTGTTTCTCTAACTTTATTTTTATACAACCAAAATATTTATTGTGATATTTGCCCCGTCCATCAGCTATATAAGACAATACAGAGATAATTCTTTAGCTATTTATGAATATATCAAAAAACTTTATAAAACCTTCCAGGACCCAAATTCTGTAATGAAAACTACAACTAGCATATATTTACTTGAACAAAATGAACTTATAGAAGATATGTAATAGATTTTTGTCATCCATCTTTGTATCCTCATCACAAAGCCTTGGTGATAATCCTTACTCAGTGTGAATCAGAAAGTAATTTATTTCCAGTTGTAGCCACTTCTGACTTGTCTGTGCCAAGATCTCCCATTTTTGCTTCAAGCCCTATAGAACTTACTACTGGTAGTTCTTACTCTTTGCTTATTAATCCTGGTTTTGATTCTCTGACTATATAAATGGAGCATGCTGGTATGTTTTCCTTCTGGGATAGTAGTATTTCTTCCCTTTTTGACTTCTGGATCTGAACCTCATTCAAAGACCATCTATGGGTTGCTACATAGAGGAGAGAGGTTTTACTTCTTTGGGGGAAGGAGTCACTTTTTGAAAGTGAATTTCCAATTGCTGAGCACCATGTCATGTTGTAAGTAACCCTGTATACACCCTGGAAATAATTTCTAAGGAAGTTATCACTCATGCCCTAGAGTATGTGGCTTACAAATTTTACATAGTTTTGTCTTCTAATAAGGTCAGTGTCAAGGGAACAGTCTCAATCCCAATAATATTTTCCCAATAATTGTACAGTTTATTTTTATAATCTTGATAAGATGAAAAGACCACAGACTGCAATTACAGAAAAATATTTCTACTATTAATTCACATATCTTGCAAGATTACAAGATTGTGTCTTTTCACAGATAGTATCTTACAGGTTTGAGTCTGCTGTTTCTTTTTCATATATTCTTTAGCTAATGTGTAAATATTAACTATGAAATCCTTGGGGCTAGAACTCGGGATTTTACTGTTTCATGCCTAAAATGAAAATGCATTTATTGGAGTTCTACAAATAAAATGAAATATTTTAACAAACAACAAACAAAAAGTTGGACGTTATTGTTCATTGAAGCTGTCTTGTGAAAGAACTTCCTAATGGCAAAGATGATAAAGCTACAAAGGGAGATCACGTAGTCTCTGTAATTAAAAACAGGTTATGCATCTGTCTTGTAGTGTTCTTTGTTTCTAAGCAAGTAGATGGCTTGATTATATAATTGCTTTTGGTCCTTAAAAGTATATACTCTATGATTTGGTTTATATCACAGCCTCTGTCATTTTAAGCTTTTTAAAAAATGTTCTACTAAATCTGCTTCTTTCCATTTGCCTTAATTTTTATATTGGGTTTACAGAAATACCAATGATCTAATCTTTAATAATGCACAAAGGTTCATGAGTAATGCATTATGTCAAATTAACACAAAAAAGTCTAATACTATTTATTCCTCCCCATAGTTCATTTTAATTAAAAATGTATTCCTAAATACTTCCTTGATTAGGGACTAATGCTCTATTAATTTGAAACACATCTACTGAGAACAGAGTAGATTCAGAAAGAGGAACTGACATTACATGAAACATAACTTATCCTGAAGAATACATTATGCCACTGTTCACAATGCATGCAGGTTTTCCATTATGCATTAAAATGCACGATGCGAGCATAATGACAGATTTGGGGAAAAGGCTGTAGCAAAGGAAACTCATGAGGGATACTGTACAGGTATGTGTGCTAATAGTAGAAAAACATTTACAGTTTTCAATACCAAGAGAAAGATAAGCATGATGGATGAATAGATGTTCCACAGAAATATTTCCTAAAATGTAGTCATAGATTTCTTAGACTAAAAAATTAGACTAACTTATCAGTGACTCTCTTAAAACTTAAGTTGTATATTAAACAGTTAAAGCTTTGAAAAAACGTTTAAAAAAGAAACCTATAAAAACCAATTTCATCCACCAGGTGTTTGCAATCAAACCAAAGAGACAAACATCAACACTCAACAAAGTTAAGACATCTAAAAATAAGCATTTTCAAAGAGGAAATAAAAAAAAAAATAGTTACTAAGAACTTGAAGTAAAGAGATAGGTTTTAAGCTAGAATATGAAATTCAATGAAAACTTTCTATTAAGTGAGAAGAGGAACTAAGCTATTCTACTTATAGCATAATGTCCAAATCACATTAAGAATTCAACAGGTTTGTGAGTGAGTAAAGAAATGAAAAGACATTTCATGGAAGTTACGCTTTGTAAAATGAAAATAAAGAGTTTGAATATCAGCGGATATAGGCCAGATAATGTGGGGAATGAGTAACTGAGAAATCAGTGATAACTGGTGATATTGGACTTTAATATCAGACTGAATATCATAATAATCATACTAAAACTGTTATACTATCATACTTTCTAGTTGTTTTTACTTTTTCCAAAGTTTTGAGTGTTTAATAAATCTTAAGGGAGTCGCTGCTTTTTTTGTGGGCAGCATATAGTTGGGCCTGCCTTCTTCTGTTGAAGTATAGTTGCTTTACAATATTATATGTTACATGTATACAATATATGATTCACAATTTTTAAAGTTTATACTCCCTTTGTAGTTATTATAAAATATTGGCTATATTGTACAATAATCTTTGTAGCTTGTACCTCTTAATAGTTTGTACCTCTTAATCCCGTACTCCTTTCTTGCCCCTCTCCCCTTCCCTTTCCTCACTGGTAAGCAGTAGTTTGTTCTCTATATCTGTGAGTCTGCTTCTTTTTTGTTATATTGACTAGTTTGTTGTATTCTTTAGATTCAACATATAAGTAGTATCATAAAGTATTTTTCTTTCTTTGTCAAATTTATTTCTCTTAGCATAATACCCTCCAAGTTCATCCATGTTGCTGCAAAGGGCAAAATTTCATTCTTTTTTATGGCTCAGTAGTATTCCATTGTAAGTGTGTGTGTGCATGTGTGTACATGTATATATATCTATATATCTATCTATGTATATAGATATGTATACCACATCTCCTTTATCTGTTCATGGGCAATTATGTTGCTTCCATATCTTGGCAGTTGTAAATAATGTTGCTATGAACAATAGGATGCATGTATATTTTCAAATTAG
Source organism: Monodon monoceros (assembly GCF_005190385.1). Classification (NCBI taxonomy): domain Eukaryota; kingdom Metazoa; phylum Chordata; class Mammalia; order Artiodactyla; family Monodontidae; genus Monodon; species Monodon monoceros. Next base: position 41,051,947 of record NW_021703767.1, on the reverse strand, counting down.
TGTTTTTGTTTTTTCTCAGATATATACCCAGAAGTGGAACTGCTGGATCATATGGTGGTTCTATCTTTAGTGTTTTGAAAAATCTCCATACTGTTTTCCACAGTACCAATTTACATTCCCACCAACAGTGTATAAGGGTCCCCTTTTCTCAACATCCTCACCAACCTTTGTTATTTGAGTTCTTTTTGATGACAGCCATTCTGACAGGTATGGGGTGATATATCATTGTTTTGATTTGCATTTCCCTGATGATTAGAAGTGTTGAGCATCTTTTCATGTGCCTGTTGGGCATCTGCATTTCCTGTTTGGAGAAATGTCTATTCAGCTCTTCTGTCCATTTTTTAACTGGGTTATTTGGTTTTCTTGATGTGGAGTTGTGCGAGCTGTGATATGACTAATAAGGGGTTAATTGCCTTTTTTTAAATCTATTCTGGCAATCTTCATCTCTTAATTGTTGTGTTTACACTGTTTAAATTTAATGCGATTTTTGATATGACTAGATTTATATCTACAATCCTAAACTTTGTTTTCTACTTGGTTCACTTTTTCCTTTGTTCCTTTTGTTCACTTATATCTGATTAAATTTATTTTATGATTTCATGCTATCTCTAATAACAGCCAATTTCTATAACTATTATTTTATTTTTATTTTCCCTTGTGTTTACAGTATTTATCTTTCATTACAGTCTAACTTCAAATAATATTAAATCATATCAATTATAAAATGAAGGAACACACAATGTATTTCTAATTCCTTTCTGTCAAATTTTATACTATTGCAGTCATGCGTTTTACTTTCACATACTCTGTAAACCCACATTGCTACCATTTTTGCATTAGACACTCAATTATTTTTAGAATTATTTAAAATTCCCTGTGTCTATTTTTCCTAAGGTTTCTATACTGTAGCAGTCTTTTCCATTCAGCCTTGAACACTTACCTAAAAATTTTACCGGTATTCTTACATTCCTATATGACAGCCAGAATCTCTTTCTTAAATTCTATCAAAGGTGAGCCAAAGCTCACTCCCCATCTCCTCTTGGAGAAGTTTGTCTTTCCTTAGATTTCAGACTGCTTATTTACTCTGCATCCTGTCTCTGATGGGTTATGAAAAGTTATGGTCTTATAGTTTCTTCATTTTTTCTTGTTGTTAGATTGGTAGCAATGCTCTTTTCTTTTCTACATTATACATGGAAGCAGACCACCTACAAGAGAAATTTAAGAAAGAAGAGTTGCCAAGGTAAAAGGTATTAATTTTGAACTTATTGCTTGGTGCATTATGTATACACTGTAGAAGAAATGAGTTAATTTGTTACCCGAAGTTATATTTTACGGAATATTCGATTTTAAACCAAATGCTGTATGGTTTTGTCATTTAATTATCTGTGTTCTGTAACTTGAGTAGGTCATTCAAATGATGGAAATTACTGAAGTGAATTGTCAGCATGGTATAAATATATAGACAGCAAATCCATTTCAAATGTTTATACAGTAAATAATTATCAAGCCCACTATTGAAATTTAGGATGTTCATGTAATAAAGACTGTTCACACCCCTTCTCTGGATGTACCTAGAATTTCTGCTTAGAGATTATATTAACAGTAAAAGAATGATAAAACAAGTTGTTTTTTAAGTCATGGATATAAAATACAGAATGGAATATTTCCTGATATTTGTGACATATTGTGAAGAAAAGATATTAAGACATCTGGGTATCATTTACAGAAAGAAACTAATCTGTCTTATATATTAAAAAGTGAATGCTAGAGACAGAGCAATAATGTATGAGAAATAAATATTTTCAAAGAAATAAGGATTAATATTAGTACCTAAGAGCCAACATAAAGGCACAGTGTGTCAATTTTGGAGCAGTAGTTGAAAATGAAAGACACATTGAGCAATTCATTATCAGGTGTGTACTAGGGTTCTAGTTAGCTCTAAAAAGGCTGGAGCAGTCTATTAACTCTCAACTTCTGAAATAGACCTGCAAAAATATCCTGCCAGAACATGATTCCACATTGAGAAAAAATTCATGAAAATAAAATTTTAAAAAAGTAGAACAGAGAATATAGAAGGAAAGAAAGAGACTTTCTGACTTCTCTGGTGGCACAGTGGTTAAGAATCTGCCTGCCAATGCAGAAGACATGGGTTCGAGCCCTGGTCCGGGAAGATCCCACATGCCACGGAGCAACTAAGCCTGTGCGCCACAACTACTGAGCCTGTGCTCTAGAGCCTGCGAGCCACAACTACCGAGCCTGCGAGCCACAACTACTGAAGCCCGCACATGTAGAGCCCGTGCTCTGCAACAAGAGAAGCCACTGCAATGAGAAGCCCGCACACCGCAACGAAGAGGCGCCCCCACTTGCTGCAACTAGAGAAAGCCCGCACACAGCAACGAAGACCCAACACAGCCAAAAATAAACAAGTAAATTAATTAATTAAAAAATAAAATAAAATAGTATTATTATTAAAAAAAAACAACAACAAAGAAAAGAGACTTTCAAGAGGAAGGTAAGGGAGCAGAACAGAGCAGGAAAAACTCAGAAATCAAATCATCGTATTTTTGAAAACTGCATAAAAACAACAGGGAGCACCTCTTTTAGGCAATAAAAGCTACCCTGAACTAACCTCCTTTTAAAAATCCAGAAAACCTGATTTCACGTAAGAGTGAGCAATAGGAAAGCGTTATGGCCCAAACCCCATAAAAAGTTATTATAAGGAAAAAGAGAGTAAGTAGCAAAATAGTATACCTGCAGAAAATAAAAGTACACCAGAAAGATATGAGTAGAAAACTGATCAAAACTATGTTTAAATCAATGGTTTCTCCATGATATTGTAGGAAAAAAATCTTACTTTTGAGGTGAACAATTTTATTTTCTTGCGAGCTCATAAGTTAAGGGAAAATATTTGTGTTGTCTCTACTAGATGAACTGTACCTCAGGATAACAAACTATTGGAAGGAGGAAAAAATCTCTTTTTAGAAGAATTCCAACTAATAATTGAAAGGAAATGATAAACTTAAAATATCATCATTTTTTCAGTTCAATCTAAATACAGGGATCTAGGCACTAAGCAGCAACAGATGCTAACATCATAAAAAGTGAGACAACCAGATACAAAACGCCTCTCGATGAAAGAACACAACATCATCTAGAGTTGCTAAAGTGATCAAATCTAAGTGGCTTTAATTCTGGATCCATTTGCAGGAAATACAGAGGGGCAGAAGTATGCAATCATCAAATAGCCTGGGTTCTTCAACAAATTAACTGTAAGGAAAAGAAAGAAATAGATGAGGATTTGTAGAATAATGGAGACTCCACAAAGTAAATAATAAAAAGGGGTGAACTAAATTTATGCAATTAGGTATGCATATTCTGGTCATTAACCTATGAGGAAATATAAGTGATAAATATGAATTTCAGAAGATTGAATAATTTGTAGGGGAAAAGGTAGTGGGGTTAAGAAGGTGCACATGGGAGACTCTTTAGGATCTACACTAAGCAAATAGCCACATTACAGGCACACCATTACTAAAACAGGGAGGAGGGGGCAGGCTAAGAGAGGAGATTCCAGTATATTACAAACAACTCAAGTCTGTAGCAACTTTATAATGTGGTAGTTTAGTGACTGGACTACAGAGCCAGACTGCTGTCTGGTTTCAAATCCCAGGTACACTCTGGCAGCAGGGCTTTGGACTGGTTTCCTCATCTTTAAAATGGACATAGCTTCCCTCACAAGTTAGCCATAAGGATTAAAATAAATATTGTGAAAAAAATTAGTTTTACATTTTGTAAATGAGATATTCATTGAATCCTTGTGGTATTATTCAGAAGCGAACACGTATATTTTTTAAATGTCATTCCAGCAAGGGTCTCAAGATTTCACCTAGGTTAGACTCTGAAAGTAAGATTTAAGTCTTATGAGTTGAAATTTGAAATGTAAAATATAAAACTTCAACTGAAGTGCTCATTGATTGAACTAAATTCATAAAGCATAATGTGTCTTCCAGGTGAGGTAGCAAATATTTTTCAAATACTACTGATTTCTTTAGGCTCTGTCAGTTTCATTACTAATTTTTGTTCAATGTCCTTATTGCCAGTCCCCTTTCTCTTTCTCTCGTTCTCTTGCTCTCTCTCCATGTCACTTACTTGAAAAGTTTTCAAGAAATGTTTTAGGAAAGGCAAGCTATTGTGCTGACTGCTATGATTAGTTGAATCAAATAAGTATGCACTATTTTGGAATTGTATAGAATATTATTCTAAAAGTTATACTGAATAAATGGCCAAACTCAATTAAACTGATTCTCTTATAGATGAAATTAAACTTTGCATAGTCCTTTTCAGATTAAATTTAGGAATAATTTGTATATAAAACTTGTAGAAAATTGGCACATGTTTGGTTATAGTTTTATTTAATGGTTCATTCCTTTCAAATAGTAGTTCCAAAATAGATTTCATATTTATGATAAATATTCTTTGAGATTCCAACATTTAAAGTTAATATATTTTACCTTATTATCTTTGAAAATATTAATTACATCCTGGTTTCCCAAAAATTAAGGGCTTAGCTACTATTTTCATATTTTTTAAATTATTTTGTGAAGATATTTTTTTTTTTTTTTTTTTTTGCGGTACGTGGGCCTCTCACTGTTGTGGCCTCTCCCGTTGCAGAGCACAGGCTCCGGACGCGCAGGCTCAGCGGCCATGGCTCACAGGCCTAGTTGCTCCACGGCATGTGGGATCTTCCCAGACTGGGGCACGAACCCGTGTCCCCTGAATCGGCAGGCGGATTCTCAACCACTCCGCCACCAGGGAAGCCCTAGATAAAATTTTTAATGTAAAAAAACTTTGGTGTTTTTTGTGTTTTGCCATAATTCCTTTGCTCTGTCACAAATGGTTAAAATATGCATCATCATAAAGAACTATTTCTTCAAAATTTTATCCTCTTTAAAACATATTTTTTCTGATTACAAAAGTCATAAAAATTCTTTAAATTCATACTTTACAGAAATCTATACTGTACAGACACTGTCTCCTATAAATCCCCAGAGATGTTACTGTAAACATATTGCTCAAATGTGTCTTTTGTGTACCAAGTCATTCACATATGTGTATATACAGCTTAAGTGTAATCATACTATTCATAGTTCATCTACTTTTGTAGATCAAGGAGAGATTGTCTCATGTAGAAGATATATATGTGCAGACATATGTAATGCAGCTTTTAACACTTGATAAAGAAGTTTGGAACAAAAGTTAAGTAAAAATTTTGAGAGAAGCCAATACCTGTAAGACACTTATTCACACTGGCCAATAGCATATTTAAAGAACCATTTGAATGAATGTCTAATGTCTCATATTTTTAAAAGGTTATCATTTGGAGCTATTAATAAGATCCAGTCCCTACATAACACTGTAGACAAGAGCAAGCCTAGTAACCTCAGAACACTCATGTCCATATTGATGGGTGAAAGAGAAATAAACTTTTGTCTTATTAAGTCACTGTTTTCAGATCCCTTTTTCATAGCAGCTTAGCATGTAATTTAATACCAGAACCCCTAAATGCTAAAACTGCTCTATAAATACACTGAAACATTTTATGCCATTTCTTTATAGACAGAAAGTTATGAAAACTTAGATATTGGAATATAGTTATTCATTCAAATTATTAATTTATTCAATAAATATTTCTCTAGCAACTACTATGGGCTGAGCACTATGTAGCCACAAGAGACACAGCACTGAGCAAAGACACTAAGTTCTGCTCTCAGATACGAATATTTTGGAAACAGACACCCATCAAAAATCGCAAATAAAAGTCTAAAAATTACTGATGTGATAATTGTTTCAATGGTAGGTACCTGGTAATACTGAGAAAATAAAAAAGATTAGTCTCAATCACAAATATTTACTACCTAATAACTGCATAAAATAAATAGTAATAATGCAAAACACCTGCCCTCCATTACCCCAGAGTCTTTGAAGGGAAATAAGGAGTAAAAATATAATCACTAAGCAAGCCAGTATGTTGGTACCACATAAGCACTAAGAGATGAATGGGCATATCATAGGCATGACTAAACCTGCCAAATGGTTTTCTAATGTAATGACAGATGTAATGCAAAACAATACACTGCTTCACAATGTGTGTACCTCCTAATAGAAAACATCTACATCTGAGCTATGAGAAAAATACACTGACGTTGTATCAAGCTACACATATTCATTTTTTTCACATAAGCATTGATTACAAGTCTTCCTGACTAGTGGTTTCAATCATGATTTGAAATGATTTGATTTAAATTATATCTTTCCTGGAGGAGATTTGTCCAAACACATAGAGCAAATCTTCCCCTAAAGTCTTCCAGGTTTTAAATCAATCAGTAAATGGAATTTTAACAGAGGTAACCATATAACTTACATTTCCAAAGTCTGACTTAACTATTGTGAAGAAATTGCTGAATACTCAGGATGAGTTCAACCAAAGCTTGTCTGAGTTCATTCCCAGATTTGTTAATCATTGGGGGAAAATATTACTGTGAATATAGAATGCACTGGAAAACAAAGGAAGACTTGCTCAACCTTCACTAGGAATGATGGTACAGAAAGCTAACTTGACTTTTGATCCAAGGTTAGGGTTTGAACTTCAGGATATGGTAAACTTGTATTAATGGCATGTAAACGCTTGTCCTAACCTCCAGAGAACTGGAGAGCTGGAATCTAACAAAATTCTGGAAAATAAATCATATATATAATTGTATATATATATATAATTATATGTATCATATATATGATTTAGCAGTTTCAAGAGTGGTTTTGCAGGTACTTAGTGTTGAAAAGTTGGTTAAATTAAGACTTCTCAATTTTCAGCACTCATGGTATTAAACGATGATGCTATAGACTGAATGTTTATGTCTCCCCAGAATTCTTATGTTGAAACCTAATCCCCAATGTGCATCCCCAAATACCATGTATTTGGAGGTGGGTCCTTTGGAAGGTGATTAGGTTGTAAGGATGCAGCCCTCATGAAGAAGACTAATGCTCTTATAAAAAGAGATCTTGGAGAGCTCCCTGGCCCCTTCACCCATGTGAGGACACAACAAGAAGACAGCCATCCATAAACAAGGAAGCCGGACCCCAACAGACACCTTGATCTTGGTCTTTTCAGTCTCCAAAACTGTGAGAAATAAATGTTGTTCCAGTCACCCAGCCTATGGTATTTTTGTTACAGCAACCATAAGGGACTAAGGTACATGAGACGAGTGAGAATGCCTGTTTTTTTTTAAATCAGCCTCTGATTCTCAAAGTAGTCTTTGCGGCATACCTTTATGCAAATTTTCATTCATCCACATAAAGTATAATTGAAGAATGTGCATTTTCCAAGCACACTTGGGGATTTCTGAAGCACATTCTTGCCACGAATTTACATTAATAAATTTAATTTTAAAAAGTAAAAGGTAAAAATTATCATATATGCCAAGATTGTGCCTACATTGTAGATATACGGTTAAATCACATACAGCTTTAGGTTGGATTTTATTCCCTTTTCTAGGTAGACCTTTGAGATCTTGGTGTGCATATCTAGCAGCCCATATTTTCTACATGCACTGATTGTTGGAAAGAGCCAATAATTCCCCCTCAAGTCTGACTTGGTCAAATCACCATATCTTACTGCCACTAGGGCTAATCTCTTCTAGTCTTTCACACATATTAGCAAGCCCTCACTTTTATATCAAGGAGAGCAACTTAATGTTGTTAGTAGTTCTTATATTGTCTCTCTCCTTTTTTCCTCACTTTTTCAGTTTGTGGAGAATAACTTCCTTAGGGGCCCCTACGACCATGAGCTATTCCCACATGGTAAATACCTTTGCCACTGTCTAGCTATATATGTATATATTATTGGCTCACTTAATTCTATTACTAGATTCATTCATTTTGTTGGCTCAAGTTTAATTCCTTGTTCTTTTACTTATCTTTGGAAATTCTCAATCTCCCTATGATTAAAAAGAAAGAAAAAAAGTGAGTTATCTGATTTCTAATTTGGAACAGATAAACAGCTCTTCTGGACTGCTGTATGAAATAAAACAAAACACCACCACAGAAACCTCTCTCTATATGTTGTGGTTTAGTCCAAAAAGACATGGGAACCAGTGCTATTCCTAGTCAATTAAAATTTAGTGCTTGAATATGTCATGATTTGTTCTCTAAACTTGATGGATTAACTTGAGAGATGTCAAAAGTAGCTGCCAAGTTTAGGGAGGAAAACAAGATAAGATCGATCTATATCTATAGATCTCTCAACATGTCTGGTTTTTATCACTTGCATTGCCAAACAATTGTATATTCTAGAATGATCTCAGGGAGTAAAAGAATGAAAAGATATATTCTACATCTTTTTGCCAACACTGTTATATATTGGATTATCTGAGCTTTAAAATTATGACAGGACATGAATAATGACAAGTATAACTACAATGTCAGAAACCTGTATTATACAGTCCAGGTGAATTATCATAGAACTTTGGAATTTTAGTGCTTCAAAGAACTTTAGAGACAATATAACTGTTTGCCTTTCAATATTTTTCCAACATTTATTTTAGCCTACCAATCAATTGAAATACATCTTTTGTATAGACAACGTTAAGAGTGAAACATTCTTACATTTCATTTCTTTAAGGTGAACAATTGCTAGTTTACATCTTAAGGATGACTGAAATGCTTCAAGTAGACTTTATATTCTATAGCTATAAATGGCAAATTACTCAGATTTGAAGCTGCTCCCAGAACATTCTATGGTACTGTTAGCGGACATGACTTTTTAGGAAGCAAGACCATTCTGTTACTTACTGTAACTTCAAAATTCATATTAGTGCTAAACATTCTAACTATATTGGAAATTTAAGAAAAAAAATCTCTTGGTGTAGGTTAAAATATCAACTCTTCATCAACCAAACAAGCTAGATTCTAGCACATTCTTCTGGTGCTGAGCAACAATTTCATAATAGATTATTCATTGCACCTCTTTAGACTTTAATTCAGTAAATTTTCACTCCATTAATACCTCCATATTTTTATCTATTTGCTCTCTTCCATTTTATCAGTAAGCATACATGTTGGAAGGAATAATTATATGTCATGAATAGACTTTTTGAGCATAATTAATTAACAAGCACAAATTAACAATTTAAATATTGCCCAGCTCTACATAGTTTTAATAAAAATTATTTTGTGAGGTGTTCTTCATCAATGTCATAAGTAACCTTCATCAAATCACACAGTCTTTGCTTTGCCACATTTCATCTAACTGAATTAGCTGCTATAAGTCTAGCTACCTTCGCTGCAAGGTGTCATAGGCACAGCTATATTTAAAAAGGAGTGCAGTTTCACAACTACCACCTTGGCAGACAGAATGATGAACATAATTTTTTCATGCATACTTTCCATCTGAATGACCAGTGGAAACTTAAATTCAAAATGGTTCCAAAATCTGAAAACATATTTCATATTTAATTAAATATATTACATTGATGCTATACTTTCAAGAAGTAGAAATTAACACAAATATAGACACTACTATATATAAAATAGATAATCAACAAAGACCTACTGTATAGTACAGGGAGCTATGCTCAATATTCTGTAATAATCTATATGGAAAAAGAATCTGAAAAAGAATGGATATATGTATAATTGAATCACTTTGCTGTACACAGGAAACTAGCGCAACATTGTAAATCAACTTTACTCCATTATAAAATAAATATTAAATTAGGGCTTCCCTGGTGGCTCAGTGGTTGAGAATCTGCCTGCCAATGCAGGGGACACGGGTTCAAGCCCTGGTCTGGGAAGATCCCACATGCCACGAAGCAATTGGGCCCATGAGCCACAGCTACTGAGCCTGCGCGTCTGGAGCCTGTGCTCCGCAACGAGAGGCCCACGCACCGCAATGAAGAGTGGCCGCCCCTCGCAGCAACTAGAGAAAGCCCTCGCACAGAAACGAAGACCCAACACAGCCAAATAAATAAATAAATAAATAAATTTATTTTTTAAAAAAGAAAAAAATTTTTTTAAAGAAATTAACACAAATCTAAAGTCTCTATAATCCTTTTTAGCAAGGTATATTTTAGTTTTTGACAATTTTTTTGTCTAATTATAAACTTGATTGAAATTTTTGTTGTTTAAGGGAATACTGTTTTATAATACATAAAATTTAAAAATTTAAGCAGAATATTTGATTTATTCTTATTATTATTATGGCATATTGTGGATAATGACAAATGTAACTACACTGCCAGAAAATTTTGATTCTGTAGCTCATTTATTTAATAGAAGTCAAATTTGAGAAATTAAAATTATAGCAAGACAATAAGTTTCTATGTTCACTTCCAACTCTAAAAATTGTCATGCTGTAGTATCAAATAACTCTTTTTAAAGTGGGAGTACTCAAATGTGAAACAACTAAGGTTTTCTTTCTTCTGGCAAAATAAATTAATACGTTATGAGCACATACTATGAGTGCTGTTTCCAGATCACCTCTACCACTCCATTCTTTCACCTCTTCCCTTAAAAGGACAAAAGACAAAAAACTACAGTGAAAACTAGGTAAACTGTGTCAAATGTAACTCTTCTTTTATGTGACAAAGAGATTGTCTTTGTCAGAGAAGCTGAGGCTTATTAAGTTCAAGCACCTGTTACCATGCCACAGAGAACACCTTATTTCATTTTTACTTTCAAACCCTGTTTAACAAATCTGGCTTCCAGCTCTGTTCATTTTTTTTCTCCCTTTAGGGTGAAAAAATGTATCTCTTACTTTAACCAGGCTGTGATCACAAGTTCCTTTTCAGCAACCTGTCTTCCCTTGATATACATCTTTATGAGAGAACTATTATTGTAATAGTTCTTGAGTGAGTGTCTGTATAAATCAACAGTTTTAACTAATTATTTGGAAAAAGGGATATTACCAATTTCCACACTAGCCTAAACAGATATTATATCTTGCCAAGCGACCCTGCTGTGGTTGTAGTTACTTTTAATATTCAAATACATACATTTGTAAATAAATGGCATAGACACACTACAAACATGAAAATAAATATGAAAATATTGATTTTATAAATATATGCAAATTTTATAGAATCATTTCAGGACAATTTTATCTTCTCCAAAGTTTTGGTTATTTATGTAGTATTCTTTGTTTTTGCGGTACGCGGGCCTCTTACTATTGTGGCCTCTCCCGTTGCGGAGCACAGGCTCCGGACGCGCAGGCTCAGAGGCCATGGCTCACGGACCCAGCCGCTCCGCGGCATGTGGGAACTTCCCGGACCGGGGCACGAACCCGTGTCCCCTGCATCGGCAGGCTGACTCTCAACCACTGTGCCACCAGGGAAGCCCTATGTAGTATTCTTTCTCTGCTACTTATGACTGAATTTTCTAGAAGAAAATAACTATCTACATATATCAAATATTCACTATTCTTTTAAGAGCTAATGTTCCTCCATCTCTTTGTGAAAGAATTTTTAGATGAAATATTTGAAGAATATTTTGGTATTTGGTTCCATATACGCTTTGAGGGAAAGTCAAAGAAAATTAAGCTTACACTGTTTATTTCTTTGCTGCTAACAGAAGTTTTGACAACTTCAAGTATAGTTATATTCTACTCATTGAATAAAAGTTTTAAAAAAGCTTTCATGGATATCAAATATTTCTCTGTCTCGATATATTTGTTTATGTAAAAAACAAAACTTCTGGCAATCTGGACATATTTAGGATTTTTTCTTTTCCTTTAAGTTGAAAAACACATGATAAACATTTGTTGTAAATCATAAGCTTACCTTTCATTCTTGGTTTTGATCCAGCAAGTGTTCTCCATCACAGACTGTTCATCTGGCATATTTAACTGATGACTCTGGAGATAAAGCTGAAAGAAGATGATTTAACAATTCCTTTTATGTTCTAGTTGCAGGTTAAGTTGCCCGTATTTTACATTTATTTCAAATCTTTTTCTTTTCTGTGTAAGTGCCTCTAAGTTTTCCTTCCTTTGCATACGGAAAAAGATCCTTTTACAAAGAATTATTTCCTTTTTATTTTTATTTTCCAGGGTAGCCTTTAATCTCTTTAAGAGCTCTGCTTTCTTTTAAAAAAAAATTTAAAGGATGCTCCAATTAGCACCTATTTAAGAAACAAGCTCTATTAAATTCTTAGTATATGCTAAGCTCTAAGCATAAAAAGATTACTGAAATTGATCTTTACATAAAGAACTCTTGATATATCGACATATTGGCAATGAAAAGCAAAGCAATAATTCCATTCAAGGTAGATCATGCCGTAAAAGAAAAAAAAACTGGTTTGGAATCTCACAGACCCGGTTAAAAATCAAGGCTCATTCACTACCAAAGCGTATGACTTTGGTCAAGTTCCTTATTCTCTCTGAATCATTACAGTATAATCTTTAAAATAGCTTCCCATAGAGAAAAGAGAGTACAAGGATCCTTAACTGTAGGTAGTGCTTTGTCCATTATGTGTAATTCTCAGGCATATTCAAAAAATATCACTCTACAGAAGGAAAAACTAGTTTAGAAATCTGCATTTCTAAAGGAAAGTGTGAGAGAATGGAAGACACCTGCAAGTGTGATGAATAGAACAAAAAGAACAATGTGCACTTCTACTTTCAGCCCAAATGGAGTCACCCCATTTCTCCCAGATTATCCCACCTACACCTAAAAATCTCCTGGATATAACATAACAAACAAGTATAAGATTCTGAAAGGTAGAAACAAGAATGTGGACTGCCTAGGGACCTTGGGACTTGAGGAATAACACAATGGTGGGCCCCCTGGGTTTCCTTATTGCCGCCCATGTATCCTAGGCAGAGTGTTGCAAAAGATTCTAGTCCAGAACCTACAATAGGCAAAGACAAACAAGGAAACAAACAAACAAAACCTCTGAGGAAAGGCTATTCCCTAAAGGGACTTAACAGAACAGAAAAACAATTTTGGAAATACTCACCCTATTACAGACAAATACCAACACAACCCCTCTCCTGTATGGTTTCAGTGAGGCTGAGCTAGGGGCTGATCTTCCATCCCACCCCTTTTCTATCAAAACACTTGGCAGCACCCTGACACCCCCGCCCCCAGCCAGTGGTGTTAGCTGGAACAAACAAAGAGCTAATCTTCCACCCTCCACTTGGTGGAAGGAAGTACTGCCTCGATTCGCCTGCCAGCTGGTGTTGACAAACCAAGTAGGAAGCTGATCTTCCTTTCCCCACGCATTCATTTTTTTTCCCCTATAGAACTAAAATAATAGACCAGAGACTGAATACTTTCTTTTTTTCACTACTTTTACACTGCCTGTCACCAGTTAATTTTTTTTAAATCCATTTCTTCTGCTTTCATCACAGTTTTTATACTATGTTCTGGTATTTGCAACAATCTTGTTATATTTTCTAAAATGTTAATTTAGTCCTTCTGCCAGACACCTTCTTAATTCTTTCTATTCCATAAAAAATCTTCCCTAAGGAAAGTGAAGTGCAGTGATAATTTCCACTTAAACACTCTTCCAAAATACTGATTACAAATTATTTGCATATTTATAATAATTTTTGCTTTGTTTACTGCATTTTAGAAATGGTTGTATATTTGTATCTGCGTTTATGTTTATAAAAATGTTAATATCAGAATTAAGTTTATAGGCATAAATAACAATAATATATCAGAGTAACATTGAGAACTTAAAAATTAATATTTGGTGCAATCAAGAATAAATAGGCATATCTATTGTTAATTTTTTGAGGAACCACCATGCTGTTTCCCATAGCAGCTATACCATTTTACACTCCCACAAACAGTTTATGAGGGTTCCCTTTTCTCTACATCCTCACCAACATTTGTATTATTACTATTATTTTTAATAGTAGGCATCCTAACAGATCTGAGGTCATACTGTATTGTGGTTTTGATTTGCATTGCCCTGATGTTTAGTGATTTTGTGCACCTTTCCTTGTATTTCATATACTTCGATCTGATTTTATGCCAGTACTGTACGTACTGTTTTAATAATTAAAAATAGAATTACCATATAATTCAGCAACACAGTTTTGGGTATATACCCAGAAGAATTGAAATCAGGATCTGGAAGAGATATCTTCTCTCCCACATTTACTGCATCATCATTCACAATAGTCAACCTGTAAAAGCAACCTAAATGTCCATCAGTGAATGAATAGATTTTTTAAATGTGACATACACATGCAAGGGAACTTTATCCAGCCATAAAAAAAGAAGGGATTCCTATGGCATGCAACAATATGAATGAAAATGAAGGACATTATATTAAGTGAAATATGCCAGTCACAGAAGGACAAGTACTGCATGATACTACTTATGAAGGATCTAAAAAATCAAACTCATGGAAAGAGTAAAATGACAATTGCCAGGGGCTGGGAGGAGGAAATGAGGAGTCATCGTTTGATAGGTATAAATGTTCAGTTAAGCAAGATTATTAAGTTGTACAACGTTGTGCCTATAGTTAACAATAATACATTGTGCACTTAAAAATTTATTAAGAAGGTGGATCTCATGGTAACTCAAATAAATAAGATTTTTAAAAAGAATAAATTGGTCAGTTAATCTATGACAAAGAGGCAAGAATATACAATGGAGAATAGATAGTCTTTTCAACAAGTGGTGCTGGGAAAACTGGACAACTACATGTAAAACAATGAAATTAGAACACTCCCTCACACCATGTACAAAAATAAACTCAAAGTTGGTTCAAAGACCTAAATATAAGACATTATACCATAAAACTCCTAAAAGAGAACATAGGCAAAACATTCTCTGACATAAATCATAGAAATATTTTCTTGATTAGATCAGTCAGACTTGACTAGATCAGTCTCCCAAGGCAAAAGAAATAAAAGCAAAACTAAACAAATGGAACCTAATCAAACTTAAAAGCTCTAGCACAGCAAAGGAAACCATCAACAAAATGAAAAGACAACCTTAAGGAATGGAAGAAAATGCTTGCAAATGATGCAGCCAACAAGGGGTTAATACCCAAACTATACAAACAGCTCATGCAACTCAATATTAAAAAAAAAAAAAAAGGGGATCAAAAAATGGGCAGAAGGCCTAAGTAGACATTTTTCCAAAGAAGACGTACACATGGCCAGCAGGCACATGAAAAGATGTTCAACATCGCCAATTATTAAAGAAATGCAAATCAAAACTACAGTGAGGTACCACCTCACAGGGATCAGAATGACCATCATCAAAAAGTCTACAAGTAATAAATGCTGGAGAGGATGTGGAGAAAAAGGAGCCCTCCTACACTGTTGGTGGGAATGTAAATTGGTGAAACCACGATGGAGAACAATATGGAGGTTCCTTAAAAAATTAAATATAGAACTACCATATGATCCAGCAATCCCACTTTTGGGTATATATCCAGAAAGTAAATATGGATGGACCTAGAGAATATAATATTTAAGGACGTAAGTCTGACAGAGGAAGACAAATACTATATGGTATCACTTATATGTGGAATCTAAAAATGGTACAAATGAACTTATTTACAGAATAGAAACAGACTCACAGACATAGAAAACAAATTTATGGTTACCAAAAGGGAGAGGGAGGGAAGGAAGGACAAATTAGGAGTGTGGGATTAACAGGTGCAAACTACTATGCATAAAATAAATAAGCAACAAGGATTTACTGTAAAGCACAGGAAATTATACTTAAAAGTTTGTAATAACCTACAATGAAATATAATCTGAAAAAATTACTGAATCACTTTGCTGTACATCTGAAACAAACAGTATTTTAAATCAGTTATACTTCAAGTTAAAAAATGAATAAGTATAGTAAAAAAAAAAAACTGCCTTAAGTTGTAATTCTAAGGCTATAGCAATATTGTTTTACCCTAAACTCAGAAATGCATGAGGAAAAATGTTGCTAATAATTTTCAGTTTTGTGCCCTTTTCATCTCACTTTTGCAGTTTCATAATGTAGTTAATTAACACTGAGAAATTAGTAGATACTGACAATGCCATCTTCCTCATAAAGATATATGTTTTAAAAAATGTTATTTCAAAAGCATTTTTTTATTTTTTAAAAAGGCAATATGATTTTTATACTGTTTCATGTGCATGTTCTGAAACTTTACTGAAGATTGAAAGAGATTCTACTCAGCTTATAGCACTTTTTCACATAAATAAATTACTGTGGAAATGTAAACATGTAAATAATTTATAATGTGTTGAGTTGTTTGCAAGCTGATAAGTTCGCAAGTACCCACAACTGGATTTCCGTGGCTTCCCTCAGCTGACTTTACGGTGTCTCATATCAAGGCACACAGCTTTTTATCTCACCCCTATTTCACAGGGTCAAGAATTGATATTGACCCTTTTCCAAACGAACAACTACAACTGAAAAATCACGTAGCAAAAATATGTCCGCAGGATATAAAGAAAAGTAGAAGGGTAAAAGGATAGAAAGGTGGCTTTTTTGAGAAATAACCAGGTGAAAAAAAATGATATTTTTAGATTCCTAAGTATCTTGAAAGAGAAAAGAAAATGAAAGAACAAGTGATAGGCTCTTGCCTGGAACTGACACTGTACCAAAAGGAAAACGCAACGAAGGAAATGAAAAGCTGCTCAATGACCTTTCCTTTAATGTACTGAAGATAAGGCTTGCTTGTTCTTTCTAATAACGTGGCTGGTAAAATAAGAATTCTTATACTTTACATTCTCCAATTTCCCCTATGGTACAGAGAATCGCCTATTGCCCTTTGGGGTCTCAAACATAAAATATGAAAAATTACCGAGGTACTCATGGTTTTAGCTACTTAAATTTTATTCACTTATAAATCTTATTACACACAAGCTGTTTTCATACTAAAGTGAACTGAAGGACTTAGATATATGTATATAATGAGAGCTCCCTGGGAAAAATACATGTATCAAAGTCGGAGGCCCCAGAGCTCCAGTAACAGTGCAGAATGGGGCAAAGAAGGAAGAGGATTCAGAAGGAATCAAGAGACAGAATTCCTTAATTATGCTTGACTCAAGATTTCACCATCACTTCAGGGAAGAGAGGATACATATAATGTAATTATAATAATAACAGCAAAGGAAATGAGTATCTTATACAATAGCAACAACTGCTACCAAATATTAAGCACTCAATTCCTGCTAGGCACTGTGTCCTATACAAGTTACTTGTAGTATTTCATTGAATTCTTTTAATAATGCTAATTCTAGAGTTTCAAATGATAAAACTGAAGTATAGAAAGATTAAAACAAATATCTAAGATCCCATAATTCTCAGGTGGAAACAATAGGCTCCAAACTAAGGCAATCTGGTCATTTAATCTATGTTTTTATCACTGTATTACATTGTATGTACTTACATCTAAATATCAAAATGTTTATTTTTGCTCAGTAAATGCTACATAATAATATTCATAGTGTGAGTACATTCTTTTCATTTGCTTTACATATTTATATATATATATAAATGCGTCTGTATATTTATACACGTACATATATTTATACATACACATATATAACAAGCAAAATAATATATATTATATATGTATATATATTATATGTGTGTGTGTATATATATATATAAAACAAGCAAAATAATCCTTCAGTTTATGCAGGGCAAATTAATCTAGAGTTGGATCCATAAAGTCAGCTGCAGTCGAGATACTCTGGTTCCTACATAGCACAGAGGCTGATTAAATGGTTTTGTACAGAAAGCCTGAATGAGATATCTTCCTTCAAGACAATGCCACATGCACAGATTTGCTTTCATTGGCAACTGTAATTGACCCAGCTAAAACTGCTGAAATGTATAGTGAATTTATAGGAAATGTTCCATTTTCATGCAGTCTCCAACTATTTGCAACAGGATTATGTAAACCTGTTAATATCTATCATTTTTTCTTCCTCAGAGGAATGCATTTCTCAAAACATGAAACTGATTTAAAACATGAAACCGATAATACGTTGCTGAGGTCCTCTGATATATATTTCCTGAAGTATTTTATTAATTTTTCTTTCATTCATGTTATGCAAAATAAAAGTGATTGTTTATTGTACAAAGTCATTCTTTCTTGCTTATCATACTTCTTGTAAGCTTACTCATGCTGTGCAAATGAATAAAAAAATACTGTTTATCACAAATACCACATTAAAATAATTGCTGTTTTTTTCATAGGAGAAAAAAATTACCTGAAATATTTAGATTTTATTCCCTTCATATTCATTTTCCCCTCTACAAAAGAAAAATTAAAACATAATCAAAGGCTTCCTGTCCAGGACTCAGGGATTCTGCAGGCTTTCATGTTTCATCTACATTATTATATTGATCTTTCCCAACATACATTCACATTATGACATGATTTTCACTAATAACCATTTAGCCTGATAGTACCACCACATTCCATATACCTTCTACATGTAAAATGCCTGATAACAGTAATATAAATTTGTATGACATTTAACACAGCATTTTTACAACCTATTCTAGGTAGATCAGGTGTGATTTTCAAGCTTCCACAGTTGCATCCTCATTTATGTTTGCAAACTAGTCTTCCTATATTCTTACTCCAATTAAATTGGCCTACAAAATATTATTTTTATAAGGCTGCAGACTTGCTTTTGCATTTGCCACTTTTTATTTTCACATAACTAAACATCTCCTGTCACTTAAGACCCAGTTCAAATATCTCCTCCTCTATAAGAATTTGCCCATTTCCTCCATCTGATAGTGATATATTTCCCTCTTCTGGATTCCTAGAGCACATTATTTTCTCTTACAATATTTTCCTTTCTCTCTTATTTATATAATTAATTAAACATATGTATCATCTCTCCCTTTACATGGTAGGCTTGTTGTTGCAGCTTTCTCTTCCTGTTTTTTTGGCTTTGGTTTTGTTTTTTCCCCTAGCCGCATCTAGCATAGTACAATACACATCATTGGAATTCCATATAGTATTTTGCATTGGTAAGAATTAATAAACCTTAGAAGAGTATGCATGTGCATTCTTTTATTCTTTCCATGCAAAATACTATATGGAATTCCTACGATGTGAAAAGAATCTAAAAAAAAGTGGATATAAGTATACGTATAACTGATTCACTTTGCTGTACACCTGAAACTAACACAACATTGTACATCAACTAAACTCCACTAAAAAAAATTAAGGAGAAATAAAAAAAATAAGAAGAGAATGCATGAACAACTTAAGTGGCTTGCATCAGAATTACACCTAGGAATTCTGACTCTTAAGCCATTACATGGAAAGAAAATAAAGTAGGATGAATCCTAAAAGCCCCTCGAAGTTTTACCACATGCTAAAATCAAGTCACTCTACCCTCAAGCATGGTTCAGTCATTTTATCTGGAACTTTTCAGGATCTCATGATTTATAACTGTGAATTCATGTTTTGATTTTTCTCCATCATGCTTTCATGATTTGTCATGTACTTTCTTAGATTTCTGTGGGGAAAAGTATTTTTCAACATTATTTCACCTTAAATCCTGCACGTTAATCTAAAACTCTCTTTGAATGTCTGAATTAAGAACAAGCAAATGAACAAAAACTGGTTTCTGAAAACTTAGTAAGTCACTGGAGATATTTTTAATAGAAAATAGAGTCATGAACGTAGTTACCCTGGCCTTAATATTGTTTTCAACACACGTGCAAGAGTGTAGCATGTATTCCTTTTAAAGTTGTACAGAAATTTAAAAAACCATAAAATCTTTAGGTTATGAGAAAACTGTAAAGAAATGATGATATTATAATTAGAAAAAATTTGAATTGGGCATCTACTAGGCTTTTGTGCTTTAGTTGCAAATCCACATTTTGTTTTACATAATTATCAGGAGCGTGCATTAGCACCCTCTCCCTAGCCTGCTTCTTTTCTAGGTACCACTGGCACTTTTCAATCATTCTTTTCAAAGAATTCATGTGATTGCCACACTTTGTAGGCAATGAATGTAATTCCAAAATGTGTCAAAATCTGTCACAGATATGCTTCATTATTTAGTTAAACTTGAAAAAAAAAAAAGATATTTTATCTCTATCCAAAGGCATTTTTGTAGAAGAAATTACATACAAACACACAACACAAAAGAAACTGAAGGAGAAAAGAAAATTGACATTTTGATTTGTGGACTCTCCAGTAGGTCTATCATTCATCTGGAGAAATATCACTATTGTCACTCTTCTCGGGCAGGGAGACTAATTGGTGCAGCTGTGGCAGAACACAGGCTTTCTGCGGGGAAAGCTGCCTTGCAAAGAAACAGAAGCGCTAAAGGACCTGCAGGTGTTACGAATTGAGTCTAAAAGATGAGACTGTGTCTGATTAGAAAGAGTGCGAGATGTATAGATGTGTCTTTCTGAACACCGAGTTACCAATATGCTTTTTTGTGTGGATGACAGTTCATTCTTTGAGCAAATATTTTTCAGTGTGAGCTCCGGACAAAGCAGTGTGCTAGTCACTTCCTTTAGCTTAAAAAGCAAACAAAATTTGACACGCTGGAAAAGATGGCAAAGAATCAACATAGAAAATGAACTTATACTCTGAGGTCATGCAGTGCCTTGTTTTGGTTTTCTTTTACAGAATGTGACTCCTATCCAAGTCATTCTAGAAACCATAAAGGTGATAATGATAGCTAATATTTACCAAGGTGCAGAGAAATGGAATCATTTGCCCAAGGTCATATCCGAGTTTCCTGGTTCCCAGTTAAGTGAAACACTGACTTTATTCTACTCTTCTGTGAACCAGTCAGATAAGAGTTCATGACCACAGCATCTATTTGTACCACGTTGGTGCTTTAATAAGAATTATTACTTATAATTTCGGGATAATGGGATCTCGCTCACCAACCTGGAGGCCAGGTGAAAGGAGGAATAAGATCAGTCTTTTGCTGCAATGAAAGAAGCTGGGATTTTCTGGGCAGCAAGAAAAAGCTCAGACCCTGTATCTCCCACCTCATAAGACTGCTTTATCCACCATTCCTACCAGTGTTTGGGGGAAACTCTGGATGGAGAGTGAGAAGACTTATTGTTTGGGCACTCTTGGACAGGTTTATTAACCTCTGTAGCTTTCAGTTTTCTCAGCATCCTCAGGCTACCTCTATCAAAACATTTATTCTACTATATTTTCTTTCTTATCTGGGTGTTCTTGAGGACAGGGATTGTGTTTTATTTTTTATCTGTGTAAGACTTAAGCCTAGACTAGGACATATCAAACATTAAATGTTAAATAACTAGCAAGTCAAAGAATAACACAGGGATAAAATATTCTCCTTATCTACCTCATGAAGTTGCTATAAATTTAAATAATGGAAACTTTGTGAAAACACTGTAAATCTTTAAAATGCTGTGTAATGTAAATGAGCATAACACTTGTACTTATAATATCATTATTCTAAATATTATTTATTTATGCTAGTTTCCTTCATTCTTATAAAAACTGTCGAGAGAGAATAATTGTTATCCCCTTTTTACAAATGTGAAAACTGAGCCACAGAGAGATGAACAAAAACGTCCAAGGAAATTTAACCAGTACTTGTATGAGCCAGGATGTGTGCCCATGCAGTCCAATACCAGAGTCTCTGCTCTGAACCAGTGCCTGTTATTGCAATTGGGTTTATTGTTTATTGCTTATCAATATGCATCTATGTTTCCCAACTGAAATATCAAATGACTAAAAAAGAGTAAGTTACCATTGGAGACTAGTTGATGAGGCAATGTTGAGATATAGAAAGACCACTAAGGTGTGAGTCAGACACACTCAATAAATCCTCATCCTTTGTGTAATCTTAAGCTTCTCCCTGAATATACCTGAGATTTAGTTTCCTCATCTGTGAAATGGATGTATGTTTTACCTATAGGATTGTTCTAAGTATTGTATTATATGGCACCAAGTAGGACTTCAGTAATATGTAGCAGTTATTATTATTATTACCTTTACTAATTTTTTACTTTTTCTTTTTTTATTCCCATATTTTATTCTTTATATAATAATCCTTTCAACACTTATGGATTGAGCACCTACTATGAGTCAGGTACTGCTCTAAGTTCTGGGGATGCATAAGGGAAAAAATAGAAAAATATAACTGTGCTCATAAAGTTTATCTTCTAATAGAAAGAAAAAGGTAATACACAGATTAACTATGTAAAGGAAACTGTATATTAGAATATGATAAGGGCTATGGAGAAAAAAAGAAAGCACGGAGGTTGTACAGAGTATCTTAGAGGAGAGAGAGGGTTTATAATTTTAATGAGGTAGTAAGAAAAGACCACATTTAAAAAGTGACAATTCAAAGAACACGTGCATGAGATAAGAGAGGGCGACCAGGTGAATATCCTGAGGAACAGCATTTTGAGCAGAGGGCACAGCTCGTCTAAGAGGCCTGGGATGGGATTGTGCTGGTTTATTTGAGGAACAGCAAGAAAGCCACTGTGGATGGAGTTGACTGAGGGAGGGGGAGAGAAATAAGACTGAGATCAGAGAAGTATGGGTGGAGGATGGGGTCATCAAAGGAAGGGCACTTTCTAGAGTCCATTGTAAACATTTTAAGTTTTATTCTGAGTAAGATAGAACACCACTGAAGTATTTTGAGAAGAGCAGAGCCATGAGCTGACAGCTTTGGCTGGTATGTTAATCAGAGATGGTAGAAAGGGAAGGCTAATAGCAACAAGTCAGTCTAAACCTTTTGCAGTAACCCTGCTGAGAGATAATGATGTCTTGGGTCAGAGTATATGACCCTGGTGGAGCTGCAGACAACCTTTTGGATCATGTTGACATTTGATTCCATTTATTGGCCCAAAAGTTAATGAGAAAAGATGGAGGCGGATTCTGAGGAAGGCAGGATGCATCGTGCATCACCTCAGATGCAGACTCGGCAGAGTCTACAGGCAAGAAGAGCTGGTTCTTCTGTAGCTAAGAGAAGCAGGTCAATTCTGCTGTTCAGAGAGTTCAGAGAAATCTGGAGGTTCTAGTTCTTAAGCACATCAAGCTAGATTTTCCCAAGCCGGTCCCAGGGCCACACTCTTTCTCTCTCAGGGGCCAGAAGTTAGCATCGAAATTTCAGCCTATTTCGGACTCTATTATTCTCAAAAGTGGGTCCTGCACCTCATTTTCAGCACAACCTGCTCTCTGGCTGCAGAAGATAAGGGTCTGTTACACATTGCATCAAGGCCTTCTGGCTTTCACTTCGTGCCCTGAGTTGATAGTTGACTGATTTAGTCATATGAGTTTCTTCCTTCAGTGCATCTAAGTCACTTAAAAACAACCAATAAATAACCTCCTATATTTACAGCTGCTCTCGCAGAGCAGCTTATTTAGGAGCAATGGTAATCATTATAAGGACTGGGGTGAGAGCAGGAGACTCTACTAGGAAAGCGAGGAAGTGAAGCGGAGAGAGAGTTGTTACCAAGCAAGTTATCAAAACTGGTAACTAGATCTTAATCTCCCTGGGGAAGTCTGAAAGCTAACTTAGAACTCAGCTCTCAGACTGAGCCCAGCAGAACCGCAAGCTGAGTTATTTATACATACTCTCCCAATGGTCACTGTTTTCAGGCTGCTCCCACAGAGGACTAATTCTCTGGCCTTACTTCCTGAGGTGCCTGTGGTAGAGTGAAATCCAACCAGTCAAGAAGGGCCTCAGGCAATGAGTTACAGATGTGAGCAGCTGGAAGTCAGTCTGGTGTGCACTACAATGGAAAGGTCCAAGGTGTCTGGCCAGGGCACTGTCAGTGTCTAGCGTATCATTCTATCAATGAACATATGGGTAGCTTCTAGGTTTTGGCTTTTATGATTAGTGCTGCTAGGAACATTCTCACAAATGCCTTTTCTTGAACACATGTATGTGTTTATATTTGGTATATACCTAGAACAGGAATTACTGAGTCATGGCGTACACATATGTTCAGGGTATTAGATACGCAAACATTTCTCTAAAGTGTCATACTCTCAGAAGGGTTTCGGAGGATTGCAGTTGTTCCATGTTGTTAATAATAGTTGAAATTTTCTGTCTTTTCTCATTTTAGTCATTCTGTGAACATATTATTGTACATGTGTGATTTTAATTTACTTTTCCCTGATTATTAATGAAATTGTGTATCTTTTAATTTGAAGATTGAACATCCTCTATTTTAAGGTGCCTGTTCTAATATATGTCTTTTTTACTTAATTAAACGACATTGTACTGCAAATTTGATTTTGCTCTTTTTTCATTCACATGTTTGACGTTTTTGAAACCCACCAATGTTTTACATGTAGACTTCATTCATTCATTTTACCTATTCAATATTATGCTGATACCATATAGTATTTAGCCATTCCCCTAGAAGTGGGCACCAATTTAGCTTCCAATTTGTTTTCTCCCATGAAAATGCTGTGAAAATCATTCTCATTCATGGTTTCTTTTGATCAGTGTGAGGGTTCCTTTGGGTTATATACCAAGAAGAGGAACATCATATTGTGGGCTATATACCAAATAAAGTTCAAAACCTATTACAAGACTAAGAGTAACAATTTATATTTGCCATGAAATCCTGAGTGGTAATCAATTCTCATATCTTGACCAGGGCTTACTATTTTCCAACATTCCCATTGTTGCTTCAATTGCTTTTTTCTGATTACTAGTAAACTTGTGCATCTCTCCCTACATTTATTAGTTGGTTATTAGCCTCATAGCAGAGATGATGTACATGTCATACAAGTATAAAGTAGATTTATTGGGAAATTCTTAGGTAAAATTTGCTTATATGCAGTCCCCTGTATCCTTACTTTCCCACTGGTCTAGTACAACTAGGCCTAATGTAACTGGACACACTGTATTATAGTTTGTTTGTTTGTTTGTTTTTTGCGGTATGTGGACCTCTCACTGCTGCGGTCCCTCCCGCCGCGGAGCACAGGCTCGGGACACGCAGGCTCAGTGGCCATGGCTCATGGGCCCAGCCGCTCCGCGGCATGTGGGATCTTCCTGGACCGGGGCACGAACCCATGTCCCCTGCATCGGCAGTCAGACTCTCAACCACTGCGCCACCAGGGAAGCCCCGTATTATAGTTTGTACTATAGTTTGTACTCCAGGAATGGTATTCCACTAACCTTCTTCTTTACATGTTTATTTGGGAAATTTGAAAGAGACAGGGAAACCTGATTGATTACATAATCTGGGAATCAGGAGATCTTGACCTTCCCATGCTTAGAAGTATCTTTACTGATGAGAGGAACATCCAGACTGCCTGAGTTGCCTACAGGAATTTGCTTTTCAGGGCCAATATCAGGTAGCAATCTTGAAGATATTCATGCTGAGCCAGTTCATTCCTAGGCGACCTAAATAGAGAGCTGTCTGGGGCATCCATCCATCCATCCAACAGAGGGTTCTGAATCTTCTTGGTCACCTACTGGTCCCTAGGAGGAGAACTAATTAAACATAATCCTTCCAATCAGGGGTGGAAGTTAATTGAACCTTCAGTGAAACTTCTAGCTTCTCTTGAAAATGGTGAAGAAGATATTACATATATAGAAAGTCAGCAAAATTCTCGTCAGAAGGATTTGTGGAGATCATCTAAACCACTTGGTTTGAAGCTCAGGCTGAGAAAACAAGAGAAACTCCTGGGATCAAATTGAAGGATGGCTCACTGTCATTTTTACTTCACTGGGTGAAAGCCCATGTGTCCCTTTTTAGCCTAGGAATGTTGCTGATAGTACAAGAAACCTGTGTGGATAATGAGATGTGTCCCTCCCCACCCCTAGTTCTTGGGTCATCATGAAGAATAATATGGCCCCCTCCAGAGCACAAATAATATTATATCTAAGTGGAAAGCAAGAGAGAGTTTGCCTACTTTAGAGAAAAACAAGCCCTAGGGGACACAAAATGTGGTAATGGTAGTTCATTTTGAGGTAAAATCATATATCCAACTAGTATTGCTTACCTCCTGCTCTGGGCATATAGATTTTCTGCTATTTAAGGTGGTGGCAAGGTTTGGTTGCATCAAGAATGTGGAGAAAATTGCAACCAAGCCTTTTGCAGTAAGACCTACTATGTGGAGTGGTTGCAAAGAGCTAAGATATCAGGAGAAGTATAACATTCTATGCCAGAGGGTACAAGGAAAGGTTGAAATAGCTTGTGTGGTTGATGGAAATATCTATGTGGACGACTAAGGCAAACCAACTAAAGAGGCTGCAGCAGTCAGCAGGAATGAGTGACTGCCTGGTAAAGGGAAGGGTTTCCGACAAGGTCCCGCACACCTTGGTCACACTGCAAGGACCATTTGCCACATAACTATGAGCCACAGATTGACCCAGTTATAGGTGACCTTGGAGGCTGGTTGTTTTGTGATAGGAAAGGAGAAAGATAATTTTTGTCCACCTTCTGACCACCCTCCCCAACATCCGGAGATCAGATATGTTCATACATATTGCTGCTTTGGGAAACTGCTAGAATGCTTGTCGTTCCTCTGCAGCCAGAAACAGAAATCCAATAGTCACCGTTCTCCCTTTAATAAAGACCTCTAAAGAAAAATAAGGACAACTGTAAGGGAAAGGGAATCTATAGCAATGTTTCACTTCCAGAGAGTTGGAATCATAAAACCCCCGGGAATGATACGGTGCTAGCCTGTGGGCAAAAGGATCCAAAACTCATGTGTATCATGTCTGTCCAGTCATCCTCATTCCATGCAATGTAAATCCCCATCCATTCTTTGGGGGTAAAGTACATGTGCATAAAGGGGAAGGAAAAGTGAGTACTGAGATACAGAATCATTAGAGTTTCCTATATATCAGATAGAAATGCAGAAATGCAGTACTTTGTAGCATTTTTTAAAAGAAAATCTCTGTATAAAGTGAAATGGAAAGATCTCCAGATGTGCTAAGTGAAAAGAGCAAGCTGCGTAACAGTAGGTGTGTTATCAATATGTTCTATTTTGTTAAATATATAAAACTCCTTATGTTGTGATATTAAAATATGAGTATCCTGATTTATCACATGGACTTTCTTCTTCATTCCCCATAACTGACACCTGAGGGCTGAGGAGCTTCACTGAGGCAGAAAATCCTTGCACAGTATGGCAGTGTTCCAGAGTTCAATCACCAAGGATAGCTGAAACAGACATCGTTGTAGAAGTCATTGCCAGAGAGGCTGTTGTAGATCATCTTTGAGAGGGCCATCCCATTGCTCAATGGTATTTGCTATCCATGTGTGATAGTGGCAACCATCACCAAATGCCATGCTGGGAGGCCTGGTGACAAACATAAATAGGATCCCATTGATAAATTTTATTACGTTAAGAAATTCCAGTGTCCTGCAAATATTGTCAATCAGTAATATTGGTAATATATATTCTATCTACTCCAGGGGCAACAAAGCAGCTCCATATTCCACAAATGTGTCTATGGTCATCGAATTCAATTTTTATCCCCTTTGTGGGTGAGATGCATCTTCCAACTGCAAGTTGGTCCAGATGCATGTGGTGTTTTCTGATTCATTTTAAGTTATACCTCTTACTGCTGCCAAATGGGATCAGGAGCAACGGAGAGGGGGATTTAGCAGAGCTTGCTTTCCGTTTGGAAGAATGGCTTTGTCAATGAGAGAAACATCCTGACCGCACAAGTCAGGCAACTTGTGGAGTTTGGGTACCAGAGGCTTTCTCACTGGAAGATCTTGCAGATTCTGTTTGTGGATCTAGCTCATTGCTAGGCTACTTGGAAGAGCCATGGAGATTCCAGTTAGTAAATTAGTCTGTCTCCCATTAGTTTTTAAGGAGCCCTCCTCCCTAAGTTTTTTGTTTTTGTTTTTTTGCGGTACGCGGGCCTCTCACTGTTGTGGCATCCCCCGTTGCGGAGCACAGGCTCCAGACTCACGGGCCCAGCCGCTCCGCGGCATGTGGGATCCTCCCGGGCCGGGGCACGAACCCGTGTCCCCTGCATCGGCAGATGGACTCTCAACCACTGCGCCACCAGGGAAGCCCCTAAGTTTTTTTTATATCCTTTGCTCATTTTATTCTTGGTTTTTCTATTGACAAATAAAATACTGATTCTAGAACTCACTGTCTGCGTTCAAATCCCAGGTCTACCAGTTAACAAACTGTGGGACTTATTCTGATTAAATGAATTAATATTTTAAGCACTTTCAAAAATTCTGGAACAAAGTAAAGCATATTTATTTATTAAGTGAATGAATTGAGCTTTCTTGTCTATTTCTTGCTTATTCAAAGAAATGTTTTCTACATACCAGCTATTAATTTTTTATAGATTATAGGTGTACACATATCTTCATATCTATGTCCAATTTGTTAATACCCTTTATTATTAAAAAAATCTTACATGTTATCTATCTCCATTTTTTTCCTTATGGTTTTGAGGTCCAGTTTAAGAAATGTTCACTATACCAAGTTCAAAAAGATATTCTTCTGTAATTGTGTCTGTTTACCTTACAATTTCATCTGACATTTAAGCATTTAGCTCACTTATTCTAGTACAGTCATCCCTCGGTATCCTCAGGGGATTTATTCCTGGACCCCCGACAGAAACCAAAATCTGTGGAAGCTCAAGTCCCTTACAAAATCCATGATGGGTTGAATACAAATGTGGAACCTGTGGATGTGGAGGACCTACTGTATATATAACATGTGTTAGACATACAAGTGCATTTTCCCAACAAAGCTGACTGAAAATGAATCCATTGTCTACAGATTTATCTTGCTATCATTTAGCCCATGCCAACTTCACATTTATAGTAAGAACTCTTTCTAAAATATCCTGTTACATTGGCCTATTTATCTTTATACCAATACCATCATGTTTTAGTTATGGTAGTCTTATAATATATATTAATATATTGGGAATGGGAGTAAATCTCACCATTTTGCTCTAATTTTTTGAAAATTACCTTAGCTGTGGGTGAATCTTTTCCTTTACAGACTGACTATATCAAGAAGTTTCCAAAATCCTTCGGGCATTTTCTGCTAAATTTACTGCTAATTTGTATCTAAATGTTCATAGAATTGGCACTTTTATGATGTTAAGTCGCTCTATCCTTGAATATATGATTAACTTCTAGGACATCATGATTTGCAAACTTAATTTTCATATAGGCTCACATTCAAATGAGCTTTCTTAATGGAAGTGTTCCTCATTAACTTAGATTTTCATGCTGTGAACTCTGTATCCCACATTCAAGTCCACAGAAAAAGGAAGTATGTTGTGACATGGGTCAACCTCATCGCAAGATTTCACTAAGATGCAGAACATCTTACTTTTTTGTTTCTGCTCATGGGGAGTCAAACAATATTGATCGTCACCACACACATTAACTTACAACTGTTTTGCAATGCATACAGAGTTGACTGAGAAGCTAAGTGATCCAAGATTCTCTTTCCAGGTGCTATGATATATTACCCATGCAACACCTTAAACAAAAGTTTTAATGGAAAAATCATATTTGGCCTCTTGGGAAAATGTAGTCGCATCCAACTGCACTCTATTTTGAACTAACAGATATTGGTTTTATATGGCCTTGCTATGAATAGTCATTTAGTGTGCAATAGAGATGGAATACTTTCAAATGTGCCTTATAAAGTGAGCAGTGACATGATCACTGCGATGCTTATATCAGAGAAATCTATTATTAAAGGTTGCATTTTTGGGATTAGAGAAAAGCTGATTATGAGAAACACTCAAATAACATCCAAAATTTAGGTTTTTCAAAGCATTTGGTAATGCTTCTGTCATTTTAAGAAACCGAAACATTCTTTCAAAATTTGGTGTCCGAAGGATCGACCCGTAACGCTGGAAAAATCTCCATGTGGAAGTTACATGCTCATATAAAGTATAATCATAATTATTTTACTCACCACATGGTTTTTCACATAATGAAAAATAATCCAAATTATTTCAGGGTTAGGGAACATGGACCTGAACATCAACACAGTGTTATTAACAACACTGTATCATTACTCAGCTGATGAATTGCTTTATTCTGACAATAGCCGATTTTGACACTTACTGCATGCAAAGTTGCCCTACAAGGAAAGGTAGAGAAAATAATCACGAATAAAACACATTCCAAGAATTAATGGGATTTGCAGGACAAAGGAGTAGGTTTACCAAACCAAAAGCCTGGGTAAAGCATAAGTTTATATATCATATTAACTTGGCAAGAATCTATGAGAGTACAGAGGAAAAACCACCCAATTTAGTCAAAAAAGAGGGTGAAGAGTCAGGGAATAAATACTTCTCAGAGATAACCACACTAGAACTAAATCTTGAGGAAGGAGTAAAAGTTCAGAAAGCAGAAAAGACTAGGAAGATGTTTTATTTTATTCATTTTGTTTTTAAAATTATTTTTACTTCTTGAAGAAAAATATTATGCTTATGGTAGAAAACCTAAGACATATTTGGGAAATAATAAATAATACATTTTAAATGGTTACATTGTTTTGTTTACTTCTAGTCATAGAGCTACATATTGGCTGTGTAAAGACACAATTTGCTGTAACAACATTGATTAGGCTTTCTGCTATTTCCAAGCATTGTTCTGCACATAAAATATCAAGTGATCATAACACAGCTTAGAGAATTTGAACAATATTTTTACCTCTATCTAATTGTATAAAGTCTTTCTACCACAGAGAGAACAAAAGAGCCTTTCATGTGTCTGGTTTTTGACAAGGGTTTTTCTCTCACTTCTGTGTCCCATTCAAAAATTGTACAATATTGATTATGGAGCTCTTATGTGATCCTTAGGATTGCTTTATTCCATTGAAAAACCATCTTTTAGTTTGTGTAGTTATTATAGCACTGCAGGAGTCTTCATGGATGCAATTATCCATGCATTGTTATAGAGTAAATGCCTCCACAAGGGGAAAAATAACTATATAAAACAACTGAACCAGATGGATATTTGAAAATAAAACTCTTAAGATATATGTAGTTTTTGTGGTTAACAACTGTTCACCGGAAAAAAAAAAAACCAAAAAAAAATACCACAGTATAAATAACCCTTTGCAATTCCTATAGCCTAAGGTGGTTTTGTTGATGGTGGTGTTGCTTTTAATTCTAATTTGCATCTCTTTAGTTACTTTCAAAAGAAAGAACCAACAAATATTTTCCTGTTGCCTTAGTGGTTAAGGGGAAAAATAGTTTATCACTTCCCCAGGCAATGCCAGGTGACAGGATAAGAGTCAACCCCGAGGAGCTTATGGGAAAATTACCAGTTACAGAAAAACAGTAAACACCACATTTGAGACACTGTGACCTCCGAGGTGTAAAATTAGAGCTTAAACTGGGCATGGCCTTATAGGATATATTACTATCCTTGGAACAATGAGGAGATAAAGTAAAGCAGACTGCAGGTGGAGAGAGCAGTAGCAAGGCTTCATTCCCTTAAAGCCAGAAGAAAGTTGAGCTACAGGACAACAAAGGGCCAACTGATGTTCAAATAATGTCAAGATTGCCCAATAGCAAAGTCACCTTACAATCCTCCACTTTCCCCTAACACTGACAGTCTCATCACATATGACCTCATTGACTGCAAATGGAAATGAGTTGGCTTTGTTTTGTACAATGTTGACTTGTGGATGCTGTTTCTAGTAGTGGCATCACAGTTGTGTGGACTTGTGTTACTACTATCTGAAAAGATTGATATAAGTGCCAATGTTGAGGTAAATGTGTGAGCTCTGAGGTTAGTTTGCCAACATTTATTCATTATTTCTCAGCAACTACTTCATCTCTCTGTGGATCACTTTCCTTCACTGTAAAATAGAGGTAAAACTAGCTCCTTGATCAGAGTGAAGTGATGATGCACATAAAGGGATTGGTCCAATGTCCGGCCCATAGAAAGAATGTAACAATATTAATGCTTATGAATACTCATAATACTATGAGCAATAAACCAAATGGCTTTGCCCAATTCTACATGTAAGGGGTTAAGATTTCAGGAAGAAATATTTTTAGCAATGGAAATCTTTACTTTGGCCTTAAATATAATTCCTCTTCTCTCTTTTCTGCCTTCCAAAAATAAAAGAATTTGATCTTTTGAGTTATTACATGATGTAGTTAATAGCAGTTTTAAAAAATAAGCTTTCAAAATTTACTAATTTTGAGAGTGAGGCTGTTTTTTATCTCTTTGGGGCCTCCTGATGGTTCGTGCTTATTTCTGGTGACTAGTACTTACATTCAGAAAGATCCATAGACTAAGAGCAATGCAACATCAGACACTGGATTCAAGTATTCCTCACACAGTGCCTGGTACAGAATGCTTGATGAAAAACATGCTCTTTTAGAATCAATGGGTGGATGGACAGTGAATCAACAACATCATACTCATGTATTATAGTGTATAGATTATAAGAAGCATAATGTTTGTCCGTACCTTTAGCCATTTTAAGTTTTATCCATTCATAATCTGACCACTGAAAGCTAAAAATGATTTTCAGGGTTTTTTTTAATGTAGATAAAACCTTTTTACTAAGTTGCAATCTACAACTTACGTTCACACCTGAATTAATGTGGTGATGGTAAAGACGCCCTCAACCAGTGGCATTTAGATAATTCACCAAATTTGATATTTCTTTCAGAATTTAGTGCTAAGATAAACTTTGTTTACCCAGAACTCATTCCCTCTCTTGACAAAAATCAGAAGTATCTAATGTAACACAGCTGACTTTCTTGCAGCTGGCAGGAAACTCAGACAAAAGTTTTATAATGAATCATAGGAACAATTTAAATATCAAAATCTTTTTTTGCTTCCCTCAAGTTCTTATTTTCTTCTTCTATTCCTATTTCAGTGTTCTCAAATATTTTTTAGAATATATTGTTGTCTACAGGAAAAATGGTAACTAGGTGTTCCTTAGGGGAGAAAAAAATGTTACTTTAGGACACACTGACTGGATAAAGTTCAAAATATTGTTTGGCTGCAGAGTATCTATCTCCCAATTCTGATGTGCCCATGTATATTTTGAATTTCTAAGAAAGAAAATTACTTTGGATTAATTTTAAAGCTTATTTAATTGAAGAACCTCTTTGCAAGAATATGAAGAAGATTTAGGACATCTTATCTGGTATTATCTGTAGAAGATAGATAATCTTTTTTAGTTACACAAAAATACACACGAATACATGCATGCAATATACAAGAGTACACACTGGAAATTTATAGTTAAACCCTTTGACCTTTTATATACATAGCTACTGATATCAAGTTGATGAATATTCATCATACTGCTGCTATGCATTTCCATATGTATATACACAAATAGTTCTGTTTTATATCACTTGTTTTAACATAATGGGTGTCATACTGTATGGATACTTTGATGATTGGTGTCTTTTGTAATTAATAATATGTTCAGTAATATATTTATGTCACTACTTGTGATTCAACTTTATTTTTTATAGTTACATACTATTATATAGTGTATATGTATCTCAACTTATTTAGCAACATACGAATTTGTGAATATTTGATTATATTTTTTCCTTTGAAAACAAGCAGTAAAAAATGCACTGGTCCAATGCCCCTGTTAAAGATAGATACTTATAAGAGTTGAATGATTCATTACTTAGCTTTTGTTGTGGTACAAAACAAACAAACAAAACAAATTCTCTAAAACACGTATTTTAAATATTTCAGTATAATGAAAGTCCACTCTTCCAAAGGCTGCATTAATATTCATTCCAATCATCACTACATGAAATGAGCAATTTCTTCACATTTCCTTGAGTCCTAGATATTATCCACCACTTTCCTTAACTTTGCCATTCTTATAGATGAATTATATATCATTGAGTTAATGTTTATTATTAATTTATTTTAGAGCGATCCCAGATTCAAAGAGTTGAGTTAGTCAAGCTCCTTGGTCCATGGTACATGATAGATCTAAGGCCCTTTTCTTCTTTCATTTTATTTCACTATTATTTTTTCATTTCCTCCATCATCATTGTCAGTTTAGTTTTAGCTACAGTCCTCCTGCCCCCTCCAAAAAATACTGTAGTAGGTGTCTTTGGATTTGTAAATATCTGTGAAAAATATATGTTCTTGCTTTTACATGTAGGTACTTTATTTTGCAATAGAATATTATATTACAGAACACATGTTTCCTAATTTTTTATTATGCATGAAGTTGTAAGATCACTGTTGCTGCATATACACCTAGTTGACTGCTTCTAACTGCTGCATTATGCAAAGTTAACCAGCCCCCAGATTGTACTTACCCATTAGCTACCTTAGCTGCCTCCAATGCTATACGGCCACAAGTACACTGTGACAAACAGCCTTGTGCATATCCCCTTGTGGACTCACATGTGAGATTCTCAGGGATATATCCACAGGCAGAGAATTGCTGTGTCACAGTAGACACACATAATTAATTTTGCTAAGCACTGCCAAATTGCTCTCCAGAAAGCCATAATAGTTTATGCTACAGGAACACTTCTCAAAGATTCTCATTTTCCCACATCCTTGTTGATACTTCTTTTATCTGACTTTAAAATTTTTTTCTTATCTGGTAGGTGGAAGATATAGCTCATTGTTTTGATCTTTCTCTGATTACCAGTGAATGTGAGCATCTCTTTATTCTTTACTTGACTATTTGGATGTCTTCTGTAGAAGTAACAATCTGAAGCCTTCATAATTTTTTTAAATTGGGTTTACAATTGTTCACTGGTCGCTAAGCAGAAATTCTTATGTAGCCTACGGAATATTCCTTTGTAAGTCTTAAATATTTAAAATGTATTTTCAATCTTTCATTTGTTAGTTTTTTTGTTGGTATCCTTCAATGAACCTTAAATAGCAACTTTAATTTTGTCAAATCCATCACTTCTTAAAGTTATATATTCTATATTTGGGTTTTTGTTTATGTACCTTTCCCTCACTCCCTTGAATAAGTGACAAAAATACTCTTCTACATGCCTTCTTTTTGAATTATTCAATATAGAGTACTTCACATTTGCATTTTTAATCACCTTTATTTAGACAAGGTATAAAGAGCCAGGTTCATTTTTTTTCATTGAGTAAGCTGGTTTCTCCACTTCATGTACTGAGTAATTTATATACCAACTTGACATACATATATATATATACACATATACATGTATACATATGTACATGTATACCAACTTGACATATTATATACCGACTTGACATATATACATGAATCTACTTCTGAGCTCACTGTTATCTTCCATAGTTTATTTTTTTGTTCCAATATTTCAGATCATTCTGACATTTCAGTTTTCTTGCTATCAGTATAATTCAGTGGATAAATATTGAAAAAAATCATATAGGATTTTTCATTGGATCCTAAAATTTAGGATAAAGGTCAGTTCACTATATGGCCAGTTTCACTGATAAACATCGATTTAACAATCCTAAAAACTCAGCAGTGTATAAAAGAATAGAAACTTCATGACCAAGTTGTGTTTATTTTAGAAATGGAAGGTTGATTTCACATAAAATGTAGTACTGTAATCCACTAGATGAATAGTTTAAGTAGAAATATAAAGCACAATCTCAAGAATGGAAGACATCATACATACGATTTCTCTCCCCTCTCCCTCACTGGGTACTCTGCTTCTGTCTACTTTTTTGTTTCTGTATTGTCTCTCCTACTACATAACATTGAAGTACACTGGGGTTCAATCTCTAGAATACTTTTCTAAACTATGGTCAATACTTTAATAATGGCATTGAGTCTCATAGTTTGAAATGTCATTTATAAGCCCAAGACTCTCAGATGTGTATCTCCAACCTGGACCATTACCCTGATACTCATCTATCTGAACGCTGACCTAACATTTCCATTGCAAAATAAAGTAGATATTTCAAATATTTTCAAGTTTGGTTTCAAACTTTAACCAAATCCACAAAAACCTGTACTTCTATAGCCTTCCCCACCTCAGTAACTATCATCATTCCCCTCGCCGGTTTTTACATATTTGAGGTAAATGCATAAAATTGCAATTGCTAGGTTGTATAGTTATTGTATGTTTATTTTAATAACATTGCCAAACTGTTTTTCAAAATGGCTTTACTATTTTACATTCCCACCAGCAATATATGTGATCCAATTTCTCCACTCTCACTAGTTAGTATTTGTTATTGTCAATTTTTAAAAAAATTTCCACAATTCTGATAGGTATATAGTAATACCTCATTAGGGTTTTAAATTACATTTCCCATGATGGCTAATGATGTTGAACATCTTTTTGTGTGTTTATTTGCCATCTTCTGTCATTTTCAGTGAAATATCTGTTCATGTCTTTTGCTCAATTTCTAATTGAATTGTTTGGGTTTTTACTATTGAATTTGGGGTTATATATTCTAGATTCTAGCTCTTTATCGAATATGTGGTTTGCAAATATTTTCTCCATGTTGGTGGCTTGTCTTTTCATCCTTTTCATATGAACTTTCACAGAGCAAAAGCTTTCAATTTCAAAGAGGTCCAATTTATCAATTTTTCCTATTGACAAATCGTGCTTTTGGTGTCATATCTAGGGGCTCTTTGCCTAACCCTAGATTCTGAAGATTTTCTCCTAAGTTTTTCTAAAACTTCTAGACTTTTAATTTTACATTTAAGCATACGATCTATTTTTAACTAATTTTTTTTATAAAGTATGAGGTTTAGGTCAAAGGCTTTTTGTTGTTGTGCTTTTTGGGTTTTGTTTGTTTATTTTGCCACCAGATGTACAATTAATACAGCATCATTTGTTGAAAAGGTTATTCTGCCTCCATGGAACTGCTTTTGCACCTTTATAAAAATCGGCTGAAGATATTTTTGTGCATCTGTTTCTGGACTCTCTGCTCTGTTTCATTGACCTATGTGCCTGTCCACCAGTACCACACTATCCTGATTACGGTAGCTACAGAGTAAGCCGTAATATCAGGTAGAATATTTTCTCCTACTATAGTCTTCTTAGTCAATATTGTTTTCTCTCTTCCATGGTGTGTACCTTTCTATATAGATTTTAGAAAAAGCATAAGATTAAACATACTTTCTCTGTTCCCAGTAAGAGGGCACATTGGCCGCCCTGCTACTCTTCAAGCCTTCCAAACAGGCTAGCAAGTCAGAGCTTTGGTGCTTGCTGCGTCCTCTAGCTGAAATCCTTTTCTCACTATCCACCTCACATGACCACCTCACTCATTAACTTTCTTTAGTTCTTGTGCCAACGTCATTCTACCGGAGGACCTCTTTATCCTTAATTTTTCTTCATAATGTTTATTGTCAATTGACCCCATATCATATATTCATTCATTTACTTATTTATTTTTTATCTGTCTCTTAGCTCTATGGGTCAGAGATTATTTTGTTCACTGTTTCATATCCAGCTCTTCAATTAGTAGGTATACACAGTAACTGTTATTAAATTTATGATTCAATTTATTAAAACCCCAAACTGTGCTTACTTCCCTGCAAATTTCCTAACTTCTCAACTACCTCTCTTGTCTCCTCTCCTTGCCCTGCTTACTCCACCTTCTTGGTGATATTCTGTTTGAAATTTAATTGTTATGAAAAAGAAAAAAAATTTAAAGATACATATTTCTGCAGAAGCACGTGGGTATATAGATATAATTTTTAAAGTAATTTACTCATTCTTACTTTCCTGTTTTAACATTTTTCTGATTTTTTTTCTTTTAACTGATACACTTCCTGTAATAATGTTGTCCAAGATGATATTTAATGTGAAATTTCTGAGACCTTGAAAGATTGAGAATTTTACTTACTTTACCTTCGCATATAAATGAAGAATATAAATATTGAGGTGTTAAAGTTTTTGTCCCTCTCACAATTTTTAAAATATTACTTCATTATCTTCCTGCATGACGTTTTAACGAGAAGTCTCATGGCTCTGCCTCTGTTGTTAATTTCCCTAAATGTATTACATTTGTCATGAGGGAATGTATCCTGTAAAATTATGGGCATTTTCTAATTTATTGACTTTTCCTTTTGATCAAAGTTGCTGTACAAGATTTAAAATGTTTTATGCATTTTTAAAAATAAAATGTAAGGACTTCCCTGGCGGTCCTGTGGTTAAGACTCCGCTCTTTCAATGCAGGGGGCACAGGTTCGATCCCTGGTCTGAGAACTAAGATCACGCACGTCCGCATGTCCCACAGCATGGCCAAAAGATAAATAAAAGCTTTAAAAAATAAATAAATAAAGTGTATTTCCTAGCTATTGGCTAAAAAGTTCACACATATCAACTGTGATATTTAAATCTGTTATGTCTTGTCTGTTTTATTTTCAGAGATTTCATTTTTGAGATTTCATTTTTTTTAAAGGTGCCTAACTCTCAACCTGTGATTATGAAATATCCCATTACTCCCTGAAATTCTTTTAGGTTTTTTTGTACATATTTAAATTTACTATGGTAAATCCATATAGATTAATGAATGATAGGTTTTTTTTTTTTTCTTTGGCGGTACGCGGGCCTCTCACTGTTGTGGCCTCTCCCGTTACGGAGCACAGGCTCCGGACGCACAGGCCCAGCAGCCATGGCTCACGGGCCCAGCCGCTCCGCGGCATGTGGGATCCTCCCAGACCGGGGCACAAACCCGCGTCCCCTGCATCGGCAGGCGGACTCAACCACTGCGCCACCAGGGAAGTCCTGAATGATAGGTATTTTTGTACATTTTTATTCTTACCCTATTAAGGCTTTCCAGGCTGAAACCTCTAATATCTAATAACAAAATTGCTATACCTATTTACTTTTCATTAGAATCTCCCTCCTTCCCCATATCATTTGAACTGTTCATTTTCAATCTTAATTTATCATTTTGATTTAGATAGGACCATCAGTATATAGCAAGATTTTTTTGTTCAGTCAAAAATTTTGTTTTTAAGCAGAGAAATTTATACCATGACCACTAATTGAAAATTTTGTGTTTGCATTTGTTTCTACCTCTTTGTTTCAGGAATGCATTATCTTCATTTATCTCTTTGCATACATGTATTTCTTTCAAAAATCTTCTCCTTTTTCGTGCTTTACTAGCTGAAAAATTGGATGTTTAGTATTCTGATTCTTGGTATTTTATAACTCTCATTCATTATGTTGGATTTCTTCAAATGTTTGAGATGATGTTTGTGTTTCCCGTATGTTCCTCCCATAATTTTTGAGGTGTAAGGTGGGCCTGAGAGAAGTTGCCAACACATTATGTTCTAGATATTGGGGAAGTTCATTCCTCCTATAGGGCTGAAGGGCAATGCCTTTCCTTCCCTAAACCAAGTCTTCCCACTCAAAGCCTCAGTCTGAAAACAATGCCCAGTGCTGGGTACAAATG
This sequence comes from Monodon monoceros, assembly GCF_005190385.1. Lineage (NCBI taxonomy): Eukaryota > Metazoa > Chordata > Mammalia > Artiodactyla > Monodontidae > Monodon > Monodon monoceros. Next base: position 41,012,636 of record NW_021703767.1, on the reverse strand, counting down.
GATTTAAGAGAGGAAGGTAAGGGAAAAAGACCTCTCAGGGTGACTATTATAAATTTAATTTCTGAAACAATCCCTGTAGCATTGCCTCTGCCCAGTAAACACTCACAAAGCTGCTCCCATCTTTCACAACAATTCTCTTTATTATGTATTCTAGATTGTTTTTCCTACTTCAACTTAATCACAACAGTTTTCAGTTTTTTAAAAACACTTCTCAAAATTTCTGGTTCTTTGATCTCTTTCTAATTTTCCAACATTTTTAAGCCTTTAAATTTTTTCTATTATAAAACAAACAAGAAAATACTTTCAGAAGAAGAGAGAGGTAGGCACCTATCTATTGTTTTTTGTTTGATCCAATCTTAGATGCTGACTTGTGTAAAAATAGATTACTTACACATGGTAGCTCAATGCTTCTACTTAGAAAGCTGAAAGATTGCAGAGGCAAGAATCCAAAGAGATTGTGTGTCTGTGTGTGTCCACACAAGAGCTGACTGTGCTTGGTTCTCACTATTCTAATGTGTGGACTAGGAGGCCTGTTTAACTACCTTTTAGGTTTGTAAATCTGTCACTACAAGCAATGCCGAACATTCTACTGCTTGTTCTGAGACTCTCTCTCTCTGTAGAGGAATATATGTTTTTTGTTTACATTGAAAATTTTTGAATGGTAGAGCTAGAAGAAAGTGTTGGTAATTACAAAGTCTAATCTTTAATTTCTGAATAAGGAAAATGACTTTCAAATATGATATGTGGTTTATTTATGGTAAAATGTATAAGGCAGAGCCAACGTTTCTTATTCTTCAGGTGGTTTCTTTTTCTATTATACCAGGCCTGTCCCTAGTGGTTTGCACTTTTTCTTTTCATAAATAAAGGAACCTAAGACTCATAGTTGATTAATGATATGAGCCATGGATTTATAAGCATTATTGCTTATTTCTCAAAACATAAGTCATCAATTAGACACTTTCCTTTTTTCTTTCTTTACAGAATTTTTGTCAGTTGCCTATTTTGTTTTGCATTTATTATTTATGTATTTATTTATTTACCAAATATATATTGACTTCTTGTTAAATGCAAGTGACTTGATAAGAATTTAGGAACGAAATATTAGAGAGGGATATAAAGATGAATATGACTTAGTCATTCCCCAGGTGTGCTCATATTTTTATTTGTATCTAGACTGACCTATCCCATGTAGGAACTATAAACAAATATAACATATAGTTTATTATGTTATAATGTAAATATAGTTATCATTTTAAAATGTAAATAATGAAATCTTTCTCTCCCCCGAAGAGGTTTCTCTCTTTATTCTTGATCTCAGTTCATAGTCAGTGAAGGAACTAACAAGGTTTCTTTGCACCCAGTATAAGAGTGTTACTTCAGATAAGAGCAAATTACTCAAATTTAAATGTATGAAATACTTTTTGCTTATTGGTTATTTCTCTATTGCTTATGTTTTCAATTAAGGAAGATAAAAATATAAGAATTAGATTTATAGATATGGAATTTTAAAAAATATAGACATTCAATGCTTACATAATTTGAAATGCAAAAAAGAAAATTGGATAAATCCCTTTTTCTGGCATAAAAGAAACAAACCAGCTAAGAGCAAGTGCGCAGAAGATTAATATACATAAAGAATGGCAGTAGGGTAAAAATCATTCTAAACCAAAGCAAAATTCGGGTATTTTTCTGTTTGTTTGGCCTCATCAATATTTAAAATTCCATTTTATTTCAACTTTCCTATGAGATTTCAAAGACACTAATACTTTCAACAATTACTAAAAAAAAAACTGTAATAAAAATGTGTATATAAAAACATTGCCTGAAAATTCCTCCTTCATTTATTTTGCTCCAGTCTCTTCCATCCCCTTGACTCTCTTATTCTTTTCTACTCAACACTGTGGATCTTTATTTAAAGCTCTGATGACATTAGAACAATAAAGTCAGGTCTTGGGAACAATATGCATGAAAATTATTCCTAATGAAACTCTGGAATAGAATAGAACATGTAGGTATAAATGGATGAATGTACTCGGAACTACAGTTCTGCCTATCCTTAGAGAACATAATATTGTTATACCATTATCTGAAGAGGGTTTAATTATATTCACATTATATCCATCTGCCTTAAAACCCTTATCATGGCAGAACATGCTGAGAAGTCTACTTTCTAAACATTCACCCTGCAGAATCCCTTGTGTAAATTTGCAACTTCCAATGGCTTTATGGAACCCAACAGTGCCTCTTGAGGTTTTTCTTTGATTTTTTTCTCTGCCCTGCCTACATTGAGTAAACAGAAAGGCCATTAACTCTCAGTTATCTAGAAACCCATTTATGATTTTTTGCAGAAAGGTTTTTTAATCCCTAGTGACCTTGTGTCTGCCTCTAGGCTATTGCTTCTCTCTTAGATATGTTAACACTGGTATGATCTAAATGTTTTTTTTGAAGGGAAAACCAGCTGCATTCCAAATCACGATAAACAATCCAAAACACAATATATTCCAAAATTAAACAGCATAGGCTTTAGATTGTATGTCTTTTCAGAGAGTGAATGTGTGGTTGATAACAGTATAATTTATTTAACTAAAGTAAAATGGTAGAGGGCATTTGTTTTTTTTTACAAGCAGAATGATGAACATTGATGCCATTTATACAACATGGCTAATTTTTTCAACTTCAAGTGCACATTAAGAATGAAATGTACAGGGAAGAGATATGGGAACATATGTATATGTATAACTGATACACTTTATTATAAAGCAGAAACTAACACACCTTTGTAAAGCAATTATACTCCAATAAAGATGTAAAAAAAAGAAAAGAATGAAATGAAAAGTGCACTCCACACTACAAAATCCTTTAAAATACACATTTCTAAGCATATGAATTAATATAACTTTTTTTTCTTTCTTAATGTTAACTTTTAAAAAAATTTTTATAGGAGTATAGTTGATCTACAGTGTTGTGTTAGTTCAGGTGTACAGCAAAGTGAATCAGTTATACATATACATATATCCACTCTTGTTTAGATTCTTTTTACAAAACAGAAATAGAATTACAGATGTAGAAAACAAGCTTATGAATATATCTTAAATATCTTTTTTTAAAAAAGTGTTCTCTCCCTGATCTTGGTGGGTATTATGCTAAGTGAATTAAGTCAGACAGATAAGCAAAATCTAAAAAATAAAAGAAACTAGTGAATAGAACACAAAAGAAACAGACTCACAGATAAACTAGTGGTTATCAATGGGGAGAGGGAAGGGGAAGGGGCAAGATAAGGGTAGGGGATTAAGAGGCACAAACTGCTATGTATATAATAAATAAGCTACAAGTATATATTGTATAACAAAGGGAATATAGCTAATATTTTATAGTAACTATAAGTGGAATATAACTTTTACAAATTGTGAATCACTATTTTGTATGCCTGAAGCATATACTATTGTACATCAACAATACCTCAATTTAACGAAAAGCTTTCTCCTAGTATCAAGAGGTCTTTTTATCTGTACTACGTGTCTTTTTACATATGAACTGTTTTAGAGATTAAAAAAATGAACAACATTAAACATTAAAAAACTCTATTAATTTAGACATACATGTGTGTAATATGTCTATAGCAGCTCTTAATTTTCCATACAAAGAAATGTTTGCAATCAAGTTTCTTTTCTATACACAACAATTTTGTTCTCTATCCTATCTTCTATTTATCTTTTTATTCATTTTATGTACTATATATAATATATACTGTCTGGATTTAAAACAGACTATTAAGTTTCAAGTGGTAAGAAATGTTAAAAAAAATTGAGCCTTTACTTATTTTCATCTACCCTTTATTCTATACTATTTTGATGTCCTGATTTTTATGAGGCCACACAGGTGGTTAAAGGTTTTGTTTTATGTTTAAAAGTTTGCTGGGTGTCTTCTGTTTGTTCCTTGAAATCCATTCCTGATCATTCTCCACCCTGTTGGCTCCTCCCAGGAGGCTGACTTTGTTAGCACACATCAATAGGCTCCCTTAAACTTTGTTGGCTTCCTATTGATTCTGCCAGTGGGAAATTCTACAGGTGATCAAAGGGTGAGAGAAGGATGAGGACTTGGAGTTTATTCTTCTAGTTCCATCTCTGCAGGGTCACCCTGTATTGGGGCTGTCCCTCACGTAAAGGTCAATGCCTCTTTGGAGGAAGCCTCTTCTACACTATTCTCTCATTGTAGGTTCCTGTAACTGGTACCTCTCCGAACCCATCCTTCCCTGCTTAGAAGTGGTAACAGATTTGCTGATACACCCACTGGTTTGGCCTTACCATTTGTGACTTCCCTGCATCCTGCCCATATCTTTAAGTAATTTTTATAAGCCTTCCTTAAAAATAGTATACTGTTTTGTGTGTGCCATCTGTATTCATCTGCTTTCTACTGGGAACCTGACTTAGATAAATAGGTTTTTATCTTGGCTCTCTTGATTATAGATTCTCCACTCCCATTCTGGGCCCCATACTTCCTAATAAATTTAGATTACTCATGTGTGTTTCCTTTTTGTTTTGCGTTATGCTTCGGTGACTCCCGATAGGCATAACTTTTATCATTTTCTACCAATTTCCTATCTTTCTATCCAAAAAAATTGTATGCATCAGTAAAATAAAAGGTTGTTTTGAAAGTGTTGTTTTGAAACGTATTAAGAAAAGGTCTGTCATACAGATGGCCAAGAAGCACATGAAAAGCTGCTCAACTTCAGTAATTATTACAGAAATGCAAATCAAAACTACAATGAGGTATCACCTCACACCAGTTAGAATGGGCATCATCAGAAAATCTACAAACAACAAATGCTGGAGAGGGTGTGGAGAAAAGGGAACCCTCTTGCACTATTGGTGGGAATGTAAATTGATACAGCCACTATGGAGAACAGTATGGAGGTTCCTTAAAAAACTAAAAATAGAATTACCATATGATCCAGCAATCCCACTACTGGGCATATACCCAGAGAAAACCATAATTCAAAAAGACACATGCATCCAATGTTCATTGCAGCACTACTTACAATAGCCAGGTCATGGAAGCAACCTAAATGCCCATCTACAGACGAATGGATAAAGAAGATATGGTACATATATACAATGGAATATTACCCAGCCATAAAAAGGAATGAAACTGGGTCACTTGTTGAGATGTGGATGGATCTAGAGACTGTCATACAGAGTGAAGTAAGTCAGAAAGAGAAAAACAAATATCATATATTAATGCATATATGTGGAACCTAGAAAAATGGTACAGATGAACCGGTTTGCAGGGCAGAAATTGAGACACAGATGTAGAGAACAAACATATGGACACCAAGCGGGGAAAGCGGCGGGGTGGGGGTGGGGGTGGTGCTGTGATGCATTGGGAGATTGGGATTGACATGTATACACTGATGTGTATAAAATGGATGACTAATCAGAACCTGCTGTATTAAAAAAAAAATCAAGATACTAATACTACACCATTCTGATAGCTATAACTTTTATAATAAGCCTTATATAATCAGGTAGCATAAGATCTTCAACTTTGTTCTTCTTTTTCCAAAGTTGTTTTGGTTATGAATCAGCTTGTAAATTTTTACAAAAAAGGGGAGAAGTACTGAGATCTTTCTGAATGGAACACTTGTAGGATAGAGCCTGAGGATTTCCCCAAACTGTTCTCATTTAAGTATTATTTCCTAAGCTCTGTATTTATCTAAAACAGAGATAATTTTGAAAAAAAAGTTAAAAATATATAATATGTATAAAAATTCTCAATTAAAAAGGGCTACCCTTTTAATACGCCTGATGAACTTAATGTGATTGAGAGACACCGATACTGCTCTTTCTGTTATCTTGTGCATGAGACCTATTAGATGTGTGAAAATACTGACCCCTTGGAGAAGAAGTCTGTGTTAATATAATTGTACATTCTATGTTGTCATATGTAGCATATCACATAGACAACTGTCTGGCTGTACTTGGAAGACTTTTTGAAATCTGATTGTTACTCAATGATTTTCTGTTTTAAAGAGTGTTAAACAGATCACATATGCAAGTAATAAGACCAAAAATCTTCAGACCAATGTATACAATTAAACTGCATAGCTTATATTCTTTTTTTTTTTTTTTGTCGTATGCGGGCCTCTCACTGTTGTGGCCTCTCCTGTTGCAGAGCACAGGCTCCGGACACGCAGGCTCAGCGGCCATGGCTCACGGGCCCAACCGCTCTGCAGCATGTGGGATCTTCCCGGACCGGGGCATGAACCCATGTCCCCTGCATCGGCAGGCAGACTCTCAACCACTGCGCCACCAGGGAAGCCCTGCATAGCTTATATTCTTAAAAAAAAAGAAAAAAAAAAAAAGCCTGGTGGGAGTTTGATTGAAGCTTCCTTGAATCTATAGAACAATTTGAGGAGAATTGCTTTCTTATCAATACGGAATCGTCCAATCCATAAACATGGTATAGCTTTCCATTTATTTAGGTCTTCGATTTTTCTCAACAATACTTTGTGATTTTCAATGAACAGGTCTTGTACATCTTTAAAACAAATAAAATAAAGGAAAGGTCTGTGAATGAAACCTTCACAAAGTGAGCAATTTGCAGTGGAAAAGCAATTCCAATTACCAGTAGCCCATTTCCAGTCTTCTTTTTTTTTTCCTTTAATTAATTAATTTTATTTTCTGCTGCATTGGGTCTTCATTGCTGCGCGCAGTCTTTCTCTGGTTGTGGCAAGCGGGGGCTACTCTTCACCGTGGTTCACAGGCTTCTCACTGCGGTGGCTTCTTTTGTTGCAGAGCATAGGCTCTAGGCTCGTGGGCTTCAGTAGTTGCAGCACGCAGGCTCAGTAGTTGTGGCTCGCGGGCTCTAGAGCACAGGCTCAGTAGTTGTGGCACACGGGCTTAGTTGCTCCACGGCATGTGGGATCTTCCCGGACCAGGGCTCGAACCCGTGTCCCCTGCATTGGCGGGCGTATTCTTAGCCACTGCGCAAACAAGGGAAGTCTGTCCAGGTTTCTTTGTGGTGGTATTTGTAGCTGATTAAATTTCTCCTAATTATATGTACAGGCACACAACATGAAAATTAAATGAAACGTATTACTTCTTTGGGAAATAACAATGTATTCCTGAAATAGCATTCTGAATATGACATTCTGCTCCAAATAAGTGAAATCACATTTAGCATTTTGTATTTAGAACAAATGAATTCTTATTGGGTTTATATAAAATAATAGGTGGAAAATTAATTATAAAAGGCTAGAATAAAATTTCTAAATTTCTTAACATCATCCACCTCTCTTACTTTTCTTCAACTCAGCTAAAAAAAATAAAGGCCATTTTTAAAGAAACATTTTCCTATGGTAAGAACATTAGACATTTTGAAGATGTTTCTAAAGCAAAACAAATCCAAAAAGCCTTTCTTGTTAAGGAATATATTAGGTTATAATCCACTCAAAGGCAAATGAAGAAAATGTAGATGATCTCTACGCAATTCTTAATAGACTTTATTTTTTAGAGCAGTTTTAGGTTCCCAGCAATATTGAGCAGAAGCTACAGAGATTTCCCATACACCCCTTGCCCCAACACATGCATAGCTTCCAGAATTATCAACATGCCCACCAGAGTGGTACATTTGTTACAACCGATGAACCTACATTGACACATCATAATCATTCCAAAGCCACAGTTTACATTGGGTTTCACTCTTAGTGCCATACACTCTATGGGTTTGGAAAAATGAATAATGACATATACCCATGATTACAGTATCATACAGAGTAGTTTCACTTCCCTAAAAATCCTCTGTGCTTGGCTTATTCAGCATTCTCTCTCTCCTAGCCCCTAGCAATCACTGATCTTTTTAGAGATCCCATAGCTTTTCCTTTTCCAGAATGTCATATAGTCAGAATCATATTGTATGTAGCTTTTGCAGATTGGCTTCTTTCACTTAGTAATATGCTTTTATTCCTCTATGTCTTTCCATAGCTCATTTCTTTTTAGTGCTGAATAATATTCCATTGTAAGGATGTACCAGTTTACTCATTCACCCACTGAAGGATACCTTTGTTGCTTCCAAGTTTGATAATTATGAATAAAGCTGCTACAAATATAGCTGTACAGGTTTTTGTGTAGTTATAAGTTTTCAGTTGCTTTGGGTAAATACCAAGGAGCATGACTGCAGGATCATTTGGTAAAAGAATGTTTAGTTTAGTGAGAAACAGCCAACTGTCTTCCGAAGTGGTTATGTGATTTTGCATTCCCACCAACAAGATATGAGAGTTCCTGTTGCTCCACATCTTTGCCAGCATTTGGTGCTGTCAGTGTTCTGGATTTTGGTCATTTTTTTAAATTTATTTTTTATTAATTTTTATTGGAGTATAGTTGCTTTACAATGTTGTGTTAGTTTCTACTGTACAGCAAAGTGAATCAGCTATACGTATACACCTATCCCCTCCTTTTTTGGATTTGGTCATTCTATTCAGTGTGTAGTGGTATCTCGTTGGCTTTCTATGTATTGGGTTGGCCAAAAAGTTCCTTCAGGTTTTTCCATAAGACGTTACAGAAAAACCCGAATGAACTTTTTGGCCATCTGAGTAATTTTGCCATCAACATTGTATGTCTTGCCCAGCTCTGTTGGCAGTGCTGGTGATTATAAGGCTATGCACTTCAAACACATCATCTTGCCACACTATGAAAATGAGACAATTGGGAAAGGAAGAAATGATAAATAAAAAGAAATTGTCAAATATCTGAAAGAAACTCATTCCTTAAGATTCACTAAAGATCACTATAAAAGCCATTCATTAGTAAATATAGCTAGCATTTATTTATAGCTAGCATATACATATATATATATATTTTTTTTTAAATTTAAACCTTTCAACAACCTCTCAAAGGGGGATATTTTTTCCCCACTGTATTGGTCAGGGTCCAGTTAGAAGATCAAAAATTATTAGTAATTTAAAGAGGGAAAATTAACTATGAAGAATTATTAATTAGAAAATAGTTAATTACAACAATCATTAAGAGGAAACTTTAAACAGTGCAGGAGTCGTCAAGGCAGGGAGCAGCTACTCTTTTTGAAGGACCAAAGTGGAAAGTACTTCCCCAAAGCTGAGGGGGGTTCATACCTCGATGAAGAGGATGTGGCTGCGACCTTGCAGTGCCCAGCATCAGAGGTGGTCTGCAGCAGGCAGGCCAAAACTGGTGTCCAGAGAGCTGACCACTAGGTCTCTGGGGAGTGGGAGCCTGTAAACAGAAAAGCACTCCCTCCAGTGCTGGCAAACTCATGGGAGAGTGAGTGCCACTGGGTCTCCCACATGGTCCAGGCAGCTGTGATATGGGAGCAAGAAGAAGAGCACATGAGAACCAGGAAGAGAAGCCCCACTTCCGCTGCATCTGGTGGGGTCCCTCTGGTGCCTTCTCCCGGCAAAGCCTAACATTGCTCCAACCAGAAAAGAGAGAGCTTTACCAGAGCCAGCTCCAGAATCAGGAAGCTGAGCACAGAACTGGCAGATTTAGAGCTAAGAGGCAATAAGTTGATAACTGGCACATCCTCTTTGTGGATGAGAAACTGAGCCTTACTGAACCCCTGTGACTGGTACATGCAAAGGCAAGAGTCAAACCCATTCTGAAGAAAACGCTCTTAATCCCTCATCTTTGTATGGCTTCAGCAACAAGCTGCCCGGCCACAGGATTCCTAGTCCATGTGCAATCATGAATATTTCCAGTTTCTGTAAATTTGAGACACCCTTTCTTCAATTCTAATTGTATCTGTATTTCTTAACTTTTATTTGATTTAAATCCTAAAGCAGTTTGCAGAAGGGATTCAAATGTGCAGCCATAGGAAGGCAGCAGTAACCACAGACAATAAAGGAAACATTCATTCTATGGAAATCTGCTGGCTACTTTAGGTTCATTTGAAGATATTTTCTTTGGCCTCATGGTCTATATTTTCTGCCACAGACTTAACTGTCCCATGGATGAAATTCTACTGCTGGACACTCCAACTTCCCAGTGTAAATTATTCAGTGGACTTTCTCCACTCAACTCTACTGGACTTATATTGAGTATATGCCTCACCTCTGTCTGGATAGACACTCTGGATTTAGTATCTCTTCTTGCCTGCCTTATTAGTTGTCTTGATATATTGTAATTTTGTTATATTTAAAAATTATTCATATTATTTAAAATAATATTTGCTTAATGTAATAATTTTAAATATACATGCATATCTAAATTAAAAATAACAGACTCCTTCCACTTTTATTTACAAGATGTAAAATGTCTGTGATGTAAATACTGGAGTTGCTATATCTGGCTTAATCTAGAAATAGTGTCATTGCAGATGTAATTAGTTAAGATCAGGTCATACTGGAGTAGGGTGGGCCCTTTATCCGAGAGGACTGGTGTTCTTTTAGGAGAAGAGACACAGACAGAACACCATATGAGAACAGAGTTAAGAGACTGGAGTGATGCAGCTACAAGCCAAAGAACACCACGGATTGCTGGACAGCACCAGAAACTGGGAAGAGGCAAGGAAGTGTTTTACCTAGAGTCTCAGAGGAAACATCATCCTGCCGACACTTTTATTTCAGACTTCCAGGCTCCAGAACTGTGAGAGAATAAATATCTGTTGTTTTAAGCCAAGAAAAAATACGGTCAGTGTAGATGATAGTTCATCAAAGAGAGGGAGTGTGATGTTTCATTTTATGTGTCAACTTGACTGGTCTAAGGAATATCCAGAGAGCTGGTGAAACACCTTTCCTAGGTGTGACTGTGTAGAGGTATCTGAGAAAGATTAGCATTTAAATTGGTAGACTGAGTAAAGACGACTGCCTTCACCAATGATGGTGGGCATCTGCCAATTGTTGAGGGCCTGAGTAAAACAAAAAGGCAGAGGAAGGGCAAATCTGCTCTTCACTTGAGCTGTGTGTCTTCTCCTGCCCGCCAACATCATGCATTCCTGGTTCTTGAGCCTTCGGGCTCAGACTGAATTACACCACCAGCTTTCCTGGTTCTCCAGCTTGCAGACGGCAGATTGTGAGACTTCTCAGCTTCCATAACCGTGTGAGCGAATTTCTATATTCCCATATATATATGTAAACTACCGGTGGTTCTGTTTCTGTGGTGACCTGACTAATATAGAGAGAGATGTGAATTGTGCCCTGTTGAAATTTATATCTGGATCAAGCTGTCCACATTTCAGATTAAGAAGTTTCCTTTTGGGATTTTAGCCAGTTTGAAATAGATTGTTACTTACTGTCAAATAAATCCTAAATACATAAAAAGGTAGATCTATAGTATATATTTTTCCTCATCTGCTCCCCATGACATGTGTTAGTCAAGAGTTTTTCTTTTGTTTATGAAAACGTATAAAGATTAATACATATATAAATGGTTTCTATATTTTATTTTTGTTGTGAAAAAAAGTGGATCAAACTCTTCACATGACCTGTTATTTACTTCTTCTCACTTAACAATATATCTTGGAAAGACTTTCATATTTTATTAAATGGCTATATCACAGTCCCTAGTATTTATGGATGAAAATATAGTCAATCATATTCTTCTCAAAGATCTGCTTTGCAGGGGGATTATTTTTGTATTTGAAGCAAAATTGCAATAAACATCCTTATTCATCTATTTTTAAACATTAGTATTTAAAAACTGTCAGAGTCTGAAAGAATAGTTGTGTACACAAGAAGAGTATATATCTTTTTTTTAGAGAATTCCTATTCAACCTTTTGATAACCACACCTTAATTTCTTTCTGAGGAACTATTTGTTGAAGAGCTCATGTGGTTTTGGTGGGGCTGATTCTACTCACATTCAAAAATACCAGAAATTCAAATATTTCTGATTTCTGGTCACAGAGGGTAGTTAAAATATGGACATGGGAACCCATCAGAATAAGGAGATCCTATGAGGTTTTTACTGATACTTCTGGGACCAGATGCTGGCATTCTTTTATATACATTATGATGCTTCCAGAGTGTAAGTTCCAGAGATGCTACGCCAATCTGGGAATTGAATCAACATAGAAGATGAAGATAAAAGTGAGAGAGAGAAAGATAAATTGATCATTATTGGTATTGTTTGTGTCCTGAATCAAGCTGAACCTTGAAATCCTTGGCTTTTTATCTCACAAGCCAATAAATTCTCTTAAGGAGTTCACTTAATTTGAATTAACTTTTCTTACTTGCTACCAATAATCCTATGTTATAAAAAGAGTAAAACTATTTTAAAAATAAATAGTTACTTGTTTCCCCCAAATTTGAGTAATTTATAGATCCATAAACTAATGAGAGTATTCATTTCTTCACATATTTGCTAGTGCAAATCCTATTAAGCATTTCAACTATTGTCAATACTCTGGGCAGAAAATGGTATCCTATTATTATTTTAATTTGTATTTTCTTTATTGTTGATGAAATTGCATATTTTTCTTATATACCAGTCATTAGGATTTCGTATTTGAAATGCCTGTTCATATATTTTTGTATCCCCTTTCTGTTTCTAACTCACCCAGTGTGTTATACTTGGGACTTTAAATGTAGTTAAATCTATCCAGCAAACCAGCCAAATACATTTTCCAAGACTTTTTTTCAGGAATACCCCCATATTAACTCTCTTAGACCTACTGATATCTACTCTCATCTCTCTGTTTCTTTCTTCTGTGCAGTAATTTGTAAAATGTTCACTGTGCAATATCTAGTTGGGCTTTGTCTGATATCCTATGATCTATTAACATATAAATGAGAGAAATATGCAATTCTTTGCGCATTTCAGTAGTCTGGGGCTCTTAAGTACTGTTCCAATTGACTGAGGAATAACAAATGACCAAAAGGCATGTTTTATAGAAATAGAGAAATAGTATATTTAGCTAAAACAATATCTATCATATCATTTCTCAAAGAAGTCATTTGGAAACCTATTTTCATGAAATCTTTAACTTCTAACTTGAAATCAATAAACACAATCCTTTTGGTTAATTATTTCCTATGAAACTGATCAGTCTGAGAGAGTCATACTAAATATTTTCAGCAGCCATTATATTATATTTTTTATATTATATTTTATCATAATACTTCAGCAGCATGAGTGCAGCTCAGATAAGGGTTCTCCAGACTTAACCACTCTGTCACCCAGATGAACATCACTAACTGCCATTTGATTTCACCATTTCACATTTTTAACATTTCGATATTAAATTTAGTAATGTGTTATTTAATTCAATGTTTCCAAAATATGAGCCACTTCCATACTGTTTTCATGGCTTTTGCCTGAAACTGAGACAAAAGCCACGATGACCATAAGGAGGCTGAGCTGGAAGCTCAGGGGTGGGTGGGGCCTCTGAGGCTGCACCAGGGTAGGCTGAGGACCCAGGATGGGCTGGGGAAGAAGCCAAGAGACACATATCCCCACTGCACATGGCCGCACAGTTGGTCTTCCTGAGACTAAAATGTAGGCAGCTATTTTTAAAAAACTACAAAATGAACTTCAAGTGTGACCAGATACCATATGTCTTCTGAATATACCAAATCTGGCCCATCACCTATATTTTTATGGCCCACAAGCTAAGAATGTTTTTTATATTTCTAAATGGCTACATTACAAAAGATTATATAAGTATCAATATTCTATCCTCTATTTTATCTCTTGGCTCCCTCAAAGGTTTATTTTTTGGGCCTTTTATGAGAAACTTTGCCAGCCACTGGAGTGAAGCATAGATGTCCTAAAACAGTTCAGTAATTCTACTCAATATCCAATTAAGATGGGTATTTCATGCTATCGTGCTGTGACCAGATCTTCAAGACAACCCATGCAGATCTAAATACTATAAAAATGCCTTTTATTTTGCTGAAAGATTGTGTGATTTTCAAATATTATTATGGCATAGTTAATGGACATGAAGAAGATACTGATATTTACACTGATGGGCCCTTTGTGACCTATGTTCTCCGATGTGCCAGGATTCTCAGTACTTCTTAAGTTTACTGTTCAACACTTTAAAAATACTTTTATTGATTTCTTTACTTGGAGTGTGGAGTGGGAAGGGCATTTATTGTAATAACAATATCAGCTGTAAAAGAGAAGGTCAAGGTTAAGGAATCTAACGAATGCCTATGAAAGCAGGCTATAAATCAGTTAATAAATTAGAGGTGGCAGATGACACCTATAGGTGCCTGTCCTCTGGATATTCTTGGGAGAATAAGTTCCTACCATGGTTGTCAAAGATTATACATCACTCAAAGAAGTTCATGCTAATCAGTCCATGACTGACATTCTCCTTGGATCTGTTCAAGTCCTTCATGTGTGTCTAAGTCATCACTGAAGAAACATAAATGGAAATAAATTAAATTGATTCTTTCAGCAAATTGCTTTGCAAAAAGCACATCAGCAAAGTGTCCTTTAGAAAAGTGAATAAAAATAGGAGCAACATTAGTAAACAAAAATGCAATGAAATTTCTCCCAAACTATGTTCTACTGTTAGTAGTCAATGGACCACAGCTTCACTGATTGTTGATTCAGGAAAATACACGTACTTTGAATTTTATGGTAAAATGTCAGATATACAAAAAGTGCCATAAGAATACCTTTGCATCTGTAAACTAGCTTAACAAAAAACATTACAAAAAAATGTGTAGACCTTCATTAATAATTACCCTAGCCCCTCTCATATAAAACTACAATCCTGAAAGTTTATTTTTGGCCCATTCCCAATCATGTCATCACATTAAAATTATCTATGTTCCAAGTAATATATATTACAGGATTATGGTAATATAAAATATGGCATTGTTTAGCTTACTTTATTTTTATATGGATGGTATCATGTTGGATATTTCCTTCTGAATCTTATTTTTTCATTCAGTATTATATTTTGGAGATATTAACACAAATAGCTCTAAGTCATTAACTTTCACTGTGAAGTCATATGTATAGTGGTATAAATAAAAAACTGTTTCTATTAACATCCTGGTACATATCTCCCTATGTACATGTGCAAGAGTTTCTCTGGGATACATTAAAGGGATTTAAATTTCTGAGTTTGTGATTATGTAAATTTCATCTAAGATGATGTTAAATTGTTAACATTGTCTCCAATGTAGTTATTCTAGTTAATTTTTCCACATCCCTCTTCAGCAAAATAAAGGTTAATTTTTCCACATCATTGGGAGCATATGATATTATTAGACTTTTCAATATTTGCAAGGCTTTTTGTGATTTGAATTCTCTGATTGAGGTTAAGTCTGTGTGTGTGTGTGTGTGTGTGTGTGTGTGTGTTTGTGTGTGGTTTCTTAGCCATTGGTATGCTTCCTCTTCTTTAAATTCTCTGTTCATATATTTTTTTGTCAAGTATGCTTTTGGATTAATTATCTTTTTCCCATTAGTATGTTTGGTTCTTTACCTGTTCTACATACTAAATTTGAGTTGTATAATGACCACATCTCCTCACAGGCTTTGCTTGTCATTTCCCTGGTTAAATATACCTTTTGAGAAACAGAAGGTTGTAATTTTAATGTACTCAAATTTAACATAATTTTCCTTTTCATCCATGTTTTTTTTATTTTGTTTAAGAAATCTTGTCCTACCCTGAGTACAAAAGTATCCTTAAATATGTTCTTATAAAAATTTTAAAGTTATGTTTTTCACTGTTAGATCTATATTCTACTCAGATTTATGTACATAGCATGAACTTGAAACTTAATTTCATTTTTTCCAGCTATATATCCATATTGCTCATGGATGCATAAAAGATGATTTTTTTCAAAATATTTCATCTACCATGTTTAGCTGCTATTAATGATGATATCAGTCCAGGTGCACAGTACACATTACAGCCAGAAATGACAGCTAGCTAAAAATCAGTTAACAAATCTTAAAACAGTAGGCCTCTGTACATTTCAACGATCTAGTCTATGTAAACTATCTTTCCTTTTCTAGTGTCATAATAATTTCTTAAAACTATTGTCAACCTTTTGTAATCTTCTGTCACTATTTTGTTAATTTTCCATCAAAATGTCTGTGAAGTTTATGCCTCTCTGAGGGTTAGAGTCACAGGTGAGATGACTAATTAGAATTTGTAAAATTTAGGAGTTTTTGCACCCAGGTAACATCTGACTTGGGTTCTGAAACACAAATGGAAGTGGGTAGACTCAGAGTGGAGGACCATCGAGGACAGAAAGAACAATAGCAGGGGAAGCACAGAGGCAGCAGCTACACAGAGCCCTGAGTGAGGGGAAGAAGAGGTAGAGTGAATCTAGGCTACACCCTCAAGGATCTTGCTTGCCTTGTTGAGAAATCTGGACTTTACGTATTGGCAATGCAGAGAACTATAGACGTGTTTTAGGAGGAGACTCATCACATTAAGATTTGTGTATTGAAAAGAAAACTCTGATAGCAGTATGTGTACACATGTGTGTGTGTGTGTGTATGTGTGTGCGTTTGTGTGTGTGTGGCTAGGCTGGAGGGATTGGAGCCTGGAGGCAGGGAAAGTATATGTTTTAACTTTGCAGAAATTCCTCATAAGAGTTATCCAGCCAGTATTAAGGTAATGCCATATTCAAGAATAAATTAAAGGAGAGATGCACCTGTATTTTGTGAAAATTGAATGTGGTGAGTGGAGAAGAAATAATATTTAAAAGGGAGTCACCCCATTTCATTTTCGAGTAGCTGGTTGATAGTCGATAGTTGTTCATTAAATGGTAAACACCAGGCCTTGTAAGATGAGTAAAAGCTAAGATCTGATAAATCCAGTTCAGTGAATAAATACTGAGTGCCTGTTACTTTTCAATCCCTAGGAATTGACATTATTCACCTCTGAGAATACAAAGCTAAAATATACATAAACAGTGCTGCTCATGTACTGAAATAATATTGCCCTAAGGCTGTTAGATGGCTCTCCTTTGTTACTGAAGATCAGAAAAGCAAAAAGGGACTTTCATTACAGCTTTAGATGCAATATCAAATTCAGATTTTGTGTGAATAGTTTGAATTATTTTTATGCAAAATGTTATGGAATTGCTTAAATCCAATATAAACTCGTTGATGTAAAAATATTAAATCTGAATGGAATTCACAAAGGGCAGTCACTTGTGAATGGTTTGATTTGGGTGATATTTAATTTGTATTTTACTCATCTTTTCCAAATATTCTATTGTAGATATGCACACATTTTATATTCAGATAAAAGTTAATGAATTTCTTTAAAAATCTGAAAGCCTTGAGGGGCCTGGTCCCTCCTGAATTTTCATTCCAAGCCTTTGTCTTTGAGTTGAAAATTGTTTGTTTTTTCTTTTTGCGGTATGCAGGCCTCTCACTGTTGTGGCCTCTCCCATTGCGGAGCACAGGCTCCGGACGCGCAGGCTCAGTGGCCATGGCTCACGGGCCCAGCCGCTCTGCGGCATGTGGGATCTTCCCGGACCGGGGCACAAACCCATATCCCCTGCATCATCAGGCGAACGCTCAACCACTGCGCCACCAGGGAAGCCCTGAAAATAGTTTTAACTGTATAATACATGTCTGACTTTTTGGTAAGCATACAGTTATTTTTCTTTATGTTAAATTCAAAGCACAATATTTTAATCTGCCTCTGTATATCTTGATGTGGTCTTTTTATTATGAACTTTCTGTTACTATTTTCAGCAGCTATTGCTTTATGAAATAACTACAAAATAGACATCCTCTGGGTCAACCATTGGCTTGCCATTCATCTAACTCTTTATGAAGATATACTGAATACTTCTCTTGGAATTTTTTTCATAAATTCTCATTCGTAAAATGCTAGATACTTGAATACCTTGAAACAACCTGTTAATCTCCACCTATGAAAAATGCCCAATGTTATCCTGGGAGACCACCATCTGTCAACACCTGATCTCAAATTACGCCTACTGAGAAATAGATGATGCCACATTGTTGTCCGGTGGTGGACGTACCTACTTCCCCTTGCTAAACGCCAAAACTGACAGAGATGACTGGACTTTGCTCATGCTATTAGCCATATGTTGCCCCCTTCAATTTCCTCTGCTAGATGGAGAAGTGCCTGCTTAAAAGCCACTCAATGCAGCTTTATACTCACAGGCACAGAACCAAAAATAGCTTGTTTCCCACCTACTGTGCAAGTAATATTAAAGGTGTACTGTCTCGTGACTTTGTGGGAAGCAGTCCTGTTGGAGCTGGGAACTGCATGTTCTCCTTAATCAAGAGCCCACTGTGAGCTGGGCTGTAAAGTCATTGGGCAGCCCCTGCCAGCAATTAAAACATGACATTCCGACCATTCTTGGCAAACCTGAAGTAGGAGCCTGGTGCCAGAAAGGCAAGATCAATCTTGAAAAAAGCGTGGCCATCTGTTGGCACTGCCCATTCTTCCTGCTGGGCTTAGAGATGACACTAACACCTGTTGTTCCTGCTTGAATGGATAATGTTGTATTTTAGTTCTTAATTGTGATGAGAAATTTTCTCCATCCTGAGGTTTTGCTCCTCCCCAGTTCTACAAGATAAAAATTTAGAATTAATGAATTTAACTCCATAAAAAGAAAGCCTTCTTCCTGCTTAATATTAGCAAGAAAAATTTTATTTGGCTCATGAGAAATGAATCCATTGGGTTTTATCTGGCAATTGCAATGGAAGTCAGTGATACACATCCAGGGCAGTATTTCTTGACCCCAAGCTTCACCTCATGCCAAGGTTACTAGACTTAGCAAATAGAAGTATAGACAGTCCAATTAAATTTGAATTGCTGATAAACAACCAATTTTGGGGGAAGTTGTGGGGAGACACACTTAAACTTTTTTCTTACCTGAGCTTCAAAATTAATTAAGAATTCTGTATTTTATCTACAACTGTATCCTAAGCTGACCTCTTAAGGTCTGATTAATAGTCCATGGTACCCTACTATGCTTCTGTTCCACTGTACTTAAAAACTATTCAGAAAAACTCTTTGAAATTATAAACACACACACACACAAATTATAAACACACACACACCATGTAGTAAAGTGTGTAAATGGCATTCAATTGACATATAAGCTTGATGACTTTTTACATATGTATGCACCTATGTGACCACCATGCAGGTTAAGATCTAGAACAGCTCCATCATCCCAGGAAATTCCCCAATGCTCCTTCCGATTCTCCATCGTTCCCCATGAAGGTAACCTCTGTTCTTCTAACCCTGATGGTTAGTTTTCCTTTCTTTTCATGAACTTCATATATATGAAATCTGCTACTTTGGACACTTTTGTGTCTGTTTCCTTTATGCAACAAAGTATTTATGAAATTCTGAAATGCTAGTGTGTGTAGCAATATTTTATTCTTTTAAAATGTATTTAATTATATGAATATACTACAATTTACCTGTTCATTTACCTGTTGTTGAGCATTTGTATTGTTTCTAGTCTGGGACTATTATGAATACAGCAGCTATAAAGATTCTAATGCATGTCTTTTGGGACACATGTGCATATATCTGCATGAATATATATATATATATGTACACATGCCCACATATATTTAAATATGTTTAATGAATAAAATATCAGATTTTTTAATAGGAAGATCTTTATAGTTAAGTACCTTACCGTAGGAAATTATAGATTTTTTTTTTCTTTTAGGGATATCAATGAATAGTCTTTCTGAGGATAGGAGAGAGTCACTTAGCTTTCTCTCTAGTATTTCCTCCAAATCAGGATTTTATTTCAGAAAGTGAATTTTTTTTTTTTTTCTTCAGTACGAGGGCCTCTCACTGTTGTGGCCTCTCCCGTTGCGGAGCACAGGCTCCGGACGCGCAGGCTCAGCGGCCATGGCTCACGGGCCCAGCCGCTCCGCAGCATGTGGGATCTTCCTGGACCGGGGCACGAACACCATGTCCCCTGCATCATCAGGCGGACTCTCAACTACTGCGCCACCAGGGAAGCCCCAGAAAGTGAATTTTTAAAAGAAAATCCTCAAATATTTTATTTTTATCATTCTTAAAGTGTATTAATGACAGCAGAGCTCAAAACACTAGGAACTCAAAAATCAAGCATCACTATCACCATGGCCCACAAACACCCAACGTTTGGGAGTATTGCTCTTGCGTTTTGAGTACTCTGAGAAAGAAAAATCCAGGTCTTGGCCAGGTGTGGTAAAGGAGCTTGGCCACCTAGTCTGCTCCAGCAGCACTTTCCAGGATTCAAGACTGAAGCTGCCACCTTCTCTGTGCCATCGCCACTGTCTCTCCTCTGCCACTGTCACTGGTTTCTCCGCAATCTCCCCCCAGACCTTCAGTCATCTGTGGCAGAGAACTTCCTCTTTCTCTCAACCCAAAGTTCGAAAGTAGTTTCCTCTGATGTTAAGGATGAAGTAATTTACTACAAGATAGAGAAAAATCTTTCATCTCACTTTGATACAGTTGAATTCTTGTCTTTCACCTTCCTTTGTTTATAACTGAGCATTTCCTATATATTTTATTACCATGACAATTTTATTTAAAAATTTTTTTTTAAATTTTCTGGCCGCACCGCGTGGCATGCGGGATATTAGTTCCCCAACCAGGGATTGAATCCAGCGCCCCCTGCAGTGGACGTGCGGAGTCTTAACACTGGACTGCCAGGGAAGTCACACCATGACAATTTTAAAAAGAAAGATTTATTTTTCTTTAATTCTCAAGTAGATAATTATAATTGTAATAACAACCACTACTGTAACTCATATGCTGTGCCAGGAACTGGTTCTAGCATAAGTTGAATCGTGTTGTGAGGATTACAAACCAGAAATGTGTTGTTGTTTTTATTGTTCACACTTTTCTGATGAGGAAACCAAGGCAAGAGCAGTTAATTTGGCCAAAGTCATTCAACTAGTTAGTGGTAAATTCAAGTCTCTGAACCCATGCCATTTAACTCCATATTCTCTACTCTGAAGGTAAACTTGTTCTGGGCAGTATTTAAAAAATAAAAGAGGACAAATATTCACCACAAAGGCAAATTCTATAGGTATAACTCAGATGTTATAAATGATGATGTTTCCTTCAGTCACTGCAGGTGTAATAAGAGTGATCAATTTTTCCTAAGTTTTATATCTCATTCCTAAGATATTAAGTAAGTTGACAATTATAATAATATATATGGAATCATGAATATCTTTTATTACTGAATTTGACTGAAATGACCAATTATTTCTCACTAATCAGCCTAATATTAATTGTACTGACAGGGCTTTTCCCGTCCTTGGCTCTTAGTGTACATTTTAATGTATTTTTTTTAAAAGATAATAGATTTTCCAAGAAAGCCTATGATTCATGCAGCTTTCTAGAGGGCACTGAAACCCAGAACAAGGTACTGAAGCACCCAGATCAATGCAGTCAGCATGCCCTCTAACGTGGGTGAATTTTTCAGAGTACTGTATGCTAAAAATTCACACACACACACACACACGAACTCAAGAGATGATTAGGAAGATGTTCCTACACTCATTTTGCTATTTATTTGAAAAACTGTATTGATAAAACACCATTTTAATATCCTTCCTCTAGTTTATTTACATTTCCTAGCTCATCATTAGTCTGAGTCCCAAATAGTGCAGCTGCATCCCCAGCAGAGATTTACACACCTGCACCATCACCTGGACCAAAGTACTATGGCAGAATCACAGGTACATGTTTTGCTGAGGCAACAAGGTCAGCAGGGTCAAAAATTTTGCTTTATCTTTTCCATTACTTAGGGGTGACAAGAAATATCCTGAGGGTACAAGAAAACCCCACAATTTTCCACAGTAGGAGTGTGTGACATTTACATTGTGCAAATATGTTTTATGATATAATGTTATGATATAATGTCCACCAACCATCCATAATTTAGTTCTTCCTCACAAAGTTTTGATTTTATTGAGAAGTGGGTTGGGCAGCAGTGATCTAAGGAAGGTGATTCTCTCCACGAGCTCCAGGGAATAAATCATGATTGGTTTCTAAGCCAGTAGTGTCGAGCCTATCTCCCTTTGCCAATGATGGTTTTTGGTTTGATGAGCACTGTTCTACCCAGTGAGGCATACGAATAAGTCTCCTGGCAACTTTTGGAAAAGATTCTCTTCCCGGATAAGAGGCAAAATGCCCAAGGAGAAGTATGTCTTTCTTCTTGCCCTTAGAGGTAGTTATTTAAGGATACGTGGCTTACATTTCTTCAGACATTTTGCAACAATTAAGGGTAGCCAACAGATTTACAATGAAGCCAGCCAGAACCTTCATGTTGCCCAGCTACCAAATTTAACCAAAGTACAAAATAGTAACACCCTAATTTTAATCAGCAAATCTGTTACTTGCAGCTGGAAGCACCGAAACTGTTAAAATATCACTTCCCACTAATGCTTTAGTTTTACAAACTTATGATTTTTCTATTTTATGAAAAATGAAAATATGAATTTTCAGTGATTTCAAGGTAATATGCCTATGTTTCCAGTTAGTTGTTGTGAAATGATGTAAACCGAAGGAGAAAAACTTAAAAGAGATAGCTTTCTCCGCAGCAATCAGGTTAGTGCTAATAGTGTTTGTTAAAAGAGAATGTTGAAAGAGCGGAACTGGGTTTAACTACAAAAACAAGCTATGATCCACCCACCATTGAAATCTTGGTTTTTAAATACCATTCTCTAATAAGTTACCAAGGATCCTTGGAGAAATAGCTAATTTTAGGGTGGAGGCAGGGAATATGCAAGATGAGCCTGGAGCATTTGGCAGTGCTAGAAAACAAGGAATTACTCCAAAATTAAAAGGATGAGGTCATGTCAAAGACACTCAGGTGTCAACCTGAAAGAGCCCCCAATAGCCAAAATGGGAACAATCTGAGTGACAAAATAAGTAACCTGGTATTGAATTGCAATATGCCTGAATCCATACTGATCATACTGATATAAATAGTAGAATAAATAACTAAATGGGAGAGAAAGGAATCCCAAATAATATAAGTAGATACATTCCCCCTTCTGGAGGTGGAATTTAAATTCCATTCCTTTGGGTTATGGGCTGGGCTTTGTGATTTGCTTCCAAAGACTAGATTGTGGAAAGGGCAAGATAGTAACTTTACAAGGAGAAAACTGACAAACACTACCTTAATTAAGTGATCAGGGTAATACCAACAGTCCTAAGGCATGTTGATACCATGTGTCACCTGACACGATGTGGTGAAAAGGGCACTTAACCTCAGAGATATTCTTCCCAATACCCATCACACCAGTCTAATCACAAGAAAGCTTCAGCCAGTCCCAGATTGAGGGGCATTTTGTACAATCCTCCTTAAGACTGAAAATCAAGGAAAGACTGATACATTGTCATGGACTTGAAGAGATCCAAGAGACATGAAAAATATCCTGGATTAGATCTTGGAACATAAAAAAGGACATTTGTAGAATCACTGGTAATACCCAAATAAATAGTAATGTACAAACGATGTAATATGAGATGAAAATGTTATGGGAAATTGAAATGGGTGAGGGGTATATGAAAACTCTCTGTTTTAACTTTGTAACTTTTCTGTAAATTTGAAATCATTCCCCAATATTTTATTTTTAAAAAAAAGCAGACCATGACCTGTAACCGTAGGCAAGAAACTAGGGAAGGCGATCCTGACAGATTTTAGTTTAAATTTATTAGAGTATAATATTCTACCACGGCTTAGAGAGTAAGGCTGGAGACCCAAATACCTGCGTTCTTCCATAGAAAACTACCCAAAGCACCCAAGTCTTCAAAAGTGAGGACAGTACACACAAAACCAGACCATCTTTGGCCTTATCTGTGAGTGTGACATTATGTTCATTGCTTTCGAATGATTCACTATATATGTTAGACAAGTTGAACTTTGATTTTAGTAATGATTTACTCAAGCAAAATGATTGCAAGGGCAATGTCAAAAAATGAAGATATTTGTAAAACTGAGAGAACTTCTTTTCTTTAATGTACTTTAATAGCATTTCTTCCATTTGCACATTCCAGATGTGGAAGGCATGTAGTAATAACTATTTCTGTTTCTTAAGTTGGTTGCTATGGTTACTCTGCAGCTGTGATGTAACAAAGAAAATTATCAAGACTTTTTATGAAGAGGCAGATATAGCTTAGCTTTGCACAAGTGTCAATAATTCCAAGAGGGAGAAATGAATACATTTATATTGGAAATTCAAAAACATATATGAAGGGGCAAAACTATGTGCCCTTGAGGAAGAGAATTTTCTTTTTGAAATGAGAACACTTTCAGAATCATTATGGTAATCGTCTTTTTCTCTGCAATGTGTGGATATATTTGCATAGGAAGGCACTTAATAATATACATACAAAAAAGATAGGGCAGAAGTAGCTGATGTTATATGTGATGAACAAAAAAGGATTACCCAAACATTGCCGCCAAGGTTGCTGAACATACCAAATCCTTCTATATACTTGCCAGTGTATATTTAGACACTCCACTCCAGGACCAAAAATATATGACATTTTGAGCCACTGTTCTTGCTTTCTGTGGCTCTTAAGTAAATTGCCTTGGGAAGAGCAGGTACCTAACATCTGAAAAGTTTGAGTTTTAATAAATCTTTCATTTTGCCCTCCTCAGACTTCAATGAAGAGCCCTTTGACATGTGATATGCTGGTATATCAATCACAATAAGTTACTGCACACTAGATGCCAAACGTCAGGACCTTAGTATGCAAAATATATTCTTCCTGCTTAAATGGGAACTTGACTCTGTTTGCCTTCAAGTTCCTCTCTGTCTCAAGTTCCTTGAGACGGCTGATGTCATACCTTGACTGTAAAGGAAAATAATGCAAATACAGCTATTTAATTAGTAACAAGGGAAAAATTCTTCTAATACGCCCTGATCAGAGGTCAGTTTGGGGTTCCTCTCATAAAACAAGCACATTTTAGGGACTGGCTTAATACTGATCTCTAGACTTGAATTTCCCACTAATAAAGGATAATATAATGTAGTGTAAGCCTTTGTATTTGTTCACATCTTTTAACTCCTGAGGAAGTAATAGGCAACAACTGAATAAATAACTCCATGGTCTGTTTTAACAGCACAGGTGACCACTGATGGAGCAAAGATCAACCATGTCATGAATCAAAGATGGAAATGGTTCATTACCATCTGGAGAATCAAAAGTAGAAAGCTGTTTTCTACTTGGTTATTGGTTGATTTACATAGGACTGTAAAATATATAAGCATCAGCTGTGACTAATTTTTCATCTTAACCTTGGAGGAAAATAATTTTTTGCAAAAATAAGTAAGTAAATAAAGATAATAAATAAGGCATGAAAGGAAGCCATGTATTTCAAAGTTCTATCTTTCAAAGGAAAAAAATTTTTTAATTCACCAATTGTATTTTGTAAAGTGACTGCTTTAACCTGACTTTGTATCACTTTCTAGAATTTTCTTTTGACGTTACCACAGGTCACCTTTTATTTTCAGTTTTCTTTGTGCCCCGATAGCTGGACTGAAACCCTAATATTCAGAATCAAGCTTCATAAAGTCGTCTTTCACCTGGGCTGAGCAAATTTTCAGGTGGTTAGAGAACACTTCAGTTTATGACATAAAATGAAGGAGTTAAGTTGAGCTCATATAAATTGTTTCAGCATCTTTGTGATAGGAGCTGTTTTAATTTGGGGAGCTAACTCTTCTAGCATTAGTGTTTTCTTTCTTTATTCAGAAACCTTCTGAGGAAGTGTTGATATACCTGATATTATATGCTGGCCTTTAGAACTATTTTCACCTCCTTTCTCAAATGCTGTTATTTAAAGATCTGAACTCATATCCTGGAAAGTTTGGCCTTTGACTCCTTATTTCCCTGAATAAACATCATAATGGCAACTTCCATTTTCAAATTTAAGCCTTCTCTTTCAGAATTTTAACCCAGTTAGTCCTTTCCCTGCAGTGTGTAATCAATACTCAGAGCTTATTCTGTCTTTTATGAAGCGTTTTCATTATAAAATTTAGTAGCTTTGTGGTCTCTCCTCACAAGCTCCATTTCCAGGAAAATAGATGAGAAAAACTTCTTTGGTTATGCCCAATTAATTGGCATTTCCTCCTGTGCTTTCATTCATTTCATTTGATGATTAATATTAAGCCACTTGGCCTTAGCTAATACAAATCGTGTCAAAGTTAGAAGTTAGATAAAAGAGTCTAAATTTTAATTTTGGAGAAGGAATTGAATTGTGCAAATACACTATTAAGGGGGAAATATCATCACCCTGTTTGGAGAAGTGTTTAAAATAAAATTTATTACACAACTTTAGATAGTTTTATGCACATATTACTCCCATATGCAAGACATTTCCTGCTCAACTAAGCGGTCTTTTTAAGGACTTCTGACTCTACACTATCACTGTGAAAACCTCATCTGATACTTGAAGATTCTTGTGTGAAGTTGACTCAGTTGGCTTCACATGCATGCCATTATTGACTGGTGACTCAGCTCTCTGAGTTTCACCTACAAAGTTTGGTTTCTTTTTGCTGCCATAAATGGATGCAACGATTACTGATGTCATCTTCAGCAGCACAACGGATCATCCTTTGTGGAGTCCCCATTTCTGAGTGATGAGCTTTTCTTGGTCATGTTTGTGCTCCAGTTATAATGCTCTCTAAATGCCATATGCTTTTTCTAGTTTGATCACTTAAGGAAAAAAAGTGAATCAAAAATATTGGCTGTATATTAATGGCCCTTGGGAAATCTGAGGACTCTCTTTTATATCTTCTACAAGCGAAGCTTTTTTAAATTTATTAACTTCTTACTATTTAAACAGGCAATTGTGTTTAATTAATATCATATTTTCTCTTGACAAATAGTGGATTAACAGGAATTTATGAAAATATCATGCATGTAGTTTATTATTTACTTGAGTTGAGATTTATGCAGAGAAAGCTTTCTCTAGCTAAGTACACCTATGTAAAAAGTTTGACGTAAGAAAAGATAATGAAAAAAACAGAATTTCAATGAAAATACATGTATATGGAATTTTATCATAGAACAAACATTTTCATTAATTCTACCTTACCATAGTTGACAAAACCTGTGTGCAACTTTAAGAAAAAATATAGGTCAGAAAGAGAAGGAAAGGATAGTTATTCAGAATCCTCGTCTCTTTAACTCATTTGTTAAGAAAAAACTCTTTGAACATAAAATTCTATTGAATAATCTATTCAAAAATGATTAATAGAGACATATACTAAAAATAAAACAGGAAATAAAATTGCTTGAGGAAGTCAAAGTATTCCAGACAACGTCCCTTCATGCCAACAGAAGAAGCATTGTCAGCTGCCCGATATTTCAAAATTAAAACCTGCACTGGAGCCAGGAGCTGTGCTCACCAAATAACCACTAAAAGGTAGCTGTAACTGCTGGGAAAATAAATTGCTGAGGAAAGCACGTGACAAATGCAATTAAAAACTTTTCTTTTTCTAACCACGAAATGCCCTGCCCCAGAAAAATGTAGAACCTGGTTTCCTGTAGAAAATGGAGTAGAAAAGATTATACCAGAAAATAACTTTTTTTTTTCCTCTGACATCAGCCTGAAAAATCTTTCTCTTTTTCCTAGGTACATATTTATGTAGGATTTTGTTGTACTCTAAATCTTGATTCAAATATAGCTGCTAACAAGGCATATCTTTGCCTTTTAAAGCTCTCATGGACTCCCTCCTCTTCTGATTGCCCAGGGAAAGTGCAGCATCAAGATCCTTGGGCATCAGCTAATCGCTCGTAAGTGCTGGAAGCTGGAGAGCTCTTACAGAATGAACAGCGATCAGATATGGTGAACAGATGGCTGCTCCACATTGTAAGGACCACTCCCAAAGACATCCTTCACTTAGGATGTGCCAGAGAGCCACGGATGGCTCTATTAACACAGTGGCTTTTTTAATTAGTTAAATGGCTTTTGATATATTTAACTAAAATTTCAGAGAGCTTGCACAGGCGTATTTTGTCCTAATAGCAGTCAGTCTTCTCAATAAAAGACCCTTAATACTGACTGCATCTCAAATTCCTTTTGCATTCTTAGTAACTCACTGTAGGACTTTGAGTTTTAGTTGATTCTTAAGTATAAATGAGTGCTTGCAATCAGGGAGACTGAAGCACTCAATGAGATTATTACTGTTTTGAAAGTATTGTACACCTTTAGGATTTGAATATTCCTATGAAGTCAAAAAATCACAAAGGTGCGCTGTACAAGAAGGCGGGGATATATTTTTCTTATTTTATTTGTAATCAGGTAAGCTTTTGAAATTGCAGTATTATTTATTTAAATTGTCATGCTTTAATTTTTCTCTACTTCTTTCCATAGCAATTTCTATGTAGTAGGTGAAGGTGATTCGCTGGTAGCCTGACACCTGCAACAAAGTGCACTCTTTTATATATTTTGACTGAGGGGTAAAGGAAGTAGAGCCTTTGAGCAAACTTAAAAAGAGGAAGTATTCCCTTATAGTCTGGCGGGTTAGTGCCAAAGAGTGGAGGTGGGAATTTAGATAAGATTAGCCTTGGGTAAGTCATTCCTTCGGCCTAGGATTTACCTTCATAAAAATATATCTGATATTTCTGGTAAAAGCCTTTCGGATTATTAGATTCACAGAGCCTTTTGTTTTGCTTTTACTATAATTCATAAGAAAAATCATCTGGCTATGAGACTAACTCGACTCAGGACTCAAAGGAAAATAGAGACCCCATGAATGGAATGAATTCTTTTGTTGGGAGAGCTTACAGGGTACTATCTGTACAATCGTTTAAGGAATTACATTGTTGAAAATATGTGGTATGAACAGTAGGCCTTCTTTTGCATTGCTGTTTTCTCTATTGAGAAGAAATTCAATAACTTAGAGCATTAAAAGAAAGATTGCATCTTGGGGAGATGCATATTTATGTAGCCTTCTTATTATGAATCCTAGAGTCTGAACATAAATCTTAAAGAACATAAAACTATTCTTTTCAGATAGACATTTACATAACACCTTTCTTTCAACCTCCTATTCTTAGTCCTCAAAAAAAGGTCATCAGTTTGCTAATTGCTCACTGCAACCTAGGTTTTAATCACCTGATCCATCAACAGGCCTTCTCACACTTTATTCATTTTGTCAGTAAGTGACATTCTTGGTAATGAAAACAACAAATCTATTGATAGCATCCCTCAATGAAGTGGAAGGCATCCTACATTAGTTCTGTCTTGGAAACCAGTCTATTCTATTACAATTGACCTTCTCTTGCTGATTACCACACAAATCATAGTCCTTTGCACACCTTCCCCATCTATTAGAGTATTTCTCCTGCAGCCTTTCAATTGCCTGACTGCAGTTGGTAATTGGATTCATGTTTGGAGCACAGCACTGTAAGGAAAAGCCTAGAATAATTCAAATGGAACACCCTGGCCTAAGGCTGAGGCCATATGTTACACTCAGATTTGTATCAGTGAAACTTATTGCTTCAGCAATGAGGAAACCTATTCAAATGTCATAAAATTGATTTATTTTAGAAGTTCATTTATTTAGAGCTGCCCGTGTAATCCAATGTCTACAAAATTGTAATATGAAAGGGATGGAAAGATTACTTGACTTTGTAAAATATTTAAAAGAAAGAAAAAACACTTGGTAAATTATCCTGTCTCTCCCACTGAATCTCATATTCTGCTGCAAGTAGGTTTGAATGAAGTAATATAAAAATTAGAGACCACCAAAAAACCAATGATTTGGCAGCTAGGCTTTCTTCAGCACTTACTGCTCAATATATGCCTAAAAACATTCTAGTTTTATATTACTTATCTCAAATTGATGAGTTCTTTCTATCCTATTATTAAAAGAGGCAAATACTTCTTAATAAATTCATAGTTTGTGACAGAATAGTGCAAATATATTTAGAAAAACATATGAAAGTGACTAAACACTCCTTTAAACTTGTGTATCATTGATAGGTTTGTGGTGTCCTGCCAACCTTCATGGCTTACCCCCTGCCTTATGTTCCTTAAAATGAATCTTAAGAAAGATGTTATAAATTCTGAAATGCTAGAGAGAGAGAGAGAGAGAGAGAGAGAGAGAGAGAGAGAGAGAGAGGGAGAGAGAGAACTGCTCTCTGGAGAAAAATCGATTTCTTCAAATCACTACCGTATTATTTCATGTAATTGGGCACCATTATTGACATAAACCCTAGTGGTGTACATGAATTCATATGGATTACTCCAACAATAATTGACATATTAGTGAATCACCCAAGCGTCCACCTCATACCATCTTGGGGTGAAATGGCTATGAAACATCTCATTTGTCCCATTTTACAGATACACGAGTTGAAGGATGCAAGCAAGAGCTTGACACAATTCAACAAAAAGGTATAGAATCCTATTTCTTAAGACACAATCATAAAACATTTGTGTCTTTTTTTTTTGCAGGTTCTTACTTGTTATCTATTTTTTATTTGTTTTTTTGTGGGCTTTTTTTTTTTTTTTTTTTTTTTTTTGCAGTAGACGGGCCTCTCACTGTGTGGCTTCTCCCGTTGCGGAGCACAGGCCCCGGACGCGCAGGCTCAGCGGCCATGGCTCATGGGCCCAGCCGCTCCGCGGCATGTGGGATCTTCCCGGACTGGGGTACGAACCCGTGTCCCCTGCATCGGCAGGCGGACTCTCAACCACTGCGTCACCAGGGAAGCCCTGTTATCTATTTTATACATATTAGTGTATATACGTCAGTCCCAATCTCCCAGTTCATCCCACCCACACCCCCCACTTTTCCCCCTTGGTATCCATATGTTTGTTCTCTACATCTGTGTCTCTATTTCTGCCTTGCAAACTGCTTCATCTGTACCATTTTTCTAGATTCCACATATATGCGTTAATATACGGTATTTGTTTTTCTCCTTCTGACTTACTTCACTCTGTATGACAGTCTCTAGGTCCATCCACGTCTCTACAAATGACCCTATTTCGTTCCTTTTTATGGCTGAATAATATTCCATTGTATATATGTACCACATCTTCTTTATCCATTCGTCTGTCAATGCGCATTTAGGTTACTTCCATGACCTGGCTATTGTAAATAGTGCTGCAATGAACATTGGGGTGCATGTGTCAAAACATTTGTGTCTTAATATAAGCATAACTATGGAATAATTATTGGCTACCTTGTAGATGGAGAGAAGTAAATGGATTTTTTCTATTTATATATGACTTTGAAACTATTTTTGTGTTTATATTTAAATATGGATAAAACTGATTCTTAGGAAATCAAAACATTTCAAGCAAAAAAGTGATGCAAGTATGTACAAGTTCACAAAATTTCCAGTGCATATGTCTAGGTGCCAGAAATATGTGTAATTTTATAAATATGCTCAAAAATTCAGCTACTACCTGTTATCCATTTCATTCTGGAAATGGGAAAGCATCAATTTTCAAAGTGGAAAAGAATTCACTTTCTTTCTAAGTTTAACTTTTTCCTGACTCATAAAGTGACTTTCCATTCAGAAGCTTTTGAGTGTTGGGGCTTAAAAAGCTTCTGTTTCTCTGTTTGGCGTTCAGAGAGTAAAACAAAATTAATGAAATTAACACTAATGCAAGACTAAATTAACGAGATTTGGTTATCTCAAAAAGCACTTTTGAAGTAAGAATTATCAGATGTTTGTAATAGAGATTAGTGCCCTCAGAAACCAGAGAGGCTAATGTGTTGCAATATACGCTTCTAAAATGACTATCAAAAAGAAGAGGTTGGATATAATTACCTACTTTGAAATTAATAGAATTTCTTCTGGTTAATTTTTTTCATGAGACCAAAATATTGATGAAGCTCTGTCACCACTTTTGTATATAGACTTTTTTATATATTTGTAATTTTTCTTTCAAAATAACGTAACACAATCAAGATACCAAGAGATCTATACTGGTCTCATTAAGAAGTATATGCTTTTCAGTTTCATGCGTAACATTTTGATGAGATAATCAGATAATCACAAAATAATTATTTTTCAAGTCCATTCCATAGTCACTATCTCCACTTACTCCTCTATCATAATGTTGGGCACTCCAAGTTTGCATTGAATATAAAAAGTTCAATTAAAAAATAATAAAAGATAAAAAGCTCCATTTATTATAAACATATTCAAATTGCACCCTGAATGTATATTTAATGAGCACATTTGCCCTCTATTTTGTACCCCTAGGTATCTTTTTTTACCCCATATATTATATATATATATATTTATATATATATATATTTTTTTTTTTTTTTTCTGTACGTGGGCCTCTCACCGTTGTGGCCTCTCCCGTTGCAGAGCACAAGCTCCAGACACGCAGGCTCAGCGGCCATGGCTCACGGGCCCAGCCACCCCGCGGCATGTGGGATCTTCCCGGACTGGGGCACGAACCCTCGTCCCCTGCATCGGCAGGCGGACTCTCAACCACTGCGCCACCAGGGAAGCCCACCCCTACTTATTTTAAACTACTAAAATCCTATATTTAATTTCAGATATCTAGACCAGATTTGGTGTTTTGTAGAATCTATGGGAAGTAAGGTCTTTTTCATTTCTCTCTTTTAAGATTAATTGGGGCTCACTCAACAAAGTGTAAAGCAATGTGAAAGTTTCAAATATGTGTGTCTCAGAACTTGAAACTCATAAACAAATTTAGAATGAATCTTTAGGTTTCCAGAAATTCATCTGTTGCTTGTGGCTGGATTTTTAACAAGTTAAAAACAAGTTAGGAAAAATGCTTGTAACTGAAATTTGAGTATTTCAATACCATAAGTTTTGAGGAGTTTAAAGCTTTTGTTTCAATTGTCCAATAGTTCTAAACTATTCTAAACAACATTGCAGAAATGTTGGGTAATTAGTGTCAATACTTTCCTCTAATGTATACAGCTTAAAATCTATCTCTAATTCTTCTCTTCTGGGCATCATACTTTATAAAGGGAACTAACTTCCTTTTCTGAGAATCTTCCATTTGTCAAAGTTGAGATTATTGTTCTCATTTTCTCTTTATCTGAAATTCTTTTGTTAGGAAATTTATAAAAATTTGGAGTTTTTTGAGAGATAAAATTTACAATTATCAATAGTTTAAAAATAATAGAGGGCTTCCCTGGTGGTGCAGTGGTTGAGAGTCCGCCTGCCAATGCAGGGGATATGGGTTCGTGCCCCAGTCCGGGAAGATCCCACATGCCGTGGAGCAGCTGGGCCCATGAGCCATGGCCGATGAGCCTGCGCTCTGCAACGGAAGAGGCCACAGCAGTGAGAGGCCCGCGTACCGCAAAAAAATAAAATAAAATAATAATAATAGAGAAAAAAAGGCAGTAGTAAGTTTACTGAAGTAACTACAAGATCTAATTAAAATAGACCTCATCTTGAGAATTTGGAGTTTTGGTATCCTGCCACTGATCACATGTGCCCTCCCTGGATATGTTACTTGATATCTCTGTTCCTCAAAATCCTCACCTGTGAAATGGTGAAAAGAGTGAGGAGTATGATTTTTCACTGGAACATTGTAAAAATAAAACAAGATATGAGAAACACAAGGATTTTTGTCTGCTATCTTAAATTTGTGTAGTTATGCTTCCTGAAATGCAGGAAAACAAAAGACTGTAGAAGTTTTTAATATCTATTGTAAGTCAGACAGAGTAGTAGTGGAAAAATCAAAAGTGGCATTCACAACTTATACAAATTGATGGTTTCAAACTTCATTTGGAGAATGAGATAATTAGGTCATGCTTTGGAGACTTAATGAAGTGAGTAACTTCTGGGGAAAATACAGATAAAAAAAAATTCCTTACTTAGAGGAAGTCAAGTGTACAAAGGAAAGCTATGATTTGCTTTGCACAATAAATAACTACAGTAAGAAAAATAAAGAGAAAAGCATAAAGGTAATCAAAGAGTTGCCTACAAATACAGAATTGGTTTGAATTCTTTATTATAATTGACCAAGTATACAAAAAATATGATTAATTCTAAGCTTATACCACTGCCGAATTAGTGGCAGCTTACTTAAATAGGAAGGGAAATACTCAGGAATTACAAACCATGTATGTCTTAAAGTGAAACCTATAAAATGATGGTAGGTGTCATGCACATATCATGCTACTTGGCCACAGATTTATTCCTCAGGCTATGTCAAATCTTCCCTGAACATAGTAAACGTATTTATTTATTTATTTAATTCATATTTGCCTTTGAACAGCAAAACCATGTGTAAATAAACCACATAAGGCCAATCTTACGGCAATAATCTTTTACAACTATTCAATAAATACTTACTGATGCTGTTAGTATTATAACACTTAAAGAAATGTCTTCTTGCTCTGAGTAATGTATCAGGTCTTGAACTCTCAATAAAATAGTATTTTGTGATGAGCTAACATTTGAATTAAAGAAAGTGACACCATTTCCAAAACTTTAATATTTGGGGTTGATTTTTTTAAGTTTACAAAACCAGGGATAATATATATATAAAATTTTAATTTAATATTTGTAATTAAGAATCTAAATGACCAGTCCAGGCACAAATTTTTAAATGTACACAACTTCCAGGCAGATAGATGCCAGTTAGAAATACAGGACAGTCACCAAAAGAATTCCAGAGATCTGAGACATTAGTTTTGGTTCATAATTGGTGATATTT
Source organism: Monodon monoceros (assembly GCF_005190385.1). Classification (NCBI taxonomy): domain Eukaryota; kingdom Metazoa; phylum Chordata; class Mammalia; order Artiodactyla; family Monodontidae; genus Monodon; species Monodon monoceros. The sequence goes on along the minus strand of NW_021703767.1, from coordinate 40,978,055 downwards.
TCTGATTTTAAATGCAGACATAATATTTTCATAGACATTCAAATGAGCAAGATAAATAGTTTTAGAATAAAATCACAAAATCATCATGATTTATAAATCTTCAATACGGTATCTAGTCAAATGTCTACTTCAGAGAAACACAAATACACACACATACACACACACATACACACACACACATTCCTAGGATGATTCCATAACCTCTCTTAATAGGACATCCCAGTATATACACTCCCCTCCAATAAGTAAATAAATAAATCAGTATGACAAAGAGGTCAAGCAGTATTAATAAATTATCTGCCGGTTTGGTTATATCTCTCCAAAGACCAAGCTGAATAACATGGCAGATTTCTGGCAGAAATCCAAAACTGAAGGAAAAGGAAAGAGAGCTCTTTGAAGGAACAAGATAGGAGACTCACCCATGCAGTTGGTAGGCTGTCTAAAGACAATGTTTCTTTCTAACTTTTGTAATACCACCAGCGTTTATTAAAATACATTTTTGATTCTTCCAGCTCATATGGTAGTTTCTAGAACATAGTTTTATGCTACTGGCATATAAAGATGATAAAAAATGTTAAAAAATTTTATTTCTATAGAAAAAAAAATTTCTAGTGATTAAGCTAATTTAGCCTGTATGGGCATATTTATGTTAAAGTTAAAACTGACAAAATTCAAAACACAGGATGCTCTTTTACTATCTGTGAAATGTTTAAGGAGATACCACAATATCCAAGATCGAGTACAGTGTTAAAATTGTAAATAGGCTGTGAACAAATGTTGCAGATAAATGGAGCTATGAGAATAGAAACATATATACAGTTCAATAGAGAAACTGGAGTAAAGAATTGATAGGCAAGCATGTGCTTGGCAAAGTCAGCTAGCTACTGGCATTGGCTTCCTTGTGTTTTAGGCATAAACTTGGCTATATTTCCAGGCCTCCCTTGCAGTTAGATGGATGTGGCCAGAGGAATGTTAGCTAAAGTAATGTTATTCTCATTCCAGGCAACTACAATGGAAATGCCTCCCAAGATACATGGGGCCACTTGGTCAATGTGCAGAGGCACCAAGGGGAGGACTGTATCCAAGCAGGACAGCTTCTCAAGGAGCCACACCAGCCGTGAGTTCTTCCCTAAGCAGAAATTAATTCTCATTATCTTAATCTATTGAGATTAGGGGTTTGTCGGCCATAGCACCTGGTGTTACCTTAACCCAGCGTTTCTCAAACTTGAGCAGACATCACAATCACCTGGAGAGCTTGCTAAAACACATCAAATGGCCACACCCCAGAGTTTCTGATTTAAGGAGTCTGGGGTAGGACCCAAGCATTTGCATTTTTAACCAGTTCCCAGAGGCTGCTGCTCTTGGTATCCTACTGTAAGAATTTGCTTCTTTAATACAATATGCTAAAGGTAAATATAAATTATTATATTTTAATATTTTTATATTATTATTTTTATTGGCTGCTGGAACTTCGAGGTATAAAAGAGTTTATTCTTATTTTTCTGTCCCCCATAGTTATTTTGGTAGCACTCATGAAAAATTTGAACTAACATCTAAAACAGGTAAAATGCTTCAGAAATCCGGAATCAATCTTAATTTCCCTATTTCTGCTCTTCCTTCCATAAATAATTCTTCCCTTATTAAGCTAAATTACAAATTTTTCAGAGCATATCAATGAGGAATTATAATTATAAAATGTACTGTAAATTCCTAATTGGATAGAATTTATCAATAATTCTGTTCTGTTTTTTCTCGATAGCCTGTACCCTGGTCATGTGCTGATTCCTGTAACACACCTTAAACTTTTGTGAGCCTTTCCAACATCTGCTTGCCTTCTTCCCTTTGATTGCTGTCTTTTTTAACTCTAAGGCCCTTTAATTCCTCTCTGTGGTCTCCTGGGCATTTATAAATGAGAGGGAACCCAGTTATTGCCTTTCAGAAACTTCAAATCCCTCAGAAACTAAAATCTCCAATTATTGCTTGAATTCTTGTTTCTTGCTGTCTTAGAGCTTCCTCTGCCATCCCATAAATATTTGAACACAATACAGTCATTTAAAGATTAACATTTGGTTTGTCAAGTTGGTTTGTCAACTTCTTTAGGAAGAAGCTACATTTTTAACTAAATTAAACTGTAGAAACTGCAAGAAACTATATAGTTTTTTTTTTTCCCTCAAAGATGCTCTGCTACAGGTGATGGAATCAAATTCTTAGGATATACACAAACTCTTTAGTTAAAAATTTACGTGTGTAAGTCTATCTACTTATTTATAAATATATATACAGAGAGATGGATATAATATAAAGCACCAAATTCCTCTAAAGAAAATGATTTAAAATCAGCTATCTTCTCTATAAAATGGAGACAATATAGTACTAAATCATAGATCTGTAATAATTAAGTGAGGAAAGGCTTATAAAATAATGCATGACACAGCACTAAAGAATGCTAACTACAACTCCTGCTACTGCAATTAATACTTGGAATTCCTAAATGGGCATTTTAAGAAGCAGCGACCACTATTGAAAACTAGATATGTCCTACAGCTCCCTTGTATTCTAGAAATCACCTCAGTCTTTTGGGGTTATTGTTAGTCTGAGATTGGGTGTAGGGGACTACCCCTTTGGTGTAGTGAGCTGAGGGTCTACAAATGTGGAGGATACTGACTTTAGAGGTTGTCAGTTAAAGAGGCAAAGATGCAATAATTTCAGAGATACCAGAAAAGGGCTTTAGCCTAAAAATGTAAGAGCCTACTGTTATCTAGAATTATTTAAGCAAATAAATTTTATAAAGAGTCTTCATTCAACAGTTTTTCTTAAGGCTTAACAGAAGATGTATGAAAGATGGCACAGCATGTTTTGGGACTGACATTAGGAAGAGAATAGACAGAGGAGAAAAAGGGTGATTCTTCCTGAAAGAGAAGAGTGATCCAATGGGAGTGTGGAGACTTGGAACCACTAATCAGAAAAAGTGTACCAAGAGGGGGCAGGAGACTCATTTTGCTGAGGTTGCTGTTAGGTTTGGATTGTTTTTTCCTGAATGTCCACATACGTGGAGTTCTGTAATGGTAAAATCCCATGAGGCACCAGTCTATCAAAACTGGGTAACATTATTATTAAAAGTTTTCCTGCAGCCATTTTCACCCTCTAACCCAGCTTTAAAGAGTGCATTAATTTATGCATAAGATGACAAAGATAACCACAGAAAACAAAGAGCTATGGAGAAACTATGGTGGAAAAACTACCTGATATTAGGCCTTAATTATATTATTGTATAGATCAGTAGACTGAATCACCTTAAACCTCTGTGGGTTTTGTTTTGTTTTGTTCTGTTTTTTAATTGAAGTATAGTTGATTTACAATGTTGTGTTAGTTTCCGGTGTACAGCAAAATGATTCAGATATAGATAGACAGATAGATAGATAGATAATATATTATATATATAAATATATATATATATATTCTTTTTCAGATTCTTTTCCATTACAGATTATTACAAGATATTGAATAAAGTTCCCTGTGCTATTCAGTAGGTCGATCCCAAACTCCTAATTTATCCCTCCTTTGCATTTCCCCTTTGGTAACCATAAGTTTATTTTCTATGTCTGTGAGTCTATTCCTGTTTTGTAAATAATTTCATTTGTATGAGTTTCTTAGATTCCACATATAAGTGATATCATACGATATTTGTCTTTCTCTGCCTGGCTTACTGAGTATGATAAGTGGGGATTTTTTAATTGTTAAAATAGCATTTCTTTCATTTTATTTTTTAATTTAATTGGAACTCAACTTGTTTAGGAAAATATTAAGGAAACTTTTAAGAATACATCATTAAAAGAATATAACACAATTTATAGGGAGGAAAGAATAAAGAATACATAAACTAATACATAAAGGAAGCCAGGAATGAGCCCAAATCAACATTCTTACCATAATTAGCTATATATACCAGTTTTAACAATGGTACAAGTTTGGGGAGAATTATAATTGATTTTCATGAGAATTCAAGCATGATAATATGAATAAAAGTACTTTACATTCCTATGGCACTATGGAAGTGCAACTTAGTGTTTAATAAAATAGTATAGAATCCGTCAATAAATCCATTATTTCATTCTCTTTCCCAACCCCTCTAAAATCAATATTCACATACTGTGAAGACTCTTCTGGTTCCTATTTCTCAGAGCACATAAGAAGAGGAATGAGCTTAATTTCTCAAAGTCTGGGTGGCATAGCTAGAATGAGAAGTTGGGCCTTCGTAAATCTGAATTACTCCGAAAAAGGAGCCATGCTCTCCTTACTTTTTATTTCTTTGACTTTCTTAAAGAGGTTCCAAAAGCTTTTCAACTACTAAACCATTCTAACTCTACATATATATTTATACATATATATTTTAATATAATATATAAATTATACTAATATAAATCTACTTAAATTTGCCCTAAAATATCCACTTGTGCATAAAAATGGAAAAGTATTAAAAATCATACTTTACATTCTTCCTAATACAAAACATTTGAAAAAAATAATTCAAAGCAATAATTCAAAAAATATTTCTACTCGAATATATGCCTGGGTTCATTGACCCCTTATGTGTGTGCACAGGCATGCAAAAGAAACACCTGGGCCATGCCAGAAATGAAATAAAACTGTACCACCTGGAAAAAAAATACACATATCTCAACATACCAGGAAACCTAACAGAATTCATATGTGTAAAAAAATAATATTCTTGTAAGTAAGCATTGGCTTTTCCCTCTTTGACGGTGCTGGAACATAGAAAATATTCCGGGGCCTCATACATGGACAAAGTGCAAACCTATGTCCTTGTCATGAATTGGTATGAATGCTATTATCAACGAGGCTTAGTCCAATTCCATTTAATTCCATATTAAATCCCCCCAAATGTATTGTTTGAAACTTTTCAGTAGTACCAGGAAACTATATTTATCTCCAATGTAATGCAAATTTAAATAGGACCCATTTCCTAGAGAAAAAGAAAAATTTAAAAGCAACACCCGTATCGAATATTATTTGCTATGCCATCCCTAAAAATAGTTGTGAAAATTATCCTGTGATTTAAAATCATTTTATCATAATGTATGTTTTGTACCATCTTCAGGGATCAGAGTCATAGCTGGAGTGCTAAGTCATAGTCATTACTGGAGTTCTAAGAATATTGAAATTTCTTGAAACTCTATTGCTCTCAAGTGATGTATTCATCCCAGAATGTTTATCGTCCCTGAACTTCCCTTATTGATTTCACTAAGGGTACTTGGGGCTTTCTCATTACCTACTTGATAAATGACAAAACTGCTCCTGTTTCTTCTATTAATTTTCTTCTTAAAGTTCTCTTTGCAATAGCCCATTCCTCTCAGTAAATCACATTGATGAGGTTTTTAACCCTGCACTTGCTGTAAAGACAGACCTAGACTATTACCAGATTTTCTGCTAAATAGCTTCTAACATACTCACTCCAATTTGCTCTCTATTTCTACCCTTAACAGTTATCTCAGGGCTGCTGCAGCCTCCTCCTAACCCAATTCTCTGCTCCAACATGATTCTCTTTCCTCTTAAGAGTTCCCTTTACCAGGATCTTTCATATCACAGCCAACGCTGTCTGCATGACACTTTAACCATGACTCCCCCTCTGCATACTTGGGTTGGTTCATCTCTGTTGTTCCCTCCGACTTTTCAGGATTCCTTATCTTTTTTTCCTAAAAACTGTATTTTTCTAAGCCTATTTAACACTAGCTTACTAAATCAACTGTTTTAATTCTGCTTTTTTCCTGAGTTCTTTTCTAAGTAGAAGACAAAAAGTTATTTCATTTTGGTCTGATCACTTCTATAGTTGAATTTACTGTCCTTCAAGTTTAAATTTTTGTATTTTTAAAGTTTATTTATACACACACATCTTTGTTTCACACACATTTTTATAGATAACTATGATATTATCATAAATACTAAGAAAGATTATATCTGTATAAATCTTTAAAGGAGAAATAAAACCTCATGTCCAGACAGGAATTTTGGTATTGATTTAATAACTGCAAAGATGTTCATAATAAATGCTAGAACTAAAATGTATGTGACATTTGATAACCAGGCTGACACTTCCTAAATTATATAATGATAAACTGCATTTTAAAAACCTGAATAATTATAGCTCACATAACACTATTTAGGTAACCTTAATAAACTACTGAACAGTAGAATTTTAAAAACATGTTTAATATTAACTATAATCAAAATAGTAATATAAAGAAAAATAAGGTGGCTAAAAATATATACAGTAAAATAAAGGAAACTATCAAACCAGGTATTTGCTAATAAAAATAAATATGAGCAAAATTTGATTTAGTCTGTTCCTTAATGTTAATAGCTATCCAAAATTAATGACCTGGATCATACGCAACATTGATAGTTTGGAATTCTATCAGTAAAAATTAGGTTCATTCTTGAGTGGTAGAGAACCTAAAATAACAGTAACTTAAACAAGATAGACATTCATATCTCTCATATAATCCTAACCAGTCTCACATGAAAATCTCATAATCATCAGGTTTTCAGATTCCTTTGATAATATTGTCATGTCCTCCTCCACACATGGTTACACTTTATGGTCAAAAGAGGCTGCTTAAACTCAGCCATCACATATGCTTTTCAGCCTAAAGGAAGGAAACAAGGATGAAAAAGGACGTTCATTCCTGTTAAGAATATTTGCCAGAAGTCACAACATCCCATTGTTAGAATTAAGTGCCTGTACTCACCTAGCTGCAAGTGTCTCTGGGAAATATGGTGTTTATTTATTGCATCTGGTAAAAATCAGAGTCCCATAATTAAGAAAGAAACTGAGAGTAGGTATTGGGGGACAACTAGCAGTCTCTGCCACATGGTCATAATAATAAGTTTTATATTTGAACACAAAATCAGTCTTCCAGCTTCCTCCACAAAGGATGTAATTGACCCAATTCAAGCCAGTGTCAGAAAATAACTCCCAGAACTTATATGGGAGTTAGCAGATGAGAACTCTCATCTACTGGACTGGGAGACCTCATGCTCTGAGCCTGAAGCCAATGGGGCCACCGATTAGAACCTGAGAACAGGGCCAACCAAGAGCCAGGCTATGGACCTGGTACATCATTTGAGCTTTGAATCAAACTGTGCCTAGAACCAGTCCTACCTACATGTGTCAACAAGTAAACTTGTTTCCATAATGAGAAGTCAATTTTTTGTCAAGATTTTCAAACTTCTACTAAGACTAGTATACACAAGATAGTAGTCTGTATTCACAAAGGCAGTGCATGTCTGCTTATTTTAAATTCTTCTCAGGGTTTATATATTAAGGTGATGTTACATTTGCAAAATCACAGTCAACATTAATATAAGAAAAATGTCCTATGTATTTCACTAAAGTTTAAAAGTTTTCCTTTTTTATATACTCTAGGCAAACACTGTCCAGTATAAATATAATACAAGCCACAAGTGTGAGCCACATATGTGATTTTAAATTTTTTCAGTTGTCATACTTAGAAGGTAAAAAGAAACATGTTAAATTAATGTAATATATTTTGTTCAAACCAACACATCAAATACTAATATTTCAACATGCATTCAATACAAAAATTATTGAAAATATATTACATTCCTTTTTTCATATTATGTCTGCAAAATCCAGTGTGTATTTTATACTTAGAGTCCATCTCAATTCAGACTAGACATATTTCAGGAGCTCAATAGCCACATGTGGCCAGCAGTTGCCATATTGAATGGCATCGCTCAAGTCCAAGTTAATTCACAGGAATGATCAATTCCTTAAAGAGTGGAAAGAACTTATTATAAACCAACTGAGTCTGAATAAGTTTGATGGGAAACGATGAGTACATGTGGAAAATGTGATAATCTTTGAAAATCTTCACGTTTCCTTAAATCTATTTTGATCATTTATTTTTTTCTTATATATAGAGTTGAAAAGTTATTGGCATAGACTTGCATATAAGCTAAAAGATTGTCAGAGCTGCTTCAGTTGAAAGTAACTGGAAACCCAGTTTCAATTGTCTTAGGGCTGAAAAAAAGGATACATTGTGTTGTGTAATTACAGAGTCCATGAGTGGTGTTAGATGCATAAAACTTAACATCCAGGGGCTCAACTCTATTATGATGTATGTTGGTTTCACTTTCAGTACAGTAGACAATTCTAGATTTATGCCCACTTTGCTCAAATTCAGCAGAAAAGAGCACCATTTCCTAACTATGTCCATAAAACCCCAGCCTGATTCCCATTGGCCTAAATTGATTCATGTGCCTAATTCCTAAAGCAGTTTTGGGGGCTCTGGTGGAAATTAAGGTAGATTAAAATGTTTTATTGTCTTAAGGCATATGTCAAAAGCTGGAACTGGTGATGGAATCTGTCCCTTCCTGAATGCAATGTGGATAATGAGTACTTTGTCAAAGAAAAATTGGAAGGATAGATGTGAGACTGAAGAAAAGCAGTATATGCCTACCCCATCTCATTTAACCATTTTTAATGTTCTCTATCTATGGTTACATTAGTTTTCTCAATCACAATATTATACAGTTGGAATTTTCTCCTTTATTTCTTGCCTAAATTGCTAAATTCCTTTAAAAGAAATGAGACTACTGGTTTTATTTCTGTTTTCCTTTGTATTTAGTATATCCACCTTCTATTTATTAATCCCTTCCTTGTTATTTATTTTTTTTTCAGTTACTTCTGTAGTTGCCTGAAATTGTAGTAGGGACCAGGTAAGAATTTGTGAGCTTTGACCTCTGTGCCGAGTCATGTAATTTTTGGCAGGTTGATTGTGTCATCCTAAAGTTAGGTGTGGCCTTCTGCTTTACTGCCTTCGTTCTGAACAATTCACTCTATTAATATTAGGAGCCTGTCACGGCAAACCCTGGTTTTAGTTGTAAATTAGTTATCTTCGTGTGGAATTAAATTATTGCTGTGGTTTTTGTTCCTTTGTTCTCTTGACTTTATAGCTTTTACAATAACTGTATATGAGGCTGTAACCAGAAAAGAATAATTTTTTAAAAAAAATTTAAGTTTATTCTAAAAATATTTTTAATCATTCAGTAATACAGTCTTCTCACTTTGGAGATAGGCTCTTCTACTAAGTCTAGGATAAGTGGTTATAAAATTGACCTCTTCTCAAGGACTTCCTTCTGAAATAAATAAATAAATAAAACCAAAATCTCTGACTTTTTCCTATCCTTTTGTATCAGGTTAGGTACTTAGGAAGGGGATTTTTCTGAGGATTCTTTTCATTTTTATCTCTAGTCCCTTGACCCAAATTGGGAATCAATGGATTCAACCACCTGAGGTCCCATCCAGCTTTTAATTTCTTGAATTCTTATGTTTCCTTATTTTTGCTCTGAAACCACAGTTTTTACATTTTGTTGATTTGGGAAAAAGCCCCAACAGTTAATGGGCTTTATTAAAATAACTTATTTTACAGATTTTTCCTTATGTGACTTTCTTCTCATATTTAGATATCTTATGGGAACTGCTTCCCTTGTCCAATTTATCAAGGAAAAGCTCTTTAAGACACATATTTAATTTCATTTTAAACAGTAATTTTCTTTCTTCTATTAAGAACTAAATGTTGCACCTTTGGAATAGCCTACAAAATGCTGTTCAACCTGCTACCCCTTGGGAAGAACCACTGTTTCTATAGAGTCTGAGAAAAACCTGGTCGGTGTAAGGTTATATTGATATGCATTCCTTCAGTTCTATGATATGCAGACACAAACCCTAGCTTCACAGAGAAATTATTTCATTCTAAACACTGAGAATGGGAATTCTAGTGTCCTTACTGTTATCAAATAGTAAACTAGCTTAACTTGAGTGAGGGAACATTGTTTAATCTGAAATAATTTTTCATTTCTCAATACCTTTTTAGTTAATAAAAATTTTGCATAATAATAAACAATTCACAATGGATTTACATGAGGTTTTCATGATGAGTTTTCATAACTACATATTTTAAACACAGCATTTTTGTGCCGATTCATTAAATCAGCTATTCAAAATACCTGCTTTGTGTCAGGGACTCTCTTAAGTTCTGGAAACTTTGTAATGGAAAAAAAAAAAAGAAAAAACCTTCCTGTTTCCTCCCCTTGTAGGGCTTAGAGAAAAATGAATGAGGAGGATGTTGAATGTATGACTAAGGCAAATAATGACTTAATTAAATTTTCTGTAGAGAAAAAGTACACACACAGTACTATGAGAAAAAGTAAGAGAGAGACTAACTCGGAAATGCCATTTTAGCTGAGACAATGACTAGACGTTGTCCAAGACAATGAGAAGCAAGAGCGTTCCTGCCAAAAGGAATGGTATGTGCAAAAGACCTGGGGCAAGAAGAAACATGACTTGATTGACAAATCGAAAGAAGGTCCATGCTATTGAAATGTATGAAGTAACAGGAGAAGCCGTATGAGATATAGTAATGTTATATCTTCTAAAGAGAAATGTTTTTCTCCCAAGATCATTTTCCACAGTTGTATTTTTAGTGCCTCCTGATATGTCAACCTCTAAGAAATCACCAGTGTACACATATATATAAAGCTCACCTTCCCAACACACCTATTATTATTTACCCAAGCAGTTTCCTGTATTCCACTACCTGTCCTCTGACCCTGAGTGCTGTCCATCTCCCAAAGAGCAAAATCCTCCCCCAAAATTCAGGCCAGACCCAGAGCAGAACACAGAAGAAGCCCTCTGAGGCTGTATCCCTCTGCCTAGTCCTCCTATTAGCTTATTGCTCCCTCAGTCTTTTATCTTACATAAATTCTTTAGCTCTAGATGGCCCACTCTCTCCTTATCCACAGAAAAATGCAATTCATAACAGGAAAGATAATTAACATGTTTATCAGAAATAATTGATTCCTAGAGGCCGAGAATCAATCCAGAAACATTTCCACATCCAGACATTAGGATGTCACTGAAAAATATAAGCAACTATGTAATGTAAGTTTATGCCTCAAATCAAAACTCTCCTCTTACCAAAATCCCTGAATTCCACCAGCCTAATTATTTCACAGCGTTCCAGACTACTTAACCCTCCAGGCCTCCTATCTCTAGACTCTTTGTTCACTCTTCTTGCGTAAACCTCCCCAGTAATCTGCTCTCAACTTTGTTCTCACTCTCTGCTCTTTCTTTTGAACTGAATACACCATTTGATTTCACCCCACCTCTTCTAACGCTTTCCATTCCCTGGTTAACACACTACCTATTTCCTTACCCTCTTCTCAGAATATTCTATCTACCTACCATCTGGCTCTAAACAAAACCTGGCTCTTCACTGAGGATACAACTTCACATTCTCAAGTACAAACTGCCTATTTTCTAGATGCCTCTCCCTTCAGGGTTAGAGTGACATCAACACGTGCCGCTATTTGTACTAAGATGGAGAGCTCTGTATTCCTCCACCTTTTATATATAAGCCCTTTGCTTCCTTTTAGCTGACTCAGTCTCTAGTCAGGCCCCTTTAGGTATCAGCTTCTCTTCATTTTGCTCCCAGATTTCCTCTCCTCAAATCCTGCAATCATCATGGATTATTTACTGTCCAGGAGGTTGATGCATTTAACGTTCCAGCCTCTAAATTTCTACTTGTTCTCCTGGCTTTCACCACCTCCCTCTATGTATTCATCCCTTTTGTGAACCCCTTCTTTCTTCATTCAGCTTGGATCACCGTGGTCCACAACTGCAGCTATTCTTTCTTCAATATGCACAACTTCCTTTACCCATCGTCTTTCTGTCAAACCTGTCTAGAAAATCCCAACCCTTGATGAATTCAACCTCACCTAGCTTGCTGGATAGAGATGGCGAAGAAATTTACAGTTGTTCAGGCTAAGGTCATAATAGCTCATGGTATCCAAACGACAATGCCTGACTATTCCATGATCTTTCTCTGATATGCTAACATTCTCATTTTCCAGTGTGATTACTGCAAGTTCCCCTGTTTTCTCGACACTCCAACTTCATCGATGTCTCTCTTTCAGCACATAACTTTGTTTTCTGCTTCAAAACAAAGATAAGGCCATCAGAAAAGAACTCACAAACCTAAAACCTTACTTATATCTGTGCCCACCATTTTTCTTTTGTTCCGGTTTCAATGGAATCTCTGTGGCTCCTTCTCCCTTCTTCTACGTGCTCCATGATCTTGCCCCATCAACTATTCTTTCTCCTGTATCTTCAAACCTCATTGCTGAAACATGAAAAAGCTTCCTTCTCTTCATGTTTCCACTGGGGTCCCACTCTCCCTTCTCCTTTTCAGCAAAATGTATTGAATACTCTATCTTACTGTCTTCAATTCTTGACATATTATTTATTCCCAAATCATGGCATCCTTATTCTTACCTGCAACATGCCAAATTCCCTAAAACTGTTGTCTCAAAATTCACCTGATTCTCTTGTCCCCATAATCAAGTGGAAACTCCTTAAACCTTAATTTACTTCTATCTGGGAAACAGGTGACTATTTTTTCTTAACCCAGGCACTTTCTTTGACTTCTAGGATATGATAATGTCCTGGGTGCTTTAATTTTTTTTTTTTTCTTTTTAAGTAACTGACTAAACTTGTAAGATTTTTCTTCATTTACTATGCCTTGTAAATCAAATTAATATCTACATATCAACACAATATATCAACATTTATTATCTATATAATTGTTTATTATTTTTAATACCTATTTCATTAACTTTGTTATTTCTTTTTTCTTTAAGTTTAATTTGTTATACTTATTTCTAGTCTCTTGTATTTAACCCTTAGAATATGTATTTTCAGTCATCCTTTTTGCCCTTTTAAGCTATATGTTATCCCACAGGCTGTGACAACCAGCGTATTCATTGACATTTTGTAGTAAATATACATTATTTTCAAGCTTACTTTCTCTTTATCTCAAAGGTTAGTGAAGAGGATACTTTTTAAGTTTTCCAAACATATGGGAAGGGTAACTATTTTTTTATTTTTGTAGCTGAAATCTAATTTAATTTCAAATGTGTTCCTTTGTTTTCTTCCTATTTTCCTATTCACTTTTCAAATTCATCTGTAGCTACTTCTTCATCTCCTGATTTTCATGTATCCCCTCTTTGAAAAGTTTTTGGTCCTTGGCATGATTTTATCCATCTGTAGACTTGCCCTGAGCAATATACTCATTTCTATAGCTCCAATAAATATTTTCAAATGGATAGGTCTTTAAAATGAGCAACTTTGAGAAGACTGAAAAAAAAAATTAGATGCAGACAGGTTGACAAAATAACATTTTAGTTGTTGAGTTATTATTTATTCCAGAGTTCAAATATTGAAATATAACATTAAATTTAATTCTTTCTTTTATGGTACACTTTTAAAAGACAGCCTAATTATTTCCTTAAATATTCAAAATATGCCACCCTAAATAAAATGGCAAAGTTAATATCTACATTTAACAATTAGCTATTGTTAGTGAGAACTATTTGGCTATAACCTTTTGAAATAGTATTTTACAATTACTCTGAGTCACATAAGTGGAGACTTTGATATTTTTATGAACAGGCAAGTGAAAATTTTCAAGACCCAATGGTATTTTTTCCAAATATTTCCCCACTTTTTTTTGGCCTGAACTACAAAATGCAAAATTGTGGTAACTTTGGACTATGCCACACAGCTAAGGAATGAAAAGAACACAACTGGCACGTAAGCTAGACGTTAGATCATTTTTCTCAAAATGCTGTCCAGGGAAACCTCACATCATCTGGGGTAATTTAAAAAAATACAGATTCCTGGATGTCAATCTGGACTAATATAACAGAAATATCTGAGAATTGGGCCCAAGACTCTACATTTTGTCAATTCCACAGTTATTCTTATGAGTGTTTAATTTGAGAACCACTATAATAAATAAATTATTACCTAGTGGGACAACTGTGCTTGTTCACAATGTTTTCAGAACATGCACTGTTCAATCCTCAATTGCTTCATAGGAGCCTTTTCTATGTTGTAAGAAGAAAATGCATACTTTTATCAGTAAAAGTAGATTTCTATGTCTGAAGGAATCATGACAAATTTCTATATAAAATGGAATATCATAGGAAAATCCTGGCACCAAAAGTGGCTTAATTCTGAGCACTCAGAGTTAGTTTCAGTGTTATAGAGAAGGGCTTATCAAATTCTACTTGCATAAAAATCAGCTGTGGAATTTGGTAATCTGTACATTTAGAAGGAGTAAGACAGGGTTGAGATTCTGCATCTCTAAGGAGCTCCCAGGTGAGGCCACTCTTTGAGTAATAAGGTTATAGAGAAGAGCTGCTTGTGATAAAAATAACACCTCTTCTAATATCATTGACCTCTCTTTTAAAAATATTTTAAAATTCTTTTTATCCCATAACATCAAAAAAATCTTTAATTAAAGGAAAAAAATACATTTTAGATGTTTTTGAAGTTCTTGTTGATTTTGAAGATCTTGTATACATCATCTTACTTCTACAAAAAGATGTCGTTTCTCTATTTGTGATATAAAGTTTTACAGCAATATAATTAAGTACTCAGCAATGAATATCAGTAAAATATCACTAGGAGCAAATACTTCAGGAATGAGAACACAGTACACAGAATTGTTTTAGATAATTTTGCCTGGAAGGAATAATACATCTAATAGTGTAATTAGAGAAAATGCATAGAAAAGTTAATCAAGTTTTTTAGGATTCAAATAAAGATTAATATTTTTAAATGAATCCCCAGAAGTTATCTCAATGTCTAATGAGTATTACAACTTCAGTATAAAGATGTAAAGTAGAAAGATAAATATTAAACAGTTTAGAAGTTTGAATTTTGTCCCAGTGGACAAAAATGAGTAACATATGGGAGCATTCAGATTTGAGGGTAGATCAGGCCATTTGTAAGAGCTGAAATCCAGCATTTCCAACTACAGTAGCTGGGGCTTGGTTTGGAGTAAGCAGAGGGATTGGCTATTACTCAGATTAATGACACTTTTAAAGGGTAAAGATCCAGAAAACCTAGTAATGCTGACTCATAAACATACATTTGTTCTGGGCTTCTAAGAGAATTAGGCATGCAACTCCCATTAACATTAACAGGAGACAGAAGTTCTATATCTAATTTCCCTCTCAGCAGACTGGAAAACAACCCCATAATTTTGAGGATTTGCAGCTTTAAGGCAAACTACCTTGTGATCAAGAATTGCATATGATGAAATGGAAATGATGGGAAAAATGCCTTATCCTTAAGTTTAAATGACCTTGTGTTTTACAAAGCATCTCGGGCACAAATTAAAGAACAGTTGTATTGCAGAGTAGCCTATATTCTTAAACATAAGAATCACAGCCCCAGTGCCCTGATCTATTAAAAATGGTGAGTTCAGCTTCTTGAAACGTCACTTTGACAATCTGTTTTGTCTGACTTGTACAATTTTATCAGTAAGACAGCTCAACCTGTTTACTGTATAGAGTGGAATATAATGTTTAAAATAATTGCAATGCTTCTCCTTGAAAGGGAAAACCACACGTATACAAAAATACTAAAGATTCACTTCTAGTGTCATTACTTTAATTGACATCTCTGGGCCTATTTTTGTAGAGTTGCATCATGATAGAGGAGAGTTTTTTTCATCCCCTTTGGCACAGAGGGCAAACATTAGAGATACTGCACAGGAGTCAATGAAAAATAGTGCTAAGGCAAAAGGCTATTACTCCACACAATTATACGATCCAAGAAACAAACAAACAAAAATGTTACTGCAAAAAATTTTAAGATACCGATTCCCTTAACTCCTTGTTTAAAAACAAACAAACAGAAGACAACTTACTAGTTTGAAGAATGTTGTGTCTAGAAATTGAAGTTCAGTGCCAACTACTTAAGGTTGAGGGACAGAGTTGAATAACTTACATTTGTAACTTCACTAAAGAAGTCCCCCCAAAAATATTAAAATACAGAAAAGGGTGTTTCAGGAAGGGAGTGGTATCACATGTTGACTGCAGAGATTTTGCAAACTTTTTCTAACTCACCATCTTCACTGACTTCTCATCTCCTTTTTACACGTACCCATCACTCTTACAACACATAGATATTCTTTTTGTCTCTGTGTGGAGTCCCTCCCCCCAACCTTTTTTTCTTGTTGCTTTTTCTCCTTGAAGAACTGATGCATATAACCTTTCAAATAGAGTCATCGAGGATGTGGCTACTTGTTACCAGGAGAAAATCGGGGGTATTGCACACGCTGATTTCACTCCTCCTACAATCCTACCTGGCAATGACTTTGATCAAGATGCTGCATTTCTCAGGAAGCTTCTATTGCTGGCCATTTGCTAACAACATAACACATATACTAACTAACCTGGCCTTTCTGTCATCTCATAATGGGACCCTCTCTACACATGCCATGTTTCAGACAAAGAAGACTCTTCCTGCAAAAATAATTTTCCCCATGGTTTTCCTCATTCTGAGTCCTTACCAGGCTCTTCCTCTGCCTGCATTGTCCAAAGCCTTCCATATGATGACCTTGAGCCTCATATGACCTCCCTAGAGTCTCCTAGCACTCAATTGTTACTTTAATTTCAAAGCATATTTTCCTTTGTATTATGACTATTGGTTAACTGTTTTATCCTTCCTGTTGGATTCTCTGTTTCTGGAAAATATGCTAACTATCATTATTCTCTGAAGTTTCTAACCCAAAGCCTGGTAAATAGTAAACACTCAAAAAGATATATTGCAAAGTACATATATGAGGTGATGGCTGTAATCAGCTCATTTTTGGGAGTAACCATATATGAATGTAAACACATGACATCCTCACATTGTACACTTTAAATATTATAATTTTATCTCTCAATTATACCTCAATAAAGCTGAAAAAGGTATGTCATGTCTTTCAAAGGTACTTTTAATTTTTGAATAAGTCTAAATATTTAAAAGTTATCCATTAGAAAGTTTTATGTAAAAATCTAAATGATTCATTTGGAAAATTATCGCTGCACTCTTAGAGCCTAGAAGAGTACCTGGCTGATGGAGGCACACAATGAAAATGGATTAAATGAATGAATGAATGAGTATATGATTAAGTCCACTTAATACCCAGTATCCTTTTTTTTTAAATCTCACAATTTGTACCTCTGATTTCTAAATATGTAATTTTGGCCAGTCTGACTGAAAAATCTAAGCATATAGAAGAGCCTTTTTCCAGATAGATAAAAATGTAAACATTATAGAAAAAGCAAGGGATAAGAAAGTTTTGACGAAAAAGTGTTTTCATTACTCTATGAACCATTTGTTAGTACTATTAATAGTATTGATGACGATTTTGATAGTTACATTATTACCACTCCTAAATTAATTTTTAATTGAAACTGTTTTGCCAGTGTTCAGTAAAGAATGTTAATTTTAAGGAAAATGTGAAGAAAAGTGATTTTTTAAAAATCTTCTTAGGTGCTAAAAGAATCCCAAATTATAAGATACAATTTTATATGGAAAAGTGCCTATTGTATAAAATGTTTTATGTACTACATCTGGAGATAGATGTCTACTGGGTGAGGTGAAATTCCGTATAGCTCCCAGCAGTGAACACAAGCTGGCACCTCGCCACCGGGACCCTGCAGACATTCTTAAGAAGATCTCGTGGCTAGAAGCAGTCAGGAGAGAAATTTTTTGTTATCACCCCTTTCATGCTTTGAAATGCAGCAGATTTATCAAAGCCCTTAGATAGAGCCATAAAGGAACTTCATGTTATTTTACTAGAGTCACAGAAAAGAAATCTAAAAATAAAATTTCCTCACTGTTCCTGGTGTGTGAGCACTTCATGTGGCTTTGTGATTTGACATCACAAGAAATTCCAGGGGAGGCCGTGCAAGCAGGGAGGAAGCCGAGGTCAGGGAGCGGCAGGTTCCAAACCTGTGCTTGACTTCCTTTGATGATCTTATTTGTTATATCAAGTGGAGCAGAAAAAAAAAGCCTCTCCAATGCGCATAAGGAGCTACTCTCGGTTTTAATTCCATCTCTTTTATTTCCCTCAGCAGCACAGATTAAAGATGGGTCTTTCTTTTCCCTTGGTTTGTCTCACTGTGGTTACTCACTAGGAGAAAGAAAGAGCCAGCTTTAAAGGATTCTTTGTCCAACACGGTCTCTTGAACTACCAAAACATCCTCCAGGATGAAGTGCTGAGGTGTTTGATGGTAGCTGAACTAGAAATCACTTTCTGTCAATCAAATGCAAACCCAGTACCTGGCAACAACCTTATGAAAACCAGACAAAATGAAATAGAAGGGAAAAAAATGTTCCACCTTAAAAATTTTGAACTACCTTACTCCATTCATTTACATAAATATAGAAGTGCCGAATGGAAGAAATCATTAAAATAGTTCAACTGAAATGAACAGGATCAGAATTGCTATCAGAGGATGGTCTCCAGCTCCCTGGGCACACACCTCCGATAAAGGCTGGCAGTGGTGAAGTCGCAGCCCATCCACCTATCAGTCGATAATGGCAAGGCTGTTGTTTCCACATCAGCAGCTGTTGCCAGCTCACAAGAGCAAACATGTTTTAAACATATGTTTTACATGGTACAATCAATCCATATACGACCGGTGCATCTAACACTATGTATATGGCACTAATGCACCCTGAGAGTTGTGCTACAGAGAGATAACACATTTCCCAGATCATTGGAGGCTCTAATTCGCCCCTTATGCCTCACAGCACTTTCCAAGAAGTGTGTTATCTTGAAATAACACACCCTTGGCTTGTGCCTTATTGCTTAATTATAATCCCAAAAATGTCAGATCAGAATAATTGTCATCCCAATTTGCCATTACCCATTGTAGGTTTTCTGTCTTAACCTAAGTGAGCATTTAAAAAATATATTCAAGTTTTATTGACCTTGGAGGTAGAGATTCCTTCACTCTTTTTTATAATTATGTTGTGAGCAGAGAATGCCTGGGGAGAGAAGCAGAGAATCAAGGAGTTGGCTATTTCTGTGCTTTTTGTTATTAATATAGTCCAGCTTCATAACTTTACCTGCATGCCAGAGACCACACTTTCCACTATATAAACATGAAGCCATTAACGCATACTGTTGGCATTACATTTGGGAAAAGCAGACTTTGATTGCCTTTCACTGGCAGATCACAAGACTCTGAGTCAACTTGATAGCTTATATCTCCAAGATGCACTTTATCCTCCTCCATCCTCTATACATACCACTTATTTGTACTAAGGTGAGTTCGGTACACCTTACAGTAAGTGTACATTTTCCCTGCCAACACCCCAAATGAGTAAAACATCTCTGAATGCTTTGGCTTAGTAATATTAATGCTCCATGTTGCTGAGTGCAAGAGTTTCCCAACCAGATTCCCTACTACAGGGAATCATGTCTGCAACCTATCCTACCCATCACTGCCAGAGTAACTTTAGAAGCCCAGTTCTGTGTCATTTACATTCTTTAAAAAAAACAAAAAACAAATCTTCTTAGGCTGCCTATTTCTTTTGGAATAAATATCTAGATTCCTAATCTAGAATTAGAAGTTCCAAATGATAGGACCTCCATCTATTTCCTCAAATGGCCTTCCAGTTCATCACTCTTACCTCATGATTAAACTAAACTCAGAAACTTGCTGCACTCACCTTGTGCTTTGCCACATCCATGCTTTCATTGTGCTGTTTCCACTTGGAGGATCCCTTCTCCCCATTGCTCTCAACCCACTTTCTTTTCCTTTTTCCTTCTTAAATTCAGCTTCACCTATTCCTAAGGTTCCTATCTGGGTCAGTCTCTACCTCCACTCTGTCAGACAATGTATCAGATGCTCCTGTGAGAGAATGAGCTCAAGTCATCTAACATGTACCATGTAGTAGAGGAAGTGCTGTGATGTGGGTAGCCCAGGGGCAATAGGTGATCAGATGAGGGTTCCCTAATTTAGCTTGCATGGTCAAGGAAGGCTTCCTGAAGGAGGTGGTCTTTGCACAACAATTAGAGGAAGAGCATGAGCTTGGTCAAGGAGAGAAAGGGGAAGGTCTTTCCAGGTGGAGGGAATAGTGAGCACTGAGGACCCAGATTTTCTCCGTAACTAGTGCCTTTGGTCCTGCTCAGGACCTGTCTCTTACCTGAACTCCTTCAACAGTCTCCTTGCTCCCACTCCAGTCACCATATTACCACCAGAGCTTTTCATCAAGAGTTAACCCAATCACTTTCTGCTCATGGATCATGAGATCATGTCTCATGGATCTTTTCAATCTTCCCTTGCCCCGTTGGGCACATTCACACCTCAATGGTATACAAGCTATTACATCTGAATAGCATGCCTTTGTCATCATTTTTCATCAAGTTCATTAAATGCAGTTCCTTCCTTCCTTGTACTTCACAGAGCACAATTCATTGATCCTTCCTCTGTGATCTCATGCAAGTTGCATATCCTTTTATCATAACTATTGCTATTTTTTGAGCCAAATGGGAATATTTCTTTCAAGTACCTCCATCATATATCAGTTTGGCTTTTCATGTGTTGCCTGGCTCAGAAAACACTAACAGCCGCATTTTCAAAGTCTCAGAAGAAAAGCCAGCTCAATGATTTTTATTTTATTTTATTTTATTTTATTTATTTGAGTTGTAGTGTGGCATAATAGCTGAATAAATATTCAGGTACCATGTAAACTCTTTATGAGGCTGGGAGGAAATTACCTGACTTGTATTGAAGGTGACTACATTCCAGGCAACGTGTCAACACGTGACCATAATATCTCCAATTCCCTGTCTCCCGATCTTTCTCTCTCTCTCACACACACACACCACCACCACTAAAAACAACAACAAAAACAAAGGCTAAGAGGGCATTATTCTACAGATAAGGCATAGAGATTAAGAAATTCATCCAAGGATGTGTGACTTGTATGAGGTAAAACCAAGGTTCAAGTTCAGGTCTGTCAGTCCCCGAGGACTGTGCCCTCACCTTATAGCATACAACATATTGAAAGGTTTTTTTAAGTGCAGTATTTTAGCATGTCTCTGTGGTTCTTATGTATTATTTCTTATTGTCTTACTTTATATTAAAAAGTATCCAATCTCCTTATTACAGACAATAATTCTTCCATGCTGTCCGTATTATGAAAGGAAAGAAGACGAACCTTCTGGATTCTGCAGTTGTATCATGAAACCAATCATCTTATGATTAAGAAACAGCTTTATTTCTTGTAAAACTTCTGGATACTTGAGGTATCCTGTTTCAAGTACAATATAGGATAAGCCTAGTTTATAGGATTTAATACGCCTAGTTTAACTTTGGATGGCAATTTTGGCCCCAACTAAAATAATCATGGCCTTTTTTAGTTTGGGTTACACTAGCTACTACAAGAAATAAACTGTATATTTCAAAGTCTTAAAAGAACAGGAATTTATTTGTTGCTCACATAGCAGTTCAGCATGGGTGTTCCTACTGTCAGGGGAAGTGGTGAATCTCTACACCATAGAATCATTTAGGTTGATGGTTGCCCTAGGCATCAGCATCCATCCAGCAGAAGGGAGAAGCACAGCATGGAGAAACACAACTCCCTTCTTAAAAGCCCAGAGCAGGGCTTCCCTGGTGGCGCAGTGGTTGAGAGTCTGCCTGCCGGTGCAGGGGACGCGGGTTCGTGCCCCAGTCCGGGAAGATCCCACATGCCGCGGAGCGGCTGGGCCCGTGAGCCATGGCCGCTGAGCCTGCGCGTCCGGAGCCTGTGCTCCGCAACGGGAGAGGCCACAACAGCGAGAGGCCCGCGTACTGCAAAAAAAAAAAAAAAAAGCCCAGAGCAAAATTGAAAACATGTCCTCATACATCATCTGGTGAGAACCAGTCATGTGTCATGCATCACATAGCCGTATCTAGACATAAGAGGAGGACGCAGTCTCCAAATACTGTGGGTTCTGAAGCTTATACAAAGCTAGAACTCCTTTTTAAGATTAAAAAAAAAATTTCTGATACAAAATAAAGTATAAAGCTTTGGTAGAGACCTTTGAAAGTGAGGAGTCTTAAAGCTTAAGCATCTTTAGAGTCACAGCAAGTCAGCCTCAGGAGGCTGACAATCTAGTCCCTGTCTTGGCAATCTAGTCCCTGCCAGTGCCGAATCCCCACCGAGGCAGGACAGGCACATGCTTGATGGACAGCTATCCCCTTCTGCCATATAAACCAATGACAATACACTGGGAAGGTAAAATATAAAGTCAAATAGTATCTATTATGATCTATTATTTATTAAATAATCCAATAAAGTAAGAATTTCCAAACAACTAGAGTCAAGATACAATTTCCTAAAGCTGACTGAGCCCAGGTGAATCCAATGGGTCATAAGTGAAATAAAAGACCTACACAGCATGTTTGCTAGTTTTATTTGTTTCATTTTAACATTACTTTGAGAGCCCAGAGTTTTCTCTGACTTATATTTTTCTAAAGAGATTATATGCTAAATTTTAGTCATAGCTATTATATCCATGGAACTACACTGCATTATTACGTAACTGTATACTCAATACATATCACATACTAAACAGTTATTTTAACTTATTTTCATTTGTAGTTTCTTAAGATGTGTGTGTGTATGTGTGTGTGTGTGTGAGAGAGAGAGGTTTAATGGGATCTTTTTAGTAAGTAGTTTTACTGAAGTGACATAAGTACCTGAATTCCGTAAATCATCTCAGACTGGAGAATCACAGAACCTGTGTTTCCTGCTCTGACTCTGCTGTTTCCTACCTGAGACACATTACTTACCTGCCTTCATTCTATAAAATGAGAATAACAGTACTTAACCTGTTCAGTTAGAAATTTTCTGTAAAAAACAAACACATCCCTGGATGGAAAAGCATTTAGTAATTATATAGCACTCAATAAATGTATTACTTATTACAATCAAAATGATAGAGTATTAACCTTATTAGGCAATCACTTATAGGGTATACTGTGTAATATCTATGTCACAGGGCCCCGTTCATGAGTTACAGGATTTTGAACAAGATACATAATTTTTCTGTATCTCAGATTCTTCCTCTTTAACAGGAGGATCATTGTATACTACCTACCTGCAGAGCTGCTCTGAGGATTAAAGAAACATATACAAAGGACTTAAAATAACACCTGGCTCATGGTACATGCAAGTATTCATCAGACCAAACAATTGTTTTAAATGCAATCTCGGTTCCTTTCAAAAGCATCTAAGTTTTTTAAAGACAAATTAAATCCAAATTTTATGATACTAATTATATCTACATAGCTACTTTAAGCCATCTCTTTAATATACATTTTTGTTGTTCAGTAGTTGCTAGACTCATCTGTAGCTATAGTTCCTTGAAAGGATGAATACAATTTAGAATCTGTTTGTCGTTCTGAAGAGTGTGGATTCTGTGGTTTTCAAGTGTGAGGGTGAAACAACATCAAAGTCTCTTTGCCATTAGTTCCATGTAAATATATTTATATCTGTATTCCATTTCTTCTGATTTCTGAACCACTGATTTCCTAAAACAATGCTTTTTCTATCAGACCTCACCAAGTGTTTTTAGACATCGTTGTAAGTTCCATAATTTTTCTGAAGCGATGTCAGTAATAGCTAAGGCAATTGTTTCATCTTTGTTCAGATTCTCTTACTGGAAAATGATTTCTTCTTTGTTGATTTATGCCTGCCCTTCATAATTTCATGTTTTAGAATTTCTAATATCCTCATTATTCTCTGAATCCCTTCAGCAGATTTCTGTTACTGAGACAATAGAACATGCCTGTTATTATTTTTGATTTATTAATTCAGAGCCTTCATATTGCACTTGTGACAGAACAGAGGAAATATACTGTCATTCTGTTCCCATATTTATAACATTAAGTAGAAACAGCTGATAAAAAAGCAGCACATAAATTTGGCTTATGCTTCT
The DNA here is from genome assembly GCF_005190385.1 of Monodon monoceros. Taxonomy (NCBI): domain Eukaryota; kingdom Metazoa; phylum Chordata; class Mammalia; order Artiodactyla; family Monodontidae; genus Monodon; species Monodon monoceros. The sequence continues at coordinate 40,954,170 of NW_021703767.1, read as the reverse complement.
AGTAAAGCTGTACCTCATTTTGTTTTTATTTTTATATTGATATTGACCTTTTTTATTAAACACTTAAAAATATACTTTGTAGTTCTGAAATGCATTGTGAGTGTAGAGCTCAAACTACTGACTGCCTATTTCATATTCTTGTCTTTCAAATTACTTTTTAATAGGTAAGTTACATTATCAGCCATGGGGTGGGAGGGGGAGTAATGAGATGAACAATGTTAAGCCATTTTTCATGTATTTGATTTATAAAAATTTTACACCCCACAAATAGAAATGATAAAAAGGGTAACTTTATTATGTGAAATCATTCATTTATAATGACTTAAATAATTGCCTAAAAGATGTTCATTTGATAGAAAATCTTTATGTATTTTTCCAATATATACACACATTTATTAAAATAAAATATATATTTATTTTTCTAATGTTTCACATTTTATTTTTGTTATAAAAATTTCTTATTAACAAAAATATGTGTTATGACTATATTAATCAGGTACATTTACATAATGTTTATTTAAATGCTTGAAGGCATATTATATGCCTATACTTCTTTTACTTTTTTTATTTTAATTTAATTTTTATTTTTTTTGCGGTATGCGGGCCTCTCACTGTTGTGGCCTCTCCCATTGCTGAGCACAGGCTCCGGACGCGCAGGCTCAGTGGCCATGGCTCACGGGCCTAGCCACTCTGCGGCATGTGGTATCTTCCCTGACCGGGGCACAGCCCGTGTCCCCTGCATTGGCAGGCAGACTCTCAACCACTGCGCCACCAGGGAAGCCCACTTCTTTTATTTTTATGTTTCCTGACTGTGCCATTTATTAGATTTGAAATATGTGGCAAGTGCATGGATCTATCTGGACATCTGTTTCCTCATCTGTAAAACTCCAAGGACAATGCCTGCTTTTCAGTGTTGTGATGAACATACACACACACACACACACACACACACACACACACACACACTGTGCTACTTGACATGATGCAACGTAGGGGCTGGAAGAGTCAATGTTCTATAACTGCTATTTTTATTTTCATAATTATCAGTAGTATTTTAATTTTAAACTACATGTTGAGGCAAGTATTATAAGAATTTTTTTCATCAGAGCCTAAGAACCAATTAAAAGGTGTAGTTGCAACAAACCTTAAATTATCTGGGATTTTTTTCTATGTTCTTTCTACAGTAACAAGTACCAGCCCTTGCTATCCTGATATTTACCAGGAGCGCTGGTCAACACTTTCCTCCCTTAGTTCATTTAACCCTTTGAGAGTATTGTGAGGAGGTATTATGCCCACTGTATAGATCTGAACACTGAGCCCCAGACTAATTTGTAATTATTAGTAGAAATAATCAAGTTATTTATGATAACTAGATAGATGCTTACCAAATGGTATATCATAAATTTGTAATCATGTGTACCTGATTTTAATGTTCATACTCCCTCCTATTGACCAGACTGTAATTATACCAATTTCTTTTTTTTTTTTTTTGGTCCACACTACACAGAGTGTGGGATCTTATTTCCCTGACCAGGGATGGAACCTGCGCCCCCTGCAGTGGAAGTGCAGTGTCCTAACCACTGGACTGCCAGGGAAGTCCCTATACCTATTTCTTATATTCTCTTTATGTATAGTTCTATATTTAGAAATACCAATTAAAATTTTCTTCATGAGCAATTTTTATATCTGTGACATTCATAAATTACTGAATATAATATCTTGGTGGCACTTTCTGTTTCATATATTGTCATATATTATGAAGAATTTAATGAAGTGACCCATAAATATATTTACAGAATTAATATATAAATGAAGATTGAATGAATGAGAATATCCTAAATTAGTTAGGAGGTAAGAGGTAGGGATAGAATTTTACATCTTTGTCCCTAATGCTTCTCTATTCATATTTTCCAAATAATTATGAGTGGTAGAGACAAGTTCTTTATAGCCTGATTTAAACAGAAACTACACACAGGACTAAGCCTTTGCTGAGATATAAATATTTAAAGGGTAATCTATGTTTACATTAATCCTCTTTAGGAGCCAGAGAAATGATTGTGGGTCCACGTAGCCTAAATTCCTATGTATGATAACATTGAAGGAGGACTCTTACTCAGGATGCTATCAAGTTTCCTGAATAAGAAACATATACACCCCTACCTAAGCAGGAAAGCATGCAACTACAAATACTATACTGTCTACAAAATAGATTTCTGATGTCAACTTCTGCCTTCTCCTAAAGATATAGTAATTACATTTGGTTTTTTTAAGGTTCACTCTGTTTTTTTCCCATAGTTTGGGAAACTTTGTTCTTTCCCTTTTCCTCTGCTAAAATTAATCAATTTCTTAATCAGGGGCCTTCTTAGTCCTTGGAGATTTGACTTAGTCTCAGCTTTGGCTAATCTAGTTGCCCAAGTTTTGCTTCAAGCGTCAAGTCTTTAGCAATGTTTCTTTCCTCTTGGGGGTTGCTTCTGGTGATAAATTGCAAAATGCCTGCTGCTCTCAACCCCAGGGTGCACCCTTCTCTCTAACGTGGGTACTCCTCTTCATAGAATCTGTGTGCTTTCCCTCCCTGCTATGTTTGCCTTCTGTCCTGTTATGGGAATACTCTGTTTCCTTGGATGGAAATGTCACTCTCTAATTCAGATTAAAACAGCAAATGAATTTCCACTCATTGGGCAGTAATGTGGGTCTTCATCAACATACTTCTTCCCTTCTAATGAAGAGAGATGTGGAGTGCATTTTTATTTAATGATGTAATGCTTAATCTTATGTTGGCTATTCTAGGAACACTTACATCACATAAAGCGTCCTTGACTGGAGCATCTCAGACCTTCTGAGGGCCCAGTATTTGCTCTGCTATTCAGCTCTGCCTGATGCTGATGGTGTGCTAAGTGTATTGGCCTCCTGCTAGGAGGTTTACAGGAACAATTTGTCAACAAATAGTAGTGACCTTCGTTGAAAGGTACTAGACTTTACCCAAATTAGAAATGCCTCAAATATTAGGTATTCTTGATAAAACATAAATATGAGCCATTAGGTTTTGGCAAAACAAAACTTCAAAGACATAGCAAACTGTATCATTTTTTTTTTTTTTTTTTTTTCAGTACGCGGGCCTCTCACTGTTGTGGCCTCTCCCATTGCAGAGCACAGGCTCTGGACGCTCAGGCTTAGTGGCCATGGCTCACGGGCCCAGCCGCTCCGCGGCATGTGGGATCTTCCCAGACTGGGGCACGAACCTGTGTCCCCTGCATCTGCAGGCGGACTCTCAACCACGGCACCACCAGGGAAGCCCCCAAACTGTATCATTTTTAACTTTTGCTACTAATCTGTAAAATACCATGGGGAGTACGTAACAAATACCACCATTTATTATCTTGTGAAAGAAAAATGTCTATTAATTTGACTCAGTTTGTGAATATGTTGAAATTTCTCCTTGGTAAAGCATGAACTCTCTGTGCTGGGAATCTTAATTGCACAGTGACCTCTTGCTTTCTCATTTTTTTTTTTTTTTTGTACGTAGGGAAGCTATTGAACCTTCCAGGGTGCATTGTTCCACAGCACCCATACTTTAGAGTTGGCATGCGCTGACAAAAGATTCAAAATGATGGCATGTTTGTAAGTTTTTCTTATTCTTTAAAAGGAAGTAAAAACTAAACAAAGGTACAATATTTCTGCCAATTATTCAAATTTATTCATTATTTTTTTCCTACTTGAAAGCGTTTCTACCATTATGTTTCTTTCCGTATAAACTTTTAAAATAACACAATCACCCAGAGAGTTAAATAGAACTGAAGTGAAGAGAGTATGAAATTATATGACTATGGGTAATATAACCCTAAATAATTTATGCTCAAGCAGAGCAAAAAAATTAAAAATGTATCCCTGTGCTGTAACACAAAGTTCCACCTCATTTTCAGAACTGTTAAAAAACTATTATTTTATGGAAAAATAGAAGCTTCCCTTTTCTTAAAACCCACATATTTCAGTCATTCTTACTGCATCATGTTGCTTCTCGCAGAAACCTTTACAAACTAAACACTGCTCCACAGACCCTAGAGATTATGTAATGGTACATTTTCATTTGATAAGAAAACGGCAAAAGGTGATTGGTTACTCCCACCTCAGGGCCTTGGCACTTACTGTTCTCTCTGCGTGGAACATGTTTCCCCTTATTTCTGAATAAACTTTATCACTTTTAGATCTTAGCTCAACTGTCATCGTTAGGTCTGCTCTAACCACAGTATTTAATAGTACCATTCCCTATCCATCCTCTCAATCTGTATCTTGTTACCTAACTTTTTTATCTTCTTTGCAGGTAATCCCGCTTGATATGTATATACCTTTTTATTCATTTTCCTTCTGTCTCCATCTACTAAAATGTTGACCAAAAAAGAACATAATTTTTCACTGCTGTATCCCCAGTGCCTAAAACAAAACCTACCCAATGATAGGACTTCAACAGATATTGTTTAAAAAAATAAATAAATGAACAAGTTTAAAAGTTATAATTATATATACCATGCTTAATAAAGACTCTCAGAGAATAAGTTATTGGTTCTATTTAATTTACTGATTCTACTGCATGGTCATTTCCCTCCCTGCTTCACATACATGCATAGCCATGAATGACCTCTGATTTTTCTAACTTGCCAGCTATTTACAACTTCAGTGTTCATACCAGTTTCTCAATATGGAATACTTTTCATACCAACCCTCACCCCAATTCCAGCTACAAACATTCTGCTCATCTTTGGAAGCTCAGATTAAAAGATGCTTCCTTCACAAAGCTCTCTATTTTTCCAACCAAAATTAATCAATTGTTTGCTCCCCATTGCTACTGCTATATTCCTGTTATAATTTTTTTTTTTTTTTTCAGTGCGCGGGCCTCTCACTGTTGTGGCCTCTCCTGTTGCGGAGCACAGGCTCCGGACGCGCAGGTTCAGCGGCCATGGCTCACAGGCCCAGCCGCTCCGCACCGGGGCACAAACCCGTGTCCCCTGCATTGGCAGGCGGACTCTCAACCACTACGCCACCAGGGAAGCCCCCTGTTATAATTCTTACTTTAGTTTTTGGATCCCTCTGGCCCCAGCTAGATACTAGAATTTAAACTCTTGGTTAGTAAAGAAATTATCTCTCAATACCATGAGGTATACAGTGTTTTAAAGGTATTTAAAACATTTTGTGATAGAAAAGAAAGAATAAATGAATATGAGTTCATTTTTTCAGTAAATGTTCATAATAATATTGAGATACAGAGAAGGTCATGCTAAAATCATCTCAAGTTGTATTTCGTTAATTTGATCTACCTTTTCAAAACACGAGACCAATTTAAACTGACCAATTTGTATAGAATAAGAACTAAACCTGCAAAATTGTGTATTCTCTCCAAACAATTCTATCCATACATGAATTTGAGGGAAGCATGTTCATAGACGGAATGGTGTCTATTTTAAACAGGAAAAACCATATAATCTGGAGGAATTGAAAGCCTAATGATTCTGTAATAACTCATGTGTTATAAAATGTTGAAACTATCATGTGTAGCCCTTAGTCTGCCATTGCAGTTGCTCAATAGTATAGACACTCAAGATCTAGGCCAATGAATACATTTTGAGTGTATGTCTAGTCATTCTCTCTCATATTTATTTATATATACAACCTGGTGATAATGAGAAAACTTCAAGAAAGAAGATGAGTGTCCCTTTCATCCAAGCCTTCTCACTTTCTAAAGATGTTTCCTGTTGCGTGGGAAGCCAATAAGTATCTGCACTGCCAACATCCTGACACAGCATCAGATCCTGTTCTTTGTGGCCATTTCTTAACATTAGTGGGAAGCAGCACATATTGACACTGAAATCTATTTAAAAGCGAGGTTCCTGACAGCTAAGCATCAAGAAGGCAGAGCCTTCAAAAATGCTCTTTGGCACATTGTGTTGACAGCAGGCTCTATTGACTTTTCCCACTGAACAATCTCATGCCACGGGCTCCACGAGGAGCCTGGGGGAGAAAAGTAGCTGTTTTTTCTTTAGAAACTACCTGCTGTCAGTCAGTGTGCCATCATCTGGGGCAGCAGGTGCTCCACAAGATAAAAAGAAAAGATCGTTAGAGAATCTTTTTCTTTTCCTTGCCATTTTTTGACAATTCATTGATGGTGGGACCTAGTTGTGATGAAAGTTCAGTTTACTTTGACAAGATAGCTTTTTCTACGTTGGCTATTAACCTGATCATTGGCCTGTGAAAGATTAGGGAAAGGGAAAACATAAAAATTTGTCTTTCCCTATCTTGACTCGAAGAATCATGCCTGCATTTCAAATACAGCTTCCCCAAACCGATTGCTATGTAAGTGTTTCACTTTTGTTGTTTTTTAAATCTGTCCCTTTTGAAATCTATGGTCTACAGGAAGATTATACTATGCATGATGTTACTGTGCTGTATTGGCTGAGGTGGATGAACTGATTGTAAGGTCAGTAGATTAAATGCATGTAACTCTGTGTTATGGTATTGGTCATAATTTACCGACCAGAACAAGTGACAGTGTGCAATGTCACGCTTTCACAACTTGATTTCCTATTCTTGTAGTGATAATACAAGGCTGCTTTGTGTCTGGATTAGCAGCCAGAATGTGTACCTGTCTGCAGAGAGGTCACAGAAAAATTCATGGAAGATGCCAAAGGTTATAGAATGTCAAATGTTACTACTCGTAGGAAACAGTAGCAAATCATGAATGCAGTTGGAAAATGCACGTGAATATTATGTGTTAAAAATAACAGGTGAAGGAGGCATTTGGTTTAAGCAACGAATTAATTTTAAGTCAAAGCCGTCACTATCACAACTGAAGGAAAGAAAGATTTTAAAATGTTCTTGTTAAAAATGAACATGGGAAAAAGAAGACAGGGAGTCATATGTTACAAGCAAGATCAAGAAAGATTAGATTGAAGCCAAACATATTCATTTAACTATAATACTATGTATATAATTGTGAATATATATTTAAAATTAAAACTTCACTACAAATTGCTACATTTAAAGTGATGATAAATACTATAGACAACACAAAATCAAACATACCATAACATTCTGAGTAATTAATTTCCTAATTATTTTCCTAATTATTTTTTCCACATTATTAGGTTCCATAATCTTTGGTTACTCTTCATATTTTTGTAATGTCTGTTTCTATAGAGAGACTAGAAAAATAGTTGATTATTTTCCCTAACAGAGTTGATCAAAATTTGTCCTTTAGAATCAACAGTTTAGAATAGCTTTCTCGGGCTTCACTGCCTGAACTTGATTTGGCCTGGTGGGGTGCATAAAACATGGAGCTTCGCACACAGCCATCCTCAGCATGTCATACTGCTGCAGGGTTGTGTTCTAAACACAGGGGTCCTGAATAATTCCCATCCCAAAAGAAAACAAGTGTCTGGTGCATTCTTAATTATTTACACTCCATTATCTAAAATCTTCTTCACAGGGAGTACCTTTGCCCAGGCAGCCATGGGAACCAAATTCTTCCCGAAATTGTCTAATGACTGGAAGAATTTTTTTTTTTTTTGTGGTACGCGGGCCTCTCACTGTTGTGGCCTCTCCCATTGCGGAGCACAGGCTCCGGAGGTGCAGGCTCATCGGCCATGGCTCACGGGACCAGCCGCTCCTCGGCATGTGGGATCTTCCCAGACTGGGGCACGAACCTGTGTCCCCGGCATCGGCAGGTGGACTCTCATCCATTGCGCCACCAGGGAGGCCCTGGAAGAATTTTTAACAGATCATTTTCGGCTTCTGTATCTGTGCTGGGAGTATTGACAAAGTGGCAAGCTGTTTAATTTCCTGAGGCTCTGGACTAGGAAACCAAAAGGTCAGGCTAAGGAGATGGTTTATTATGGTGGCAGAGGACTGGTCAAGAAGTTGTTTGGTTTTTTATAAAGAGCTTTATTGAAATAGAATTCTCATACCGTACAGCACACTTGTTTAAAGTGTACACTTCATTGGTCTTTCATATATTCAGCATTGTGAGTCATCATCACAATTTAATTTCAGAATCTTTCCATCACCCTGGAAAGAAACCCCATACCATTTAGCATTCACTTCCATCCTCCCCTCCAGCCCATGGCAGTCACTAACCTACTTTCTATCTCTATGGATTTGCTTATGCTGAACATTTTATGTAAATGGAATTACACGATATTGTTCTTTTGTGTCTGGCTTCTTTCAATTAGCATAATGTTTTCAAGGTTTATCCATGTTGTAGCATGTATTAATACTTTGTTCCTTTTTATTGTTGAATAATATTTCATAATATAGATATACCACATTTTATCAAGCTCACAAAGAAGAGGTATGCGAGCACACAGCAAGATGATGGCAACCGGCAAGCCAGGAAGAGTTCTCACCGGAACCCTACCATGCTGGCACCCTAGTCATAGACTTCTTTTCTTTGGAACTGCGAAAAAATAAATCTCTGTTGCTTAGAACAGCCAGTCTGTGGTATGTTGTTATGGAAGCCCAAGCTGACTAACACAAATGTATAATAACTTCTCAGGTCTGAGTTACATGGGTCTCCTCCTTAGAGACAGTCATCATTTGATCAGTTGAAGTGTCATGCGTTTTACAGTCATGTTCCATAGCTTTGATCTGAATTACATAATATGAAAGCTCTGGTGATTTTCAAGCACGGCAAACACCTAAGATGTTTAAACCAAATATCTGCCATGAAGCCTAAGATCTAGATGAAATTGGGTCAAATTCCTATTTTATACCCCTATGTGTATATGTTTATCCCAAATTTCTAGAAATGTCTTTGAGGCTATATTCTCATTGCCACTTTTACTTCTACTGATTTCACTAGGTTTATGAAATATCTTTCATTTTTCCTGTTCTGCAACACAAGGAGCCAACTGCAGTTCTCAGTCCACTCATTTTACTCACATGCACATAAGCATACAAATGCATATACCCACTTTTGTGAGTGATGTGTGTTAAACTTTATTAAGAATATAAGGAGAAGTGGGATCTTTACTTTGTGGTAATGCTAACCCTTACCAGTTAACTGTTAGGTATTCACAAATGAGTGTTTGACACTAACATTCACCATTGTAATTAACAAACCACTAGTTCTGGCAGTAAAAACTGGCTTTGGACCTGGCAGGATGATTAACAAAACATCAGCCTTAGGTCGTGTATTTCCTGATGAATGCTAGCTGACTCAGAGCTTTCTTGTTTATAACCTGGATGTTGACCTAAATAAGAATACATAATTTTCTTACTGTGTATAAGTGTGGTGGCAGAACAATGGCTCCCCAAATATGTTCAAGTCTTAATTCTAGAACCTATGAATAAATATGTTACCTTTCATGGCAAAAGGGACCTTGCTGAGATGATGAAGATTAGGAAATTTGAGATGGGGAGAGTACCCTGGATATCCAGGTGGACCCAATCTAACCTATGGGTCCTTAAAACTGGAAAACCTGTCTTAAATGTGGTCAGAGAGAGGGACACATGACTAGAGAAGAATGGTCAGAGAGGTGCTATATTCCTGGCTTTAGATGGAGGAAAGATGCCACAAGCCAAGGAATGTGGGGGGCCTCTAGAAGCTGGAAAAATCAAGAAAGTAGGTTTTCCCCTGGAGCCCCCAGAAGGGAGCATGCCCCTGCCAACATCTTAATTTTAGCTCATCTTAATTTTAGTCTTAATTTTAGACTCTTGTTGAACTTCCAACCTACAGAACTGCAAACTAATGCATTTGTTTTAGGTCATTAAAGTTGTAATAATTTGTTACATCAGCAAGAGAAAATAAATACAGTAAGAAAATGTTTTTAAATAAATTATAGGCATTGTAAAAACAAGGGTTGTTTATAGCAGGATTGCTTCTCTAGCTGAAAAATCAAACATCATAAATGGTCAACAATAGGGAATTCCCTGGAAGTCCAGTGGTTACGACTTCACGCTTTCACTGCCGAGGACTGGGTTCAATCCCTGGTCAGGGAACTAAGATCCTGCAAGCCACACAGCATGGCCAAATTTTTTTAAATAAATAAATGGTTAATGATAGGGCATTGCTTAAATAATGTGATATTCAAATAATTGAATAATAAACAATCATTAAAGATGGTTATACAATCATATATTTTAAAAACTAAGAGAATATTTATAATATAATTTTAAAAAGGAGTTCAGCTCATTATGATTAATTTGGTTATTTTGGTCCTTTTTTTCCTTCCAATACACTTTGTGTGTTTTTACAACTGTATTCTTTCCCTGACAATTACAGAGGTAATATTGAAATTAAAGTGAAAGGTGAGGAAATTGTGTAGTCAATAATTATTAAAGAAAAACTAACAAACAGAACCCAGATGTTTGTACATTCTAATCTAGTTATCACGTACTAATCAATTAAGTTCTAATAGTTTTATGTTCATGAATAGATGGGTTAGATTATTTCCTAATTCAGTTATGTTCTAATGCAATCCATAAACTCTGGGATAGTTAATAGATACTTGCTTGAAAAGATAGAATTTGATATTGGTTTGAAGGATGGACAGGATTTAGATATGTTGAATGACTGCTCTCAGGATTTTCTTTCATTTTTTTCTGCTATCAAAACCTTTTGCTATATTACTAAATCTAAATTCACACATCTTGTGAATTTAGTATGTATGTTGGAGACAAATGCAGAACTTGCAATATATTTATTCAACAGTGTATGAAAGGGTCAGTTTTATATTATATGCTCTAAAAGTGTCAAATAGCAGAATGTCTACAACTCTTCTTTGGTTGTTAGAAGGATAAAGTATGCCAAATAATGAGGAAAAATGATGCAGTTTTTTAGCACATAACTTAAAATGCATCTTAAAAAAACAAACAAAAAGTTCTTGAGTGGGGATTATGGCACTTATCAGCATACTAATTCAATTTTGAAATTCTGGCTTCAAACTAGACTGAAATCAACTCCTGACCAAGGATACTATTTCATGTTTCCTTTTGACATCACACAATAGGATAATAAGAAAAAAGATTAAATAGGTGCTTAATTGGCATTACTTTAATGTTTGGCTTAGTTCTTCCACCTTGCTCTCTAATAAACCAGCACAAAAAAGCTATAACTAAGTGGATTTTCTCAGACACAATTCTGATCATTTTATTGTTACATTGTGGATTTTAGCACATATTATACCTATTGTCTGATACTATTTGGCATCTACATATCTTTAAAGATTTTTCTTATTGTCATTGTTATTTTAAGAATTGACAATAATCTAGGTCATGTGTCAGCACACTAGGGCCTGCATTCCAAGTCCAGCCATAAATTAAGCTATATTGGAATTCAGCCATCCTTATTCATTTGCATATTGTCTACAGTTGTTTTTGCACCAGGTTGATAAAGTTGAGTAGCTGGGACAGAGACTCTAGGACCTGCACATAAGTAAGTGTGTGGTTAGCTTAATGCATATTGACTTCTTTAAGAAGTAATCAAATAGCAAAAGTCAGTTCACTACGTAAAAGGATTATTTTAGTTATTTCTTTTTGGACCACATCCTTCTTTTTGTCCCCCAGTATTAGAATAAAATACGTTTTCAGGTTTGGCCTCAAAATAATAAAAACACAATAAACCCATCACAATTAATAGGTGTCTATTTACACACATGAAGCATGTAGATGTGCTGAAAGGGTCTTATTTGCAGGAAAATTGTTATACCAGCTCTGTTTTGTTTCTACCATACTTTACAAACACATATTTATGTTGCTTTACATTTGAAAACTTCTATACACTATTCCACTAAATATTTGTTTGGCCTTCATTTCATTTTATTTTTCAAGTACACTAATGCGTATTCGATTATAGGTCATTTTACTGTTTCCCTAGAGTAAATCCCTATCTATCTATATTTCTTTAGGACCTGACTAGATTTAGCACCACCTTCCAGTTGAGAAGTCCTGGTTATATTTGTTTCCTTATTTATGAAGTATTAAGGAAGATCAGACTTAACTTTTTTTTTAACATCTTTATTGGAGTATAATTTCTTTACAATGGTGCATTAGTTTCTGCTGTATAAAAAAGGGAATCAGCTATACATGTACATATATCCCCATATCCCCTCCCTCTTGCGTCTCCCTCACACCTTCCCTATCCCACTTCTCCAGGTGGTCACAAAGCATGAAGCTGATCTCCCTGTGCTATGCGGCTGCTTGTCACTAGCTATTTTACATTTGGTAGTGTATATATGTCCATGCCACTCTCTCACTTTGTCCCAGTTTACCCTTCCCCCTCCCGGTGTCCTCAAGTCCATTCTCTAGGTCTGTGACTTTCTTCCTGTCCTGCCCCTAGGTTCTTCAGAACAATTTTTTTTTTTTCAGATTCCACGTATATGTGTTAGCATATGGTATTTGTTTTTCTCTTTCTGACTTACTTAACTCTGTATGACACTCTCGAGGTCCATCCAACTCACTACAAATAACTCAATTTCGTTTCTTTTTATGGCTGAGTAATATTCTATTGTATATATGTGGCACATCTTCTTTATCCATTCATCTGTCAATGGACACTTAGGTTGCTTCCATGTCCTGGCTATTGTAAATAGAGCTGCAATGAACATTGTGGTACATGACTTTTTTTTTTCTTAACATCTTTATTGGAGCATACTTGCTTTACAATTGTGTGTTAGTTTCTGCTTTATAACAAAGTGAAACAGCTATACGTATACATATATCCCCATATCTCTTCCCTCTTGTGTCTCCCTCCCTCCCACCCTCCCTATCCCACCCCTCTAGGTGGTCACAAAGCACCAAGCTGATCTCCCTGTGCTATGCAACGGCTTGCCACTAGCTATCGGTTTTACATTTGGCAGTGTAAATATGTCCATGCCACTCTTTCACTTCGTGCCAGCTTTCCCTTTCCCCTCCCTGTGTCCTCAAGTCCATTCTCTACATCTGCGTCATTATTCCTGTCCTGCCCCTAGGTTCTACATAACCATTTTTTTTTTTAGATTCCACATATTTGTGTTAGCATACGGTATTTGTTTTTCTCTTTCTGACTTACTTCACTCTGTATGACAGACTCTAGGCCCATCCACCCCACTACAAGTAACTCAATTTCATTTCTTTTTATGGCTGAGTAATATTCCATTGTATATATGTGCCACATCTTCTTTATCCATTCATCTGTCGATGGACACTTGGGTTGCTTCCATGTCCTGGCTATTGTAAATAGAGCTGCAATGAACATTGTGGTACATGACTCTTTTTGAATTATGGTTTTCTCAGGGTATATGTCCAGTAGTGGGATTGCTGGGTCGTATGGTAGTTCTATTTTTAGTTTTTTAAGGAACCTCCATACTGTTCTCCATAGTGGCTATATCAATTTACATTCCCGCCAACAGTACAAGAGGGTTCCCTTTTCTCCACACCCTCTCCAGCATTTATTTTTTGTAGATTTTTTAATGACGGCCATTCTGACAAGTGTGAGGTGATACCACATTGTAGTTTTGATTCGCAATTCTCTAATGACTAGTGATGTTGAGCATCTTTTTGTGTGCTTGTTGGCAATCTGTATATCTTCTTTGGACAAATGTCTATTTAGATCTTCTGCCCATTTTTGGATTGGGTTATTTGTTGTTTTGATATTGGGCTGCATGAGCTGCTTGTGAATTTTGGAGGTTAATCCTCTGTCAGTTGCTTCATTTGCAAATATTTTCTCGCATTCTGAGGGATGTCTTTTCATCTTGTTTATGATTTCCTTTGCTGTGCAAAAGCTTTTAAGTTTCATAGGTCCCATTTGTTTATTTTTGTTTTTATTTCCCTTACTCTAGGAAGTGGGTCAAAAGGATGTTGTTGTGATTTATGTCATAGAGTGCTGCCTATATTTTCCTCTAAGAGTTTTATAGTGTCTGGCCTTACATTTAGGTCTTTAATCCATTTTGAGTTTATTTTTGTGTATGGCGTTAAGGAGTGTTCTAATTTCATTCTTTTACATGTAGCTGTCCAGTTTTCCCAGCACCACTTATTGAAGACGGCGTTTTTTCTCCATTCTATATTCTTGCCTCCTTTATCAAAAATAAGGTGGGGCTTCCCTGGTGGTGCAGTGGTTCAGAGTCCACCTGCCATTGCGGGAGACACGGGTTCGTGCCCCGGTCTGGGAGGATCCTGCATGCCGCGGAGCGGCTGGGCCCGTGAGCCATGGCCGCTGGGCCTGCATGTCTGGGGCCTGTGCTCCACAGCGGGAGAGGCCGCAGCAGTGAGAGGCCCGCATATCACCAAAAAATAATAATAATAATAAGGTGATCATATGTGTGTGGGTTTATCTCTGGGCTTGCTATCCTGTTCCATTGATCTATATTTCTCTTTTTGTGCCAGTACCATACTGTCTTGACTACTGTAGCTTTGTAGTATAGTCTGAAGTCTGGGAGCCTGATTCCTCCAGCTCCATTTTTCTTTCTCAAGATTGCTTTGGCTGTTCAGGGTCTTTTGTGTTTACATAAAAATTGTGAAATTTTTTTGTTCTAGTTCAGTGAAAAATGCTTTTGGTAGTTTGATAGGGATTGCATTGAATCTGTAGAATGCTTTGGTAGTATAGTCATTTTCACAATGTTGATTCTTCTAATCCAAGAACATGGTATATCTCTCCATCTGTTTGTATCATCTTTAATTTCTTTCATCAGTGTCTTATAGTTTTCTGCATACAGTTCTTTTCTTTCCTTAGGTAGGTTTATTCCTATGTATTTTATTGTTTTTGTTTCATTGGTAAATATGCATGTTTCCCCAATTTCTCTTTCAGATTTTTCATCATTAGTGTATAGGAATGCAAGAGTTTTCTGTTCATTAATTTTTTATCCTGCTACTTTACCAAATTCATTGATTAGCTCTAGTATTTTTCTGGTAATGTCTTTAGGATTTTCTATGTATAGTATCATGTCATCTGCAAACAGTGACAGCTCTTTTTCTTCTTTTCCATTTTGGATTCCTTTTATTTCTTTTTCTTCTCCGATTGCTGTGGCTAAAACTTCCAAAAGTATGTTGAATAAGAGTGGTGAGAGTGGGCAACCTTGTCTTGTTCCTGATCTTCATGGAAATGTTTTCAGTTTTTCACCATTGAGGACGATGTTGTCTGTGGGTTTGTCTTATATGGCCTTTATTATGTTGAGGTAAGTCCCCTCTATGCCTACTTTCTGGAGGGTTTTTATCATAAATAGGTGTTGAATTTTGTCGAAATATTTTTCTGCATCTATTGAGATGATCATATGGTTTTTATCCTTCAATTTGTTAATATGGTTTTTCACATTGATTGATCTGCATGTATTGAAGAATCCTTGCATTCCTGGGATCAACCCCTCTTGATCAGGTTGTTTGATTCTTTTAATGTGCTGTTGGATTCTGTTTGCTAGTATTTTGTTGAGGATTTTTACATCTATGTTAATCAGATATTGGCCTGTAGCTTTCTTTCTTTGTGACATCTTTTTCTGGTTTTGGTATCAGGGTGATGGTGACCTCATAGAATGAGTTTGAGAGGGTTCCTCCCTCTGCTATATTTTGGAGGAGTTTGCAAAGGATAGGTGTTAGCTCTTCTCTAAATGTTTGATAGAATTCACCTGTGAAGCCATCTGGTCCTGAGCTTTCGTTTATTGGAAGATTTTTAATCATAGTCTCAATTTCAGTGCTTGTGATTGGTCTGTTTATATTTTCTATTTCTTCCTGAGTCAGTCTCAGAAGGTTGTGCTTTTCTAAGAATGTGTCCATTTCTACAAGGGTGTCCATTTTATTGGCTTATAGTCCTTTACTGTCATTACTCTGAATTCTTTTTCAGGTAGACTGCCTATTTCTTCTTCATTTGTTTAGTCTGGTGGGTTTTTACCTTGCTCCTTCATCTGATGCATATTTCTCTGGATTCTCATTTTGCTTAATTTACTGTGTTTGGTGTCTCCTTTTCATGGGCTGCATGTTTGTAGTACCCGTTGTTTTTTGTATCTGCCTCCCCATGAGTAAGTTTTGTTCGTGGCTTGTGTAGGCTTCCTGGTGAAGGGGACTGGTGCCTGTGTTCTGGTGGATGAGGCCTCGTCTTGTCTTTCTGGTGGGCAGGACCACATCCACAAAACACAGTGGTGTGTTTTGAGGTGTCCGTAAACTTATTATGATTTTAGGCAGCCTCTCTGCTAATGGCTTGGGTTGTGTTCCTGTCTTGCTAGTTTTTTGGCATGGGGTGTCCAGCACTGGAGCTTGCTGGTTGTTGAGTGGAGCTGGGTCCTAGCACTGAGATGGAGATCTCTGGGAGAGCTCTCGCTGACTGATATTACATGAGGCCGGGAGGTCTCTGGTGGTTCAGTGTCCAAACTCGGCTCTCCCACCTCAGAGGCTCAGGCCTGACACCTGGCTGGAGCACAAAGACCCTGTCAGCCCCATGGCTCAGAAGAAAAGGGAGAAAAGAAAAGAAAGAAGGAAAAAAATAAAATTAAATGAAGTTATGAACATTTGAAAAAAATTATTAAAACAAAAAAATTAAAGAGTAATAAGAAAAAAGAAAGAAAGAAAGAAGAGAACAACCAAACAAAGAAATAAAATCACCAATGGTAACAAGCGCTAAAAAGTATACTGAAAAAAAAAAACAAACAGAAAGATAGAACTCTAGGACAAATCATAAGAGCAAACTATTCAGACAAAATCACACAAAGAAGCATATACATACATACTCACAAAAAGAGAAAAAGGAAAAAATATATATATAAAAGAAAAAGGAAGAGAGCAACCAAATCAGTAAACAAATCTACCAATAAAAATAAGCTCTAAATACTACACTAAGATAAACATAAAACCAGAAACAAATTAGATGCAGAAAGCAAAACCGAAGTCTACAGTTGCTCGCAAAGTCCACTGCCTCTATTTTGGGATGATTCGTTGTCTATTCAGGTATTCCACAGATACAGGGTACATCAAGTTGATTGTGGAGATTTAATCCACCGCTCCTGAGGCTGCTGGGAGAGATTTCCCTTTCTTTTCTTGCACAGCTCCCGGGGTTCAGCTTTGGTTTTGGCCTCGCCTCTACGTGTAGGTCGCCTGAGGGCGTCTGTTCTTCGCTCGGACAGGACGGGGTTAGAGGAGCAGCTGATTTGGGGGCTCTGGCTCACTCAGGCTGGGGGAAGGGAGGGGTATGGATGCAGGGCGAGCCTGTGGTGGCAGAGGCTGGCGTGATGTTGCAACAGCCTAAGGTGCACCGTGCGTTCACCCGGGGAAGTTGTCCCTGGATCACGGGACCCTGGCAGTGGTGGACTGCACAGGCTTCCGGGATGGGAGGTGTGGATAGTGACCTGTGCTTGCACACAGGCTTCTTGGTGGCTGCAGCAGCAGCCTTAGAGTTTCATGACCATCTGTGGTGTCCACGCTGATAGTCGGCTCCTGCCTGTCTCTGGAGCTTGTTTAGGTGGTGTTTTGAATCCCCTCTGCTCGCGCACGCCAAAACAATGGTCTCTTGCCTCTTCGGCAGGTCCAGACTTTTTCTGGACTCCCTCCCGACTAGCCGTGGTGCACTAACCCCCTCAGACTGTGTTCACACTGCCAGCCCCAGTCCTCTCCCTGGGATCTGACCTCCGAAGCCCGAGCCTCAGCTCCCAGCCCCCGCCCATCCCGGCAGGTGAGCAGGCAAGCCTCTCGGGCTGGTGAGTGCTGGTCGGCACCGATCCTCTGTGCGGGAATCTCTCCACTTTGTCCCCTGCACCCCTGTTGCTACGCTCTCCTCCATGGCTCTGAAGCTTCTCCCCCACTCTGGCACCCGCAGTTTCTGCCCACAAAGGGGCTTCCTAGTGTGTGGAAACCTTTCCTCCTTCACAGCTCCCTCCCACTGGTGCAGGTCCCGTCCCTATCCTTTTGCCTCTGTTTTTTCTATTTTCTTTTGCCCTACCCAGGTATGTGGGGAGTTTCTTGCCTTTTGGGAAGTCTGAAGTCTTCTTCCAGCATTCAGTAGGTGTTCTGTAGGAGTTGTTCCACATGTCGATGTATTTTTGATGTATTTGTGGGGAGGAAGGTGATCTCTGCATTTTATTCCTCTGCCATCTTGAAGGTCCCCCTAGACTTAACTTTGATCCCAATGAAAATCTGCTAGATAATTATGAATATATATTCACCTGTTGTTACAATTCAGCTAAGTTTTCAACCATTTAGCAGCTTCTGTGCAATTAATTTGAAATACCAGTGAAACAGTGTAAAACACTGTGAAATCATGTTATACACCTGACAGTTTTTTAGAAACAGAAGTTGACCACATTGAAATAAAAATCAGATGAATTTATATTTTTAATTTTAGATGTAATGCTTTTTACCCTTACTTATTTTGAAAGTACATAAATGCATATATTTCCTGCTGTATGATTAATATACTATTTTAAATATCTTTTTTCTATTTTCTTATCTATGATTCTGAGTCTCACGTATAAAATGTAGAAAGTAATACTTAACTCAAGGTTGTTGAAAATATTGAAACATTATGTATGTAAAAGCACTTTATCAACTATAAACAAGGAGAAAAAAATATATTATTTCCCATTTTTATGACCATCACACTGTTCCTTTCTTTGCAACTAGTATTTACAACACAGCAGTTATTAAATTCTAATGCTATAGCTTATTATTATTGAACATTATTTAGTATAATTATTTTTAATTGAAGAAGGTTTTTACTCTTAATTATATTAGAAAGATAAAGTATCAACATTGATGATAAACAAGTTTACTAAATACTACTATGCTAGGCATTGTGTTTGGTACATTATACAAGAAATATAAATATTCTCAATTCTTACTAGCTTACGACCATACAATTAATGCCATAGTAACCATTAAATCTAATGCCACAAGTTCGTTGTCACGCAGAAACTCAAGCTGCATGAAAAATGCTCTTTCAAGTTCCCAAGTTCCCAACAGATATTTTGGCAATATCCAAGGTGTGTTGTGTTTATAAATTAGCCCTGACATTAACATGGGAAAGTCATTGCCCTCTCTACTGAGCTAAAATTCTGCTGAGTAGAAGTTCTACACTTCTGGAAATCCACAACCATGACTGTAATTCAAGCTACAGATTTGCCAGTGCCAATGGGCTGGAAAGCCCTGACCATTAATACACTTGATCCTCATAGTACACAAGATTTAAAGAAAAGAAACCTCTTATGCAAGAATTCTTGACCTGAGAAATTTCTGGTTTACCCAGAGTCCCTGTCAAACCAGATGACATATGTGACACCAGGACGGGTCAGACCAGATCCAAATGTGAGCCTTTTAACTGCAACGGAAACATTTACATCCTTCTGACCTACTGGCCTTCTAGCTGAGTCTAGCTCATTATGAGGGAATAATTTCTGGTGGCTGTGAAGGTTGGGGGTGTTTCATATTATATAAAAACTTATTTCTTTACCAACTTCTTAGCCACACACCAGTTCACCAAACATTGTATGTATACCTTAATCAACCCTAAAAAAGAACACCATTTTTGTTCCCTGACAAGCATGAAGGTATTCTGAGCCACCATATAAATCATGAGAAAAAATGCAAGGCTTGGTCTGTGCTAAAGAGGTTTGTGCTTTAGAAAAAGAGTATCATCTAAGCAAATGCATCTGCATCTCAAATCTCATTTAAGTGTGCATTATCCAATTTTTTCATTCTTTAGACTCATGAAGTAGATCTAGTAGAATTACCATTTGAAAAATAATGAAATTGAGGCTCAGAAAACTGTAAATCATGTGTTCATAGTTGCATCGTATAAGGGTTAAAATTCAAATGCTGGCTTATGTGAGTTCAATGCCTTTTCTCATATTTATAACATTAGAAAATTATAACATTATACATAGTACACATACATGTAACATACACATATACATATAACATGAGACATATATCATTATTATTATTACTAGATAATTTAGGAGCATTGAGACTCTCTGCTACCTCTCCCCGATCTTCCTGAGTGTTTTGTTGTGTGTGTATGTGTGTGTGTGAGTCTGTGTATTTTCTTGGCTGCATGTGATCATTTGCAGTAAGGTGAGATGGGAGAGGGTGCTGAAGAATCTACGCTAACTCTATGCGAGCATACAGAGTAGCTCATTGCTAGTCTTTTCCTCAGTCCCTCTGACCCTCTCCCCACAGCCTACCTATATTATACAGGAGTTCAAGTTGAGACCTGAAAGCTTCTCTGAAAACTTTAACCTGAAAGCACGTTACCATGCTGCAAACATCTAGAAGTAACAATTGATTATTTGAAGGTGCCTGGCATGGTTTTAAATAGACAAAGTGTACTATACCAAAATTTCTCCTGAAATATGAATTGTCCCTAAAATCAAATTCTCAGAAAGAAAGTAAGAACACAAAGTATCTGAGATATGTTCAAATCCAAGGGAGCTGTCAGGTTATTAGCAAGACTTGTTACAGATGTCTTCACGGAACCCTCAGCAGCACAACACAAAATTGCACAGGACCTGCATTACAATGGCTGCTGAGGAGTATAGGTTACATGTGTGCACGTGGGTGGTATTTGTCATAATATTATGCCACATGTTTTCGAATAGTCAAGTGCTAGTGCTAGGCTGACTCCACATATCTAGGCTTTGACAGGCTCAGAATACAAGCATTCCAATGGATAATGTGATTCCCATGGACAAATAACATGAACACTTCTTCCTTTCAAATCTCAAGTAAGAGACTCCATCCCTAGGAGGACCAGTGACCTCTGGGTTAATATTGGCAAGAGTGCTGTCAAACCTATTAACATATTGCCATCATTTTTTTCCTTTCGAGAAGCTCTGTTGTAAAGAATACTCAGTCACCTTTGGACAGCTCTTTCTACCAGTGGTCTTCAATCTTACAATTCCTACAATTATATATGACCTCATAAACATGAAAGTAAGTTGATCCATCCCAAAGATGTTTTTCCTAATGCTTCTTCACTAAAACAAAATAGAACACAAAACAATTCAAAGAAAAAAGACTTTAAAAATGGCTACCAGTCATAATAAAAGACATTGATTTTGTTACACTAATCAGAGAAAAAACAAAAAAACTGAAAAAAATCATGTTTTTGTCAAAAGAAATTACTTATAAATTACAAGATTTTAATTTGTGTATGCTTTATCTGTTTAAACAAAAATTTTCTTCCAACTGAAAATAGATGGCCCTCTCTTATGAATTACCAGGGATGGAAGCCAGGTCCCCTACAGTGGAAGTGCAGAGCCCTAACCACTAGACAGCTAAAGAATTCCCACTAAACTTGTATTCCTTTTTTACGAATGTGGACTATCAGTGATGTAGTATACTTGAAAGCAGTATATTCAAAACGCCTGGAAACCTGTTGAAATGTAAATTCTGATTCAGTTGTGCAGAGGTGGGGCCTGATCATTTGTGTAATGTCAATGGGATCATACTTTAAATAGAGGTTCTAGTATAGAAACTGCACTTGCTCTAGATAAACATTATCTGTCAGATCATAAATGTATGTAATTGAGATGTGTGTTTTGCAGAGTAGTTCTTAATCGAGAAACACAAAACATAAAAGCTTACATCGATGAACAGTTTCTTTATACCATAGATTTACTAAAAAAGTAGTGTAACCTCTACTGTATTTAATTCATTCATTCATTTAACAAATCCTTATATAATGTATATGTAATTATACAATGCGTGTATGTACCATAGTCCTTATGTAAATCTTATATAATTATATAAAGCACATGTCAGGTCCTGCTCCATATATTTTATGGTTAGAAGCCTCCTTTCTCCTTATAACCTATGAGGGAGAGACTATTTTTTCCTTCACTTTACCAGTGAGGAAATTAAGATATAGAATGATTAAGTGACTTATTTAATGTCACAGTCTATTAACTCTAACATCCCAGTGGCTAAAATACTTCTAGATTTTCTTAAAGGAGTGAAAATTCCACTATGCTAAAATTTTCTCACATTATTTGCTAAATAATAATTTTAAAAGTCATATTCAACTTTTAAAAAAATTTAGTACTTAATAGGTGCCTAAAGTTATGCTAGGGCTTTTTATCCCCTTACTTAATTTTCTTAATAACACTGTGAGACATGTGCCATTATCACCAGTTTGCAGGTAAAGCTGCAAAGACCAAAATGAGTAAAGTATCTTGACTTAAGTTGGAAATCATAGGCAGCACCACATTCAGGTCTACAGAAGCCAAGCAGGCTTTTTTTTTTTTTTTTTGTGGTACGCGGGCCTCTCACTGTTGTGGCCTCTCCCGTTGCAGAGCACAGTCTCCGGACGCACAGTCCCAGCGGCCATGGTTACCGACCCAGCCGCTCCGCGGCATGTGGGATCTTCCCGGACCGGGGCACGAACCCGTGTTCCCTGCATCGTCAGGCGGACTCTCAACCACTGCGCCACCAGGGAAGCCCAAGGCTTTTTTTTAATGTGTGTTATGTTGACCCCCCAAGAATTATACAGATTATGTAAAAAATAATAGAGTTCACCTATGAAAACTGGACGTTTCTTTAAATATATGTAATGTTTGAGTTAGCATTTTGTATCTCAACACAATTTAAATAAGTTGATATTTTTAGTTATATTAAATAGTACATAACTCAATAATTAATTTATTCCTTTTTTTAAAAAAGATTCAAAAAAAGATTTGTTGTTACTTGTAAAAGGCTTGAAAAATAATTTGAAGATAAATATATTATTTCAAATTATTAATAATGTGGTTTGTAAATACCTAAACTAGTTTTAAATTTAGTGAAAATTAGGCCATGGAGAGTTAAATGGATGTTTTCTCTTTTAGGTCACTATCTGAATGCTCTTGATATTTAATTAATCAAATCTAGTAATTATATAGCTGTATTCCTTACTATGGATTTAATATCAAAGCTTTCTGAGAATTTTCAGGAGGAAGAGACAAGCAACTAAAAAAACATGAACAGTTGGTTCTAAAAATGTAACAGAAGAAATAAAATTGTATCCATAAACACACAAGGTAAGAGGTTATAAAACCCTGGGGAGGCCAGTGACACTAATGGAACAGGCAGAGTGGGAAAGGACAGCTGCTAGCTGCCTTTTACTCAGAGATGGTATTACTGTAGACAAACCAATTTGCAACTGTCACTCAAAGGCATAACCTTCACACTCACCTTTTGCAAATTATCAGGACCATATCCTTCCAATAATAGGCATGCATGCCCATGGATACGTATTGAGAGCGATGCCTGACTTAAAAGGTTAATCCACATTTAAAAATAAATGTCTCATACTGACATTATAAACAATGAATTATTTTGGTTCTTACTTTTCTCTTTTTTATACTTTTTCTCAACATGAATGTTGGACTTTTGATCTCATTCATTCATTTCCTTTCTTTCTCTCCTCTCCTTGTCCTTGTTCCTTTCACTTTTTCTTTTTTCTTTTCTTCTCTTTCACCTTCGCCCAGGGCCTCAGGGCCAGGAGCAGATCAAGCCAAAGGAACACCCAAGCAAACTTAAAATTTTAGAGCATCTGAAAACAGATGAACTGTATATATTTTCCCAACACTTTGGTATGGGACTTGGGAGCAATTGATTTTCTGTTTATAAAAATTAAAAATCTTTTATTTGGTGTAACCCATACACAGGTAGTGTCCTTAATGTTCCAGTTCCTCCCAAACAAAGCTTCACTTTGTAAGAAGAGTCACAGTTGATAGAGTTTTACCTCGCATTCTATAAGGGAGCTGGAAAAGGGAATTTACTAACAAAACCCCAAATTTTTCTTTTTTAAAAAATCCATTAGTCTCTGTTCTCAGCCTCCATCCAGCAAACCTCTGCTTTCTCTTTCCCCTTTAACACTCAGTCTTCTGGATTCCCCATTCCCATCTTTTAGGTCTCACCTGCTCAGGGGCTTCTCAATCTTAATGTCTAAACCCACTAGTTAATATTGTTTTTTAAGAATGTGAAAGCCAGTAGAGGAGAATGAAGCTATTAGACAATAAACACTGACATATAAATTCTATCAAACTCTTGGAAATTTGTGCTGAGGAAGACTCAGCAAGGAGATGGAAACATTCTGGCACCCCAAGTCTCCAAATTTTAGGGAGAATGGTGGAATATTCTAGGTCAGACTGATTTCTTCTGCAATAATCCTGCCTTTAAGAACTGCATACAAGACTGTGTCTGTAAGTATTGTACCTATTGGATTAAATATATCTGCATACATAAACTGTAGATATCAATCCAAGTAAATTGAAAGACTAATCTCAAACCAAGAAATAAATACTACTTTTAACTGTTTTGTAATTAGCAAGATGCATTCCTTTCTAGTGTCATCAGTGAGTCCTATTCTTATGCCAGAATGTTTTTGGATTTCTGCTACTTTTTGAGGCCCACTAGAAAAAAATAAAAGCACTCTATAACCTTTCAAAGTTTGCTCTTTTTTTACGAGAAAGACTCTACTTTGCAAATCCTAGTAAGGACTCTTAACTTTTTGTGTTGGTGATAGTTTCCAGTTTGACAATGTGTGGTGGAGGGATGGGGCAGTGAAGGGACAGATGACCATTTAGTCCAGTTACACAGGCAAAATATGGTACTTTACTATTGTTTAAGTTAATATTTTCAGCTATGCCATCTTATAAATTTTATTTCCAATTGTCAATTTTCTAGTTATGAATTATGCTCATTTACATATTGAGGCATTAATTTATTTTCTAAATGAATAAAATATTTTATTTGATACATAAATTTAACCTCTCCTTTGCAGTGATTGCACCTGATCCGTGTTCCACATCTACTGTCTTTGTTTTCATTCTTTTTTTCAATCTACCGGTTTTTATGTTTTTATAGAATCAACTAATATCTTTACTTTGTGAATACTTCTATCATTTTTCAGTTACCATAGAAAGTCAATTTAGACTTCAAAAAATAATATTGAGGGCTTCCCTGGTGGCGCAGTGGTTGAGAATCCGCCTGCCGATGCAGGGGATACAGGTTCGTGCCCCGGTCCGGGAAGATCCCACATGCCATGGAGCGGCTGGGCCTGTGAGCCATGGCCGCTGAGCCTGCACGTCCGGAGCCTGCACTCCACAACGGGAGAGGCCACAACAGTGAGAGGCCCGCATACCGCAAAAAAATAATAAATTAATTAATTAAATAATATTGACAAGTATTCAGTTAGGTTATGAGGATTAAATGAGATTATGTACATGTGCCAGGTATCAATTAATTGTTACTCAGCTCTACACATACAGTTCATTTTTCTGCTGTGTGAAGCTTGAACTGTACTCTGGAAACATTTCTCCTTTGCAATCTGACCCAGTGCTTCACTAGAAGGAAGTGGAGGGTCACTGAAGGAGGAAGGGTCTTCTCTTTTTGCATCTGGTGTGCCTCGTCTTTTCTTGCCCCTGTGTCATAGCTGCCAGCAATATGTAGACCAGAATCCCAGTGATTCTCACTCTCCAGTCAGTTTTATTACCAGTCACCCTCCCTGGTTCCAACAAGTGTTTTGTTGATAACATTTTGTTGATCATTTTGTCTGAGATTAGAGACGGTCAGAAGTAGAGTTCTACATTGATTCGTTAGTAGTTATTAACTGTTTGGCTGGATGATCTAAGACTTGAAAGAAACAGAATTTTGGTGACAAAAAAGTCTGGGGAAAGCATATGTGGATGGAACTCTCAATGGACAAAAACTATGAATATATTTGTGTCTATGTTGTAAATGGCATCTACCTCAGAGGAAGGTTTTTAGTAATCAGGTAGAAAAATGACAAGCTCCATGGATGTCTGCCAGCCTCTTTCCCCAGCCATCCCAGCATTTGCTCAATTAACACACGAAGAAAAGTGGCTATGGGACCATGGGGTCAAAACATGGACTTCCCTAACCAAAACTGACTTGGCTGGCACTAAGCTCAGTGCCTAATCTCTACCAACAGTAACCAACTAAGCCCCAATATGGTACCAGTTAGGCAATGAGATAATCCTTTTCAACTACCAAATTATTAAAGATTTAAAGCTGTGAGTATAAGCAGGTTGGCAAATCTAGGGAAATGAGTCCTGATATCCTCTGCCAGTGGGTGTGTGGCTTGGTGTTCTCTTCTAGTGGCCAGTTAGAAAAAGGGCTTCCTTTATTAATGACCTAAGGATCTTCTAACAACACACAAACACAGATTTACAGAGAAGCTAAAGTTGTTGAAACTTCACAGCCTCCCGCTGTCCTGAGCCCCTTCGTAGATTGGGAGAGTCCTAGCAAGGTATTCACATGGTCACATGGGTTTGGAAATTTGCAAGAGAGGTATTTTATATTTTTACCCATTAATAATGCCCACTGCACAAAACTTTATCAGCCTAGGCCTTACAAAAATGAATCTGACCTGAAAGTACATTCTTATTTAAAACAGAAACAAAACAAAGAAAGGAAAAAAGAAAGAACAAAAGAAAGATTCAGTCAGAAATTCCTCAGTGCAGTTATGTTTAGTAGATAATTTTAATGTACATTTGAGAAGTTTGTAGTGTCCCTTTGGGGATATTAAAATGTAGTTTTGCTTTTATTTAGCGTAGCTTTTTTTATATTACTTTTACTATATGAGCATTCGTTTTTTGATTCATATGACCCCTTTCTTACAATGCACTACGTCTCTTCCTACATAGGTTAAGTTAAAAAAAAATCAATATGTAAGACATAACCAGATACCCTGAATTTATACAAAGATTCTTCCTTTTCTATGAAGAAATGGATAGAGGATTTCTTTAAAGATCCAGAATGCTAACAGCATCAGTATCCATGGAAGCACATATGATGAGAGCATGAGGATGTTTTGACTTCTGTTGAAGAATGATATTAACTACAACCATGAAAACAGAATTAATTTACTACAAATGAATTTATGGAAAATCAATCTTGCTATTTTAAATTCCTACAGAATCTGAAAGTCTTATGGAATCTCAGGACCTACAATAATTTTGCAAAATGATTTTTAAAACTGACATACAATTTTTTTTAACATCTTTATTGGAGTATAATTGCTTTACAATGGTGTATTAGTTTCTGCTGTATTTGTTTTTCTCTTTCTGACTTACTTCACTCTGTATGACGGACTCTAGGTCCATCCACCTACAATTTTATAGAATGTTTTGTCCCATTGTCTTATAAATATTCATAAAAGTCTCTCATAGGCTTACCAAAATATCAGTGACTTCTTATTATTTACAGCAGGTAACATGAAGATAAACTGGAAGTGCCAAGGCAGTTGGAACTGGAACTACTCTTTGGGAATAGCAAGTGAAAACAGACACCTTTGGAGGAGGGCTCCTCCACGCTGCAGGGGATCAGAAGAAGAGTCCTGACTCCCGCCATCTTTCTTAAAGACCTCTCAGGAGGAAGGCTGGCTTGATGAAAACTCTTCCTTTTCTTTTTCCTTCAAGACTGCACTGGACTTTAAAAAGAAAAAAACGTATTTTACTAGTATAATAATAATAAAGATCGGGGGAAAGAGTGTGATTTATACCAGAACTTATAGCTTTTCAGAAGTGGCTTTAATCACAGTTGTAACAGCATACAAATAGAAGGCAATCCTCCCATTCTTTTAAAAGTGTGGATTGTATCCCATACTCCCAAATGCAAGTGGGTAGAAAATTCTTAAAAGATTGAGAGGAATTTTCATGAAATGTAATATTTTAAACCAAACTCCTATTCTTAATATATTTTTCTCTGTGTATTCCAGTTACATTCAATATTATTTTGGTTTCTATTATTTGCAAAATTCAGGTAGACTTTGTCAACTACCTCAAAATTATTATTTTTTATGTTAAATCTATGAGCTAATGATATAAAGAGATTGTTCACAGAACAAACTAATCAATGTATTTTCTTTTATATGACCTCTATACATGTAACAAATTATCACAAAAGGACATATTTTTCAAAATAAACAGTTCTATAAATATTTCTAAAAGTACGGTGGAAGTGTTTAGTTGTTACAGTTCCTGTTTGATCAATATTGTATCTTTTGAATAGAAAAACTCGAGAGCATAAAAAAATGAGTGAGTTACATATTAAGTCAGTGCCGTTGCTAGATATGAAACCTGAAGTTTTGGGAATCTTCCCAGACTACGACCTATTAACAACTTATATTAAATTACCACAAAATAAATAATAGACAAGCATAATATATTATAGGGTAAGAACAGTTATATTGGAAAGGATCAGATGAAAATATAATTATCTCTCAGTGAACACACACATACTCAAAAGAAATGAAAATCCATATCACCTACCAGATCATTTTTCCTTTTTAAAAAAGAGGAAATTTAAAACACATGATTTATTCTACCTGTTGAAGTAATGTAAATGAAGGTGGGTTTAGCTCCATAACTGCATTTCTCTTTAGATTTACCAAATGGAAACTAGGCAACTGTTGGGCATATATGCTATCAAATAAGGCTGGCATTCAATCAAAATCTTGTAAAATATCATGTGTCATAAGAAGAAAAAAATGCAACAACTGTAATAGCTAGATAATAAATTATGAGAGGTTGAATGTTTTAGCTTTCCTGAAATAGGAAGGAAACAGAAATATAGTTTTAGTATTTGTGAAAGCTAAGTGACTAAATTACTCTAAGAGTCAGTTTCTACATCTGCAAAATGGATTTAATAATATCACTTACCTTATATGGTAATTGTAAAGATACATAAGATAAAAATTGTAAAGAACTTAATACACATTTACAAATATTAATTGTTATTATTTGGTAAATTAGTTTGCTCAGAAACAAAGCCAGGTCTTTCTGTCCCCACCTCTATAATATTTCCATTGCTGCTATTGGTCAGAATAAAATGGATTAAAGCCATTCCTGATTTTGCTTTCTTTAAATTTAGATAATAAAAAATGAGCGAGTCTATTTAGGGTATTTCTATTATCAGAACAATCTGGAATTGAAATAATCTGTCTTCCCCACTTATTGAAGTATATATAAGAAACTTAAAGTTAATAATCCAATAGGAGCCTGTCCAGAAAATCTTAACAGATATATCTCAATTTAGTCCAAAAAGCACTATTGAGCACCTACTATCTATAAAAGACTCAGTGAGGCATCACATGGCAACAATCCAAAAATGTGATAACATACTCTGTTGGTGAGTGTGTGGGAAAATAGGCACCCTCATCTGATACTGAGGGTAAATCACCATCATCCCTAGGGAGGCCAACTTGACCATATCCACAAAAATTTTAAATGAAATACTCTTTGAAACAGAAATCAGAATTTTTTATGCTATAGATACTGCAGAATTCTAGCTTTATTTGTGATAGCAGACGTGGAGACATACTAAACATTCATCAATAAGAGAAAGAATATACAATGTATATTACAATCATATAACATAAGGCAGCTGTAGGAAAAGAAGGAAGGTACACTGTATGTGGTATTAAGAAAATCTCTCTAAAGTACAGATTCATTGTTAACTAGTATGATATTGTAAAAAATTAATAAATAAAAATACACAAGAATCCATATTTACATTTGCCAATAAATTCAAAAAATTTTTTCATACAATACATAGACCTAAAAAGAATGATATTTATGGGAAGGAGAGAAGGAACTAGACAGATCAGCTTTTCACTATATGCCTTCTTCAGTTCAAATCTGAAGGCTGGCTTCTAGGAGAATTCCCTCTTGTTCAGGGTAGGTCAATCTTTGTTTTATTTAGGCCTTCAGCTGTTTGGATGAGATCTACCCACATTATGGAGTAGAATCTGCTTTACTCAGAGTCCACTGATTTAAATGTTAATCTCATCTGAAAACATCCTCACAGAAACATCCAGAATGTTTGACTGCATACCTGACCACTGTGGCCCAGCCAAGCTGACACATAAATTTAACCATCACACAGTTCATCTCAGGAACAGTTAAACACTAATGAAATCTCACACATTCTCTTTTACATAGAATTTCTTTCTTTACTTTTTCTTTTCTTTTTTTTGTTATAGGACAATATGAAGAAAAGCATTCAGCATTGAAAACTGTCAAGCATCCATAAATAGTTAATCTGGACCTCCTCTGGAAAGCTTGAAGAAATGTAGGCATTTATTCATTTATTTAGCTGATTTCGATTTGCAGATTTAAGTGTTTAGTGAGCTATGAAAGATTAAAAATGACATCAATTTATGAATTTATTGTTGCCATTAATATTTACGTTTGTGAGAATACCAGAGAGATTAATTCTGAATTGTATCTACATGTCTAATGATATCAATAGTTACAGCATATTTTCCTGGCCCAGTTCATAACATGGAAGATTTTCCAGGTGGTGTAAAATGAGCATTTGTACAAACCAAATCAATTTTAACATGTATTTTAGAGATGTTAGCACTTCTAAAACCATCAAGGGCTGTTGTGTTAAAACATGCTTACGAATATCTCTCTTATGAAGTTATGCCATGTAATAATTATTAGTGTGCTAATTTTAGACTATGTTACTTGAATAAAACTGTTACTTTTCTATTTGGAAACCGGGATCTAGTGGACCACTGCTTCTAATTTTCAAAGACTAGAGATGTGCTGGTAAGAGTGAGTTTGTATCCAGTTATTTTTGGATAGAGAAAGAAATATATCAAAGCACCAATGTTATTTAAATGGCAATATTACTGAAAAGCGATTCTGTCATTCTTTTTATTTTTAGACATGGCCAGGATTTCTTAAAGGTTATCATGCATAGGATCTTATGGCAGATTCAGTTAGCTTTGTGGATAGAAAAACCACATTTTTTTAAACCATTCAGTAAAGAAAGGAATGAAATAAGACAATTTTACAGCAGGCTAGTACAAAGGGGATCTCCAAAAGTACTTTAAAAGGGCTACTTAATTTGCCACCAGATGTAATGTACAATTATTAATAGTAGACTCCACAAACTTTAAAAAATGGAACTGCTATTGCCAGTTGCTACTTTTGTATGGCTGTATTCACCTAACAGCATTTTAAGGAAGTAAATCATTCAACTATTTTCTAATATATTTTTCCATATGCTTCCCTTCTCTTAAGGTTTACTTGCTGTGAGCAATTTCATAGAATACTATAGATTCATGAGTATCACATAAGATCCTTGAGAGCAAGCTGATATAAGGTTTGAGTCTCCAAAGTACAGTATTTTATCGAAGAATTACTCTCTTTTAATATAACAAACTTTCCCTTGAGTTTTTCAATTTAAAAATTAAATTTCCAATTAAATTAAAACCGAGTCTCCTATTGAGTCTATTTCATCTCCCATGTTAGAATATTTATGGAAATGCATGAATCAAGTTATCAGTTCAGATCTTTGCCATTATATAAATATTTTATGGTCTGAGTAGATAAGTTAAAATATCTACTTATCCAACTTCGCTGGCTCAGTTATATCCAAAAGAAATAAAAATTATACCTCACTTGAGAAATCTTATTTCTTCTGCTGGTGCCTGGCTAATATTTCATTATTTTATTTATTTACTTTTTGTCAGACAATCAGTCATAATTCAGTCAATCACTAGCCAAAGACTGAACTCCTGAAAACAAGAGAAGGTCTTGGATAGGTGAAAACATCTTAAGTCTTTTCAAAGCCAAAGAGAAGTCACTGCTGTCTGTGAAGGGAATATTAAAATGGTTTGTTGCAAAAATAATAATAGTACTAATCAAAATGAACTTCCAATAAAAGAATTTTATTTTATTGCTCAATCCAGTGAGTATTTTAAACTGATTTTCAAAGTATATAAGTATTTGCATATTTGTCTCCTAGTATTATATATTCCTTTTTTACATAAATTTTTCTTTGAACAAATTATTTAGTGTATAATTATATTTTTGCATATAACTATTTAAGGCAGTGATTTATTAACATATCTGTATAGCTTTAATACCTGTCATCTTTTGTATCAATGAGAAGCCCAGTGTTTTCTCAGATCAGTTAACACTTATTTTTTCACTTAAAAACTATGAATATAATAATTTTGTTTCCTATTTGTTAAGAATTGATTAGAAACTTGCATTACGAATATTTTCAAAGAATCTTTTAAAAAGTAACGCTCCTGATGTCAAAATGGCCATTGCTTATAGTGCCTTAGCTCTGACTGATTGAAAATTCACCATATGAGTCACTCAGTTTGTGTCCAATGAGGCCAATGAGAACTAAATAATGACATGGAGATTAACAGTGTAGTGTATTTTGACATATGCATATTTTTAATTCAATGTTCAAGGTCATATGAATTACCAACTTGACTAATACTCTTACACAAGTATGAAGGAACATGAATATGCATCAACTGCATATGGATGAAGGAATAATGTTCATTGTAATGTATGTCAAATTCTTAAGTCACAACTTTTCCCATGAAAGTGCACCTACAAACATATGAAGAAACCATTAGAAAATAGTCGATGTCCAAAGCACTTTAAAGCACCTTATATGGATCATACCTTTTGTATGAAGCATAACATACATTTTTAAGTAAAGTAAAAATGTACTTATAATAAAAAATAAAAATATTATAATTTCGTGTGATAATTCAAATTATGCTTTTGATGTTTTCAAAAAACAAAAAAGATGTTGATTAAAGAAAATAATAAAAGGCGTGTGTTTTGATGGATGAATGAACAGGTAGGCAGAGAGATAGAGAGACACAGAGATAGAAAAATAGATGTTTGGGGAATATAATGAAAAATACTCTAAAAGTTTGAAAGTGAGAATAAAGATTAATATTTCTACATATTGACACAGCTAGAATATTAAAAATTGGAATAGATAAGTAACATGTAAAGATACTGAAGTGCTAAATAGCATGTGCCCACATCATACCAACTGCTTGACAAACAAAATAAGAACAAGACAATTTTATAAGAAAGTTTTACTAAACTTTCAAAACACAAGTAATTTTTCATATATATATAATTTTTTGCAGAAAACAGAGTTCTTTTATGAGAGGCTGGTACAGCCTTGATACCAAAGTTTGATAAAAAATAGTTAAATAAATGAAAAACATTTTTTCTTATAAACAAGTTTGCAAAAATTGCAAAGAATCAGCCTCATGGATATAGAGAACAAACTAGTGGTTACCACTGGGGAGAGGGGAAGGGGGAGGGGCACAATAGGAATTGGAGATTAAGAGGTACAAAATACTATGTATGAAATAGAGTCACA
Source organism: Monodon monoceros (assembly GCF_005190385.1). Taxonomy (NCBI): domain Eukaryota; kingdom Metazoa; phylum Chordata; class Mammalia; order Artiodactyla; family Monodontidae; genus Monodon; species Monodon monoceros. The sequence goes on along the minus strand of NW_021703767.1, from coordinate 40,921,071 downwards.
AGGATATTGTACAATACATGGAATATAACCAATATTTTGTAATAACTAAATATGGAGTACAATCTTTAAAAATTGTGAATCACTCTGTTGCACACCTGAAATTTGTATAACATTGTAAATCAACTATACTTCAACTACAAAAAGTTTTTAAAAATTTGTATAATATTGTAAATCAACTATACTTCAACTAAAAATAGTTTTTAAAAATTCTTAATATAATTAGTCAACCAAACCTTTCAATGTATTAAAATAAAATTAATCACATCAAATAAAGTTTATTTCATAAATGCAAGGATGGTTTAACATTATAAAAATCAATTAATAAAATTTATCCTATTTTGAAAGAAAGAAGAAAATTTCTACATAGAAACTAAATGTAAGATAACAGAGGCTTCATTGATGTCCATACTTAATGTATGATAACATTTTTAGAACATAAAAATGATGCAAGTAATCTTTTAGTCTGTAAAGACTATTTCACAAAAACACTCAGCAAAGGAACACTTATTATAATTCTACTATAATATGAAGTTAATATGAAGTTCAGCAAGGTAGCCATATTGGGAGAGAAAAATAAAAGTTCAAAATAAAACAAAATAAAAACACAAAAAGGGTAATGCACAGACTAACAGTGTGCCACAAGCTAAACTGTTGCTCATTAATCCTTCCTGAAATATATTAATCATGTCCTAGTACATTATATGTGTTTTTTAAATAATTTCCTGTGCTTTTTTTTTTAACATATCGTGGACAGCTTCATCTGCCTACAGAAAATTATGCCATTTTAAGGAGCCATATTGTAGTAGTCCAGTATATAGATGAAAAAAATGTATTTAATAAACCCCCTAATGGTGGATATTTAAATTATTTTGAACTTGTTCCTATTGAAAACACTGGTATAATGAATATTCTATAATATTTTTGCAATATATAAAACTTAATGATACTTTGCCTACTTATATGACTATTATTGTAGAATAAATGCCTAAAGACTGAATTGTTGAATTGAAGATTATGTGAATTTTAATTTTAGAAGATTTTACCAAACTCTTGCCTCAGCTGTCTATTTCATTTGAAATTGAAATTTTTCATTTGAAATTTTTGAACAAAACTTCTATTTCTTTGACACATTTATGGTTTCTTATTTATATTTAAATCTGAACCACCTGGAATTTATTTTAGCATAAGGAGAGGAGAAGGAAACATAGATTTTCTGCGTTAGCCAGTTGCCCCAGTGATGGGTACTAAAAAAATCAACATTTCCCACATTTACTATAAACCATATCTTTTTATAAATTTCAGTCTTTCATTGTTTACCCTTTCCCTTGACGACACAAAACTTAATACTATAGGTGTATGCTGTGTTTTTACATGTGATAGCTCTAGTTCCCCTCATAAATATTACTTTGAGTCCTTTCCCTTGATATTTTCTCATGGTTGCTCTTCCAGATGAATATAGTCTAGTTTTATCACACTTGAGAAAAATTGTGCTAGTATTTTTATATGTACCGCATTCCACTTATTGATTACTATATGAAGAATTGAAACTCTAAAAATATTGTGTATTTTATACAAGAACAAGGCATACATTAAACATATTGTCTTCAAACATATTTTGAAACAGTACTAAAATTTCCTCATAGAAAAATTTTGAATTTCTCATTAAGCTGATTTCTATATATTTTACATTTTAATTACTTCAGTAAATGGCATTGTTCTTCTATTGTATTTCTAAATGGTTGTTTTAAAATAAAAAAGCTAATGATTTTTGTATATTAATTTTGAAAACAACTCACCAATATTTATCACTTCTCTTGAATTTTTCAATCATTTGATATTTATTATATCTTTCTCTTGACAATTTGCATTGGCAAGAATTTTTAAAATAATGTTAAATAATAATGGTTATGGTTCTAGTTATTTACTGCCATGTAATAAGCCACCCAAACCTTAGTGGTTTAAAACCACCACCATTTTTTCTCTCACAGCTCTGTGGGTTTATTTGACTTAACTGGAAAGTTCTTACACTGGCCTTTCTTGAAGTTGCTCATTCAGTTGCCCTCAAATTGCAGCTGGAGCTAGAATCATCCGGAAAACTGGGGTAATACAACAGCTGGGTTTCTCCTGTCTCAATGTATTCTCAGGCCCTTTCTACTGTTCATGGATTGTCAATATATTGGCTCCTGCAGTGTAATTAGACTCCTTAAATGGAAGCTCAGAGGTCTCCAAAAGTGCAAAAGTGAAAGAAACCAAGATTTTCTTAAGTCTTAAACCTGTAACTAGCTCAGAATTACTTCTGCCACCTGCTGTTGGTTGAGCAGTCACAGGGCCAACCCAGATTCAAGGAACAGGGAAATAAATTTTACCTCTAAATGGAGAATATACAGTCATCTTATTTTCTCAGAGTCTACCTTTGGCCCACAAATTATTTATACTCCCCACCCATGTAAAGTACACTTTTCCCCTTCCAGGACCCCCAAAAATTTCCTAGTAAGTTCTAAGTTCAAGAACTCATCATCTAAATCAGGTCCAAATGTGGTTCAGCCTCCTTAGGCATAATTACTTTCAAACTAAAAATCTTAGAATTAAGCGACAAGTTTTCATCCCTATGTATCCCACATACCCAGCATACAATGAGAAGACAAGAGAACCTGAACATATACTTCCATTCAAAATGTGGGGCAAAACAAAGGCACAGAGTAGTCACTGGTCCATGGTAATCCTGAAATCTAAGTATCAATACTTGTAACCAACCTCTTGATTAGAACCTAATCTTACTCCCTAGGAATAATTGATTCTCTGTCACTCATAGGTCCACTTTCTGGGCTCTCGGCTTCATGCTGTGAGTTATTCTCTTTTTTTCTAAAAGAAACGGCTGATGTAAGCAACTGGATAGTTTAGTTTTTCAGTCTGCTTCCTGTCTGTAGGAAATTTGAGGTCCAAAGGCCTCTTTTATTTCTGTCATTTCAGAGCATGTTATTATAATTCCCTTAATAAGTTTCCTGTATATCAGTTAAGATCTACTCCAGTAGGCCAAAGTCACACCCACATATCTTTTTAAGACTGTCTCTTCTCTACCTTAGTCTGAGATCAAAATACTATGGAACAACACCCTTAAGAATCTTAGAACCATACAATCTAGTGAAAGAGTCTAAAAGGTGACGTCTTATATCATTTTGATGTCTTAAAGAAGTCTTGCAGCTACAATCTAGATTCTGAAGAGATAGATGATAGATAGATTTTTTTTCAGTGCCATGGATTTGATCTTTATCCTGAAACTGTTTCTCACATTGAGAGTCTTTTAGTGCCTAGGGAATTAGAAAATCTGGGAATAAGAAACAGTTTTATTTTCCAAAAAGAAAACCCTAAATTCAAAGTATTTCTTCTAGGTTCTGTTTGAAAACTCTTCTACTTTATCATACTCAGATAACAAAATAAATTGTCACTACTGACATTGTGTATGGAAATTTCCTTATACATGTCCATAGATATGTATGTATATATAATTCAGTTTTCATTATTTGTGGTAGTTATTGTCAGTCAAGTCCACATAAACACTGAATTAGCAAATACTGAATCATTGCCCATAGAGGAAATACAGGGTCAGGTTCCTGTGAGCCTCTGGTCACAATATTTTCATTAGCCACTCAGTACATAACTCTGTTTTCTGTATGCTTCTGTTTAAGAACACTTTACTATATGTTGTTGATGCATTAGCATTGAACTCATAGCCAATAAATAGTCCTATAACTTATGCCCGAACTAAGCTTATCTAATGCACATTTTCTCCATAAGGCATATTGCAGACTTCTTGCACTTAGAAACACTAGACAGCATGTCAATACTATACTTGGGACCATTTTTAGACAGTGAAATCACCAACATAGTGGTACTAAATAGGCAACAAAAAGGATACTTGTTTATGGTAGGAGAGCAAAAAACATTACCTTGTTTAATCTCAACTGGGATGGAACGTATTGGGTGACTGAAATTTTTCACTGCTCTGGGCAGGTTTATGTGACTACAAAAGTGCCATGTTGCTTATATGTTATATATAAAAATATATGTCTAATTTTTCACATACCTTGGGTGATCCCAATGCCAAACTTTCTAGCACTCAGCACAGATTGCCTTTTTCCAGCCTCCAATGACAACTGTCTCTCTGTCCTTCCAGCCTTTACTAACAGTCTCCTTGAGACTCTTTTGACCTCTGGTCACAACCAAGTCCCCAAATCAGTAAGACATGTATTAGTTTTTATTACAGGAGCAACTTCTAAGTACCAATTCTTTTTCAGCCATTTTTCACTAAAAATAGTAGAAGTAGATTTTAACAATCGATTTCAAACCTTAGAGGCTGAAAACATGGATCATTTTCTATATCTTACAGATCTGTGGATTGCCTTGGATAAAACTGGCAGTTCATCTGCTGGTCTTGCTTAGGGTCTCTCTTACAATGTCAGTCAGATGGCAAGAGTGGGCCTGGAGTCATTTGGAGGCTGGACTGGGATTCTGGGATGGTTGTTCCACATAGTCTCAAAAGCCTCTCCTCCACGTTTCTCCCCTTGATTTCTTTATGTGGTTTCTTCAGCAAGGTAGCCCTATTTCTCACATGACTGCTCTCTGTAGCCCAGAACGTGCAAAGCAAAAGTTGTCAGGTCTTTTTTAAGACTTATATTGGAACTAACACAGTGTCACTCCACTGTCTCCTATTGACTAAACAGTCACAGGCCAGCCCAGGAAAAAAGAAATAAGCTTTACCTTTTAGTGGTGGAGTGAAACAATTTGTGGCCATCTTTAATCCAACAAAGAGTATATCCTTGCTTTATTTCTCACTTCAATAGAAGTTTGTGTAATTCAGCATTTAGCAGGTTGAGGTTTTTGTTTGGGGTTAAAGAAATGTTTTTCCTTTAATCATGTTATAGAAAATTCTTAAGAGTTATTAGAAAAGAATATCATAGTATTCAAATGATCTTCAGTTTCTATTAAGATTATATGTATTCTCCTTTGATGTATTAATATGGTAAATTTATAAATGGATGCTCTTTTACTGAACCATCCTTGCATTTCAGGAGTAAAATTCTTATGATCCATGAATAAAAACTTTTGGTGTATTATGGGGTTTTTTGATTGTTCATTTAAGATTTCTGCATCAGTAATTAAACATGAAGTCACTTTAGTTGTGTGATGGGTGTGTGTGATCTTTCTCAAGTTTTGGTAGCACTGCTATTCTAGCTTTGCACAAAGTATTTTGGAAGAGTTCCTTTTTTAAAAATTCTTTAAATATAAGAATTTAAATTATATTCTGATTATTCCTTGGAATTGTGAAAGAGGTCATCTGTGAACCCATCTGGGCCTGCGTAGTATTTTTCACATATTTAACTATCTGAAGAATTTATTTTGTTTTTGTAATTATTTCTCTATTGATTTTTTTATAATTTGCACTGGATAGATTTGCTTATTTTAAAATATATATATAAATATTAAAAAGCTTATTAAAAGTGTTTACCAGATTGAGCAAAATTCTTCAAATCCCTCTGTCTTGATCAACTTACCCATTCTAAACTATAATTTTGTACATTTTGGCTTTCTCCCATTTTTCATTAGATTAGGAAGCATTTTATCTACACGAGAATCTCCTCATTTGTGATCTCATGAGTTAAAAATCTAGAATAGGAAAATTTAAAATAGGAAAAATCCTTTGGGAATATTTCATTTGAAGCCCAACGTTCCTTTTCTCAGGAAATCCAAGACAGCCAATTTTTCCTCAAGCATGGGAAGAGATTTCTGTGTCTTTGGGTACCAGATGAAATATTGGCTTATATTTAGAGATTGTGTTGTATGAAAAATAAGTACATTTAAATACTAGAATCATAATTGCATTCAGTAGACCAAGATGCTCATACTATGAAAGACAGAAGGGAAGTGTGATTGAGTTAACAGAAAATTCTTCTAATGCATCCCAGGCTCACTTCAGGGCATACTCATGGAGAAGAATGGAGAAATGGTATGTGGAAATCCTTCAGGACTATCACACTTACAAAAAAGATTTAGCCAAAGATCCAAAGAGAAATCTGTTCATTCAGGATATTTTTCCTCATTGGCCCCAATTTTATGTGTTGGCACATATTCTTCATAATTTAGGATCTGTAGTTATGGATATTTCTTTGTTTCACTGTAGACCATATTTTTCCCTCTGTTACTTTTGTTTGTTATCTGTTGGTTCTTATGAGCTTTAGAAGACAAAAATTGAATTAAAATGCTTTACTTCTACACATTTGAATACACGTTTATTATTTAATTTTATTATTTTTATTTTAGGAGTATCTAACATCTTATTTTATCAGAAAGTATTATATGTTAATAAACCCAATATTTTGAATTATAATAACCTTATCATCCTGATCATTAATTTCCTAATTGCTTTTAACATTTGACTTTTAAAGTTCAACTTATATCAACTTAAAATATCTACAATTTAATAAAACGTTGGCTTTTGGAATGTTAGTATATCAAAGTAATGAACAAAGTAAAGTTCAACTTTACTATTTTATTTCAAAAATGTTAACAATATTTAAAGTGTTTACTTGAATATTCACTAAAACAAGCATGATGATTTAACTACATTAATTAAATAAGAAAAATATGAGAAACACAGAGTTCAAATACGTACATCTGTTCTCAAGTCCACAGTCATGCCAAAATCTATTGCTGGTTTTATTTAAATTACTACGTTACAAACTCTTCCTTCTGTCATATGCATTCACCCTAACTTAGCTTCCCAATTAATTTCTATATTTACTCATGTTTATAATAATGATAAGGATTTGATTATAAAAGAATTTTTAAAAAATATTCCCTAAAAAGTATATTCATTTTTTATTTAATATTTTCCATTATTCTCTTAGGACATGTCTCTTTTCATTTCTTTATTCATTCAGCTATTTATGTGTAAATGAGAATCTAGCATGTGCCAAAATCTGTGCTCATTTGCTGTAATTTGCTGTAAATACAATGTTGAGCAAAATGAATGCACTCTGTCCCTGTATGGAAATTGAAATATAATAAGAAAATTATAATAAAGTAAATTAACCATTGTAATATGGTTTGATAAGTGCTACAGTAGAGGAAATACACTTCCTAAGAGAACATATAGAAAGAGTTTCTTACCCAGAGTTAGGGGTTCAGAGAAAATGAAGAAGAATAAGGAATAGTTTAACAATAAATTGTCATCCTTTTCAAAGAAGCTGTTAATTTTCTCTATATAGGTCTAACTTTAGTGAAATTTCTGGCCTGCCAGGACAGAGTTCATGGTTTAATTCTGAAGTCTGATAAGTTATGAATTTAATAGGTAGAAAATTGTTTCTATTTTTTCCAGTATTCTTGTACATTAAATAAGGTTAATGTAAAGAGACAAAGTATTGGAATTAGCCAACATTGAATCAAGAAACCACAACATTATCTAAATGGTAAAATAACTGTTTCCCCAAATGGGATGCCAGTTTTAAGGTCCATGGCTTTACTCATGGAAAACTACCAGCTTTTTAAACGTATATTTTAAAAAACCTGTTATATTTTCCACTAATATGGCTTTATAGACTAACTCCAACATCAAATTCCTGGTGTACTATTTCTGAACATTTTGCAAAGTTGGTTTTAATGTTTTAATTGATGTAGAAGGAGAAAGTTAATTCATTCAATTTTTTTTTCAATGTAAGGAGAAGTAATTTCAAAATATAAGGTCCAGTGGTAAGATCATAAAATGGAGTCATAAGTAATTTTTAAAATTCTTAACCTACATTATATTTGTTTAACAATCCGTTTAACATGCTTAGAATTGTCTTGATTAGAAAAATAACTAATAATCTTTGCACTCATAGATATTAGTAATGTAACACCTTATATAAGGAGGCAACTAAAGTTAAATGAAGTCATAAGGGTAGAGCCCTAATCCGATAGGAAGAGAAATAAACCTCCCTATCTCAATCTCTCTCTCTCTCTCTCTCTCTCTCTCTCTCTCTCTCTCTCTCTCTATATATATATATATATATATATATATATATATATATATACATATCCCTCTTTTTCTTTCTCTTCATAAGCACACACTGAGGAAAGGCCATGTGAGTACACAGCAAGATAATAGATGCCTACAAGCCAAAAAAAACCCGTCTCAGGATGAAACCTACCAGGATGGCATCTTGATCTTGGACTTCCCAGCCTCCAGAAATTAAACTCTGTTTAATCTACCCAGTCTATGGTGTTTTCTTATAACAGCCCAAGCTGACTAACATAAGAAGTGATCATGAGTTTGGTTTTGCACATATTAAGTTTCAGATTGCTTTAAAATATTTAAGAGATGTTATCTAATAGAAAGTTGGAGGCAAAGCCCTAAAACTCAAAGGCATCGATGTCTAGAAATCTATTTAAAAATATATATTTGTGAGATTGATTTGACAATGTGGTAATTGAAGAGATGGATTTAAATAAGATTACCAGGGAAATAGTATAAATTTAGGAAAGCCCTAAGAAGCCTCGAAAAATGTTAAACATTTAAAATTGGATAGAGGTGAAGACGAGAAAGGAAATGAAGAAGTAACCACCAGAAAGGTAAATAGACTAAAAAGTGCTTTTTGGGTTAAGAAAGAGAAGACACATGTGACCTAATTATGAACTAATCTAGTGGAGGAGAGCAGCAGCAAGGAGTCAGGATAGAGTGGGTCAAGGAGTGGTTTGGAAATGAAGAAACGTATGCAGAGACAAACCTTTTTAGATGTTAAAATATTTAAGAAATTAGGGAGAAAGGGCAGAAGTGAAAAGTTCAGTGAGAATATTTGTTAACTTGTTTGTTTGTGTGTTTGCTTGCTTGTTTTTTTTATAGGAGAGTCCTGAACAGAAAGCAAAGGGAAAGATTCATTAGAATGAGAGTTTAATATATAAGGGGAAAGAAACTGTAATTTTTTGTGTGAATTTCCTGCAATGAAGTTGAGATGCTAAACACCAGTGGAAGCATCACCTTTACATAAAAAGAAGATATTGCCTCTTCAGTTGCAGGGAGAAGCATAAATTGTGGACAATTTAAGTCAGTTTTATATCATGAGGCTGAGGGAGGTCCCCTCTGACAGCTTCTCTTTTTCAGTGAATCATAAGGGGAATTATTACTGAAACTGAGAAGGGAAGATGGGAAGACTGGAAATTTTGGCAGAGTGGAAAAGGTCTGAAAAGGGCATTGTTTAAATAAGAGAATTACGAACAGTTTTTCAAAGACATATAACAAGATTTCTGAGCAATGTTGAAGTGCCCATTTAAGGTAAGTGGCTATTAATTTATAGTAAAACCAGGAAATCCAATTGGGTAATTTCTTGCCATAGTGCTTGATTACTAGGGTTCAAGTGCAAAGAAATTGGGTGATTGGTTTCTTCCAGGACTGAAATTTTGCAAAATGAGTGTGACTGAAAGAGAGAAAGTCAAGGACATTTGTAGTGTTGAAAAGAGAATAGTAACTAATTAATCTAAGCTGAATAACAAGGAATTGAAAAAAGGAGAAGGCTCTGGTGTGAAGATAAAAAGAAAGGTCAACAGACTAGAGCCTGATTGCAATGTAAAATGATCATAGTAGGAGTATTTAAATAAAGTATGAGAGAAGTTTGTGGCCAAGTGAGATGTTGAAGATACTAGAGGGGATAGATGGAATAAGAAGTTGAAAGGAAATACATATGGATGACTCTGGAGGTAAGAAGGTCAAGAACTACACATGAAGAATAGATAAACCACTTAAGTGTTGAAGTGACCCAGGGAGATGGCAGCACTTCTGTTCTTAAGAATGTCTATAAAATAGGGCTTCCCTGGTGGCGCAGTGGTTGAGAGTCCGCCTGCCGATGCAGGGCACACGGGTTCGTGACCCGGTCCGGGAAGATCCCACATGCCGCGGAGCGGCTGGGCCCGTGAGCCATGGCTGCTGAGCCTGCGTCCAGAGCCTGTGCTCCGCAACGGGAAAGGCCACAACAGTGAGAGGCCCGCGTACCTCAAAAAAAAAAAAAAAAAAAGAGTGTCTATAAAATATATGTCAAAATCTTTGCAAGATTAGAGAGAATTTTCTGAGAGGCCTCAAATGACAGCAACGAAAAAGGATTAGATAATACATATGAAGGACTTCACCAGGTTTTTGTTTTTAGTTTTACAAAAGACTGAATGATAATGATCTGGATGGACAGGCGGAGCTACAAGAAGCAGCAATGACACCAATCTCACCTCACTCATGTCCTTGAGGCTTGAAAAAAATCACCTCTTGAAAACATTCTGCCAGGTGAATTTTCTCAATGAGAGAGGGAGTTTGACTTAATGCAAGGACAATAGGAAAATACTAAAAGAAGTGTGTGAAAATCGAGGGGAGTTTGCTAGTTATGAAGCTGTGATTCTAGTGGCACAGTGAAAGGATTTGTCAGTAGGGCAAAAGGTTGGGGGTGGAGGTTGGGTCGGGTACAATAATTTAGGTGATGTTGTTTTAGAAAATCCATGATGAGACGCTTACACATTTTGCTGACTGATGGAAACAGAGATGTGAAAAATATATTAGTTTCATCTAAAAAGTTGCTTGAAGGAGAGTGGACACTAAGCCTAGAAATTGGTGGGCATGTCTCTTTTGGCTGAAGTGATGTTGAACACAGGTGCCATATTTTCCTCCTGCCAGTATGTTCACTGTTAGACCCAGAATTCAGATTCACGTTCTGAGTTGCATTGTTAATGGTGAATTCACATACTATCAACAGCATCAGTATCAATGATAGAGCATGTACTATGTGCCATGGTAATGTTCTAAGTGTATCATAAATAGTAACTTATTTAACCCTCTCAAAACACCCAGTGGATGCCTGAAGTCGTGGATAGTACTGAACCCTAATTATACTATGTTTTTTCCTATATATGCATATCTATAATAAAGTCTAATTTATAAATTAGGCACAGTAACTAATTAAAAAATAAAACAATTGTAACGATATACTGTAATAAAAGTTTCGTGAATGTGGAATTTCTTTTTCCTTCCTCACAATTTCACAGATAGATTTGTTCTTACCACCGATCTTAGCAACCTCAGAAAATTTTGTTTTTCTTTTCTAAGGGTTAACTGAAGGCAAGCACTGCAATATCACGACAGTTGATCTGATAACCTAAAGGCTACTGAGTGACTAAGGGGCTGGATATGCTGGGCAAAATATGATTCATCTCCCAGGCAGAATGGAGCTGGACAAAGGAGATTTCATCACACTACTCAGAACAGCATGCAATTTAAAAAGTGTGAATCGTTTATTTCTGGAATTTTTCATTCAGTATGTTCAGACCAAAGCTGACCACGGATAACTGAAACTGTGGAAAGTGAATCTGTGGATAAGGGCGGGACTACCATATAACATATTGGAAGCTTGTCTCTAAAGGGAAGTATAGAGATGGAGTGGCAACTGGACAGAGAAGAGGGTCTGAAAAAGTCAGTGTTTATTGGTTTTGCCTTGTATTAATGGAGAAGTAAGTTAGAACATGTCTGACCTACTTTCCACATTAAAATCCTGTGTTTTTTCTTTTTGTCATGGGGAAAATGTAGAGAGAGAGAGAGGCATTTTTTAAATGGTGTGGATTTTTATTTATGTGTGATGTTATAAAATCAATTTAGCATAACAAACATAAACATAACAATTAAAGAGAGACAGGTGCCACACCTTACAGCAGAGAATATAAAATATTTTGGCATCTGAATAGCCTTAATTTATAAACTCTTGCTAGTGATCACTAATTATATCAGAATATTTTTTATTTATAAAATAATTTTAGTCTTATTACTAGATTCATTTAAAAGTTTCACTTGACTTCCAACTTCAAAATAAGTTATCCTAAGAGCATATTTTAGTAGTGAAATATCTGAAATTGAAAGCTTCATGGTGAATTTGAGAAGGAAGATTTCTATGGCAAATTGTTTATGTGCCAATAAATTCTCTAATAGACATTTTCACCAGTCTGCTAAAGTTTCACCCAAGAAAAATAGTATAAGGAATGAATTTATCTCATTTTCTGTTCCCTCTTGAAACAGTAATTATATTTTTAAAAACCTAGAATTTATACCATGTGCTTTTCTTTATACCTCAGACCCTGCAAAAGTATAAAACCTTTATTGAGAAGAAACAAGCAATCTACACATTAAGCTCTTTGCAGAATTAAACTTATACATTTGTATTTTAAAATTATGTGGATAATAAAGTAAGCATTATATATTGAGGCCCTAATAGGTGCATTACAAGGGTAATAACATAATTTTGTATGCTGAAAGATTATGACTGAAATGCTTTAAAGTATGACACAAGTTTTGGAGGAAAGAAAATCACTCTTCTTTATCACTAGCTCTATGAACCTTCCATCAACAAATCCTTCAGCAGAGTTCCTAGAGGCTCCCCTAACACTGTAGTATCACCCACAGATTTGAAGGGATGTATGTGAAGCATAATTCCTCCTCTCTGTTACGGTCTTGTTAGTGCTCATTCATCTATCTCATTAAACTCACTAAATAAATAAAAAATGGACAAAGAATATACATCCAGTGATTTCTAAATTTAGATATAATTTCAATTTTTCTGCTATTCACATACATTTCCACATCCAAATAAGATTACTCCCAAAATAATGTTTTACTGCAAATTTTTTGTGTGTGAAATACTGCAGCTATGGATTTTTCAGAAAGGCATTTTACCTATACCTAAAAATATTACATGAAAGTAGAGATTTTTTTTTTTACCTTGTTAAAACTGCTATCTTAAAATTATATCCAACCACCACCAACATGTAAGAACTGAGGTCACATTGGATTTTAAATAAATATGTACTTACATATTTATTTCAATAGATAATATATGCAGTGTGATTTCAAAAAATACAAACATTACAAGTGGGAATACAAGGAAAATTTGTTCCTCACATTGTAGTTCTTTATTTTCCCAGAAATAGCCACTATTACTAATTGCTTATCTTTCCAAATAATCTGTGAAAATATAAATGAATCAATATGAATAGAGATATAGAATCTATATCTTAATAAATGTGAGCATCAACATACTTCTATGCAAATGTATATGAATATATGTCTAATAGGCATTGTGTTGTACTTAACATAACCAAAATGTTACTTGAGGGCAGGAACTCTATTTTTTTCACCATTTAAATCCCAGTACCTAGAGCACTGCCTACTGTAAAATAAGGCTTGATGCTTTTCTTCCTTGTTCTCCTCACTTAATATATCTCAAACATCTTTCAGTCCCATAGAAAATACTTTTACTTGACTACATGGCATTTCTTTGTATGAATGTACCAAAGTTTAACTTACTAGTTACCTAATAATAGACAACTAGGTTGTTTATATTATTTTGCTGAGGCAAACAATACTGCAGAATATACTGACATATATATATACATATAATTTTTTAGTTCGCATGTGATAATATAACTGTTGGATAAATTCCTAGAGTAGAACTGCTGAATTGAAGGTATATGTAATTTTATGTTAATATATTTTGCCAAATTATTCTCTCAAGAAATTGCTCCAATTTAAATTATCTACAACAATGTATGAGAAGAAGTGTTTTCAAAGATTCTCATTAATACAGTGTGGGTAAAATAGTGTTGTTTTAATTTTTACTTTTCTTATCATGATTGAGTTTGAGCATATTTTTAAACATTTAAAAACTCAGTGTATTTTCTATTGCTGAATTGTCCTTGACACATAATTTTTCCAGGAGGTCATTGATTTATGGACACTCATTATTATGAAAGTAAATAGAATAGCGCATGTGTTTTCTTTTGACTAGATTTTAGTCTTTTTCTATACAATTTTAACTTTTGCACACTCAGAACTATTACTGTTTTTCTTTATGACTGTTCAGTTTATTTTTGTGTTTAGAGAGGCTATTCCATTTCAAGACCATAAAAAAGTATCAAATGTTTTCCGTTATTTCTTTTATGGCTTCATTTTTATATAATAATTGTGAGTTATCTGAAATTTATCTCCCTGTAAGAAATGATGTTAAAATACAAGGTTTTTTTTTTTTTACCCCGATATGGCTAGCTAATAATCCCAGTTCTACTTATTAAATAATACTTCTCTTCTAACCAATGTGGAATTATGAAATAATTAAGTTCAATATCTGGACTCTCTATCTGATTTTATATATACTGTGATTACCATATAGTATTTTTCATGGAGTTGGTCTCCTCCCATTATACTTGTTTATAGTTTTTTCCAACTATATTTGCAATTTTGAACTTAAATAACTTGGCTATGTCCAAAAATATCTTGTTGATTTTTTTTGGATATATTTAAATGTATTGATTAAATTAGGTATAATTAATATCACTGTAACTTTAAAACTTATTATGCAAGAATAAAGTATGCTGTTCCATAAAGTTTTCACCTCTCCATATTATCTTAACCTTTTTTCATTTTGCACTTTTCTTAAGTTTATTTTTACTTTTTATTATTCTCTTTTGCTGTTGTGAGACCATTTATTCTATTATATTTTAAGTGTTTCTTGTTTGTATATAAGGTAATTGATTTGTATAAATTAACTTTGTATTCAAAAACTTATGATATTCTCTTATTATCAGTTTTTCAGTTGATTCATATAGTTTCCTTTTACCTTCTTTTAAAATATTTTAAAAATATATTTTAGAAGATGGGTTGAATTAATTACCTTTATGGCATACATACATACATTTTAATTGTAGTATAGTCAATTATATAAATATTTCTTCTCTTTTTGACAGTTCTTTTCATGTCCATTTGCACTTTACTTAATGCCTATTAATTTTCAAACAACGTTTCTCAAAATATTACACAGGATGACTCAATTAATAGGTCACAAATTTATAAATTTAGTTAATTATTTAACTCCAAACATTTGAACAATGATTACAAGCTTAATTACACTCCTTATAACCCTCATATATATATAATTTTCTTAAATGCCTTAAACACTTTAAAATGCAGATAAAATCATCATACACTATATAATGCTTATAAACAAAAAGATACAAAATTGCTAATACCATGAGATTAAATTAGTTTATTTTCTCTGTTTTTATTCTTCCTCTCATTTTTTTCTTATAGTTACAATTCTACTTACCTAACCTAGAGAGTTGAGGTTACCTCTGCAGAGTAACTGAGTTAGCACATAAAAAGTGGTGAATGGTACATGATGAGGGACACAAGACTAATCTGTGCCTTCCATGGTGATACTCTAGTGTGGTATTTAGTTGGACAGCCTTTTTTGATAACCTAATTAAGAATTGTCTAAATATTTGAATTTATTAACCAAACATATACTCATTTTTGTGACCATACTCATTATTTCTGCTGGGATTTGATTAGTAGCAAGTAAATGTAGACTTTTATCAATTCCTTTTACCAAAGCTAGGTATCTTTTTCTTCTGATCAACCAATAAGACCCATGATATTGACTCATTTATGATTTTGTTATTGACACATCTATAATAAAATGCTTCTAATGTTGCATCATTTAGTGTGATGTTTTCTGTAGGCTTTTCTTAGATATCTTTTATGAAATTAAGAAAATCCCCTCTATTCTTTTTTTTGTTTTGTTTTTTGTGGTACGCGGGTCTCTCACTGTTGTGGCCTCTCCCGTTGCGGAGCACAGGCTCCGGACGCACAGGCTCAGCGGCCATGGCTCACGGGCCCAGCCGCTCCGCGGCATGTGGGATCTTCCCTGACCGGGGCATGAACCCGTGTACCCTACATCGGCAGGCAGACTGTCAACCACTGCGCCACCAGGGAAGCCCCTCTCTATTCTTACTTTGCTAAGGGTTTATATAATAAAAATTTTTCCATGATTTCAAAAATTTTTTTGAACCTACTGGTTTTTGTTTTAGTTATGTGCTTTTATTTCATGAATTTTTGTTCTATTTTATAGATGTTATTTCCTCAGTTACCATTTTAAATTCTAAACATACTTATTCTGG
This sequence comes from Monodon monoceros, assembly GCF_005190385.1. NCBI lineage: Eukaryota > Metazoa > Chordata > Mammalia > Artiodactyla > Monodontidae > Monodon > Monodon monoceros. The sequence continues at coordinate 40,905,063 of NW_021703767.1, read as the reverse complement.
AGGCTTTTTCAGGTGCTCACTTTTTTTTCATCCCTTCTAGAATGAATTCATGTTTTTATGATTGGTTTTTATTTGTTCTTCTATAAGATTTACTCACATTTAGAATTGTGTTGGCATGTTCATCTCAAGAAGCATGAGTTTAGCTTTTCTCTGTCCTAGTTAAAATCACATTTTGCTGAGTAAAAACAGTAGCTCAAACAAATGAAGGATTGTTTTTCTCACATAACAAGATGTACAGAGGCAAGAAACCACGGCTGTTATAAAGCCCAAGATGACATCAAGAAAGCTGGTTCTGTCTTCATGCTCTGTCATCCATAATGTGTGGTTTCATTCTTACAGTTTTAATACAACAGCTGCAACTCCAGATATCATGTTATTTTTTCAGGCAGAAATAACAGGAATGGCCCAAGGATTTTCTTCAAATAAAATTATGTTTGGACCAAGAAACCCTCACCCAAAACTAACACTTTCATCTCAATGACTAGAAGGTGTCCTAATCTAACTTTAAAGAAGGCTAAGAATTCAAATATGTTTAAGTATGTAACTCATAATAGTAAAGAAAACTATGGAGGAAAGTTTTGGAGTGGCTGTTGAAGAATCCAGTTTATAATGTCATTCTCTCTTCTCTCTGATTCCTTGTTTCACTAAGACTGGATTCATTGCCTTACCACACCTGAAGCATTGTTCTTTCCGATTACTCTATTTTAGCCATCTAGGCCTATTTCTATACACAGAGCTCAGTAGGCTTGTGACCTCAGCTCTCTTTACCACTGATCTTTTCTGTTTTTGCTCTGCGAGGAGATTTTTATATTGGGGGGACATGGCACTATCATTTATAATTTTATCTTTTACATTTTATGTATTATTTTAATGGATTTAGAGTGATGAGAGGGGTTATTGAAACATGTCCTTATAGTATTATCTTGACTAGAAGCACACATCATTTTTCTTTTGAGATAATTTCATCTTACATAACACTTTCAAAACGAGTATACTCTTTATCCAGCTTTCTCTTATGCTACTATCATATATAACCATAGAGCAAGTGTCATAAATAAGAAATTAACTTTGAAGCAATACCATTAAACTACACAATTTGCTTAGAGTTCACCTTTTTCTCACTAATGACTTTTTCTCTGTTCCAGGATTCACTTCAGGATCCCACATTACATTGTCACATCTTCTTAGTCACCTCCAAACTTGAACAGTTCTTCTGTCTTTCCTTGTCTTTGACAAGGATACTTGTCAGTTATGTTGTAGGATGGCTCTCTAACTGGGTTTGTCTGGTATTTTTTCACTTTTAGATTGGAGTCATATGTTATTAGGAAGAAGACCACAGAGGCGATGTGCTCTCCTTGTTGCATCATTCAAGACACACAATGTCCATGTATATTATACTACTGGTCATGTTAACTTTATTCCCATGGTTAAAGTGGTGTCTGCCAGGATTCTACACTGTAAAGTAACTATCTCCCTTTTAGCAATTACTGAATATTTGGGGAGAGATACTTTGAAATTATGCAAAGAACCTGTTTCTCTTTAACTCTTGTTCCCTCATTTTAACATCTATAAATGGATCTTGCCTGCAGCAATTATTACTATGGTTCTGGTGATTTCCTATTTCCCTTATTCTACCTAGATTTATTAATTGGAATTTTTCTGTCAGGAAGAGCTGCCCCTACTCCCTAGGTGTTTATTCATTTACTTAAATATGTATTGATTCTTCTTGTTTAATTTGAGGTATAACGCAAGACCAGAGTTATTTCTTCTGCCACACAAGTTGTTTTGCTTGTAGCCATTGCAAGCTGTTCCATATGGGATCCTGTGCCCCATATTCTCTTTTCTTTTTCTTTTTTTAGCACTTTCTTGCTTTCTGAAACTAAAAAGTGCTCCAGTTTCATTTTTTACTTTTCCTGCCTCAGCTCTGGAGTCCTTCTAGCTATCCAAAAAGGCTTGTGTACTTTCACTGAAGAAAGATTATTTAAAAACCAGTTCTGGGTGCTAGGTATTGTGATTTTTACTTGTGTGTATATCACTGCTTTTGTTGCCTCTTAGTGGACAAAGCTAGAAAACATATATCTGTACCCATGTACGCACACACTCACACACACGCACACATCTGTAGTTATCTCCTATCTCCATATCTATCTGTATACATAACTTTTTTAAAGGGTCCATATTAATAGCTCTTATTCCACTCCAGCACCACAGAATTTATTCTAGCCTTCTACCTTTCCTGTTTGTAACTTCCTTCTAAGACCATGAAAAACCTGGCTCTCATTATCTACTTATTGGTTTAATCTTAGTATAAAGTCCTTTCAAAATTCCCAACACATATTCCTGTAAGAAATGCATTTACCAGAATATAATATTTGTGTGCAGTGCCCAGTACACTTAGTGTATCCATTCAAAATAATTCCACGGTTACTTAAGTCAGCTTCCTTATTCCCCATGCCCTTCAGTATGATTATGTGATTCATTTGTAATATAGTTAGATTTATTTGTCATAATCAGTATTCCACCACCACCCTCATGTCATGGCGGTTTGTTTGTTTCTTTTGAAGTTTATTCAGTACAATTCACTCTTTATGATGTAAAGTTCTATAGAGTCTTAACAACGGCATAGAATTAAGTATCCAAAACCACAGTTTCATACAGAGCAGTTCCAATGCCCCTACAATTCTTTCCCTTTGTAGGAAACCACTGCCCCAACTCTTATCCCCTGGCAACCCTTGGTCTATTTTCCATCTCTATAATTTTGGCCTTTCCAGAGTGTCAGCTAAATGAAATCATAAAATAGTAGCCCGTTGGGTCTGGCAAAATGCATTTAAAATTTATCCATATTGTTGTAATAATCAATAGTTTATTCCTTCATATTCTGAGTAGTATTTCAATATGGCATCTGGGCTGGTCTCAACTGGAGGATGTAAATAAAGATATTATAAATATTCATATGCAGACTTCTGTGTAAACCTAACTTTTCATCTCTCTTATGCAGATACCTAGGGGTGGGATTTCTGGATATGTGATAAATGTAGGTTTAACTATATAAGAAACTGCCAAGCTGTTTTTCCAAAATAGCTATGTCATTAGCTTTCCCTCTAGCATTGTATGGAAAGCCCAGGTGCTTCACTCCCTAACCAGCAAGTAGTATTGCCAGTTTTTGTTTTGCTGTTGTTTTTAGTTTTAGCAATATCAATGGATGTGTAGTGATACAGCATTGAGTTTGGACTTTGGTCTGCTATTCACTGGTTTTATGACCTTGAGCAAGTTATATAACCTCTCTGCTTCAGTCTCCTGAACTGTCAGGAAGGATAAATACGAGTGCCTACCTCACAGACTTTTGAGAATTAAATGAGCTAATGAACCTAAAGTCCTTAATGCATAATAAAAACTTGGATACATAATCAAGAAAAAATTAATTATTCACCCTACTTTCTCCATTTAATGTTTCTAAATTTACTCCCTAACTCATCAAGTTTGCTAAATATTTATCCTAGGATGAAAATAGCATTTCCAGGTAAATTGAATGATTTGTGTCTAAACTCATAGGTTTTGTACTCTTCCCCACATTTGCAATTGTCAGTTCTTTCCTTTTTAACTTCGATATATTTGACAGCATATCTGTGTTTTCCTGAAATATTATTTCTTCTTTTTGCCTCTGATTCCAATTCTAAGTTCTGTTCAAGTCCAAGTTAAACTCCACCTCTCCTATTGCTGACATATTTCAAGTCTTCTAAGAGTGTGCCTTTCCCTAAAATACATTCCTATTTATTCTCAAAATTCATGAGAATCCTTTCAGAATTATATTTAGAATTTTTTCAAAATAGACATGCTTATTCCTGATTCCTTATTATGTTTTCTGGTGACCAGTGTAGACACTTTGAAAAAGTGGCAAATGCCCTTTCCCTTACTTCCCTTTCAACTAGTTCACAAACCACAATTTAGGAAATGAATACCTTAATAAATATGATTGCATTCTAATTATTTTCATATCTAAACATAAAATACAATTGCCTTTCTTATTCTCAAAACTATTTTATACTAGCCTTAGCAATTCTGGGAGATGTATTTTCAAGGTATTTTTAAAAATTCCCAAGAGACCTGGAAATTATTTCATGACTTTCCCTTTGAGTTTGAAATGTTTTAATAGATGTCCCTTAGAGTTTCCTCGTGACCTCTAATTGATTTGATACTGAGAAAGTTAAGAGGAAGGAAATGTTTAGCATCGTCTTTAATTTTTTGAAGCAACCCACAGTGTAATAAGATAATTTAAATTCCTGATCTTTTTCTTTAAAAAAGATATACTTAAGGACAAACAAGAGACTGGCTTTCGTATTGGACAGTTTTTCTAAGAAACCTTATTCACTTAATATACTCAGCAAAAGTGCTTCTAAATTGTCAGCATACAAAATTAGCCTTGAGTAATTTTTTTAATGTCGAGTATTACCTCTAACAATTATAAAAAATACTAGAAATAATCTTTAAAAGAACCTATACTTCATGATTTAAATGTAAAATTTTAAAGTTGCCATCCTCCACAAATTAATCTGGAAGAATAGAGTTACTCTTTGTTGAGATGGGGAACTCTTCAAAAGAAATAAGTGTGGGATTGGTTCAAGGATGTAAAAACAGATGTGAGGATTTTGATTTGTAACATGTTAAGTTTGAAATGACTACTACCATTGGAGATATTGAGTAGGCAGTTTGGAGTTGTAATAGCTGGACTGAAGGTACAAATTCAGGAATTATCAGCTAAGAGGTAGTATTGAAAGCCACTCTGTAGAAAGGAGTATAGATAAAAAAGGGGTCCAAGGACTGAATCTTGGGACACTATAGTATACAGACATTAGGATAATGAGGAAGAAAGTAACCAAGGAGACTGAGAAGGGAAAAAAGAAAAACCAGGAGCATGTGGTACTATGTTTCCAAGTAAGAATATATTTCAGGGAGAATGGAATAATAAATCTAATAATGAAATCCTACTGAAAATTCAACTAGAATGAGGATTGAGAATTGTACTTAGCAACACAAAGGGTGATAGTGACCTTGACAACAGTGAGTTTGGTACAGTGTTACTGAAACCCTGATTGGAGTAGGTGTATGAAAGAATTTATATATATATATATATATATATATATATATATATATATATCTCACAACGACTACAATACAGCAAGCATAACAGCAAGTTTTCTGAATGAGTAAACAAGTGAGCAAAACGGGCAGTAGCTGGAACTGGAGAAAAAAGAGTTTCCTTTGTTAGGATGATAGAAAATATATTCATTTTTACTTGCTAATAGAAATAAATTGGGAAAAGAGAGAATTGATCATACAGAGGATGATTGGTAGATAATTACCCTTTTGTAGCTAAGAGAAGATGAGGTAAAGTGTACAAAGGGAAAGGCTTTAGGTCATGACATGGAAAACTCAAACAGAAAGCAGCGCATTGTTGAGACTGAGAATATTCAAGGGGGTCTTGAAATTTTGAGGAGAGGAAAAGATATGAAGTAGTTACCTAGGAGAGTAGAAAAGATGATGCTAAGATTTAGGACAGCATTAAAGACTCACCTGAGATTTAAAGTGAGACATGTCAGCAGGTAACTTCTCTCTAGCCATATTCACCTGCAGGATGGAAGGTGGAAGTAGATAGAGGATAGAATTTAACTAGGATTGGGGGTTTGCCAGAAAAATTACAAAATGAGGATATGGCAGGAGATTTGAGGGTATATGTAATAGATTTTATATTAATGGACTTGAAATTTAAGCTAGCTTAAGAAGCCATCAAGGAGGCAAAAGACGTTCAAATGTTTGTAAGATCAGTGGACTGTGACCCCTGGTAGGGTCAAAATACTGTGGGGGTGAGAGCACTAGAGGAAATGAGCAGGGTACCTGAAACTGAAATTTTAGAGTATTTGATAATGAAAAGATCAAGATTATGACCATGGTTTTGAGAGAAAGAGGGTCAGATAGGATGAAGAAATCCAGGAAATGAGAACTCAGAATATTAGAAGGTTTATAAGAGTTTTAACAGGCGTAGTATTAAAGAGAAGGAAAGTAAGCCAGAATACAAATAAGACTGACACCAGACACTAGATTCAGAAAATAATGACAGGGGAAAAAATGTGAGATAGCTGAGGAAACACCTGATGACATAACATTGAAGCCTCAGGGAGGGAGTTAGAGATTACAGAGAGAAAATGGCTTGGAAACACCAATGAGAATTAAGGAGCGAAACTCCCCCCATTTCAAAAAGAGTGGTACATGCCATGTAGAAAAAGCCTGAGGGATGGAGTGTCCTCAAAAAAGACCCAAATTTCACCCAATTAGCCCACTGGGAAGGGAATGATCAGAAAAGAGGTGAGCATGTGGTACAGGAAATCCTGCTGAAGACTGGTTATACCATAAGATTCAGAGGAAGGGATTTTGGTATTTGGGCAGGGGTAAGAAGGAGGGCTAAAAATAGCAATGCCATAATGGGATGAGAGTGCTGGCCAAAAGTGATGATGACTAGAGTAATAGATTTTTCTCAGTGACAGATTGAAAGAAAAAATGAGATTAATCCTTCCGGTATCAAGGCAGGTAACAATGAAAAGATACACCCATTATATGTGTATAGTATGATTCCACCTGTTTTTAAAAAACAAATACATGTTTGCATTTGCATAAAACAAAATATGGAACAATATATTAAAATCTTCTAAAAATTACTTTTTAAGAGGGAAATATAATGTTCAATTTCTATAGTATATATTTGTCTATTGTCTGAGTTTTTAAACCATGCACTACTTGCACAATCAAAATTTGTAAAACTCTAATATGAGCAGGTAACATCAAAGTGTGTATATAATGATGCCTGTTATGCTTTTAAAATGTGGGGAAACAGAATGATAGCTGTACAAAGTGAGAGAGTGGCATGGACATATATACACTACCAAACGTAAAATAGATAGCTAGTGGGAAGCAGCCGCATAGCACAGGGAGACCAGCTCAGTGCTTTGTGACCACCTAGAGGGGTGGGAGGGAGGGAGACGTAAGAGGGAAGAGATATGGGAACATATGTATATGTATAACTGATTCACTTTGTTATAAAGCAGAAACTAACACACCATTGTAAAGCAATTATACTCCAATAAAGATGTTTAAAAAAAAAAAAGAATGATAGCTGTGACCCGGTCAAAATGACATACCAAATAATTTCTCCAGAGTGGCATCACAAGACAGATATTAAACTTTGTAACTTTTGAAGTTTTCATTATAATCACATCTAGTGAGAAAAAAGTAGAGACAGACAGAGAAATAGAGGAAGAAAATAGTTCTGCTTACACATACTGTAAAATTTCTCTCAGATATAAACACACTGTAGACTTTTTTTTCACCCAAACATATTTGTTAACTACCAACCATATGCCAAGTATATTTCCCTTAGGCCTGGGAAATGGTAGTTTTCAAGACATTCAACAACCTTGCCTTATTTATATTCCATATGAGCACTGTCCAATAGAGACATAAGTGAGCCACATATGTAATTTTAAATTTTCTAGCAGCCTTACCAAAATAGTAAAATGAAACTGTTAAAATTAACATTAATAATAAATTTTACTTAAATTCATATATCAAAAATATTATTGTTTCTACATGTAATCAACTTAAATATTATTAATGAGATATTTAACAATTTTTGTGCCATTTTCTTTGAAATCTGGTGTGTATATTACACTTATAACACATCTTAATTTGGACACTAAATTTTCATCAGATATACTTGATTTGCATTTAAAGTTGATAAACATACAGTCTTTAAAAGTACACTTATATACACAAGCTGTCCTAAGCATATTTCAAAGGTTTCAAATAACTAAATCCATTACCAAAATTACAAAAACTAATTTTATAGAAGAAAACTAATTTTATAGAAATTAAGAAAAACTAATTTTATAATTAGTATCCAAATTAAGAAAACTAATTTTACAGAAGAATTATTTTTCATTTTGCATCAAAAGCATTTTGGTTTCAAAACTATGTCTGTCCAAGTTAAGGATGTTTATTAACTTTTGTGTCAACTCAGTACTAGTGTTCTTCAAATTTTTTTTTTACATTTTGAGGACAATTTACATAATCCTGTAAATTACAATTAAAATCTTCACATTGATTCATATTGGAAAATGTGTAGATACTATCATTGATTTGTATTATGAAGAGCTGTCATTCCAACATAAATTCTTTTTTTTTGTACATGTCTTGCTAGGTCAAAAATAAGCTTCTTCTTTCTTTGATGCTACAAATTCTGCTTGCTCATATGCAATGTCATATCGATAAATTATGTAAATTACAATTTTTTGTCTTAGATTATTGAACATTTGGCAAGAATCTTTTTTGTTTCATGAAAATTTTAAATTAACAGTACAGTAAATCTTTATAGCATTCACCCATAACACAACCGACAAAAATTGGCGAAGAACACAAGATCATTAAATTTATTCTCTCTTCTCTCTTTCAATGGTTTCCATAAACTGGCAGTGATTCATAGCACTTGCATACATATATTGAATAATTTTAACAACTGTATACATTATACTTTTTATATAATTGCTTCAGAAATCTGAGCGCAAATATTTTTAGTACATATTACAGAGTGGAATGAAACAATAAAGGAAACATCAGTTTTAATTCCCATGAATCTAGAATTTTGGCCCAGAATAACTAGCTGAAGTACTATACATAAGGATAGAAATTAATTTTTCCATAATCTAACTGAAATTCATCTTTAGCAGATGGGAAAGATTCAAAAATATCTAAGCTACAATCTTTATTTTTATGTTTCTAAATAACATGTCTTTGTTAACTTGCATGTCCTCAGAGGAAAAATGCTCCCAAAATACTGATTGGATAGTGTCTCATATAATGCATATTATTTCCATTTAATTACCAATTACAATTTACATAAACGTTACTGTAACTTGTGCTGTTCACATAAAAGGGTTTGCAATTTTTCCAATTTTAAATTAATTTGATTTTTTTTTAATAGAAAGGGTTTGTATTCTGAGAGTCATTGTATGGTGGCTTAATTGAAGATATTTTACTTTAGGAATATGCCATTTCTAGTCTTTCCTCATAATTTTGTAACAAAGTTTCCATAACTGTAATAATTTTTCCATTCCTCCATATAAAAATCATTTGTTGTGCAAGAATCCAAGCCACTTTAGAGCCTGCCAAAATTACAAATTCAAATCATGTTTAAAAACTAAATTAATAAATAAAAATTCTAAAATATTGATTCTGTCCCATTAATTATGGTTACCTTTTTAGGCAAATTACTGGAAAACAGCATTTAGCTAGGTTGTTAAATTCTAATTTGCACGTATTTAGAATTGGAAAATTTATTTATTAAATGTATCTTGTTTTTCAATGACTGATATGTTTAATTTAGATCCACCATCCTATTTTATGTTTTTTCACTAATCTGCACTTTAAAAGCTACTTTAAAAAATCCTATCATACTGCCTTTGATTGGACAAATTTTTCTTAGTCTCATTTTTCCTTTTCAATTATTTAGAAAGAAATACCCTCAATTCTATCCTTAAAATAGTAGTCCATAAAACTTTGTCACACATAATATCTCAGAGGATACAGCACAATATAGTTGCTTTCCTTTTTAAAATTATAAGAATGTTAAAGTGTTTTAAGGTTTATGAATTCCACTTTTTGGTTTAGTTTGATTTAAACTGTTGGCCATTATTAATGGCCAGCAGTTTAAATCTACCTTATATTTATACCTCCCAAAGTAATCTTTAGAATACTTTTGTTTGTTTTTTAATAATGTCAATACTGATTCAGAAAAAAATTCTGTTAAAAATAATTGTAAAATGTTTTGTTAGACATGTAATTCTGATTTCAGGCAACTAATAATGTTGACACATTGACTGTTGATAGAAAACTTATTTGCTAAAAATGTTTCCTAAAGTTATTCACTATATTATCTTAATTTTAACACAGTGAATAGATAAGCATTTTGTATTGCTCTGATGCAGCAGATTGCAACTGGCATTCATTACAAATTTTTGACAAACCTTCTTCCACTTTTTTTTCTGTTCCTTCAGTCATAGTACCAGCTTCCTCATCTCCATTTTATTCTGCACAGCTATATATTTTCATTCTAAATTTACAGTGCATCCATACTTATTTGTAAACTAAAAATATTTTAATTATAATGAAAACTCTCATATTATTTCCATTTAATTACCAATTACAATTTATATAAATGTTACTGTAACTTGTGCTGTTCACATAAAATATTCAAATACACACATTACAATATTACTTCACTGTGTAAAAAAAATCATTTGAGTTGAGCCAATATGTTATCATCTAGATTTGTGACACAGTTACGTGCGATACTGGAAATGAGGCACATGCCCCAACACGCACATTAAAGTAAAACAATAATATCTTAAAGTGATGCAATAGGTAAAGAAAGTGTAGTCTTAACAAAACTTTAATATTGTATTTATTGGAAAAACATTTTACATTCCTTTAGTTTTTAAATTTTAAAATGTGGCACTAACCACATTCCAAGTGCTCCATAGCCACGTGTAGCTAATGGCCACTTGTATTGGAAAGCACAGTTCTAGACATTTAAAAAACAGTTCCTTCCATGTCCTGGCTATTGTAAATAGAGCTGCAATGAACATTGTGGTACATGACTCTTTTTGAATTATGGTTTTCTCAGGGTATATGCCCAGTAGTGGGATTGCTGGGTCGTATGGTAGTTCTATTTTTAGTTTTTTAAGGAACCTCCATACTGTTCTCCATAGTGGCTGTATCAATTTACATTCCCACCAACAGTGCAAGAAGATTCCCTTTTCTCCACACCCTCTTCAGCATTTATTGTTTGTAGATCTCTTTTCTTACTCAGCCATAAAGAGAAATGAAATTGAGTTATTTGTAGTGAGGTGGATGGACTTAGAGTCTGTCATACAGAGTGAAGTAAGTCAGAAAGAGAAAAACAAATACTGTATGCTAACACATATATATGGAATCTAAAAAAACAAAAGGTCATGAAGAACCTAGGAGCAGGACAGGAATAAAGACAGACCTACTACAGAACAGACTTGAGGACGCAGGGGAAGGGTAAGCTGAGACAAAGTGAGAGAGTGGCATGGACATATATACACTAACAAATGTAAAACCGATAGCTAGTGGGAAGCAGCCACATAATACAGGGAGATCAGCTCGGTGCTTCGTGACCACCTAGAGGGGTGGGATAGGGAGGGTGGAAGGGAGAGAGATGCCAGAGGGAAGAGATTTGGGGACATACGTATATGTATAGCTGATTCACTTTGTTACAAAGCAGAAACCAACACACCATTGTAAAGCAATTATACCCCAATAAAGATGTTAAAAAAAACCATAAAACAGTTCCTTGACAGTTGTGTAAACCATAGTATTAGACTAATAAGTCCTGCTCTGGATCTCCATTTCTTCTTCAGTGCAACTGAGATCATAATACTCTTCAAATTTTATAAAAATATGCAGCTCTAGGGGAGATGGCACATTAAGGGTGTTAATAATAATGTTTATCTTTTAAAATCTCTAAACAACCTTTTAGAAATTCTTCAGATAATTTTTCATACTCGAGATAGTGCTATGAGCTGCTCAGAATTACAGATTTATAGTAAATATATTTAAGTATTAGAAAAAGGATCAATTTTGAAAGTATAAAATATAATCCCCAGTGAAGGGAAAATTTTTTCCCCAAAACAAGTGGTTTTGGACTTATTATAATTATTGAAAATGAAGAGTAAATAAATAAAATGTTTTTCCTCTAATGAACATTCAAGATAATTGCAAACTGCTCAAAGAGATGAAGCCTAATTTAAAGTTTAGCCATGAATAAGAGTATCAAATACAATATACTTCATATTATGGATCTCAGTACTTTCTTTCTAGTATGAATAATATGGTATGGTCTCAACCTTTAAAATAGCCATATCCAATATATTATATGTATATTACATCTTATACTTTTTGGTTGACTGAGAAGTGTGTAGTTATATTTCAACTCATTTTCATATTCTAAAGTACTGCAATTAACACTTCTTAGTGAAAAATTTTAACACTTCAGTATTACCTTTTCAAACACTTCTCACTTTTGTAGTGTAAGCCTGGCACAAATCCCAGAATGTAATTCTGACACACCATTTTTCTCACTGTAGGAGTTAATACAAGCTTTAGGAAAGTTATTTTCTATAAGTAACAGAAATCAATCTTGGTACAGCCCCCATAATTTCTATCTAGAACCAAATATTCATTTAAATATTTATTAGCAAGTCATTTACTGATGGCTAGGCACTATACAGTACAATGTAAAGAGTGAAGGAAATATGTTGAAAAGGTTTAGACGTTAGGGTATTTACAACCTCGTTGGTGAAATGGAAAAGTAAATTAATTAATTGGAGGAATCTATGTGTAAATATAATCAAAGAAACCCAGGTCAGATGCATAGGAATGCAAAAGAAAAAGAATCACTTGGTCTAAGGTGCAAGCAGGGGTGTTGATAGATTGTTAACAGAGCTGAACTCAGGTGATGGATAGGATATTGATGTAGTTGGATGTGGATGCTGTGTGTTCTAAATGGGGCCAAGCAGCATAAGCAAGGTCTGAGAGGCAGAAAAATACTGGGCATATTTGAGAAATTGCAAGAGGCAAAGATTACATGGAGTTAAAGTGCATTATAGACATAGTATGTTTTGAAAATAGTAGATGGTGAAAGAGATTTGATACAGACAAAATTATGGAGGACCTTATATAGCAGGCTGAAAAGTCTGGACTTTTTTCAGTGAGCAATAAGCAGCCTTGACCTGCATGGCCATGGTCAAAATGGAATACAGATTTAACACACTGAAGGAAGACTGCTAAACATCAGTTACAGACTCTGTAACTGATGTTTGAATAAGGACCTTAGGTCATTATTATCCTAAAACATCAAAAAATGTTTAAGTTATGTTGCTAAACTATAATTGTTAAAGCATAAAGTAGATCTATAATGTAAAAGAAAAAAAAAAGAAGAATTTCAACAAAGTAGTCATAAAGGTAGTTGTGATACTATTTATTTCAGGATTACTGGGTGACAGATGCTCCCCTTATATCATCCCTCTTAGCTGAGGGAACAGATTTTCACAGTGATTAAATGACTTGTAAAGCTGTGCAAGAGCCTGAGCCTGAGAGTGAGCCCAGGAGTGTAGAACACATGATCCCTACCCCTGAATGTTAAAGTGAACTTTTATTTTTCAACCTGGAAGAGAAACAAATATTTAGACCTGAGAGATATATAATCCAGTTCCATTTTTTTTCTGGAATGAGTTTAAGGCACAGGGAGTTTAGATGATGTTCCAGAGATTGCAGTTTCCTTGGAAAGTGACTTGGGTAAAATGTACACTTGATGTTATATAAGTGAATGAATCAAGAAATGACTCTAGTTCCAACTTCATGTTTTTGTTTTTTGAAGCACCTCACATTTTTGATGATTCTAAATAATGCAAAAATAAACAGTGGTTTACATGTCTCTTATTAAAAGTATGCAGGCTCAGTTAATATGATGTGAGTAACTATATAATTATGACAAGTGTTTAGAATACTTTGGAACAAAAGCATGAAGAAAGGAAGTCACATACCATGTGATTAAGTGGGGATGATCAGATTTACCTCTAATTTGTGATTTAAGGACATTATATGCCAAAATATACAAGAATTCTAGGAAACATACACTTTAACTCTTTTGCTTCAAAGATGTATAAACTAAGATTATTAGAGGCTAACTTTCTTGCCAAGGATCTTATAGTTTGTTAGTGTGAAAACAAGTCCAGTGTCTTGTTTAGGAAATTTACCAATTCACTGGTTCTTTTTGTGTGTGTTGGGGGGAACAGGGAGGGGACGAGGCCGTGGTTGCTGAGGAAGGACTGGAAAAGTAAATGATATTTGACATTGAATTATAACAGAAGACAGATGGATGAGTTTCCTAGAGAAAGGAAGAAGCCAATGAAAGAAGTTTAAAGCTGAGGGTTTTATTTTTCCTCAAGTTTTTATTTGACAAATAATTTATATAGATTGTTCCAGATTAGGAGAAAAAGAAAAAAGAGGAAGATGAGGAAGAACAGATATAGGAGGAGAGAGAAAAGAAGAAAAATGGGGAAATAACACTTTATTGCAATAAAATTCAGTAACCTGAAAATTGGTTTTGAAGAAAAATCCAGCTGGCACAAAAGCAAAACTTAATCGAGAGCGCTAATAAGGGAGAGCGACACAGAGAATCTTGCCCACCAGCCTCTCTCAATTTCCACTCTCATGATATGCTCCCCTGGTTTCTTTCCTGAACCTCCGTACGCCCAACTTCCCATCTTTACCTTTAGTGATTCATTTCCTTCATCTATAGTAAGCTAAAATAAGGCAAAATATTATGTTAAAAGTTAATGAAACAGGGCTTCCCTGGTGGCGCAGTGGTTGGGAGTCTACCTGCCAATGCAGGGGATACGGGCTCGTGCCCCGGTCCAGGAAGATCCCACATGCCGTGGAGCAGCTAGGCCCATGAGCCATGGCCGCTGAGCCTGTGCTCCGCAACGGGAGAGGTCACAACAGTGAGAGGCCCGCATACCGTAAAAAAAAAAAAAAAATAGTTAATGAAACAAATTTTAAAACCATTTATAAGTTTAAATGTAGCACAATTAAGAAAAAATATGTTTAACCTCCACTGGTTCATCCTTTCAAGTTTTCTTTAAACTATAAGGTAAAACTGAATACTTGAAGCTAAGGTTGAACAACTATTACTACTGCTCATATTGTAAACGGAGGGAGGAATCTATATCAAGTATTTTCTTTATGATGTATCCTGTCTTTACTTCAGAGACAAATAGAGTCTTAATAATGTCATTAGTGCTAGTGTGTTTGACCAAACCAGAGGATTCACAGGGGTAAGCACAGTGAAAGTGCTGTAAAACCAGCCAACAGCACAGACTTGTCAAAGTATCTGACAAATAAAATGGGTTCCTCAATCATTATGAAGTTTGAGTGGAGTTCCTCAGGTAGAGATAATCTTTTCCAAAAAGGACTTTAACCACAGAAGAGGCAGTAGCCTGTCTGCAAGGGAAGGCTTCAGTCCAATGTGAAAACACGCATACCATGACTGAAGCACATTTATATCCTCCATGAGATGGAGAAAGTTGTATGAAATCCATTTGACAGAATTTGAATGGTCCATTAGGCATTTAAAAATGTCTGGGAGCAATACTAACAGACTTTCCTGGTTTGTATTTCAGACAGTGGAACAGTGAGATAGGCACTTTTTGTGGCCTTATTAATGTTTCCCACCAATATTGATTTATGAAGGCCATCATTTTGTCAGTAAACCAATGGTTTAATGCATGTACAGTGGTGAGAAGTGGGAATTTTAGAGTCTCCAGTAGGACTGGATCATTATTTCGTCCAAACCAGAACTTTCTTTTTTTATCAAGCCAACAATTGTTGAATTTCCAATCTTTCTTTTTTTATCAAGCCAACAATTGTTGAATTTCCAATCTTGTTTTTCCTTTTCTGAGGCCAATTGTTGGGTTTCTCTAGCCCGTTTTTTTAAGTTATCATTTGGGGAAATATCCCTTTGTACTATGACAGAGTTTTGGCTGTTGTTGGTTCCTTTAGGGACAACATTCCTTATGGAAATGTCAGCAAGGTGATTTCCCTTAGCTTCCAGAGAGTCAAATTTAGAATGCCCCAGAATCTTAATAATAGCTAACACCACAAGTAAAAGTATTGCATCCAGTAACTCCTGGACATAGGAGCATTTTTAGTTTTATTTCCACAGGAAGTAAGGAAGCTACGTTGCTTCCACAATATTCTGAAGTTGTCAGTTTCTCTGAAAGCATGTCTACTATCAGCATAAATATTGGCATCTTTGCCCTTGGCTAAAGTGCAAGCCTGTGTAAAAGTGTATAATTCAGAGTTTTGGGCAGAAGTAGCCATATGTAAAGATGCTGCCTCAATGACATCAAAAGGAGTTGCAAGAGCATATGCAGCACAATATTTGCCATTGTCACCTTTTAAATTAAAGCCATCAGTGAACGATGAGAAGTCAGCGTTGCCCAAAGAAATTTCCTGCAGGTCATCATGAGGAATCAGGAAGTAATCCATCAGCAGTAAGCAGTTGTGAAGGACTTCATTGGTGACAGAGGGGAGAAGAGGAGCAGGGTTAAGGTTATTAGAGAAGAAAAGAATTATGTGAGGAGCAGTTAACAAAAGGACTTCATAGGAGGTAAGGTGGCTGACTGAGAAATGTTGAGTGTGGTGAGAATTCAGGAGGGTTTCTACTGCCTGAGGTACAAAAATGGCTAAAGGGGCTCTCACAACCATTCCCAGTGAGCTTAACCAAAAAGGCAGTGGCCATAATGGCTCTAAGGCAAGGAGGGCATGCTTGTGCCACAAGGCCAAGTTGCTGGTTAGAATACCCCCTGGGTTACTGATGGTCTCATGTTTTTGAGTGAGTCTCCCAAAGGTATTCCCTTCTTTTCCATATACGGAAAGGAAAATGGGAATCTGATCATTGGGATGACCAATGGCGGGTGGGTTAATCAAACTCTCCTTAAGGCCTTGGAATCTATGTCGTCCAGGTCTTCGCATAAAAATTGGGTCAGGGTTGTTATCGTTTAGTGAAATGTACAAAGGTTTGCCCCAAAGAGAGAAATTTGGAATCTAATTTCAGCAATAACCAACTAGTCGAGAAAACCTTGCAGTTGGTACTTAATTTTGGGTTTTGGAAAACTTACGACAGCCTGAATTCGATCTGGATCTAGATGTAGCCCTTGTTCTGATATCAGATGCCCTAAATATCAAAACTGGGTTTGATCAGAGTGTAATTTTTCCTTGGTGACTTTATGTCCCTTTAAGGATAAAAGCTTTAGCAAATGGATGCTGTCTTTCTGTGAGGAGACTTGAGAAGAAGAGAGCAAAGAAACAAATCATCCACATATTGCAACCAAGTAGAACACCTAGGGAAAATTTTAACATCCAGATAAGGCTTCAGGATTTGTGAAAAATAAGAGGACACTCAGTAAAATACTGAGGCATTACTGTTCAGGTGAATTGTAGATACTGACTAGCTTCACCAACTGAAATACAGTAGTAAAGAGTGTGCTGCATAAATCAATTATAGTATTTACTGCCTGTCAGAATGGATGTTAGTGACATATGAGGCTTAGGAAAAAGACAGTATCAAGGGATAACAATGTTTATTGCTTGAAGGTCCTGGACAAACCTTCACCCTCAGACCTTGGGTTTTTTTTCCCACCAGCAAAATAGGACTATTACAGAGACCAGTACAAGGGATAAGTCCTTGAACTTGTACTCTACTATGGGCTTTATACTTTGCAGGGATTTTTTGTGTGTATAGGGTGTTGATTAATTCTGGGGAGAGATTTTGAGGGAGCTATTT
Organism: Monodon monoceros; assembly: GCF_005190385.1. Classification (NCBI taxonomy): domain Eukaryota; kingdom Metazoa; phylum Chordata; class Mammalia; order Artiodactyla; family Monodontidae; genus Monodon; species Monodon monoceros. Next base: position 40,887,587 of record NW_021703767.1, on the reverse strand, counting down.
GAATACTGACAGGAGGTGCACTGTGAATTTTGTTAACCTCAGTTGGAGATTTTGCCTATAAGAAAAGTCGTAGCTGATTCAAATAAAGACAAAGCAAATCTGTGAGGTTGAATATAAAAACAGATAATGGCCAGACCACATATAAGACAGAACTCTGGCTTACAACCTGAAAGAAGTAGCTCAGGAAACCAGCCCCTTATCTGTAGTAACTGGCCCAGGAAGCGAGCCTGCTGTCTATGACCACTCTCTCTATTAACAATCCAGGAAACCAAACAATAACCCCTGTGACAATTGGCCCAAAATAGCCAGGACATGATTAATAACTGATAGTTTCCCTAATTTTTGTCCCCATTTCCAACTTAGGACCAATCAGAGAGAGAAAAATATGTTCTCCTAACCAATCACATATGATGTCCTTCCTCTAGTTAGCTTGCCTACAGCTTCCCCATGCCAACAGCTTCCAATCAAGGCATACCTGAAGCCTTCCCTTTCTTCCTACTATAAAGCTTTTCCACTCCTCTGCCTGCCTGTGAGTTTTTGCCAAATGCAAGTAATGGTGGCTGACTCCTTTGCAATAGCAAGCTCTTAATAGATAGACTTTGCTCGTTTTCATTTGGTTAGTCTTTGTTTATTTCTACAATGCTTTTGAACACAGATGTATAATTATAAATCAGATTTAGAAAACTGAATTCAGCAGGGTATGATAATAACACATGTTGACCAAGTAACATATATGGAGATAGCATAAGGACGGGTTAATATCAAGCCAGGCCAAAGAGTGTATGTTTGGAATACACATATAAAAATTTCTACAAATTAATAAAAAATAAAGCACTCAATAGAATGGTGAGCAAAGCTTTTGAAGGCAAGACACAAAAGAGGAAAGCTAGGAGGTCAATAAACATGGAAAGATGTTTAATGTAACTAGCAATAATAGAGGTAAAAATTTAAAGCACAGTAGAAGGAGATCATTTTATTTGTATGAACCATATTATTAGCATAAGCCAGGAATCAAAAAGTCTGAAAATTATTTAATGCTGATGGGGCTACAATGCAGTAGGAGCTTCATACATTATTTGTGTGCATGTATATTGGTATAAATACTTTGAGTAGTAATTTGGCAATATCCAACAAATTTTAAAATACTTTCATGATATAATCCTATACTGCTCAATGGGGCTACTGAGTTGTTGAAATGTGGCTAGTTTGAATTGTAATGTGCTCTAAGTGTTAAAGTCAACAGATTTTGAAGAGCAAATATATATATATATATACCTATATACATATATATATATATATATCACTAATATTTGTTATATTAATTTAAAGTTTCTCAAACTTAACACTATTAACATTTTAGACTGGATAATTCATCGTTGGAGGCTATTCTTTGCATTGTATATTTAGCAGCTTCCCTGGCCTCTACCTAGTCATGACCTAGAACATCTAAAACATCTTTCCAGTGATGACAATCAAAAATGTCTGCAGGACTTCCCTGATGGTGCAGTGGTTAAGAATCCATCTGTCAATGTAGGGGACACGGATTTGAACCCTGGTCCGGGAAAATCCCACATGCCACAGAGCAACTAAGCCCATGCACCGCATGGGCTGAGCCTGCGCTCTAGAGTCTGCAAGCCACAACTACTGAGCCCAAGTGCCACAACTACTGAAGCCTGCGTGCCTAGAGCCTGTGTTCTGCAACAAGGGAAGTCACCACAATGAGAAGCCCGCGCACTGCAATGAAGAGTAGCCCCTGCTCGCTGCAACCAGAGAAAGCCTGCAAGCAGCAACGAAGACCCAAAGCAGCCAAAAAAAAAAAAAAAAAAAATGTCTGCAGACATTGCCACATATCTCCTAGGAGCAAACTCAACCCTGGTTGAGAACAAGTCTTAATTACATTATGAAATGGGAAACTTTTAGATATATGGTATTAAAATATATTATTAAAATAATTTTACCTGTTTCTTTTTGCTTTCTAATATGGCTACAAGAAATTTTAAAATTATTTATGACATGTTATATTCCTATTGGACAGCACTGTTGCAATCATCAATTCTACTCTAGGTTATGTACTCTAACACAAAGTTTCTCAAATGCTTAAAGTGCATAAAACTTACCTAAGGATCTTATAAAGTTCAAATTATGATTCAGTATATTTGAGATGAGGTGAGCTTTCTAACAAGGTCCTAGGTGACACAGATGCTGCTAATCCATGGATAAAATGTTACATAGCACGACTCTAGAGAACTTCCCACACATGCGCAAAATAGGACATGAAAACGAATGTGTATGGTGACTATAGTTAACAATACTGTATTTCATATTTGAAAGTTGCTAAGAGACTAGGTCTTAAATGTTCTCATCACACACTCACACCAAAAATTTGTAACTATGTATGAGGATGGAAGTTAACTAGACTTACTGTGGTTATCATTTTGCAGTATAGCTAAATATCAAATCATTATGTTCTACACCTGAAACTGATATAATGTTGTAGGTCAATTATACCTCAATAAAAAAAAAGTTTTTAAAGAATGTCAGTGCAACACTGTATGCAATGATAAAAATGTAAATTAACCAAAAACTGTAATAACTCCACACTATGCAGTTATATAATATACATGTATGTATATGTGTGTATGTGTATATAGACAATATACACATATATAGAGCCTGTGCTCTGCAGCGGGAGAGGCCACAGCAGTGAGAGGCCCGTGTACCGCAAAACAACAAACAAACAAAACACACATTTTAAAATGTTAAAATACATTATAATAAAATATGTACAAAGCTTTAAGACATCCAAAAAGGATTGATTTCTATGGCTCCATAAATATTTAGTAAATTTATTAAAAAAATAGATAAATATGACCTATAGCAAATTCTTGACAGTGTTTACTTCTAGAAAATGCAGGATAGGATTGGGATCCTGGATGATTATATACACAAGTGTTAGCACTTGTATCAATAATGTTTTATTTCTTTAACACATGAAGTAAATGTAACCAAAGAATAAGATTAGATAAAGCTGGGTAGTAGTGAAAAGACTTTCATAAATATATTGACTTTTTTTTTTTTTTTTTTTTTTTGTGGTACGCGGGCCTCTCACTCTTGTGGCCTCTCCCGTTGCTGAGCACAGGCTCTGGACGCGCAGGCTCAGCGGCCATGGCTCACGGGCCCAGCCGCTCCGCGGCATGTGGGATCTTCCCGGACCAGGGCACGAACCCGTGTCCCCTGCATCGGCAGGCGGACTCAACCACTGTGCCACCAGGGAAGCCCGACTATTATTCCCTATGGGTTAAAATAATTCATAATAAAAATAAACAAAAGGATGAATAAATAAAAGAATGGTATAAGTCTGGCAATGAATACTGAAGTAGAGAATATGAAATTTTAAAAAAATATTTTAAGACTTTAAAACAATAGAAATGCATTTCTTCTGAAGATATCTCATAGAAATATATATTTTCTATATGTATTATTAGCAAAGCCACAAATGATACCAATAAGTAGAAAGGATCAGAACAGCAAAATTGTATGCTACATATTTTATCTAAAATAGATGAGACAACATGTTTCATTTTTTCATTTTCATAACATTTGTTTTAAGTTGATTATAAAAGGAATTCATATTCATTGAAGATTTGGAAAATATAGAAAAGAAAATGAAAAAAATCCACCCATTTCCTAAACACTCCATTATAACCATTGTCCCATAATAACCACATTTATTCAACATTTTGGTGTTTACTTCCAGTCACTCCACCTTTTTCATACATATGAAACAGATTTTACACAAGTAAACACAGATACATATATGCAAAATTTCAATGTTTTCCAAGGTGGAATCATATATAAACTGCATGTGATGTCTTATAATCTGAGTATGTTTTCACTTAAATCATAAATGATAAATTCTCTCTCTTCACTGTCTCTGATCGAGCAGTTCCTTTTTGAAACTTAAATGCATTAGTTTATCTATCTCCTCTTTGTTTCGCTTTCTTCTTTCAACATGCTCAGGATCACTAGCCATGCTCAAGGGTTCTCAAGATATTTTCCTAAAGACAGTATTTCTATTCCTAACATAAATGTAGGTGCAATGTTAGAAATAACATTTTTTTTTTCACTAGGAAAAGCATCACATGTATGGATCATGGTGTATTTAAACACTTTTCTGTTAATAAACAAGATTTTTTCCAATCCCTCACTATTATAAACACAATGCCTACTTGTTTATATGATTCTACATAGTCATGACAATTTCTTTAAAATAAATTCCAATGAAGATGATCCTAAGGAAAATGATTATGTATATTATTAAGGTTTTGATATTATTATCAAATTATCATCCAGATATGTCATACCATTTTATATCAATTGGTTTGATAAAAATGTGACAATTTAGAGAATCTACTTTCTACTTCCCAATTCCTATGTAGCCTGTTTTCATGTCCAGGCCTTTCCATTTAAGGGAAAAGGCACTAATGAGACACAATTAAATCATTTTTTATTACTTTTCAGTTGATCTCTTTATTTAAATACAGTAAATTCTGAGTCATTCTGCCCTTCTGAAATCTGCTGTCATCTGTATAAGAACTGACAGAAATTTCTTGACCTTTCTGGCACAACACATATTGTTCCCTATTTTGAAATCTCTTGGTATATCAATAGAAGCTGGAAGAGTGAGTCGGATATTTGCCGTTGCTGTGTATTTTTCCCATTAAGTTTCATGCGATTTTATTTCCAAATTTAAAAACTAGGAAATAATGGTTAACGAATTCTTAAAATTTTTTTTCTGAAAGTAGACCTGTTCTAATTAAGAACAAAATAAATAACTGCCAATACAATGGAGAAGTTAAAAATAATTAAATTGTAGTCCAATAAATAAAGAAAAATTTTTAAATGAGGCATAAAGTTTAGAAAATAAGCTAAACAATGGAAAATTAAACATGTAAATTACATCAACAAATAAAAATCAGTTGAACTCCTTGGTTTAATTTTATTCAATAAATATTTATTGAATACTTAGTATGTGCCAGGTATCACTAGGTCCTGAGAAGTTAGTGGTAAACAAGTCAGACACAAGACCTCCCCTCATGAAGTTTAGTCTAGTAGAAAACATATTAAAGAAGTAATTATACAGATGATGTGTGTCATCAAAAGAGATATTCAGGGTGAATTAAGCACATGTCAAGGGTTTTCTAAAGAGGTTAGAGAAAGCCTTAAACACATTATCACACACCTAAGTTCTTCTTCATCATCACTGATCAGCTATGCATAAGCCTACATCATATTAAATACTGAAATACTAGAAAGGAACACTTTTAACATAAGACATAAGACAAGGATGACTACTGTCATCAGTAACATTTTTATGTATGTTCTCACCAAGACAAAAAGTACAAAAAACAATTCAATACTAGTATGGGAAAGAAGCAAACAGATGAAGCATTACTTATTTCAGAGAATTTTAAACAGATGAAGAGCTTCAGTAGCATTAATCATTATCAATACATATTTCAGGGAATATACTCTATTTCAAGGACTAGATAAAAACTAGAAATAGAATGGTGAATAAGAAGTTTTCAGTCTAGTGAGTGAAGACAGACAAGAAATAATTGCTTTATAATATGGTTAAGAGCAGTATAAAGAGTAAAAACAGAGTTTCATGGTAATAAGAAGGCCAGCTAAACTCTTTCTTTGTAAGTGGATCAGGAAAAGGCTTCCCAGAAGATGTTAAGACAAAATAGAGCCCTGTAGAGCAAAAATGTGTAGAAGGATGGATCTTTCTGGACAGCAGAATTGTTGTTTTAGAAGTGTAGGATGATTGCTTCACACTGTAAAGAAATTAATGTGGCTGAAACTGGAGAAGAATAAGAAATCTTTTTTGAAAAGATTTCTGCAAAATTTTTTGAAAATAATTTTGAAAAATTATCATGATTCAGTCATAAAAGGAATTTAGACTTTTCCCAGAAAACAGTGGGCAATGATAAAAGTGTTATAAACAATGAAATGGCATTATTAAATTTTGTCTCAGAAATGCATTCAAAAGTTAAAATACATGTTTAGGAGTAATCTAGCTGACAAATGCTGTGACCACAACTAGAATAGTGGCAGTGAGGTTGAAGGAAAAAGCTGGCTTCTGGAGACAATAAAGCCATGGAACACATGGGCCTGGAGAGGGGCAGGCAATAAGAAAAACAGTCAAACTCCATGACAGATGGTGGTACATCCACTGAAATAGGGAACACAGAGGGCAAAGGACTATAATATAAAGATGCAAGTTGTAAATGTAAAGATGATAAATTCTGGTTTGACCGTATTGAGTTTGAGGTGCCTGTGCAATGTTCCACTGGAAAAGCCCCATATGCAAGCTGGTGTTCAGAAAGATGTGGAGTGGAGAGGCAGAAGTGTGAGCCATCAGTGCATGCAAGAGAAGCTAATTCTAGCCCTTGGGGTTAGAGATAATCACTTAAAGTAGTAGGTAAGACAATTCCCTCCTTTTCCCACTACTAGTGGACCCAGTGGAACAAAAACATTTTTAAACATTTTTATTAACCCGTTTATGTGGTATAGGTAGAAGTGATGAACAAGTGACTTTAGAGCCCATAATTTAAATGTTGGCACAGTCAGCATAAGGTAGGGTTGTCTGCATCAGTTAGTTATTCTTTCCTGAGATTTGCTAACTAAGGTTGAGTAAATCATTACATTTTAGAGTGTGGGATCTTAGCATAGAAGAATTTTCCCTAGGAACACATAACTGAAAAGATTCCTTTCTATATATATTCTTACCTGTTGAACATGATGTGAATTTTCTTTAGAGGTAGGGAAATGGATTAGCATACACTGGTTTAAGGATTCTGTCCATCTTATGAGGAAGGAGAATAACAATGAGTTAGATACTGTTCAGGGCAAGACAAATGAGGTGTTTCTGGTCTATGGCCAATTATTATTAATTCACTTAACAATTATTTTATAGTGGTTACTGTAAGCCAGGCATTTGGTTAAAAACATAGGATTCAACTTGGCTTCTAGGAGATCATAGTCTATTATTTAAGTAGAAAATAGACTTAAGAGTAATAGTTCCCCTCAGCTAGCTGCTTCATCGGCTGAGTTATAGAGGCACGCTTAGTTAATACTAAGATTTTAATAAGCATGATAGGAAATCAATCTCTAATGTCAAAGAACTAAGAGGTCAATTGCCTTCAAAGAAACAAAAAAGTTAATTTAATCAAGATTTCTCTCATTTTGAACCTTTGTCTGGAACATTTTGAACAGTATCTCTGGCCCCTTTCTCCTTTTTACTGTGGTGCTATTCCTCATAGACCTTGTTTGGGGAGATGGTGATTGACTTGGACATGGTTTTGCAGGAAGTGGCTGGTGATTTTTACTACATATAAACTCAAGCCAGGAGACCCCTGGAGGCAGCCGGTGGTAACTAAGTACCTTAGTGGACACACAGCCTGAGACAGTAGATGTGGTAGCCTCTTTCAGAGGAGGAGGGGGTAAAGGGGGTGTAGTGGAAGAGGAAGAGGACGATGAGGAAGAAGATGAGGGGAGTAGGGACTGCGACTGAGGGTTACTACTTTCCTTAACATAGAGCAGCCAGTCTATAGCCTGGGGCTGTTGGCTTACAGCTTGGTTTGCAGGGGCTACTGTCGGCCATGTTTTCTTCACATTAGCCTCCTTGGTGATATCAGGTTCAGATGTAGGGAAAAATTTTGATATCTCCCCAATTCCTCCAAGGTTTTCTTCAGGGACTTCATCAGGCTGATTTTCTTTCACAGGGAATGAAAAAGAAGTCTCTGGTAGGGAGAGGATAAAAACTAGTTTCACCTCTATTTCTCCCTCAGGAGTGGTCTCAGGTGCTGGGCTGACAAACAGTGTTGCAGCACGAGGGTCTTTCCTTCCTGTAAGATGGTTACACTGAGATTTTATGCAGGAAGCACAAGCTAAACAAACCATATAACTTGATGAAAGGCGGGGTCCAGGATGAGGATTTGCCCTTCCCCTCATCCTTCGAAAGAGAATCTGCCTACAGAGATCCCTCTGGATTCTGGTCTTGGAGAGAGAATTGACAATTTTATTTACAACATCATCAGGGACCGTTCCACCTTTGATAATGCAGGGATGAATATAACCTAAAGTCCATCGAATTTCCTTATTTGGTTCTGTCTTTTCATAAAGACCAAAACTGCTTTTACTCTGGAGTCTGGAGCCCAATGTTAAAGCAGCTATGTTCCTGATGCAGTGTTTGGAGCTTAATAATGATGGACCTGAGATATTTGGTTTGGGATGGGGTGAGGGAAGATTTGTGGCCTTGTGTTTGTCACTTAGTGAAGTGGTGTTCTGAAATTTTGAGTGACACACTGGTGAATTCAGGGTCCTGAAGTTACGATCAAGTGTTTTGGGCTGGAACAATGGCAAACTCTTTGGCTGATGCATAGAATGTGGTAAAGGTGATTTCCTTTCTTTTGAGCTGGACAACGTTAATCTCAGAACACTGGAATTAGAGCTCAATACAGGTGTTGTCTGAGGTCTGGAATCAGGTAACGATGAGCTCAGAGTCATCTGACTGGGATCCAAAGAAGGTGATGTCTGAAGCAAGTCATGTGTTTGAGGTGTAGAGTTGAGTGATGGTGAGCTCAAACATCTTTGATGGCGCTCTAACAAAGAGTGTCAAAGGCTATCCAATGAAGAGGCTTTCTGAGGCTTGGACTGGGGTAACACTGAGCTAAAGGCTCTTTGATTAGGTCCCAAAGATGACAATGTCCATAGGTAGTCTGGGGAAGGAGTTTCTTGATGTTTGAGGGCATATGATGATGAACTTGAGACCCTTCGATTAGACTTCAGTGAAGGTGATATCCAGCAAAGGTCTAGGGAAGATGTATTCTGAGGATTGGGAAAGGGTAATTGTGAGCTCCAGGCTGTTTGATTGGGCTCTGGCAATGATGTCTTGGTGAGGTCAAGTGAAGATGTGATCTGAGGTTCGGTGTGGGACAACGGTGAGCTCAAGCCTCTCTTATTAGGCCACAGGGAGTTCTCTGGTGGAGGTGTAGTGAAGGTGTGGCCTGATATTTGGAGTGAGATAATGGTGATTTCAGAACCCTGTTATAGAGGTCCTGTGAAATTGTGTCCTGACACTTGGCAGAGGGCAATATTGAGCATCTCTGTACCTTCTGGTTAGAGTTTAGGGGATGCACTGCAGGGTTATTACTATGGGATTCTACTTTGACCACAGATTGGTTATTGGGTTGCTTTTGTTTTTCATCTGTGTGTTGATGTGTTAATGAGCTGCTTGTGGCCAGTTGGTAACAGCGTTCTAATGGCACAAATTGTTGATCATAGTATGCTAGTGGCACCAACTTGTGCTAGTCTAGAGGTCTTTCTGAAAGCAGTTGGCTTGCAGGGATGTTTTAGTAACTGATAGTCTTTTAGCTGGATTCCATGGACAACAAATACTTTTAAATAAAAAACTTAGGTAGTTTCTATCATCTATCATGTAATCTTTTTGTTAATTCCTAAATATTATAGAGCATTTCAAAATTGAGGTGTAAATGAGGTTGAAAAAAGTGTCACCAATTGAGATTCTTCTCTGTCTTCTCTTTAGAGTTTTTTCCTCTTGAGGAAATAATGCCTGTTAACAAAAGAGTGAAGAAGGTTCAGAAGAGATCCTGATAGGGATATTAATTTTCTCAAACAATTTGTAGTGACTAGAGAACTACTGTGTGTGTAACTTTTGAATTAAACTTTCTAAATTCCCAATTGCCCATCTGTAAAATAGATAAACATAATGTTTAATTTATTGGGCTAAAGACTAAATAATACATCTAAAATGTGTAACAGTGCCCAAGATATAAGAGATGCTCAATAAAAGGTAATAGCTATTTTCGGTACTCTTTCAATGATTGCTTTAGTAAAAAAAAAAAAAAAAAAAAAAAGTCTGTGATAAGTTTATTGCATGAAATAAGAGAATCTTAAAGAAAGTGAAATGGAAGTTCTGATATGTTAGTTTTCAATTTAGATTCAATTACCCATCATTATCACCTTTTAGCTTACTTCCAAAAGACCATAATTCTAGTTGAATGTCTATTGCATACTTTCAGTCTTAGTCTTATTTGTCACTATTGCAGCTTTTGAAACTGTTGATCACTACCTTTTCAAACAATGTTCTTCATTCATGTCCATTATTTCTCTCTACTCTGATTCTCTCATTCATTCTCTTATTTCTCTATAGATCTTCACTGAATTCTTTTCTTTTGTTCTCACCTCAGAGTAGTTCTCAGACTTATATCACCAGTTCTGTCCTATTTTCACTTTATTCCTAAGGAATCACATTAGTTATATTTAGGATTTAAAAATGAACTATAGAAAGTTTATAAAAAACAGAACCTTCTATCTGGTCAAAAGCAATACAAGCATTTACTACTCAGGAAACACAGCTATGGTGCTTCTTAAAAAGCAGCACATGGGCTCCCCTGGTGGCGCAGTGGTTGAGAGTCCACCTGCCGATGCAGGGGGCATGGGTTCGTGCCGCAGTCCGGGAAGATCCCATATGCCGCAGGGCAGCTGGGCCTGTGAGCTATGGCCGCTGAGCCTGCGCGTCCAGAGCCTGTGCTCCGCAACGGGAAAAGCCACAACAGTGAGAGGCCCACGTACCGCAAAAAAAAAAAAAGCAACACATGGTTTAACATGACACTATTTCAGTGCATTTTTCATGGTCAAGGGTCTGTTCTTCAGGTTTTAAGGCTAAAACACACTATATGACAAAAAACCCAAGAGTAATTCCAACTGATCCAGGGATTAGCCAATTAGAACACTGACTTTAAGGCCCTTGAAGAATGAGAGCTATCAGAATTTGGTTTCATGGTTATTTCTATGCTTCAGTAACTTACTAATCCAATTTCTGATGGACAACTTTATTCCTCATATATGCCAACTTATCCACTTATTTACTATCAATTCTACTACTGCTAGAATTTTTTCCTTTATGTTAAGGTGTCTTTCCACATATTTAATCTTATTTACATTTATTTAAAAATATATCTTATTAGTATCTTAATTCACTTGTTTTCAAGTGTTGAGTCATTCTTAGTGGAATTCTCCAAGTATCAACAATATCATTTACACACCAATGACTTCCTAATTTTTTTGTCTCTAGTCCTGGTTTTCTCTTTAGCTTTGAAATTCTATTTCCAATTAATCATCAGACTTCTCTATCCAAAATTCCCCAAAACAATTCAAGCACAAAACATAAAAATCAGTAAGTTATTTCTCCTTATAAAGAAATCATCTTTTTGTATATCTTCTATCTCGGTTCTTAAAACCTAGTCATCTAATTCAAAATCTTTGAAATCATCCTGGACAGCTTCACTTTCTAAAATGATTTAGAAACCAGGACCTGTTGGTTTTATCTCTTTCATACCTTAAGAATATCCAGCATACCTTGCTGGATTTTGTGTGGTGTGTTTTGACATCCAATACTTTAAAAGGAGGGGGAATGGCACATTCTACTATATATGTGTGGCACTCTAAAAAACTTCTAGATAATAATAATAGAGTAACTCCATGATCTTGATGTAAGGAAAGATTTCTTAAAAGAACATAAAAAGGCTTCAAGATGGCGGAAGAGTAAGACGTGGAGATCACCTTCCTCCCCAAAAATACATCAGAAATACATCTACATGTGGAACAACTCCTGCAGAACACCTACTGAACGCTGGCAGAACACCTCAGACCTCCCAAAAGGCAAGAAAATCCCCACGTACCTGGGCAGGGCAAAAGAAAAAACAGAGAAAAAGAATAGGGATGGGACCTGCACCAGTGGGAGGGAGCTGTGAAGGAGGAAAGGTTTCCACACACTAGGAAGCCCCTTCACTGGCGAAGACGGGCGTGGTGGAAGGGGGAAGCTTCGGAGCCGTGGAGGAGAGCACAGCAACAGGGGTGCGGAGGGCAAAGTGGAGAGATTCCCGCACAGAGGATCGGTGCCAACCAGCACTGACCAGCCCGAGAGGCTTGTCTGCTCCCCCACCAGGGCGGGCGGGGGCTGGGAGCTGAGGCTCGGGCTTCAGTTGGAGCACAGGGAGAGGACTGGTGGCGTGAACACAGCCTGAAGGGGTTAGTGCGCCACGGCTAGTTGGGAGGGAGTCCAGGAAAAGGTCTGCAGCTGCCGAACACGCAAGAGACTTTTTCTTCCCTCTTTGTTTCCTGGTGCGCGAGGAGAAGGGTTTAAGAGCGCTGCTTAAAGGAGCTCCAGAGACGGGCACGAGCCGCGGCTATTAGCGCAGACCCCAGAGACGGGCATGAGACGCTAAGTCTGCTGCTGCTGCCACCAAGAAGCCTGTGTGCCAGCACAGGACACTCTCCACACCTCCCCTCCCAGGAGCCTGTGCAGCCCGCCACTGCCAGTGTCCCGGGATCCAGGGACAACTTCCCCGGGAGAACGCATGGCGCACCTCAGGCTGGTGCAATGTCACGCCGGCCTCTGACGCCGCAGGCTCGCCCCGCATCCGTACCCCTCCCTCCCCCAGCCTGAGTGAGCCAGAGCCCCCAAATCAGCTGCTCCTTTAACCCCCTCCTGTCTGAGCGAAGAAGAGCCGCCCTCAGGTAACCTACACGCAGAGGCGGGGCCAAATCCAAAGCTGAACCCTGGGAGCTGTGTAAACAAAGAAGAGAAAGGGAAATCCCTCCCAGAAGCCTCAGGAGCAGCAGATTAAATCTCCACAATCAACTTGATGTACCCTGCATCTGCGGAATACCTGAATAGACAACGAATCATCCCAAATTGAGGAGGTGGACTTTGTGAGCAACAATACATATATTTTTTTCCCTTTTTCTTTTTTTGTGAGTGTGTATGTGTGTGCTTCTGTGTGTAATTTTGTCTGTAAAGCTTTGCTTTTACCATTTGTCCTAGGGTTCTGTCTGTCCGGTTTTTTGTTTTGTTTTGTTTTGTTAGTATAGTTTTTAGCATTTGTTATCATTGGTGGATTTGTTCTTTGGTTTGGTTGTTCTCTTCTTTCTTTCTTTTTTTTATTACTTTAAAAAAAATTTAATATTTATTTTAATTATTTTATTTTATTTTATCAACTTCTTTCTTTCTTTTTTTCTCCCTTTTATTCTGAGCCGTGTGGAGGACAGGCTCTTGGTGCTCCAGCCAGGCGTCAGGGCTGTGCCTCTGAGGTAGGAGAGCCAACTTCAGGACATTGTTCCACTAGAGACCTCTCAGCTCCATGTAATATCAAATGGAGAAAATCTCCCAGAGATCTCCATATCAACACCAAGACCCAGCTCCACTCAACGACCAGCAAGCTCCAGTGCTGGACACCCTATGACAAACAACTAGCAAGACAGGAACACAACCCCACCCATTAGTAGAGAGGCTGCCTAAAATCATAGTAAGGCCACAGACACCCCAAAACACACCATCAGACGTGACACCAGAAAGACAAGACCCAGCCTCATCCACCAGAACACAGGCACTAGTCCCCTCCACCAGGAAGCCGACAAAACCCACTGAACCAACTTTAGCCACTGGGGACAGACACCAAAAACAAAGGGAACTACGGACCTGCAGCCTGCAAAAAGGAGACCCCAAACACAGTAAGATAAACAAAATGAGAAGACAGAAAAACACACAGCAGATGAAGGAGCAAGGTAAAAACCCACCAGACCTAATGAAAGAAGAGGAAATAGGCAGTCTACCTGAAAAAGAATTCAGAATAATGATAGTAAAGATGATCCAAAATCTTGGAAATAGAATGGAGAAAATACAAGAAATGTTTAACAAGGACCTACAAGAACTTTTCTTGCCTCTTTGTTTCCTGGTGCGTGAGGAGAGGGAATTAAGAGTGCCACTTAAAGGAGCTCCAGAGATGGGCGTGAGCCGCGGCTATCAGTGCAGACCCCAGAGACAGGCATGGGATGCTAAGGCTGCTTCTGCAGCCACCAAGAAGCCTGTGTGCACACACAGGAAGTATCTATCTTGGAAATAGAATGGAGAAAATACAAGAAACATTTAACAAGGACCTAGAAGAACTAAAGAGCAAGCAAACAGTGATGAATAACAAATAAATGAAATTAAAAATTCTCTAGAATGGATCAATAGCAGAACAACTGAGGCAGAAGAATGGATAAGTGACCTGGAAGATAAAATAGTGGAAATAACTACCTCAGAGAAGAATAAAGAAAAAAGAATGAAAATAATTGAGGACAGTCTCAGAGACCTCTGGGACAACATTAAACATACCAACATTCAAATGATAGGGGTCCCAGAAGAAGAAGAGAAAAAGAAAGGGAGTGAGAAAATATTTGAAGAGATTATAGTTGAAAACTTCCCAAATATGGGAAAGGAAATAGTCAAGTCCAGGAAGCACAGAGAGTCCCATACAGGATAAATCCAAGGAGAAACATGCCAAGACACATATTAATCAAACTGTCAAAAATTAAATACAGGGCTTCTCTGGTGGCGCAGTGGTTGAGAGTCCGCCTGCCGATGCAGGGGACATGGGTTCGTGCCCTGGTCCTGGAAGATCCCACATGCCGCAGAGCGGCTGGGCCCGTGAGCCATGGCTGCTGAGCCTGCGCGTCCAGAGCCTGTGCTCTGCAACGGCGGAGGCCACAACAGTGAGAGGCCCGTATACAGAAAAAAAAAAAAATTAAATACAAAGAAAAAATATTAAAAGCAGCAAGGGTAAAACAACAAATAACATACAAGGGAATCCCCATAAGGTTAACAGCTGATCTTTCAGCAGAAACTCTCCAAGCCAGAAGGGAGTGGCAGGACATATTTAAACTGATGAAGGGGAAAAACCTACAACCAAGATTACTTTACCTAGCAAGGATCTCATTCAGATTTGACAGAGAAATTAAAAGCTTTACAGACAAGCAAAAGCTAAGAGAATTCAGCACCACCAAACCACCTTTACAACAAATGCTAAAGGAACTTCTCTAAGCAGGAAGCACAAGAGAAGGAAAAGACCTACAATAACAAACCCAAAACAATTAAGAAAATGGTAATAGGAACATACATATCGATAATTACCTTAAATGTAAATGGATTAAATGCTCCAACCAAAATACATAGACTGGCTGAATGGATACAAAAACAAGACCCGTATATATGCTGTCTACAAGAGACCCACTTCAGACCTAGGGACATATACAGACTGAAAATGAGTGGATGGAAAAAGATATTCCATGCAAATGGAAATCAAAAGAAAACTGGAGTAGCAATTCTCATATCTGACAAAATAGACTTTAAAACAAAGACTATTACAAGAGACAAAGAAGGACACTACATAATGATCAAGGGATCAATCCAAGAAGAAGATATAACAATTATAACTATTTATGCACCACAAATAGGAGGACCTCAATACATAAGGCAAATGCTAGCAGCCATAAAAGGGGAAAATGACAGTAACACAATCATAGTAGGGGACTTTAACACCCCACTTTCACCAATGGACAGATCATCCAAAATAAAAATAGATAAGGAAACACAAGTTTTGAATGATACATTAAAAAAGAAGGACCTTCAATACGTCTTTTTTTTTTTTTTTTTTTTTTTTGCGGTACGCGGGCCCCTCACTGTTGTGGCCTCTCCCGTTGCGTGGCACGGGCTCCGGATGCGCAGGCTCAGCAGCCATGGCTCACGGGTCCAGCTGCTCCACAGCATGTGGATCTTCCTGGACCAGGGCACGAACCTGTGTCCCCTGCATCGGCAGGCGGAATCTCAACCACTGTGCCACGAGGGAAGCCCAATAGAAGTCTCTTTTAAATGTCTGGATTCACCTTGGGGCAAGTGCTGATGTGCAGGTTCGATGTCCAGCAACTCTCCTTAGCACTTTCCCTGGCAACAATGTTCAGAACCGCAGTAAACAGAACTGTCAGTAATAAATCAATTAACTCTAAAGAACTGTGATGTGAGATATCAGGCTGTGTCTTTGTTTCCCAATGTTGGCAGCTTTCCTACCCTGAGAGTGGCATCATCTGACACTCACCTATAAACTCAGCTATAGCCCAGGTCCAGGAACACTCCAGACCTTGGACCCCATGGATTTCTTGAGTTCTAGCTCACTAGTGTCCAACTAGGAATCAATAAAGCTACCTAGAAGCATTAATGAACTATTTTCAATATTTCAAAATACCTAATGCAAAATTATCACTGGTCTATAAAGGATCATTTACATATAGGCTAAGTAGTGTCAAATGTCTTTGCGTTTAATTGGAATTATATTGATTATGTGTACTTCCATATTATCTCAGAGTTTACTCTAAAGTAATACTTATTTTGGTTTTGGATGTTTACTTGACTACTTTGTCTCTCTCAAGATCACATAGTGTTGAACCTGGCTCATTCATTTGACAGACAGTTGATAAACAGTATATTCCAGATCTTGCGCTAGGCACTGAGGATAAAGAAATAAAAGACTTCATGTTGCTTTCAGTCTACTCCTAATGTGACTGGAGAGGGAGGTAAGCCAATAATACAATGTGAAGTGATAAGTATATCAACATAGCTTTATTAGAACACAGAGAACAGACACGACTCAGAATGAGCAGAGAGAGTGGAATTACCATGTGGCTGTATGCCTCTTTGCTTCCATTGTCATTGCAAGAAAAAGTTTCGTAGCTACTTCTGATCTTAACTTGGTCTTTAACTGCTTGTCTCTTCAACGTTTTTCCCACTCCTTCTACTAGTTTCTTTTGCTATTCATACCCTCCCTCCAGAGGAGCTGACAAGCGTTTCTTCTCTTCTTACGTGACTTTATTTTTGCACCTATTAAAGGGAGTCCTGTTGATGTGATCTCAGCCATTTTCTTTGTCTACTAAGGTGGAATTCTTTCAGGGATCATCTCCAGATCCATATTTATCCTTGAACTTTTGAACTGCTGGTGACTTAGGTGTTAATAATCCAGGTACTTTTTCAGAGCTTTGGTCTTCTCAAAAGAGAAAAAATTCTTATGCTATGTTCCAATATTTCCATCAAAGAAAGATGCTAACTGCCTTTATAAATTTAAAGATTGTAGGGCTTCCCCGGTGGCACAGGGGTTGAGAGTCCACCTGCCGATGTAGGGGACACAGGTTCGTGCCCCGGTATGGAAAGATACCACATGCTGTGGAACAGCTGGGCCCGTGAGCCATGACCACTGAGCCTGCACATCAGGAGCCTGTGCTCCACAACAGGAGAGGCCACAACAGTGAGAGGCCTGCGTACCGCCAAAAAAAAAAAAAAATTAAAGATTGTAGCCCTAGAATTCTCACTCCTTTATGGCTATTCTGGAGGTGAGAAAAATATAAGGAAGACTAGCCACCTCATTTGCATATCCACTGAATCATCCTTTTCTGATAAGTACAGATTTTCCTCTAATGAAATACTGTTTCATCAAACTGCCTACAAAATAACTGTACAAACATTCTAATGTACTCTACCCAAGGATAGAGGCTATTATGTTAAATTTCTTATAAAATAGTTCTTTTGTTATCACAGTTTTTGAATACAGAGAATATATATGTTTGAACAAAACACAATCATTGAAAAGCAAGCATAGCCATTCTCTGACAGGAGAAAAAAAATCACTGTGATATTATTTTACCAGAACCAAGATTTTAAAAAATGAGTACAGCAGAAATTTTAATGATTATATTTGCTTGTTGGATGTTAATTTCATCACCTAATTGATATTTTATTTAGTATCAACTCATACTACAGATAGCTATATGAAAGCTTTAAACAGTTACAAATAAAGAAAAAGAAAGGCAAAAAAAAGGACTTAATTGATATTTATAGGACAGTCCATCCAAAAAACCAGAATACACTTTCTTCTTAAGTGCTCATGGAAGATTCTCCAGGATAGATCATATCTTGGGTCACAAATCAAGCCTTGGTAAATTTAAGAAAATTGAAATCGTATCAAATATCTTTTCTGACCACAACGCTATGAGACTAGATATCAATTACAGGAAAAAATCTGTAAAAATACAAGCACATGGAAGCTAAACAATACACTACTGAATAACCAAGAGATCACTGAAGAAATCAAAGAGGAAATCAAAAAATACCTAGAAACAAATGACAATGAAAACACGATGACCCAAAACCTATGGGATGCAGCAAAAGCAGTCCCAAGAGGGAAGTTTATAACAATACAATCGTACCTCAAGAAACAAAAAACACCTCAAATAAACAATCTAACCTTACACCTAAAGCAATTAGAGAAAGAAGAACAAAAAACTACAATGTTTGTAGAAGGAAAGAAATCATAAAATCAGATCAGAAATAAATGATAAAGAAATGAAGGAAATGATAGCAAAGATTAATAAAACTAAAAGCTGGTTCTTTGAGAAGATAAACAAAATGGATAAACCACTAGCCTGACTCATCAAGACAAAAAGGGAGAAGACTCAGATCAATAGAATTAGAAATGGAAAAGGAGAAGTAACAACTGACACTACAGAAATACAAAGAATCATGAGAAATTACTACAAGCAACTATATGTCAATAAAATGGACAACCTGGAAGAAATGGATGAACTGTTAGAAATACACAACCTTCTGAGACTGAACCAGAAGAAATAGAAAATATGAACAGACCAATCACAAGCACTGAAATTGAAACTATGATTTAAAATCTTCCAACAAACAAAAGCCCAGGACCACATGGCTTCACAGGCTAATTCTATCAAACATTTAGAGAAGAGCTAACACCTATCCTTCTCAAACTCTTCCAAAATATAGCAGAGGGAGGAACACTCCCAAACTCATTCTACGAGGCCACCATCACCCTGATACCAAAACCAGACAAAGATGTCACAAAGAAAGAAAACTACAGGATAATATCACTGATGAACATAGATGCAAAAATCCTCAGCAAAATACTGGCAAACAAAATCCAACAGCACATTAAAAGGATCATACACCATGATCAAGTGGAGTTTATGCCAGGAATGCAAGGATTCTTCAATATACATAAATCAATCAATGTGATATACCATATTAACAAACTGAAGGAGAAAAACCAGATGATCATCTCAATAGATGCAGAAAAAACTTTTGACAAAATTCAACCATTTATGATAAAAACCCTCCAGAAAGTAGGCATGGAGGGAACTTACCTCAACATAATAAAGCCCATATATGACAAACCCACAGCCAACATCATCCTCAATGGTGAAAAACTGAAACCATTTCCACAAAGATCAGGAAGAAGACAAGGTTGCCCACTCTCACCACTATTATTCAACATAGTTTTGGAAGTTTTAGCCACAGCAATCAGAGAAGAAAAAGAAATAAAAGGAATCCAAAATGGAAAAGCAGAAATAAAGCTTTCACTGTTTGCAGATGACATGATACTATACATAGAAAATCCTAAAGATGCTACCAGAAAAACACTAGAGCTAATCAATGAATTTGGTAAAGTAGCAGGATAAAAAATTAATGCACAGAAATCTCTTGCATTCCTATACACTAATGATGAAATATCTGAAAGTGAAATTGAGAAAACACTCCCACTTACCACTGCAACAAAAAGAATAAAATATCTAGGAATAAACCTACCTAAGGAGACAAAAGACATGTATGCAGAAAATTGTAAGATACTGATGAAAGAAATTAAAGATGATACAAATAGATGGAGACAAATACCATGTCCTTGGATTGGAAGCATCAACATTGTGGGAATAACTATACCACCGAAAGCAATCTACAGATTCAATGCAATCCCCATTAAACTATGACTGGCATTTTTCAGAGAAGTAGAACAAAAAATCTCACAATCTTATGGAAACACAAAAGATCCCAAATTGCCAATGCAATCTTGAGAAAGACAAACGGAGTTGGAGGAATCTGACTCCCTGACTTCAGACTATACTACAAAGCTACAGTCATCAAGACAGTATGGTACTGGAACAAAAACAGAAATATAGATCAATGGAACAGGATAGAAAGCCCAGAGATAAACCCACGCACATATGGTCACCTTTTCTTTGATAAAGGAGGCAAAAATATACAGTGCAGAAAAGACAGCCTCTTCAATAAGTGGTGCTGGGAAAACTGAACAGCTACATGTAAAAGAATGAAACTAGAACACTCTGTAACACCATACACAAAAATAAACTCAAAATGGATTAAAGACCTAAATGTAAGGCCAGACACTTTTAAACTCTTGGAGGAAAACATAGGCAGAATGCTCCATGACATAAATCACAGCAAGATCCTTTTTGACCTACCTCCTAGAGAAATGGTATTAAAACAAAAATAAACAAATGGGACCTAATTAAACTTCAAAGCCTTTGCACAGCAAAGGAAACCATAAACAAGATGAAAAGACAACCCTCAGAATGGGAGAAAATATTTACAAATGAAGCAACTGACAAAGGATTAATCTCCAAAATTTACAAGCAGCTCATGCAGTTCAATGTCAAAAAAACAAACAACCCAATCCAAAAATGGGCAAAATACCTAAATAGACAGTTCTCCAAAGAAGATATACAGATTGCCAACAAACACATGAAAGAATACTCAATATCATTAATCATTAGAGAAGTGCAAATCAAAACTGCAATGAGATATCATCTCACACTGGTCAGAATGGCCATCATCAAAAAATCTAGAAACAATAAATGCTGGAGAGGGTGTGGAGAAAAGGTAACACTCTTGCACTGTTTGTGGGAATGTAAATTGACACAGCCACTATGGAGAACAGTTTGGAGGTTCCTTAAAAAACTAAAAATAGAACTACCATACGACCCAGCAATCCCCCTATTGGGCATATACCCTGAAAAACCGTAATTCAAAAAGAATCATGTACCAAAATGTTAATCACAGCTCTATTTACAGTAGCCAGGACATGGAAGCAACCTAAGTGTCCATCAACAGATGAATGGATAAAAAGATGTGGTACATATATACTATGGAATATTACTCAGCCATAAAAAAATGAAACTGAGTTATTTGTAGTGAGGTGGATGGACCTAGAGTCTGTCATACAGAGTGAAGTATGTCAGAAAGAGAAAAACAAATACCATATGCTAACACATATATATGGTATCTAAGGAAAAAAGAAAGGTCATGAAGAACATAGGGGCAAGACGGGAATAAAGACGCAGACCTACTAGAGAATGGACTTGAGGATATGGGGAGGGGGAAGGGTAAGCCGAGACAAAGTGAGAGAGTGGCATGGACATATATACACTACCAAATGTAAAATAGCTAGCTAGTGGGAAGCAGCCGCACAGCACAGGGAGATCAGCTCAGTGCTTTGTGACCACCTAGAGGGCTGGGACAGGGAGAGTAGGAGGGAGGGAGACAGATGAGGGAAGAAATATGGGGATATATGTATATGTATAACTGATTCACTTTGTTATAAAGCAGAAACTAACACACCATTGTAAAGCAGTTATACTCCAATAAAGATGTTAAAAAAAAGAACATAGAAAGCTATAACCATTAAAAATTGATAAATTAAAATCAAGAATTCCCAATCATCAAAAGATACCATATTTAGAAAGAGTTAAAGGCAAATTAAAGAATGGAAAATAAATATTTACAATACTTAAAAAAAGACTCATATCCATTACAACTTCTGCAAGTTGCTAAGAAAAGACAGGCAATGCAATTAGAATGATAAGCAATACATGTGAATAAGCACTTCACAAAAAGGATATCCAAACGCTAATGCACATATGAAAAAAACACTCAGCCCCCTTAGAAATCAGTGAAGTGCATATTTAAACTACAGAGAGATCCTACTGCACATTATCAGAATGTGACTAAAAAAATATGAAAACTGACAAAGCCAATAATTGGTGATTATGTAGCTTAATAGTATATTTTATATATACACACACATATGTGTATATTATATTCCATTCTTAGGTACATTCCAAGAGGCATGCAATGCATAAATATTGGTACCAAAATACATATACTAGGATATTCATTGGAGCATTATTCCTAATAGCTTCAAACTAGAATTAACTGTCCATCATTAATAGAATATATAAATAAATTGTGATATATTCATTCAATAAAATACCAAACAACAATGAAAATTAACAGAAAATCTAGCTTCATGCAACTACATGGATGAATATCACATACAAAATGTTGAATGAAAAGTATTATATGCACAAAAAATAATTCATAATTTTATGTGTGAAAGTACAAAATGAGTTCATACTAACTATGGTGTTAGTAGTCAAGATAATAAACCATTTACGGAAGTGGAGATTAGGAGGGAACACAAAGCTTCTGGGGTGTTGATAATGGTCTGTTTCTTGACCTGTATGCTGATTGTGTGGGTGAATTCACTTTGTGATAATTGAGCTCTAACATAGTTACGCTATGTGTATTTTTCTGTGTTTCTTAATTTCAATAAAAATTTTTAAATTGCATAACTTGATGCTAATTTGAAAAGATACATCTGCCACAAATTTTCACTGAAAATTAAAACATTAAAGGATGAACCAAGTTTTGGCACACAGATGCAATGAAAACTTAGAAAAATGAGGGACGAGGAGAAGAATGCAGTGTAGAAATCCTGCTATCATATGGAGGGGAATAAAGAAATTCAAAACAAATGGAACTAATAAGAATTTAAGATAAAGAAAAAAACAGAGAAAAATAACATTTTTGAATTTTTTCCACTTTCAGACTTACTCAGCAAATAACATTCCCATTTCAAAGAATGTTTTGCTAAAGCATATAAATGCTAAATACAATGCAAGAAGTGGTGGAGGTTTGACTGAAGCTATAAATATGGGAAGAAAATGAATACGACTTATGAAAGACTTAATTCACAAATAATCTCTGTGCCCGAATTCTTTTTGCAGTTGAGTCCTTTCAAACTTTCAATGAAGATATATTTATAAATGTTATACAAACTTTTTCAGAATATTATGAACATAAGAATATTCTAAATTTGTTCTGTGAAACTGTTGTATATAATTCTGATATTAAAACATAACAAAAGTAGTAGTTCAAAACTAAAATGAAAATAATAAAGTGATAACACATACCACATGCAAAATTCCTAAATAAAATAAAACAGTTAATTTAACATTACAATAAAATAATAATTGACTGTCACCAACTTGATCTCATTCAAACAATGTAATGATGATTTATTATTAGGAAACATTTAAATTGTCATGTTCATAATTCACAAATAAATCTTAATAGGTATTCAAAAAAGTAATTTTATATAATCCAACTTCCATTTCTCATAAAACTCAGTCAGTAAACTACTAAGAAAAAACTGTTTATTTAATGAAAGCAAACATCAATTTGAAAGCAAAATCAAATCATTCAGTTGGCATTGAAATATGAGTTAGTCCCATTAGAGATTGGTAATAGACAAGCATATCCACTATCACTACTACAATTTAATGTTGTTTAAGATCTGGCCAATGCAGTAAAGAAGGAAACAGAAAGATACATAACTATTGAAAAGGAAGAAATTAAATAATCTTTCTGCATAGCATATGGTTGAAAACCCAATTTAGAATATAGAAAACCTAACAGAATCAATATATATTAAAATTCAGAAAGTTCAAGGAAGTCACTCTTTACTAAGTCAATATACATGGATCAAGAAATTTCTTAAATATCAACATTTGAAATCAACTTTTGATATTTGTAGCATTAAATGACTCTATAAGAAAAGAAGTTTTCAAATAATGATATTAACTTTCTCCTTAAACAACGAGGAAAAGAAGAGCACATTAAATTAAAATTAAGTAGAAGAAAGAAAATAATAGAGATTGGAAGCTAAATAAGTTAGAAATAAGAAAAGCAGGATACAAAACGCTGGTTCTTTGAGATCAATGAAATTGAAAATATTTATCCAGATATATCAAGGGAAATGAAGACATAAATTACAAATATCAGGAATGAGAGAGCTGGCATTACTATGGACTCTACAGATATTTAAGAAGATAATAAGGTAATTCTGTGAATAATATTATGCCGATATATTAGACAACTCAGAGGAAAAGGGCAGATTTCTTGAAAGATAAAAATTGCCAAAACTCATTCAAGAATAAATAGAAAATCTGAAGGTCCCAAATATACTAAATAAATTGAAGTTTAAAACTTTCCCACAGGGCTTCCCTAGTGGCGCAGTGGTTGAGAGTCCGCCTGCCGATGCAGGGGACGCGGGTTCGTGCCCCGGTCTGGGAAGATCCCACATACCGCGGAGCGGCTGGGGCCGTGAGCCATGGCCGCTAAGCCTGCGCGTCCGGAGCCTGTGCTCCACAACGGGAGAGGCCACAACAGTGAGAGGCCCACATACCGCAAAAAAACTTTCCCACAAAGAAAACACAAGACCCTGATTGCTTCCCTGGTGCATTCCACAAAACATTTAAGAAAGAAAGAATACCAGTTCTGCAAATGATCTTCCAGAAAATTAAAATGGAACAATTTCTTCCTAACTCATTCTATGAATCAATCATTACCCTGATACCAAATTCAAACAAAAACATTATTAGATTATAAAAAAAACTATAGACCAATATTCTTCATGTAGATGCAAAAATTCCAAACAAAATTTTAGCAAGTCAAATCTCAAAATATATAAAAAAGATAATACACTTCTTCAAAATCCATGAACCCAATCTTATCATAAGATACCAGCCAAGCCCAAACCGAGGAAAATTCTACAAAATATTTCACCAGTACTCTTCAAATGTGCCAAAGTCATGAAAAACAAGGAAAGACAGAGAAACTGTCACACACTGGAGAAATCTAAACATAATGACTAAAGGCAACATGGTATCCTGGACTGGATCCTGGGTCAGCAAGAAGATATTAAAGAAAAATCTGGTGAAATTCTATTAAAATCTGTAGTTCCGTTAATAGTATTGTACCAATGTTAATTTCTTTGTTTTGATAAATATGCCATGGTTATGTAAGATATTAACACTATGAAAACCTGGGTAAAGGGTCTAAATGCAAAGGAGCTAAAACACACAAGAAACTGAAAAAGAAGAAAGTTGGAAGACCAACATTACCTGATTTCAAGACATTAAAAAGCAACAATAGTCAAAACTGTCTGGTGTGGGCATAAAGGTAGACAAATTGATCAATAGAACAGAATAAGAAGTTCAGAAATAGAGCCACACATATATAGATAGCTGATTTTTGAAAACAGTGTGAAGGTAATTCAGTGGAGAATAATCCTTTCAAATGACATTGTAATAATTAGATATATACAGCTGCAAGGAATAAACTTTGATACATACCTCACATTACATACAAAAATCAATCCATAATGGGATCATACATCTAACATAAAACATAAAACTATAGAAAACATAGGAGAAAATCTTTGTGATTTTGCATTTTGGCATAGATTTTTAAATGTGACACGAAAAGCACAATCAATAAAAGAACATGAATAAATTGAATTTCACCAAAATTAAAAACTTCTGCTATTCATAAGACACTGTTAAGAAAGTGAAAAGAAAAAGCCATAAACTTAGGGAAAATATTTGCAAAGCATATATCTGATAAAGGACTTGTTATTAAGAGTTTATAGACAGAACTTAAGAAAGCAAACAATCCAATAAAAAATGAGTAAAATATTTGGACAGCTTTCCAAAGATGATATGTGAATGGGAAATAAGTACAGGAAAAGATTTCATCAAGGCAGAAATAGAGACACAGATGTAGAGAACAAATATATGGACACCAAGGGGGAAAAACGGAGTGTGGGGTGTGTGTGTGTGTGTGATGAATTGGGAGATTGAGATTGACATATATACACTAACATGTATAAAATAGGTAACTAATAAGAACCTGCTGTATATAAAAAAAAAAGAAACACAGAAAGAAAAGATTTCAACATCATTATTCATTAGGAATTGCAAATTGAAACCACATGAGAGACAACTAAATACCTATTAGAACAGTTAACGTTTTAAAAGTTGGCCATACTAAGCATTGACAAGGATGTAGAGAAAATGGAACTCTCATACACTGCTGGTTGAAATATATAATAACACAAGAAGTTTGGAAACAGTTGACCATTTTTTCAAAAGCAAAGTATGCATGTATCATATAATCCAGTCTACTCCTAGTATTTACCTGAGAGAAAAGGAATCATACCCTATATAAGAAGGCTTATAGAAATATGCTCACTAAAGCATTAGTTTAATAGTCCAAAACTGGAAATAACCCAATGGTCATCGGCAAGTGAATGGATTAACAAATTGCAGTAAATCCATTTATCAGTATACTACTATTACCAGTCTCAGGAATCTTATCTCCAGATGAGTGTTTGGGAACAAGACGTTCACAAAATGATAGAAAAAAGAGCTGATATTAAACAAAAATAGACCCACAAGCCAACCTCTTTCAAATGTAAGCCCTTCTAAAACAAAAAGAGTACAATGAGACAAATGCTTTGTGTTCTCAATAAACCATCAAAAGAGAAATAAATGCATGCACCAGGAAACCCATGCAACAAAAACATAAATAATGCATCAATGCCTTAAAAACTGGTGAAGATTGGTTTAGGATTTAAAATATTCAGTATTCTTGTTGTGCGTATAGATTAATTTTCTAAAAATTTCTACTTGAGTTAATACTCAGAATACGTAATATATAAATCTGTTTTTATTTTGGGCTGAAGTACCTTGCATTGTTTTTTAATCTGCTCAATTGTTTGATTTGCTTAAGCCAAATTGACTCCTGCCTGCCAAACTCTCAGGCCTATATTAAGATTTTTACAATTTAAGAGATTTGAATTTAGAGAATTTCTTGGAAATCTTAATGCACCAAACTCAGAGTGAGGACTGATCACTCAAAGAGGATAATCCTCTTTTGGGAACCAACTGCATAAGCGGCTCTGGCTTAGATGTACAGAAGACTTCAGAAGAAACCTCTGTAATCCGAGGTTTATCTCTAGCCTGAGATGAGTACCTGACATTTCTACCTTGTTGAACTCAGACATTTCAGCTTTCATCTTCTTCCATATATACACCCAAGAGAGTATCTCTCAGATTTATACTTCAAGGCTACCTTCTCTGAACTCTTTTTATCATTCATGCTCACTAATCTACATATTTTTGATTGTAAAAGTGCCTCTTACTAAGAGAAGTTTCATGAAAACTAAAAATCTGGCTGTTTCAATGATTCTTAGAAACAGAGCTACTCTCACATCAGGCAATCTTGTAGACTATATGCTGGTTTCATTCCCTGTGAAGAAAAGCAATCCAGAGAAGACTATGTTCTAATGCACAGAAAAAGAAATATACCTAAATATAATGACTACTGTTTCTACAGTTCTCTATTCCATAAAAACTGAGCAAATTCTGCCGTTTTTCACCTTCAATCAAGTTGTCACCCAAACATAGGGACATGTTAGTGGAGTCTACCCATGAGCTCTGCAGGAATCCATCCAGAAGCCAAATATCACTGCCACGCAGCTGGACTCAACACTGTCTATCCTCTCTGTCTTCATCTCTCAGACAAATTCAAGAACCATGGGTTTGGTGAGTAAAGAGCTAAGTCAGCCTAGTTTGGCCACACTAGATACACTGGATATGTTCAACAAGGCCACAGAATAATATGCTCTGTAAAAATCCATTAATTTTCAGGCTTCTGTATTTTTTTTTTGGTTTTAATTTCAGAAAAATTTCCTCAGAAACAATGTTAAAACATCCACTTTCCATATCTTAACAGAATAAAAATGTCATATCTACCCTCTTCCCCCATGACAAGTGCATAGGGTGCAACGAATCTAAACCAACTCCAAAAATGAGAGAGACTAAGGAGTAGAGGCAAAGAGTGGTGGCTCCTTGGCATGGTGTGAATCAAGACAGCTTGCTAGGATTCATCCCTTCCCACCCACAGTGTTCATGTTTTCATCCACTTTTAGAAAATATCCCTGTTGAGTCTATTCAGAAAGGCACTTTGGGGACACACACAAAAAATAGTTTTCCTGCAACATTAAAAGCACAGAAGAAAGAATAGGGAATTTAATTCCATGAAACACTTTAAAGCCAATTATGATAGGTGTAAAAATATAGAGATTATTAGGGCATATGCAGTCTAAACTTAAAGAAGAGGGAGTAAGCCAGGTATGGATTTAAGACAAATCAGACAACACACAGCAAAATGAAGAAAATGTTCTGGAAATTGAAGAATAAAGATGATGTTAGGAATTGAAACAGAAAGTGGCAAAAAAGAAGAAAAAGGAAAGATGGTAGAGCTTAATATATAAGAACCTCTGAGGGACTTACATTTGGAAGGAAGAGGGAGGAAGATGAGGAACAGGAGAAGAAGTGGAGGATCCACAAAGGATACCATGCAGGAGTGATGAGAGAAATAAATGTGAAGGGAAATTTTTTAAAAGTCCAAGAAATAATTTTTGCCACTTAAATAAATGGCATTAAATAGAATCAAATTATAAAAGGATTTCAAGAGTGGTGACTGAAAACAAATCCTTGAGTTCACGAATAACTTGTTTGAGAGCACATTTCCAAAGAGTAATGTGTGTGAAGTGGAGCCATTACAGTCAGGCTGACTTTAAGGAACTTGACTGTGAAGAGTTAAGTACAGTTGGAAAAGGTTATATTTAAGGGAAGTCTGGTTGATGTTGTTAAAATAGAGAAACACTCAGCTATATTGGTAGATAGGAGAAAAAGAAGAACCACAGGGGAAAAGTGATGGCACGTCATATACCAGAGACAGGAGGATTAGCTGGGCAGTGGAAAACTTTCAATATCCATTTTTTGAAGGAGAATAATAATTCAGGTTAAGAAAAAGAAGTTCTCAAAAAAAAAAGAAGAAAATACTTCCTTTTTATCTGATCTATTACATATACTAAAAATGATGAAGGAAGGGGAAGAGGTTAAGTCCAAAAGAAAATTCTTTTGTGGGGGGACTTTTAGGAAATATATTGTTTTGTCAATGT
Organism: Monodon monoceros; assembly: GCF_005190385.1. Classification (NCBI taxonomy): domain Eukaryota; kingdom Metazoa; phylum Chordata; class Mammalia; order Artiodactyla; family Monodontidae; genus Monodon; species Monodon monoceros. The sequence continues at coordinate 40,858,668 of NW_021703767.1, read as the reverse complement.
CTGAACACTTCCCACCAGTCAAAGGAGCAGAGAAGCCACTGTTAAAGAAACATGCATAAACAAAATTACATATACTTTTGTCAAAATCATAAACAAATCACTTATAGTCATACATCCAGCTCAACTCCCACTGACCTATAAAGTAGTGAGTGGTACTTCATACATCAGAAAATATTTCACATCTTTCGGTTTGCCAGGCAAAATCCCAAGTCTGCTGAAAACTTCTAAATTTATGTATACACTGCAGGTTCCCTGTGCATAGAAGAACACCTCAGATTGGCAAAAGCTGGAGTTTAATGTATCTTTGTATGATGGGAGTCTGGGGAATAGAGAACCTTAATAAGGTTACACAAAAACAGTAGGCCATCCTGCAAATCTGTGCTATAGTAGTACACATCTTGGCCTAATGTCATAAACAGAAGGGATCCTCTATATACTTTGGGAGAAAGCACGAGATTTGTCTTCCAGTTTTGACTCTTAATAGGGCAGCAAAAGGTCAACTAGGATCTATGGATTACCTACAATAAACATTAATTGGCTTAGATATAGACAAAGATGTAAAGATATAGGTAACCTCTTGTAAGAGTATCTTCAAACAAAACCTCTTTGTTCTGTTTTGTGTAGGAATCCAGGGTTTCTTGAGATATATGCATGACCCAGGATCTCAAGATTACAAATATGAAAAAATGTCCAAGTTCTGTGATGCTTAAGAAGACAGTGCTGGGCTTCTTTGGTGGTGCAGTAGTTAACAATCCACCTGCCAAGGCAGAGGACATGGGTTCGAACCCTGGTCTGGGAAGATCCTACATGCCACAGAGCAACTAAGCCGATGCGCCACAACTACTGAGCCTGCGCTCTAGAGCCCGCGAGCCATGACTACGGAGCCCGCAAGCCACAACTAAAGCCCGCGCGCCTAGGGCCCATTCTCCGCAACAAGAGAAGCAACTGCAATGAGAAGCCCACGCACCACAATGAAGAGTATCCCCCACTTGCTGCAACTAGAGAAAGCCCGCGCACAGCAACAAAGACCCAATGCAGCCAAAAATAAATAAATAAATAAATAAGCAATGTTATGACAGAACTGCTCTACATTTAAAAAATACAAAACAAAGAAGACAGTGCTATCCTACCCAACTAATAACCTTCCTATCCAATCCCAACAATCTCCCAATCTCCTTCACCACGTACTTTCCAGAGACACTAGCAAATACTGAAAATGCAGAAAATATGTAAATTGACCCCAGACAATATTTCAGGTATGGAGATTATTTCAAATATCATTTTTCTTCTGTATGTTTGAAATTTAATTTTTAGAAAGCAAATGAATTATGTACTATTTTGGGTCATTTAAGTCAAGAAAATAACTTCTAATATATCTCTATGGTAATGTAACTCCTTAAAATAAAATTTTATTTGTTTTTGTCCTAGCAAAGACAGGACTAACTAAAACACCTGGATGATTAATCATTTAAACATTCTGATGATAAATGTAATATATATTTGCTGTAGAAAACTTAGAAAAAAATAAAAAACTATGATCAAGAAAATAAAAACCACCCATAATCCCATCATCTGAGTTAGTGTATGGATATATTTCTAGTGTTTCTATGTATCTGCATTTTTATACAAATATAAGATACTCATAATTCTCTTTTTTGTTTCATGTAGTAACATGGATATTTTCATGTTACAACATATTCTTTTCAAATAAAATTTTAATCAGTGTCTGTAGTCCATCATTCTTTTTCCAAATACCATTATTTAAAAGTAAGGTTTTGAAGATCTTTATCTTAGCCAATATTTTTGTACATCTCTGCTTCTTTTAGATTACTTTCTAGAATCAGAATCATAGGATAAATTTTATATTTTAAGACTTTTTTAAATAGATTGCTAATTTTTCCTCCAGCAGATTCATTTAAAAAAAAATTACATTCCCATCAGTAAGAGACAAGTGACATTTAGCTACCTTGCAAACTCTGGCTCTAGAATATTTTAAATATTTATCTTTTTGCTGGTCTCCACCTCATGACTACTTGTTTTAATATTCATATCTTGAATATCAACTGAATTTTGGCTACCTATATTTCTCTATGTGTTAAGTCCTTAGTCATTTTATTTATCCATGCTTCAGTGTGTTCATATTTGTTATTGAGTGTAAGAGCTTCAAAGAGGAAGTGACATATGAACTGGGTTTTTGAGGGATCATTTTACCACTGAAGAATCAGGGGAATGCCATCCTATTGAAAGGCACAAAAGTATGAAAGAACCTAAAACATTGACAGACAGTGAGAAATTCACTGTAGCAGTAACACTGGACACTGAAAGAGGAGGTGTCCAATGTTGCAGGTAATGGACCCTTGCAAAAATGAAGCTGTCAGCAGATAAAGACAACACAAACAGATGGAAAGATATACCACATTCTTGGACTGGAAGAATCAATATTGTTAAAATGACTATACTACCCAAGGCAATCTACAAATTCAATGAAATCCCTATCAAATTAACAATGGCATTTTTCAGTGAACTGGAACAAAAACTTTTTTTAATTTGTATGGAAACACAAAAGACCACAAATAGCAAAAGCAATCTTGAGAAAGAAGAATGGAGCTGGAAGAATCATGCTCCCTGACTTCAGACTATACTACAAAGCTACAGTAATCAAAACAGTATGGTACTGGCACAAAAGCAGACATATAGATCAATGGAACAGGATAGAAAGCCCAGAAATAAACCCACACACTTATGGTCAATTAATCTATGACAAAGGTGGCAAAAATATACAATGGAGAAAAGACAGTCTCTTCAATAAGTGATGCTAGGAAAACTGGATAGCTACATGTAAAAGAATTAAATTAGAACATTCTTTAACACCATATACAAAAATGAACTCGAAACAGAATTACCACATGATCTTGCCATTCCACTCCTGAGCATATATCCAGAGAAGAGATACATGCAGCAAAGTGTCCATAGCAGCACTATTTACAATAGCCAAGACATGGAAGCAACCTAAGTGTCCATCAACAGATGAATGGATAAAGAAGGTGTGGTATATATAAACAATGGATTATTATTCATCCATAAAAAAAGAATGAAATAATGCCATTTGCAGCAACATGGGTGGACCTAGAGATTATCATATTAAGTGAAATAAGTCAGACGGAGAAAAACAAATACATATGATATCACTTATATGTGGAATCTAAAAACATTATATAAATGAATTATTTACAACACAGAAATAGACTCACAGACATAGAAAACGAATTTATGGTTACCAAAGGGGATAGCCAGGGGCTGGGGGGAGATAAAATAGGAGTTTGGGATTAACATATACACTCTGCTATATATGAAATAGGTAAACAAGGACCTGCTCTACAGCATAGGGAACTATATTCAATATCTTGTAATTATCTATAATGGAAAAGAATCTGAAAAAGAATATATATATATATATATATATATATATAACTGAATCACTTTGCTGTACACCTGAAACTGACACCACATTGTAAATTAGCCATGCTTCAATTTAAAAAAAAGAAGTGTATGTGCTCAAAACTCAATCATGTAATTCAGCGTCAAGTTCACATCACTATTGGCCTATCTATCAGTTTTATTTTAGAGCCAAATATTATTTCAAGATTGAGCTATATTTCTTCAAAGCCCATAAATCAATCTATAAATCAATTGCCCAATAACATAATATTTCTAATGACTGAATGCAATACATTTTGGAATATGCTATACTATATTCTCCAGCTTAAATTTTCATAAATATTTCTCCCTTTTTAATGAAATCACAGTTTAACAATATATTGAACAATCTAAACATCTTGACTGCACAAAAATTGAGGTTTTCAATGGTTATGAAACAGTGGATTAAGTTTTCATAAGATCAAGCATATGTGCAAGCAACTTTCTTCCTGGAAATGGTCACTAGGTTTAAAACAGCATTGACAATAATGTAAGGGAAATGTGATATACAGGTCTCTAGAAAGCAGCTGTGCAAACAAAGGGAAGAACCTTATGGAAAACCATGACACATTAAGAGATCTGTTGATTATATTTCATGTCTATTTCAAGAAATTTTGCTTATACGAAATCAAGAATATAGCCTCAAATGGATAATTTGGTAGGTTACACATTGCCTTCATACTGCATGATTCATGTTTTTCACTTGACCGAACACCACTTGCAGTCTGAATATAAAATGATTAGATTTCAGTAATGCAGATTTTGTTCCAAATGCATTAAAATAGTTAACACATATACATAACATTTCTATATCTTTGTGTATTTGAAAATTGCATAATGTTTACCATTTTAAGATAAGAATGAAATAGGATATTTTAAAATATCATATTTGGCAAGTAGCTAGCAATATTAGTCTTCTTTTCCAAATGCAAATTAATTTTCTCACCATGATAACAAACTAAAATATTGTCATAATGACAGGTAACATTTTAGTACCCTGTAATTTACTACATTTAAGTACTGCATAACCTTTTGCTCACTTGGAAAATAAACTTACAGACCTTCTTGAAATAAACTACCATTAATGTCTTCACCTAAATTTTTTCACTAGTTTATATCATTTTTTAAAAGGTTTTCCATTTAAAAGATAAATCTAAATCTCCTATGCCCTTGATTTTATAATTAAAAGATATTTATCTGCCCTCCAGTGTTTTTCCTGAAATTCCTTCAAATAATCTTGAGAAAAACAAATTATAAACAAAGATAAATCAATTTTTGTTTATCTTATTTATTACCTAGTTAATATTGTCATTTTAAATGTATAAACTTAAAAATCTTCCTATAAGAAACAATTCTTCAATATTTTCTCTTGAAAACATTATCTGATACTACAATAGGAATTTTGTTATACATTTTTCCTAAAACATTACACCGAAAGTATAAACAAAAAATGAAAACTCTATTTAGACCTTTGATATCACAAATATCTCAAATCAGGATGATTCCATTACCTCTTTACTTTTTTCCTATGCCTCTACTTCCCAAATATTTCTAGTCATAGAAAACTGGGGAATGGCAAATGAAGTAATATTGAAATAATTATAATAATAATAATAATCGACAGCATTTACATCCTTAGTCTTTGCTTATGTATTAACTTTTTAGATGCTCTATAACAACCCTTTTCAGTAGATCTTCATATTAACTCCATTTTTGCAAGAACAATGATCCAGCCCTGTGGTACGCACATAATGGGTTTGACTTCATGATTTTTCTCTTCAAAGGTGGATAATAAATATTCTTCTCAGTCTTTCCCTTTGGATACAGAAGGCCATTTCTGGTTTTCTATCTTTAAAGGATAAATAACTTTCAGAATCATCATCTCCTCTTGGCTGACCGCTGCCAGCATCTGTTTTCAGTCATCCCCTACATACCTTCCAAGACTTTTCTCTTCATCTTTCTGACCTTTTCTCTCTGACCCAAATCTATGCACCTCTTTTCTCAACTTGCACTCATTTTTCCTAACTCCTATTCCTAAACCCTTCTGCTAGTTTATATCAAGCTCATTGTTTTTATATGCACCTCACTTACAAAACTATCAAAGATTGCTATGTCAACAATTTTAAGTATTTGAGGTAAAATCCAGATGTTTGTATTGAACAGCAGTGCCAAACGCCAGACATTTAATATAAACAATATGTTTACAAACCCTAATGTACTGGGTAGAATATTTTTTAACTCATATAACTAGACAGAGTATTGAACATGTGTAAGAAATAAAAAGCATTAAAATCATTAAGTTTGAAAAATCATTTTTCTATATTATTTTCACAACTTCAGCTGGATATACCTGAGTGTGGAATTTGTATTTTAGTTTTATTGTTAAGAAGCAAACATATATTATTTCTATTTTTTAAAACCAATTGAAAGGTCAGTTATGAAAGCAATTAAACTAGAATATAGTTTATTTATATTGTGAAAAATTACACTGAAAATATCTCTATTTTCTAATTAATTAATCATAATATATGATCATTGATTGTACCCAGGTTTCTTTATATTAAGAAACATAATAGGACTCTAAAAGAACTCATTACGATCAGGAAGAAAATTATGCAAGAGGTTTAAAATTTTTTTATACTTTTAATACGGTATGTTAAAAAAATTTAGTTTAGGTAAACCAATAGTACAGCCCCAACTCTTCTGTTTTCTAGCCCTATGATCTTAGACTAATTATTTAAATTCTGTAAACCTGTTTCTTCATCTGTAAAATAAAGACAATAGCAGTGCATATTTCATATCTTTGCTATGAAGAATAAATGTGAAATGTAGTTAAAGTACTTGGTATGATGCCTAATAAAGCATATATAATCAATAAATTGTTATTTTTATTATTATAAAATAATTACCCATTATACAGTAGAAACTCAAATTATGTAAATACCTCTCATAACTCTTTACAGTCGATTCGTATTTGGATGTTTGTGTCTATGGGAACCTATAATGGTTTCCCTTAGTTATGTAATTATAAGGAATGAAATATTGAGATATATATGTGAATACTCAGTAAAGATTTCAGAGACCAAGTTGAAATTAACAGGACCTAATTGATGTGTGTGTGTGTGTGTGTGTGTGTGTGTGCGCACATATATGTATCCTATATATAGGAGATACGTATATCCTAACCTAGCATGGCATGTATACAAGAGATATGTGGATCTTGGCCTTCCCAATCTGTTGTTGACTTTACTGCCTAGCTATTTAATTTTCAGATTTTCCCAAGAATTATGTAATTATTTTAAAATCTCACAAATTACTCTTTTTTTTAACTTGCCTAAGCCTTGTTTCTGTTTTAAGACAGTCTTTTTGTTTGTTTGTTTTGTTTTACTGAGATTTCTACTAAATTTTATAAAGATGATAACAAGAAGCTAAACTTTGGATGTAGAAAACTCCTGTAAAAACATAGCCACACACTGGTATTTCATTCTGATTGTTGTACTTGAAGCATGCATTTGGATAAAAATATAAAGTCCATGTATGGAGAATCAGTTCACAATGAATGAAAAAGGAGGACCTTACATTGAAATCAGAACTATTGTATCTGGATGCAGCAAGATAATTTCACAATAAGTTTAAGGAAATCCTATTTAACTAAAGAGAAAAATTGTGTTCTCCATGTAAAAGATTATATTCCAATACATGTCAGATATTTTAAATGTATAGGAATGTTCAGCAAAATATCAGGCTATTGAAACTGAAGAGTCTGATAAAAAAAAAAAAAAAACCTCTACTGGTTATATCCCAGCATATAATCGATCATGGAAATGCACTTCTTTATTGCTTTATTGCTCATACAACAGCTGAAGGAAGAAATAACCTCAAAATCAGTGAATGTAGGAAACCAAGAAACATATTCCATTTAATCCCTATGTTTATTTTTCTTCCCAGAGTAATAAAATATCCCTCTCTGCAGAAGCTGAATTATTTGAGTAGAAATGTGGAGTAGGCAAGTTTCAGACACACTTATGTCTTCCAAACCTAGACCATGAATAACAACAAACTGTAATCATTTTCTTGGCAAGAGATAAAAAATTAAGCATGGATGTCTTAAAAGAGAAAAACAGGTTTATACCTTTCTGATGTTGTGTGATTAGCTAATAGAAGTTCTTTTTGCTGTATAATGTACTGTTCCTTCCCTGAAGGACTCATAAACTTATCTAGGCAACACCTAGTTAAATCAGGCATTTATTAAATTTCACTATCCTTTTAATTCACCTTTGAACTCTTGGAACAGGTTATTAAATGAGACAGCCAAAGTTCCCTTTTGCACCTGCAAATAACAATTGAATCTACAATTAAGGATCATTTCCTCTTTTTTGAAATTCAAATAATGGCATTAAAACAGAGTGTAATATTTTTATCTGCATCTGGTCAGGCTATTTCCTGGCATTTGGGAGGAGGTAACAGGATGACTGCATAAAAATGCTACATGAAGATGCTGAGGTAATCTCTAGGTGACTTCGGAAACGTAGGCAACTACTAGACATTAAAGTATACAGTATGAAAACAGACCACACACCTCTAAAGCCACTTTAAGTGGCAGGGCATGAGAGGCAGGGGAAGGGGGAGGAAACGACAAACTTGTGTTTCTACATGAAAACAAAAAAAAATAAAAATTAAGTTAACACTAATATTTAATTTGGATGAAACATATTTAAAAATATATATTTCTAGCAGCCTTAGAACTTATTATCCAGAAAGATCTAAAACATTTAATACAATTTACCCTTCCCTAAACAGTCATATAAACTTTTCTCATACCCACTTGCATAAGCATATTCTCTGGAGCAGTTTTCATTTCTTATCTACCAGAATTCTTCTAGACATTTCCAAAGCTTCTCCCACACAACTCCTTTTTAAAACCCGAAGATCATATTCAATATCTGTATTACATTCACTATCTGTATTCATCTCTAATAGGCTATTGTGTGTTACCAACTAGTCAATTTTAATTGCTACTGAACTCTTTCCCAGTTAGTCTAAAAAGTTAATCCTTAACTCCAACTAAGAGTTTTCTAAGTTTATCATTTTTTGAAAGAGTTCTTTGCTACTACCATTTCCTGCATTCACATATCCCTGAATTCAGAATCCAAAGTGAAAAATACAAAGTATTACCAAGGAACTATAACATATTTGCAATACCATTGTAATTTCAGAAATTTAAGAGCCACAAGAAATCTCAAACATTTAATTCAAAGTTATCATCTATGGATGAGGAAACTGAGTCCCAAAGAGATTAAACAACTTGCCTACGAAGAGGGAAGAGATATGGGAACATATGTATACATATAACTGATTTACTTTGTTATAAAGCAGAAACTAACACACCATTGTAAAGCAATTATACTCCGATAAAGATGTAAAAAAAAAAAAAAAAAAAAACAACTTGCCTACGATCATCCAGCTAGTTAATGGAACCAGAATTTCCCAAGACTGTCCTGGTTGAATTATACCCTGTTATCTCTTAAAGCTGTCCCAGTTTAAAAAATAAATCATAAGGTCCCCCTAGTTAATGTAACTACTCAAGTCTAAACTAGAAGCTGGGCATCTCCCTCAAAACAAATTTTTTAAAGCACTGAATCCTAGTCCCTAGGCAAACTGGTAGTGCCAACTTTTCCCTGATTTTTCAAAGTAACTAAAGTAAAATCAAACCAACCTACAAAAAATGTAATAACTATCACAGAGGAATGTGTCTTATCAAATTATCTTTTTTCATTGTATTAGACTCTGCATTTCTTTATAAATACAGACCTCAAAGTAAGTTCTATAAGAAAGAAATTAGCCTAGAAACTGCCAAATAAAAATTGTCACTTGCCGTCTGCCTCTACAAGGATTGAGTCACTAGCTACTGCAATTGCTGACCTACAACACCTGAAAGTAGTTCAGGGTGGAGATCAGGAATGAGACACTCTGTGCTCTGGGAAAACCTGGCAGAACAGACCTTCAGATAGTTAGATATTTTCAGGAGAAGGTTTTATGAGCCCAATTTCTTGCATCTTCTCATATCTAGGAAAGCACTAAAATCATTAATGGAGACATCTGTTCCTATGACTAGCAGCAACCTCCTCGTTACTGGCAGCAAGCCTCTGTCAACATGTGTGCTTGACTGCACATCTCCCCCTTCACCAAAATCACAGTATATTGACTCCTCTCCTCCCACCCCCAGCTCTTCAGAGCAGTTCCTCAGAGCTATCTGAGATGCTACCTCCCAGGCTATAGTCCTCATTTTGCCCAAAGTAAAACTTAACCTACAACTCTCACGTTGTGCTTTTTTCTTTTTTCAGTCAACAAAACATAGGGGCACAGTTCTGACGTGTCTGTATTCAATGTATGGGCAAGACATCACATTATTCGAATAACGCATATGCGGTAATACTGCTATCAACAAGGCAGTGAATGGCAAAGAAACGTGGGACATCTAAGGTTTCAGAAATTGGGGGAGGTTGAAAGATAGAGGGTAGAAAGATGTTAGAAAAGATTTCATGGGAAAGATGCCATATTTGGGAAAGGCCTTTAACACACCCGATTTCAAAAGTCAGAATGCTGGAGAGAGAATAAGAGAAGAGAGAAAATCATGACCATGTTCAGGGAATTTGAAGTAGTTGAGGCAGGTTGAAGAAGAGATGAGGCTGTGGGAGTGGTGAGATGGGAGTGTGGGGACAATAGAGAGAGGAATGTGAACGTACAGACGATCATTTTATGTAATCCAGTAGCCAGAGGGGAGCTGGTAAAAAGTTCCAGAGAAGCTGACAACAAACACACTTTTGGGATAATCTGATAGCTGTTTGTAGATTTTCAGTAGAATATATTTTAGAAAGTTGTTGCAAACATCTAGCTGTGAAGTAGAGAGTAAAATACTAAGCCAGAATCAATAAGAACATGGATTAGGAAACTAGTCACATCTGGGTTTGAAATAGTCTCTGCCATTTATTGAGTGTTTTGAACAATTTTCTTAGCCTTTGTAAATTTTTTTCCAGATTCTACCTTTGTAATCTAGGAAGGGTTAATAGGAAACTCGGTTTTGTTTGGAGGATAAGTGAAATAGAAAAACATATTTATCTCAGGACATAGAAAATACTAAGGATACAATTTCATTCCTTTTTATGGCTAATATTCCATTGTATATATGTACCCATTTGTAGAGACATGGATGGACCTAGAGACTGTTATACAGAGTGAAATAAGTCAGAAAGAGAAAAACAAATATGGTATATTAACACATATATGTGGAAACTGAAAAATAGGTATAGAAGATATTATTTACAAAGCAGAAATAGAAACACAGACGTAGTGAACAAACTTATGGATACCAAGGGGGAAGGGGGGATGGGATGAACTAGGAGACTGGAATTGACATATATACACTATTGATATTATGTATAAAATAGATAACTAATGAGAACCTACTGTATAGCACAGGGAACTATACTCAATGCTCTGTGGTGACCTAAATGAGAAGGAAATCCAAAAAAAAGAGGGGATATATGTATATGTATAGCTGATTCATTTTGCTGTACAGTATAAACTAACACAATATTGTAAAGCAGCTATACTCCAATAAAAAATAAATAAAATTAAAAAAAAGAAAATAGTAAGGATTCAGTGTTAAACGTTAGTGAAATTGATGTTGTTAAAGGAGTAATAGTGGTAGCCCATTTTTAAGACTAATCTGAGATAGATGTATAATAAAGCAGTCCTTGATAACAGTAATTGAACCTGATTTTATTTTTATGCCAGGATTCTTAAAACATTTTAGTATTTCTGATGTTGGGAAATTATTTTGCCTTACCAAAAATTGTTAACTTGGGGGACCTTCAAGATGGCAGACGTCGGTATCACCTTCCTCCCCACAAGTACTTCAAAAATACGTCTACATGTGGAACAACTCCTACAGAACACCTACTGAACGCTGGCAGAAGACCTCAGACCTCCCAGAAGGCAAGAAACTCCCCACGTACCTGGGTAGGGCAAAAGAAAAAAGAAAAAAACAGAGACAAAGAATAGGGATGGGACCTGCACCAGTGGGAGGGAGCTGTGAAGGAGGAAAGGTTTCCACATACTAGAAGCCCCTTCATGGGCGGAGACTGCGGATGGCGGAGGGGGGAAGCTTCGGAGCCACGGAGAGCACAGCAACAGGGTTGCTGAGGGCAAAGCGGAGAGATTCCCGCACAGAGGATCAGTGCAGAGCAGCACTCACCAGCCCGAGAGGCTTGTCTGCTCACCCGCCGGGACAGGCGGAGGCTGGGAGCTGAGGCTCGGGCTTGGGTCGGATCCCAGGGAGAGGACTGGGGTTGGCGGCGTGAACACATCCTGAAGGGGGCTAGTGCGCCACAGCTAGCTGGGAGGGAGTCCGGAAAAAGGTCTGGACCTGCCAAAGAGGCAAGAGACTTTTTCTTCCCTCTTTGTTTCCTGGTGGAGAGGAGAGAGGATTAAAAGCACTGCTTAAAGGAGCTCCAGAGACTGGCGCAAGCCGAGGCTATCAGCTAGGACACCAGAGACGGGCATGAAACGCTAATGCTGCTGTTGCAGCCACCAAGAAGCCTGTGTGCAAGCACAGGTCACTATCCACACGCCCCTGGAAGCCTGTGCAGCTGCCACTGCCAGGGCCCCGTGATCCAGGGACAAGTTCCCCAGGAGAACACACGGTGTGCCCCGGGCTGTTGCAACATCACATCGGCCTCTGACTCAGCAGGCTTGCCCAGCATTCCAATTATAACAACCATACCCCTCCCCACCCCCACAGTGAGGCAGAGCCCCCTAATTAGCTGCTGCTTTAACCCTGTCCTGTCTGGGTGGGAACAGATGCCTGAGGGCGACCTACAAGCAGAGGCGGAGCCAAAACCAAAGCCGAACCGCAGGAGCTGTGTGAACAAAGAAGAGAAAGGGAAATCTCTCCCAGCAGACTCAGGAGCAGCGGATTAAATCTCCACAATCAACTTGATGTACTGTGCATCTGTGGAATACCTGAATAGACAAGGAATCATCTCAAAATTGAGGTGGTGGACTTTGGGAGCAACTGTAGACTTGGGGTTTGCTGCCTGTGACTGATTTGTTTCTAATTTTTATGTTTAATTTAGTTTTTAGTGCTTGTTATCATTGGTGGATTTGTTTATAGGTTTGGTTGCTCTCTTCTTTTTTTTAATTATTATTATTTTAATATATTTTTTTCTTTCTTTTTTTCTCCCTTTTCTTCTGAGCTGTGTGGCTGACAGGGTCTTTGTGCTCCAGCTTCATGTCAGGCCTGAGCCTCTGAGGTGGGAGAGCCGAGTTCAGGACATTGAACAACCAGAGACCTCCCGGGCACATATAATATCAATCGGCGAGAGCTCTCCCAGAGATCTCTGTCTCAACCCTAAGACCCAGCTCCACCCAACGGCCAGCAAGCTCCAGTGCTAGACACCCCATGCCAATCAACTAGCAAGACAACTAGCAAGACAACACATGGAAGGATGCTCAACATCACTAATCATTAGAGAAATGCAAATCAAAACTACAATGAGGTATCACCTCAGACCACTCAGGATGGCCATCATCAAAAAATCTACAAACAATAAATGCTAGAGAGGGTGTGGAGAAAAGGGAACCCTCTTGCACTGTTGGTGGGAATGTAAATTGATACAGCCACTATGGGGAACAGTATGGAGGTTCCTTAAAAAACTAAAAATAGAACTACCATATGACCCAGCAATCCCACTACTGGGCATATACCCTGAGAAAACCATAATTCAAAAAGAGGCATGTACCACAGTGTTCACTGCAGCTCTATTTACAGTAGCCAGGAGATGGAAGCAACCTAGGTGTCCATCAACAGATGAATGGATAAAGAAGATGTGGCACATATATACAATGGAATATTACTCAGCCATAAAAAGAAATGAAATTGAGTTATTTGTAGTGAGGTGGATGGACCTGGAGTCTGTCATACAGAGTGAAGTTAGAAAGAGAAAAACAAATACCGTATGCTAGTACATATATATGGAATCTGAAAAAAAAAAATGGTTCTGATGAAACTAGGGGCAGGACAGGAATAAAGATGCAGATGTAGAGTACGGACTTGAGGACATGGGGAGGGCGAATAGTAAGTTGGGATGAAGAGAGAGAGTATCGATATATATACACTACCAAATGTAAAAAGATAGCTAGTGGGAAGCAGCTGCATAGCACAGGGAGATCAGCTCCGTGCTTCGTGACCACCTAGAGGGGTGGGATAGGGAGGGTGTGAGGGAGATGCAAGAGGGGGGTATATGGGTATATATATATACATATAGCTGATTCACTTTGTTATATAGTAGAAACTAACACAACATTGTAATGCAATTATACTCCAATAAATATGTTTAAAAAAATTGTTAACTTATACTTTTTTCTAATGTAATATATACATGTATACAATATGAGATCAGATTGAAGGTGTTTAAGAATAGTTTTGTAATAATATTATGATTTTATAATTAAAGAGTCCCTTTTTGGCCCATAATCATGAAGGCATTGCACAATTTTCTAGCTCCTGCTAAAGTCCAGTCAGACTTGAAATATACTAGCTTCCATTTAACTGAGGGCAGTGTGCCATGAATTCTGAAACATATGCCACTAACTGAGCAGGACCTTTAATGAGATTTGAATTTGTTCTCTGTTAATGGCCCTCCAATAAGATAAATTCTTAGTTTTCCTCAAAGTAGGCTGTGATCTTGGAAGAGTTAGATAGCATTAGCATTATATTACTTAGACACCAAATGGAAAAATGGAAAATTAAATGAGTGTGAAAAAACTAAACTTGGCATTTACTTAAAATTTTGAAAAGAAGAGTTATGGCCTGATAATGAAAAGGCACTGATCATTTTTTGCTCTAATTAATAGTACATTTATTGAATTAAGAAATATATTTCAAATAAATAAAGACCAGTTCAAATTTTACTTTCAAGCATATGGGACTTCATTCCAACCCAAGGTAAATTTTTCCTGATCATGAACACTAAGAATTTTGACTGGAAGACAGTGTTACTCACATTTTTCTGTTAAAAATGCTGTAAACACACACACACATAAACACACATACAAACAGATTTGTATAAACACACATACAAACAGATTTGTCCCAAAATTTTAAGCTTACTGACCATTTTATGAAATTAAGTTTTGCAGTATAACAATAGTATACCACGAATTCTAGTTGCTTTTCTTTTTCTTGTTGTAATGCAATTGGTAACTATCCAGAAAGCTAACTGACCCAACAAATTCCATGTGCTATCAGGACCATATGAGTATTTTCATTCTTCCTGAATAATCAGATAGCATTCTCAGGAGAACTAGCTCATCAGCTTCAAACACCCAATGTTGTTTTAATTAGTTTAATTATGAACTTATGTAGTATTTCTTTTCTTTTAAAAGTTTGTACACTTTTGTATTTTATAATTAAATTTAGATTTTGTTTAAATTTCATGAAAGGATTATGTTTAATGAGAAAGCCATCCTGTTAGCATGATATAACTCAACCATCAGTTTGACTATGAACTGTGGCCAGACATGCCTTTTAGGATCAAAGATGTTTTTTAAGAAAAAAAGCTCATTTATACCCTTTTTCAATTCGTATCAGCTTCACTGAATCCTATAATTATCTGAGTAGTATATCACTAGACTTCTCTATTTGGGAATCTCCCTTAATGGTCTTGACGTTTTAAATTTAATCCAGTGTTCCAGTGCAGAAAACCTGGTTACCCTTTAATTCTTTCAAATGTTACCACTTAAGCGGCGGGGTGGTGGTGGTGGTGTGCTGAATTGGGCAATTGGGATTAACATGTATACACTGATGTGGCTAAAATTGATGACTAATAAGAAACTGCTGTATAAAAAAATAAATAAAATAAAATTCAAAAAAAAAAGAAAACAACAAATGTTACTGCTTAAAATTCACAAACTATCTGGCATCTGGTAATGCATATTAAATAAAGTGTTTACAAGGTTTAAATATAATATGTTCTACCTTGCTAATTTGGATAAAGTAATTAAGATTTTAAGGAATATTTTGCAGTAAATATGACTGCCTTCTTTTCTTTTGTATTTCCTTCCTTTCTCTTGTCTTATATTCACTTCTCCATTTATTTTTTCTCTCTTTCACACTTTCCCTGATATATACATAATTGCACACTAAGTATATAAGTTATGTATATAAGTTTCAAGATGTTCTGCTGATTTGGACCTACAATGTATAAGAACCAGGTTTTCTCATTTAGCCATTTGGTGAAGAGAATATCCACATTAAGTTACTACAAATCCCTACCATGTGATGATGAAATTTGGACTGTCTATATACTACTGTATGTGCCTTGAGAATGTTCAGTTAGGATATTTTTAAGGATTGCAAGTAATGGAAAACCCTACTTGCCTGGTTAACAATGAGGAAATATTTCGTATAGCATTAAATACAGAGGGTAGTGGATTCCAAATGAAGGTGTAACCTCTGAATCCACTTCTACGTAAACCTCTGATTTGGCTTTGCCTTCCTCCCAGTATTGGTTTACCCTCAGTTTGGTAGTCAGATGATTTTATGTTATATATTTTTAGCATCTCATCCAGACACACTTGGAAACATTCAGAGACAGTTAAGAGACTATTTTTCTCTTGTGTCTCTTTCTTAAAAATCATTAAATTCTTCCCAGACGCCCACCAATGAACTTTACTCACATCCTACTGGCCAGAGTTAGATTGCTTGCCCACTCCTACATATAAATTTTTGTCCGGAGAGCTGGGATTACCAAAACAGGATTATCTATTTAACTTCCAGCCCCTGATGCTGAGGATAAAATCAATTGCAGCACTTGGCTGGACAGAGGAGGGATGGATATTTCAATGATATTGGGAATATTCAACAGTATTCATTTAGGAAGTGGGAAGAAGGATGGAATGGATACTGTAGGCAAAAAGCAGAACGTGCTTGGAATTCTGATTTCTCATGTGAAACCCCCTACTCATTAACTTCCATGGGCCCTGATTCCTCTAAGACTACATCTGAGATGGGACACAAGAATTCCAAGAGCGCTTTTCCTTGTAAGTGGAGTTGGTGACAGAATTTGCCTTAGGGATTGAACTTCTGAGGCTATCATCCGTCGGACTTGAGATTTCTTTGGCAACACAGAAAACCTTAGCAGGGTTTTAACCTTCCAATAATTTCAGGAATTGCCATTATAATTTTTGGGAGCATTGTCTCGTTATATGAGAGACAAATACATATATATGAGTATATACATATATATGGCAGCTTTTCCCTGCTCTGTAGATACAATATCTTCTCAAACTTCTCATGGGAATAGTTAATACTAGTTAGAAGGTGCAGCGCTGAGCAGTTAGGAGTCCCTCTATCCTTCACTGAAAAATGAAGCATAGGAATGACTTTGTGATCTTGTCCCAACACAGATTCTGATTCGGTAAGTCTGAAGCAGGACCACAGCATCTGCGTGTTTTTCTAGCTCTCAGTTGCTGTTGATGCTGTTGGTCCCTGGATCACATGTTAAGTAGGAAAGCTATAGAGTATTCAGTCTTCCTAGGATCAATGCTTAGACACTTGATATAGACACTTAAAAAGTTCTTTTAACTCTGGCCACTAGGGTAACTTTTACTACATTTATAATGTCTAACAAATATACAGTGATCTTAATTCAAAAAAGCATAAGAAAGTTTTCAAATATTCCTGGTTTTCAAAGTTTTGCATAAATTTCAAGAAACAACATTTTAGAAATTCCTTTGTGTTGTTTTCTTTTATTCTTTTTTCTTGAGGAAAGGACAATTTTCACTTAAAAGTAGGTGTCTGTTATGCGAAAATATTTAGAACATTTATTACAAAACTTTGGCTCATATATTCTTGGTTCCTTTACAACAACTAGCAAATTTCCCACGTAGTGTGTGTACAGAATAAATGAATTCTCAGTGAATGCATTGCTTAACTTCACAAGATTTCAGCTTCTTCATTGGGTAAAATCAAGGTTCTTAAATCTTGCTACCACCTTATAACAACATGTAGCATAACAAAAGGAATGCAAGTCTGGAGGACAGGAGCTTAGCTTGGAGTTCTACCAATTAATCTTGGTGGAAAAGCAAATTCTGTCTCCAAACAGGCATCTGTAAAATACAGATAATAATGTTTTGAATATTAAATTAGATAAGGAATATGTCAATATGTTGTAAAACTAAAAGTGTTATACAAATGTTCATTACATTACTACTACCACTGCTCCCACTAGTAGTACCACTACTGGTACTAGTATTAGCAACATTTTGTAGCAATAAAACGACTTTAATTATGTTTGGTCACTTAGAACAGCCGTCCCCAACGTTTTTGGCACCAGGGACCGGTTTCGTGGAAGACAGTTTTTCCACGGATGGGGGCGGGGGGATGGTTCAGGCAGTAATGCGAGCGATGGGGAAGATGAAGCTTCGCCGGTTTGCCCACCGCTCACCTCCTGCTGTGCGGCCCAGTTCCTAACAGGGGGTTAGTGGTCTAAGTCAGGGGTCCCCAGGGGTTAGGGACCCCTGACTTAGACCACTTAACACAGGTAGCATTATTGTAGAGAAAAGATATTTTCTACAGTCAAGTTTGTATATTATTATAGAATGAATAAGAAAACAGTTGACTGGATAAACTTAATCTCAATTTATATTTAGGATATAATATGGGTGATATAAATATCTAAAATTAGAATTTAAAGAATTAAAGTATAACGTTTTAACTACAACTATTTATTTTTATTACATATTTCAGTTTGGCAGTCTTAACATTTGGTAGGAAAGAAGATGGTATCTTACTTTGCTTTTAGTCCATCTTGATGCAAAAAAGAGAAAGAATACTGGATTATTCAGAATACTAAATGTCATGGAGAGCTAATTACATCTGATTTAAACAGCATTTATAAGTATTCTCAAATGTAAATCAACTCTATCGTGTATGTTTTAATCTCCAGAAAATGTGAATTTTCTGAATATGATTGTATGGTATATAATTTTCTTAATTAATTACATAATATGTAAAACCATTTAGGAGAATCATTTTGGAACTAACTAGAGTAGCTTCTCTGAAATGAAACATTAGTGATGTGCCTCTGTGTATACAAATTTTCATAAGAAGTTTCTTTTTGTATCTTTGGATTTATTCTAAGAGAAAATTAAAAATACAACACAAATTTGACACTCCCAAATCTGCATTGTCTACCTCTTTAGGGTCATTCCTTAAGCTGGAAACATTTTTCAATTTCTTATATAATCTTTTCTTTAAAATATTACATCATATACTTCCCTAAGTTTATGTTACAGGATTTTCACATGCAGAAAAAAGTTTTGTTAAAGGTTGTGGTTGGAAGTAAATAATTCATTAAAGGCATAACTAATAAACACTAAATATTACTTTTTCATACATTAAATCAGGGAAGCTATGTTCCAATAATTATATGTTCCTGAATTTACCTTCTTTTATTAATAAGTGTTAAAATACAGATATCAACACTTAATATCTGTAGTGATCTGTCCACGAAAAAGCCAACGACAGAACTTTGCATACTTTTGGAAAATGACATTAAGGAAATGATGGAAGTTCTCCCACTGATGTTGTGATGTTATATTTTTATTCTCTAAAGCACGTGTCACCAGTTAACATTATAATTTTTAGTACTTTTTAAAAACTGCCTCCCCCAAGTATAACTTCCCTTTTGAGTTGCCCTCAGATCCCTCGAGGAGAAGTAAAATATTAATTTAGTACAAGTTCTTATTATACTAGACAGTGAAGTCACCTCCATTTTACAACAGATGTGACTCAGGCTCATCAACACTGTACAAAAAGCTCATCAGGGTTATTTCTATGGTATGTGCCACATGAATATGTAGTCCAATTAATGCGGTGACAATTTAACACAGAGAAAAATATTCCAGAGCATAATCTTTTTCAAGGATTATGAACTCAGCAAACAGACATTCATTCAATTAAACAATGTTAAGTTCATTCAATGGGAAAAGTTAGGCCTGGAACTAAGTTTGGAAGTAAGGACAAGTAAGGGCTGAAATTCTCTGCATAACAGAGGAGTAAGAATTTAAAGGAAGAGTTAGACGAATATAGCAGAGTTGAAATGGGGAGAGAAGGGCCATCAAGATGGTAAGAGTAGCCAGGCCTGTATATATTAATAAAGCCAGTGAGAAGTCACCTATATCAAGGAGCCAAAATGATGTTAACAACAAAGATTCTAGCACGTAATTTTAAGTTTGTTTGTTTTTTGCTGGAGAACTATGTGTATAATCCCTTTCCCTGAAAAGAAATACAAGTTCTATATAATGCATAAAGTTCTAGTACATGCCAAGATTCATTTTTGTAGTGATTTGGTCAAAGGAACAGTGGATAGGTAGAATATAAGCCATAAAGTAAAATTTCCAAGATAATAGCAAAGAACAAGCATTTAGTGGAGGTGGGAAATAAAAGCCAGAGGTGACTATGACAAAGAGAACCCTTTAAAAGTTCACAGGATGTTCCACAGGGAAATGAGAATGTATGGTATATATATATGGATCATAAGTGGTGTGATTACCCAACTGAATTTTGAGCCCGAACCCAACCTCAAATTTTGAGAATATGAAATACCTTCCAGAATTAATTTGATTCTTTATTGTGACAGAGAAATAAGAATAGACAAAAATAAATCTTCAACATTATCTGGAGGCTCAAGCCAACGTTGTAAATGAACGAAGAAATCCAGATTGCAAGGGAAGAAGGAAAACAGTCGCTGTTCACCAGGCACATAATTCTTTATACAGAAAATCCCAAGAAATCCACAATAAACTATTAGAACTAATAGACAAGTTTAGAAAGAACATAGGATGCAAGATCATTATAAAATCAATTCTATTTCTATATTCCAGCAATGAACAATCAGAAAATGAAAATAAGAAACAATTTCATTAGCAATAGTATCAAAAAGAATAAAATGTGTAGAAATCAACTTGACAGGAAATGGGTAAGAATTGTACACTGAGAAGTACAAAACATTAATAGGAAAGTTAAAGATCAAAATAAATAGAGACACATTTCATGTTCACAGATTGAAAGACTCAATATTTATTTTCATGATGACAATTCCCTCCAATTGATCTACAAGTCCAATGCAGTTCCTATTACCTCTTCTTTATTTCCTATTGAAAAACTAAAGCCAAAATTTGTAAAAAGAGCTTTTTGCCTCCATGTTTTTCTCTTCTCAGTTCTGGTGAGAGGGCTCTCTCACTGCCTGGTAACTTCCTGGCTCCTCTTTCAGCAGCTACAGCTGACACAGCTGTGCCGTCACCTCAAAGATGGATTATTCTAACAAAAATTTTTTTCATTTGACATGTCCAGAGTATATGGGGTCAGATGGACATGTAAAATTATTTTAGTCCTAGCTTCAAGAATGCAAAACTGAGACAACATAAATACTCTAGAATAATAATACATTTTTACTATACCAGCTCATACATCCCTTACACACTATGATTTCCCAAGACAAGACAGTATTTCCAGTACTGGTTATCCATCAAAATCCACAAGTATAGCACCATGACCAGTCAGACAATAATAAGAGCAGTTTAAAGTTTTCCAGGAGAAAGAGCAAGGGACAGGAATAAGGAGGGGGGAAAAAAGACAGAAAAATTAAAAACAATCTCGATTACAGGTTCACCAAAATGCTGGTAAGGTTAAAACTCACTTGAGAGAAATATCCCAGTGAGAAGTTAAATGTGACAGTATCCTTCTACATTCTGGGGGGAAAAAAATGTAAACATTTTCCTCTTTCAAAGGGTGGCATGAAAAGCATACCATATTGCGGGGAGAGAAAACAAAGAGTGCCAGGCACAAAAAAAGGTACATGGAGACCTGGTCAGATTTTCTTCATATCATAGGTGCCTCAGGTCCTTATCCATAAAACGGGATTCTCCTCTGCTATAGGAAACTGTTCTGCTGCTGGCGTCCTTTTCATCTCCTCCTTGCTGCTGAACACAGTCCCCTGATCTGCCACATAGCCTCCCAAGTCTGTGTAGTGAGGCAAAGGAAACTTCTGATATCTTGTAATGTTACTACAACTTATAAGAAAGAGGCCAAAACAACAGGGAGGAGACAAAAGGGTACCCATCAATCTCTGTTCCTCTTGATCCTCAATGTAGAGAAATGCTTTCTATATTCTGCCTGCAAAAACATGAATCATGTTTATGCTTTCTGTGAATATTACAATATCTACTACCTAGGGACAAAGAATGAAAAAAATACATGAATAAAGGTGTTCATCTATCAACCGATATATCAACAGTTTTCTTAGGATTGCTCAGCTTGGGAGAGGAATCCAGAAATCTAGTCATACACAAGAAAACCCTAAAAACTGGAGCACTATGAGTTGTACACCTCATGTATCCAATGCTAGAGAATATCACAGATACTCATCAAACCTCTTCACATGTTGGAAGGATGAGAAGTTAAGTGGATTACCTCAAATTAAATATTCTCTCATTTAATATTCTTTTTTTTTCAGAAAAGTAAAACAATAAACATTAGTGTGAAATCTCATTCTTATTTCTAGTGTAAAAGAAATCAAGAGAGAAAATATGATCATAAAATGAAAATACTATAAGAAAAAAGTAAATGTTTTTAAAAGCAATAGAATTTGTCTCTGTAAAAGAGAAATGTATGGAGGTGAGCTAAAGAACCATTGCTCACCAGGGTATCTTGAAATTTGTAAAAGCACTTTGTTTTCCTGTTAGGAGAATGAAAATAAATATATTTGAGAATTTTTCAAATTAACGATGAGACTATTCTGTGAGAAAAGGTGAGGTTATGGATAGTTACATGTGCCTCCTCTTATCCATTATCATTTTTGTAATAAAATATATAAGGTCCCCAAATAGAAAACTAAATACTACCCACAATTATTTTGAACCACAAGTATTAGACTTGAGGTAATTACTCCATTTCAAGGTTCTTCTATGGTTGATATCTTGTAGATCAATGAGAAAATTGCTTTTCAAATGTTTGAATTTGTTCAACAAATAATTATTGACCACCTGCTCAATTGAGTTCAAGATAATAAGTGCTACATATCAGAAAATAAGCAGTAAACCAGGCAGACACAATCCCCTGCTCTCATGGTGTTTACTGCCTAAAAATCATTCACTTCTACTATTTAAAACTAAACCCCAAAATTTGCATTTCTGTCCTAGAGGTTCAAAGATAAATGGAACTTCAGTTGTATTCGTTTTTTATTTATTGTTTTGTTTTTGTTTTTAAATTTACTTTCAAATGGATACAAGTCATTATAAATGTTATTTGTGGAAAATATGCCTAATAAAAGTTGTTTGTCAAAGCCTGTACTTTGAAAGGAACATAGGTCAGAAATGCTAACTTTTCAGACGTGTGACCTGGAAGACTCTCCAGGGGCTGTTAGCCTATAGGGTAACTTTCGTGCCTCCATTCATTCAGTAACAGAAGATGAAAATAAGGGAGGAACAATGGACCAAATATTTGTTGTTTCTTAGATATATAAATAAAAATTTAATCTAAAATTCACCTACATCAGATTAACAATTGCTTTTTCTGGAAAGATATATACTTTGTTCTTTCTGACATAGCAGTTAAGCTAATATTTTTAAATGTTAATTCCAAGGCTATATTTGTGTTTTTGTTTTGGCTTGTTTGGTTTTGTTTTTGTAGGACTGTTTCTAGGTCACAGATGTGAGAGAATCTTTATTTTCTCTCTCTCAGTGAGAAAAATCTCACTAAAGCCACAAAAGAAAAGGGTCACTAGATTGGCATTGTCTTATAGGAGAGGAGTAGAGAAATGGCTGGTGTTTGTTGCTTGTTTGTTTGCTTTTAAGAGAAAGATAACTAACCAAAATATCCTTCCTTGCTCAAGTTTAAGAACAGAAATTAAAATATTTTTCAATTAGACGAAAAAAGATACACAGGAAGAAAGAAAAATGATAATGAAAAAAGGGGAATGAAAGAATGTCAAATAGATGAATATATAGAAAGATAAAGAGAGAAATGAGTGCTCTGCCCATTGCAGGACCCAGAAGGCCGAAGATACAGATACAAATAGATGGACATAAAGATCCTTATAAATATTTCAAAAATTAACCCATAGAGAACCATGCAGAGAAAAGAAACATATATACAAAGACATGTGCTCAAATACAGAAAGAAATATTCCCAAGAGCATAGCATATAACTTAAATATAACTGAATATAACTTAAATATTGCTCTTGCTTTTCCACAATTCTGCATTTAACTCTCCCTCTAAATTATCTTATATAACCCACATAAGTGGGTCCTGATTAAACATTTTTACTGTACAATTTTATGAATGCATATTCCCATTCATTTTATAATAAATAATGAAAAAAACTAGCTTATTATTATATATACTGTAGTCAGTGAACACATAACTTATATAAGTCTCATTTCAAATGTCTGAGGAAATGCCCAGAGCTTTAACTTTTGTAAAGATTATAAAGATTACATATCACATGAAAACTCTGACCCTTTAGTCATGGCTGACTTAAATGCTGCATTTGGAAAGATCATGATGCTTTATTTAGGCTAATTGATAGGGGATTATTAGAAATGCCTGCCTTGGGTGTGGGAAGGGCAGAATGGCAGTTGAGGCAAGGCAGATTAGCCACTTAGTCTTATTGATAAGTGGTAACCAGACATAAGATAAATGGCTATAGTATTAAGCTAACCATTTATTAACCAACAACCATATTTTTGGAACTGAATAAAGCATTACAACTAGTTAAAGACAGTGAGATGTATCTCCATGAAGTGCCTAAAACAAGTGGGGAGTCTGCCAAGAAAAAGTTTTACGTCTGTGATCGTCTAAAGTAGGCTAGTTGTTCCAGTCCCTGGCTACAAGGTTAGCATCACCTAAGGAGATATTAAAAAATACCAATGCCCAAGTCCCATCTCGGACTAATAACATCAGAGCTTCTTTGGGCATGATCAGTATTTTTAAAATATCTTCCAGGTGATTCTGATGCAGAGGGAATGGGAGTGAGAATGTCTCGGTTTTTCCCTCTGCCTTGATCGTGCGTAACCACTGTAGAGGCTTCTGGACCTCAGAACGGCCTTCCAACCCCTCTAAAAGGAATCTCAAACAAGACTTTAAAGGGTCTGAATTGACACTTAAAGCAAGAGATTTTTTGTTGGTGTTTATTTTACTACAGGGATTTATAAAAGTTATCTTTGTCGTTTTCTCCATATTCAAGAGAAAAAGATTTAAAGCACAAAGAAACAATAATAATGAACTAAATGCCTAATTTCAAATAACATTAATCTTAGAATTTTACTTCCTTTTCCCCTCACCTGCCCTCATTGACTAAGGCTATTCTTAACTAGTGAAATCTGATTTTATGCCAGACTAAATGCTGCTAAGGAATAGAGGAGAAATGTACCCAAATGGATGTACACACACACTCACACACAAACACACACACACACACACACACACACACACACTGATCTTTAGTCCCCTATAGACATTAGAAAGTTGTCAGCAGTAGCATAATGATAGTCTTAATTATTAAAATTACTCTTGTGTGGAGAGAACTTTTAGAGTAAGATACCAATGGGCATGCAATATGTTAACTGCACTATGGTCTTTTTCTTTTCTTTTAAAATTAAATTCTTAGGAAATATTCCACTGGCTTTCAATCAAAACACCTCTCATCACCCCAGTGCCATGCACCCTCTCACACAGTCCAAAGGAATTACCAATAAATTCTGATTTCATAAGAAGTACAATGCCCTGAAGATATATTTTATTATTCATTTAGGTCAAGCGATTTCTTTATAACTACAACTACAAAATCTATTACAGTCTCAATTTCTCATATTTCTTTAATATGTAATCACATATTCATTAATTCCCAAATTTTTTATGGTGACACAAAGATGCTGTGGTTTATTATTATTAATTTGAAAATAGTTTACATGTTTTCTTTTAGGCCTCAAGAAGGGCTAGTCTTTGATCTTTAAGAAATAATTTTATATATTCTAATATACATGTGTAAATACTGATACATAATTATTTCAGGGAAAACACTTCAAAATATTGCATAGTCTAACATGGGCCTCCATGGATCATAGAAAATGTCAACTAGACCAGAGCTATGGCATAGAAAAGAAAAAGGGTTCTTTTATGTTGCTTCAGGAAGAAGAATCAGGACCAATGGGTGGCAGTTACCTGGAAGCAAATTTGAGATCAATATAAATAAAATGAACAATCAGATCTGACTTAAAAAGGGGCCACCTTGTCTAGCATGCCTATTACTTGTAGTTGGTTCTCAGTATGTCCAATTTGGGAATTCACCAACTTGGAAAATATTAGAGCTACAAATAGGAAGTAATATAAAGCTGATACGCTCTCAGCCTACCCCCATCCCATGGAAGGAGTGCCAAACATTCATTCTCAGACACAACCAAGAACCAGCCCAAGCAGAAGCACTCTTGTTTCTCTAAAGGACATTCTCTGCCTTCTTAACCAGGCCAGGAGACATAATTAAATATTTGGGTTTTTAAATGCCTACCCTTCCAGCTCCCAGGCAACATTCTGTTGGGACCAGATAACCAAGAAGAAAGTGCATGCTCAAATCTTTATCTCAGGGCACAGAGGCAGTTAAAAAAACAAACGTTAAATACCAACAAATGTGGCTATTTATTGTGTAAATAGACTAAATTGCCTCCCCATTTTTCTGTCATTACAATTTCCCCTGTGTTTCAAACAGTGAAATATATAAATTAAAGGCAGGTTTTTTCTTAGTTGGAAAAGAAGAAAAGATATTATATAATCTGTGTCTAGTAATCCTAAGTAATGCCACTTAGTTTTGATCCTTTTTGCAGGAAAAAATATATGTTTGATATAAAGGACATTGAATAATTTATGTAATATTTAATAATGCAGTAAAGTGGGAAGAATTCAGAACAACACTCATGGTGATCTAAGTTATTTTCATGCCGTACTATTGCATATGTGCCCATACACTTAAATCTATTAGCATGGGCAATTAAAAAGGATAAATACTACAATTTGGAAATTAAGCAAACAAGAAAAGCTGCTTTTATTTTGACTGATAAAATAGCAGCTTTTTAATCACGTAATTTGAATTGCAAGAACTTATCTTGAGAAAAAGTAAATTAATGGATTAGGATTTATAGTTATGCTGTCGTAAACTGAGCACCGTTTTCCCTATGCCCAGAGCTGCTGACAAGGAGTAAATGTATTAAGGGTGACAGATGTCTATGATTCAGTGATACGGTATAGCAAGTGTCTCAG
The DNA here is from genome assembly GCF_005190385.1 of Monodon monoceros. Classification (NCBI taxonomy): domain Eukaryota; kingdom Metazoa; phylum Chordata; class Mammalia; order Artiodactyla; family Monodontidae; genus Monodon; species Monodon monoceros. The sequence continues at coordinate 40,831,812 of NW_021703767.1, read as the reverse complement.
AAGCAAAGACGCTGTAGAAGTATAATAATTTCCACCCAATCTCAAAGCTATAACAATGTATTACTGATCTCTCTGTCTCTTAATTTTAATGCTATCTTGATCTGCTTATCCGAGGTTTGAAAATGCTACTGGGTCTCCTTATCTCCGCTATGTGTTGCACTCAGGCCTGTGCATCTTTAGGGAGCAATTTGATTCACCAGGAAGATGTGGAAGCTATAAACACAGCGCAAATGCAAATGCCATTTTCTTGAATCCCTCTGATTTCCATTCCTCTGCGGCTGGCTGAAGCCTCTATCACCCTATTTCATCTAAGCCTTCTAGAGGGTGAGGCTAACCTTGGCTTCTGTGTTTCTGAATTCTGGCATAGATTCATGGGAGAACATCTCAATGGAACTTAAAGTCTAATGGGAAAATGTTACATCCTCAGCTTGTCACACCTGCTGAGGCGCTTCACTTCATGCTGTAGGGACAAAGGAAATATACCTCCCGGGTCGGCCTTTAGGACTTGTAAAGCAGGCTCTGGACATTAATGTGGCTCTTGAAGCCAGGTGAACTTTGCAACTCCACTAAGAGGCAGGCATTTTAAATGTTTTCTATTCTGAATGTGAGGAAACAGAAGCCAGAATCCGTAATACTCTGCCTTTAAAAAAAATCTCCTTTAAAAAAAAATCTTCATAAGTACATTTTTGCTGATATTTCTGATTCTCTTAGGATATGTTATGCAGTACAAATTTACAAATAGTTTTCTCAAGATATTATACTTTTACCAGCAGTTTGAGAGGATCTTTTTCCTTGGACTGTCATATTGTTTATAGTTTTAAAATGTTTTATTAAATGAGAGGCAAAGGCTTCCCTGGTGGCGCAGTGGTTGAGAGTCCGCCTGCCGATGCAGGGGACACGGGTTCGTGCCCGGGTCCGGGAAGATCCCACATGCCGTGGACCGGCTGGGCCCATGGCCTCTGAGCCTGTGCGTCCGGAGCCTGTGCTCCACAACGGGAGAAGCCACAACAGTGAGAGGCCCGCGTACCACACACACACACACACACACACACACACAAAATGAGAGGCAAAATTTCTACCTTGGTATTTGTGAGATAATAGAAAATACATGTGCAGGTCTCTGTCCCTTGTTCCTGGCACAGTGTTCCTAAAGCCTTTGTAATTGCCTAAATGAGCAAAACACTAGGAGCATCTTTTGTTCTTTTTTTTTTTTTTTAATTTTTCTCAGTCTTTTATCTCCTTGAACATAGTAAGCATGTTTTTTGTTTTTTGGGGTTTTTTTGCGGTACACGGGCCTCTCACTGTTGTGGCCTCTCCCGTTGCGGAGCACGGGCTCCGGATGCGCAGGCTCAGAGGCCATGGCTCACGGGCCCAGCCGCTCCACGGCATGTGGGATCTTCCCAGACCGGGGAACGAACCCGCGTCTCCTGCATCGGCAGGCAGACTCTCAACCACTGCACCACCAGGGAAGCCCAGCATGGTTATTTTTTAGTCTGTGTCTGATGATTCCAATATCTGAATCACTGGGGGTGTTTCTTTTTTCTTTTCTCTCTTTTTTTTATAACCATGCCTGACTGGCTAGTTTTATTGGAGAAGAAGATGTGGAGTTAACAACATGAAGACAGTTGGTACTGATCTCGGAGAGACAGCAATGAGCAGCCCTGAACAGAGATCTTAGTTCCCTGCCTAGGAGTTGAACCTGGGTATCCTGGATGAAAACCAGGAATCCTAGCCACTAGCGCACCTGGGGCTAGATCTTTTGTTCTATTGAGGTGACTCTGAGTGGCCTTCTGGATGGCTCCTGGATGGCGGCTGGTCACCAGAAAGACCAAGCAATGATTAAAAGCTTGGAATTTTCAGCCCTACCCCTCATTCTTCAGACAGAGAAGAGGGATTGGAAATGGAGTTAATAATTGGTCATGCCTACATGATGAAGCCTCAGTAAAATCCCAAGAGTAGAGGGTTCAGAGAACTTCCAGGTTGGGAACACATCCATGTGCTGAGAGGATGATGCACCCCAACTCCACAGGGACAGAAGGCTCCTGCAATCAGGATCCTCTCAACTCTCGCACTATGGATCTCTTCATCTGGATGTTTGTTTGTATCCTTTATCATATCTTTTAATAAACTGGCAAACATTAGTCAGTGTTTCCCTGAATTCTGTGAGCCACTCTAGCAAATTAGTTGAAAATGAGGAGGGGTTCATGGGAACCTCTGATTTGTAGCCAAATCAGGCAGAAGTTGTGGGTAATCTGGGAACCTACTTCCTGCAATTGGCATGTGAAATAAGGTGAGACCTGTCTTGTGGGAAAGAGCCCTTAGCCTGTGGGATCTGACACTATCTTCACTGTTAGAATTGAGTTAAATTGTAGGACATCCAGATCGTGTCACAGAGAATTGCTTGGTGTGGGAAAGTCTCCAACATTTGGTGTCAAAAGTGAACTGTTCTGTGTGAGAATAAGAGAGAAACACAGGTGGAAAACTGAGTTTTTACAACTCAGTATTGTATCTAAGTTCCTGCCTTTGATTATCAATGATAAACATTTTGGTATGTCTATTGGCCATTTGTCTTTATTCCTCTGTTGATAACCTATTCATGTTATTTGACCAATTTTCTTTTTCTTATTGATCTTAAAATTTTCTTCCATACTAGGTTTATTAATCATTTGTTATATATGCTCATATATTTCTCACTTCTATGTTGGGGTTATGGAATTATTAATTATTATTAATTAATCACATTTCTTATTCCCTATGCCACATATAAAAAAATGCCTATGTACACATCTTTATTTTGAAAATTGTTAAATCCACTGAAAGTTTGAAAAAGTAGCACAGAGAAACCATCATGATTCATCAACTGTTAACATTCTTCCACACCTGTTATCTATCCATACCTGCTATCTATCCATACACACACACACACACACACACACACACACATGCCTTTTGTCACACCTTCCAAAGTAGGCTGCAGATATAACATTTCACCCCTAAATACTTCAGCCTGCATCTCCCAAGAAGTGGATCATTATTTCCTATGAAACCTCAACATCATTACCACACCTAAGAAAATCAACAACAGTATTATCCAACATCCTTACACAAATTTTCTCAATTACCCTCAAAATATCTTTTTAGGATCCATGGTTTATATCATTTGAATATTATATGTCTTTAGTTCTCTCAATCTAGACAAGCTATACCTCCCTTTCTTGGTCATTCATGATACTGACTCCTCAAAGGATCCAGGTCAATCAACCAGTAGAACATCTCACTTTCTAGATGTATCTGTTTTCTCATCATTAGATTTACGTCAAACATAGCTGACAAGAGTCTACATAGAATATTAGACATACTTCCCAATGCATTACATCATGAGTTAGTGCTCGTTAAATTAAAGTAAATTAGAGTCACACAAGGCAAACTGGAGTTAAAATACTATCAACTTCATTAACCAAAACATTCCCCAGGAATACTAGATTAAAGAATATATACTTGAAAGTTGCTAAGAGATTAGATCTTCAATGTTCTCATCACAAAAAAGAACCAATAATTATGTGATGTGATGGAGGTATTATCTAACAGTATGATTATAATCATACTGCAATATATAAATACATCAAATCAACATATTGTATACTTTAAACTTATACAATGTTATGTGTTAATTATACCTTAATTAGTTAATTTTTAAAAAAGAATATAACTTGGCCCAAAAGCCAAAACAGGGACACCTACTTCTACCCATTGAAATGTATCAATTTAATCAATCCATCCTGCCATCAGTGGCTGAAAAATTGACAAACCATGTACCCCCATCCCCACTCACATCCATATAGATTTACAATAGAAATTTACAATTTCATAAATTTACAGTTGAAAGAGCAGATATGTGTGCACAAGTTGTTCCAAGCATACTTAAATATTTTCTAAGAACTGAAACTTTTCACAAAACAGAAATGAAGAAAGACAATGTGTTCTTCTGAAGAAAGAAAAAGGCCAGTTCATAAGAAGAACAATGATCTTTAATACAGTTATAAGAATGAGGTGAGTCACTCCTTCTCTAGAGGAAGGGTCCAAAAGGATGATCCAGTGCTATCCTTCTGGGGAATGAGCAGGAGACCTTCCCCCACTGTAGAAGATAGGAAGAACTGCCTCCACAAGATAGTAAACTGTTGCTTTTTAGTTTTATTCATGATGGATTCTTAAAATACACACACACAGTAACACACAGGTCATTAATTTTATGTAGTCAAAGCAATCAATATATTATTTATGATTTCTTCCTTTTTCTTTTTTTTTTAATTTTTATTTAATTTATTTATTTTTATCTGGGTCTTTGTTGCTGCCCCTGGGCTTTCTCTAGTTGTGGCCCGCAGGGGCTAGTCTTCCTTGTGGTGCGTGGGCTTCTCATTGCAATGGCTTCTCTTGTTGCAGAGCACGGGCTCTAGGCACTCAGGCTTCAGTAGTTGCAGCATGCGGGCCCAGTAATTGAGGCTCACGGGCTCTAGAGCACAGGCTCAGTAGTTGTGGCACACGGGCCTAGTTGCACCGCGGCATGTGGGATCTTCCCGGACCAGGGCTCGAACCCGTATCCCCTGCATTGGCAGGTGGATTCTTAACCACTGAGCCACGGGGGAAGCCCCCTTTTTCTTTATTCTGATAAAACCATTGCTCAGACAAAAATAAAAAGAATATCATCCAGTTGTTTATGACTTATTTCCACACCACTCTTTAATTCATTTGAAATTTATTTTTATATACAGAGCATTTAATAGTAGCCTTTCTCTTAGGGTATTCTTCTAGCAGTGCTGTCTGATAAAAGTATATGCAAACCAAGTATGTAAGTTCAAATTTTTTAGTCACCACATTAAATAAATTAAAGAAAAACACGTGAAACTGATTTTTTTTTTTTTGCGGTACGCGGGCCTCTCACTGTTGTGGCCTCTCCCGTTGCGGAGCACAGGCTCCGGACGCGCAGGCTCAGAGGCCATGGCTCACGGGCCCAGCCGCTCCGCGGCATGTGGGATCTTCCCAGACTGGGGCACGAACCCGTGTCCCCTACATCGGCAGGCTGACTCTCAACCACTGCGCCACCAGGGAAGCCCTGATTTTAATAATATATTTTACTTAATGCAATCTTTCCAAATATTGTCATTCCAACATTTACCCAATATTAGATAAATTATTAATGAAATATTTTCCATTTGTTTTTCATACTGTTAAAGTGTCCAGACTAGGATCAACGTGGAGTCCCTCATGCTTAGCCTCACCTCAGCAAACCAGAACTTAACTGTTTCTATGCTCAGCTCTCCCAGAAAAAGAAGGTCTAGGTCAACCAACCAGCACTTGTCTGCTCAGCACAAGTTACACGACCAGCTCCAAGTCTTCCTTTCGCTCCGTACAAGAAAAGTAACCCTTCTTTAACCAATCAGCAAATTCCTGTAACTTCCTGGTTCCTCCTCACCTTGGTCTATAAAACCCTCTCACTTTGTACAACTTTTTGAAGCTCCTCTCTGGGATGATTCCCGATTCATAAATTGTTGAATAAAAGTCAACTAGATCTGAAATTTTCTTTTAACAGCTCTAAGTCTTTGAAATCTGGAGTGTATGTTACATTTACAAAACATCTAATTTCAGACACTAAATACTCATCAGCAATACTTAGTATGTATTGAGATTTAATAAGTCTATAATTGAAAAAATACATTCACATACCCAAGTTTTCCAAACTTAAAAAGTTTCCAATAAAATATCAATTTTAAAATTAAGTTAATTAAAATTAAATAAAATTTAAAATTCAGTTTTTCAGTCACACAAGCCACATTTCAAGTTCTCAATCGTTACATAGGATTAGTTGCTGCAATATCAGACAGGGAAGTCTAGAGAATCCGTATCTGCTTAATGGCTAATCAGAGATTCAATTTAGGGAATCTCATTATATAGTACTTTAGTATATACTTAATGAAACTCGTAGTCCAGTCTTTTTAAGAACTTAATCATTTACAGAAGACAAGGCAGAAATGATGATGATAGATGATAGGTAGATAGATAGATAGATAGATAGATAGAGACTAAAATGTGTGGTAAATTTCATGTCACTTGTAGACCTTATAGAATATCTGAAATTAAAAAAAAGCAACATGGCTTAAGTTTGCTTCCAAACTAGGAGAAAATTGAGATTTGTCTGAGCCCCACAAAAATCTATACCTTTAAAACTCATTTTTAAAATTTATTTATTTGGCCGTGCCGGGTCTCATTTGCCGCACACGGTATCTTTAGTTGCAGCACGCGAATTCTTAGCTGCGGGATGTGAGATCTAGTTCCCTGACCAGGGATCAAACCCAGGCCCCCTGCATTGGGAGCACAGAATTTTAGCCACTGGACCACCAGGGAAGCCCATAAAACACATTTTTAATCATACCTCATCCTTTGATGTTTTCCTCATTAGTGTTTGTAAAGAGAAAACTTTCATCTTAATTATAATAAAAATTTATCTTTCTCATTTATTTAAAAATGAGTAATAAATATAAGATTCAATTGTCTGTGTAAGCAAATTTACAGTAAATAATTTAAGATAATAAAAACTTATTTTCCAATACTATACCACAAACATTTGCAATTTTAAATATTAAATATATCTTGCCCAATCACCAGTTAAAATGGGAAATAGATTTATTTTTGAAGACAACACGAGCATTTTATTCTATTTCTATTTGTTTTGCTCCATCTCTGTGAGCATAACAAAAGTATTTTATAGATGAGTAATTGTCGGCACTGAAGTCAAGTATTTATCACCAAAATTCACACAATAAGCCACCACTATGCTAAGAACTCATTGTGAAGTTGACTTCTTGTCCTTAGAGCCAGGAAGTGATCAAATGGCAGCATTTTACAATAATTAAATTCATATTTAGATTTAACATCTGACAATAATGGGTATGGGGAACTAGAAATAAGAATATAATGACTAAACTTGGAAATAATTTATATTTGACTTGAAAATTAAGTTTTAGAGGTAATAACCAATGTCTGCAATCCCATGAAAAACTCATTTTGAAAATTCATTGAACAGTTGTCAATCAGATAGTCACAAAAGAGAAGTCCCTGTAAAGGACTTTAGTGGCAAGAGAGCTTCCAGAATGGACCAGTGGTTCACACTGCAACAAATCAAGGAAAGCATGAGCTTCTGTAACTAGAGATCTTTGTAAATGTCAGACTCCAAATGATCTCAAGTATGGGTCTGATTTTCACCTGCCTCCATTGATTTCTGCATGTGCTACAAAGGAACAGACCCTTTCCATTTATAGTTATACGAATAAATCTCTCTTTAAAAGAAAACCCTCTCAATTTTGGAAATACGTAGGGTGGGTCATCTTCAGGATATTCTAAACTTTGGAATTTGATTAAAGTTACTGCCCCAGTGCAGTTTTCATGATTTTATTTATATCAGGGAACCACATTGCCTGTGAAATAAAATGAATGCCCAAATGTTTTTAGTCATTTTGTGACAAAATTTGGATTCTTTCTATTGAAGACTTTGGAGTTTGATTTATTGACTTAGCCCAGATAGTATTTCTCAATTACTGTCGGATAAAAGGCCTCTTGTGACACACAAGTGTCCTAATTCAGGTTCAGACAATGGCCCTAGGGCAGCTAAAAATACTTTGCCCTGATGTATTTGTTACGGAAGTTGGATATTATCATTGCTTTTATAACTGCTCCTGTAGTAAAGGATGATTTGAGTTTTTATTGTTTCATCTTATAAGTGACCAATAAAATGAATAATATACTTCCTCATATACAGTTAGACACGATTGCCAACTTTACTAGGAAATGAAACAAAAATAGAAATATGATAAAAGAATCTGAAGAAAAAAAACCAAATTGATCTTGTCATTAACTAACTTGCTCCCTAATTACCTACATTCAACTTGTTTATAATATTATTCATGCGTGCTACAATTTGTTTTAAAATAATTTTTGTCACTTCACAGTCTGCTAAATAAGCTAATTTTTTTTTCTCTTTGCCTCACTGTAGTGTAAGTGCCTGGCAATTAGCCTTTTTGATTGTAATGTAAGTGCCTGACATTAAGCTTTTGATTGTCAATGCATCTACCTCAAAGAACTCCACCTCAGACATATTGTCAGCTACGCAAGGAGATAAAGGGCCAGGCGGCTCCACCCATGAAGTTCCCCTTTTACAAAACCTCAGGTGACCCAGATAACTGACCACTTGAGGACCCTGCTTTTCTCTTCCAGCACTTTAATTCCTTCTGTTTTAAATTCATCAAAGAAGAGTGAACCGAAGAAATCTCAGGAACCCTACCCTTGGCTCCAATAAAGGCAGAGCCCCAGATCTGCAAGCTCTGTCTCTGGGTGGCCATGTACCCACCAGGACACGTGTGTGAATTAATAAGCTTGTTTTTTCAAAGTTCCTTGATGGTTGTTGCTGAGGCGTGTCTGACAATCATAATAAGAATTACAAGGTCCAGTCCAGCCACAGCACTGGCTTTGGACAGAGAACTGTCTACGGGGGAACTCACCACAAAGAATGCAAGCCCTGGTGAGCGCCCCAGGCATTCCTAGCTGATAGCAGCACCATCGATAGGCTAGATGAACATAAAACACTCGCTTTCCATAATTTGGTACTGAAAGAATTTTAAAATACATTCCAATGATTAGAGCAAAATTTTCATTTGTACCTGGCCACTGAGGCATTTCTCCCCTAGCCCCACTTGTTCAGTCTCAGAAGTGATAAAAAGAAATCATTTTCATGTGTATTAGAGGCAGCTGTTTACCAGGGAACATCATCTTGCCTTAGCCAGTCTTGATTCTGGACAGCTAATTGGAATAGCTAGTTAATTGCTGCAAGCAGCCTCTTCCATTTTCTCAGAAAATGAGGGGAAGCCTAGACTGGAAGCAAAGGAGGAACAGAGGAGGGAAAGACAGGCAAATATGGAAATAGAGTGGATGACTGCTGAGGCATGGCTAATCAGAAAGGACACTCCATGCATATTATGGACCCATTGTGATAATAAAATTGGAATAGAATTGCCTACCCAAACCACTTGAGACACTCTGCATCTTTAATTTTTAAAGTTATGAAGACACTTGACACAGAAGGGGATCGATTATCATGAGTTTGAGTGCAAATACTTACTTAAGCAAGGCAGTGGGTCAGAGTCAGTAGGAAAATTGCAGGCTTGCAGCCATGTAATGGCAACTAATTACACTATTCCAGGGCCCCTTTCCAATGGTCTCAGTTGGCAGTAATGGTCATGGCTGATTGATTTTGCATCACTTTCAGGGGTCTGAAGTTATGATAAATTTATATGTTTGCTAAGAAAACTGGTTCTGATAATGAATCCACCAAAACATTAAAACAAAAGGGAGTCCCTCCAGTTAACTTGTTAGGTGCTCTGATCTTTGAGATAAATAGTTTGGCACAGTTTCAAAATGGAATACAGATATCTGGTGTAGGAGAGAAGCAGCTCTCAGCTCACAGTAACCCCTCTTACAATGGCCAACCTTGAACATATACATTTTGGAAGATGAGAATTTTAATGATCTCCCCTGTGAATGCTTTATTCCATGTAAAATAAAGTAACAGGGTGCTTTTCTCGATGTTAATAACACTTTTGAGGGCTTGGTTCTAAAGTATCAGGATAAATTTAAATTTTATTTGCTATACTATTCACCTAAGATTATTCAGCTAATTTAGTGGGAAAGTGTTCACTCTTCTTTTTTGTTCCATCCTCACAAAGTCATGAGGGATTTGTATTTCCATAAGGTCAAGTCTGGTCTGACAGACAAGAAAACTGAACTTCATTATTGAGTTCAAGAAAACAAACCATTAGAAGCTAAATGAACGTTGTCAGACTTGTGGTAAACAATAGAAATAAGCAAACCTCCACTTATTGTCTACATTTCCTTAAGGAAAAACTCGTCTCTCTCTCATACTATTGCCCATGTGAAAACTATAAAAGAAGGCATGACATCTGAAGACTGAGTTCGCTTTCTTTTTTCTATTTATCTGTTAGCGATTTGCCCATTGAGGAGTGAATTTAGTACTGGGAATGAGGTGCTTTCTCTTTCTGCTCTACTGAATGTACTGCTTTAATGTATATGTGAAAGTTAATCCATTACATATAAAAATAAATCCATTCCATGGTATTTCCCTGAATCTCTCCCAAAGGATATCACCTTTACAGTAAATAAAGCTTTGCTTATGAAAGTAGCCCTAAGCCTAAAGTGTAAGTTCTCAGCCTGCATGGCCACCTGTGTCACCACCTGCACTATGGGTGGACGTGACACATTGACCTCTATCAGATGCAGTGACTAGGATAACAAAAATAGAAAGAGATTATTGTCAACACTATATATGCTACCAAGCATCTGATCAGATTTCAACATCAGCTCCTCGTGTTGCTGGCTTGAATCTAGAAGCAAAATCTTGTTTGGTATCAATCCTTAAAAATGTAAAATGTGTGTATTCACACATTTAGCATAATAAATGTTACAAGAAATGTGTAAATATTCATTCAGAATCTCCCCTTCTTTTTCTACCTTTTCTGACGTTTTCACTTTCTTTCTGAAACTTATATAATCTATTTGAATTAGAAAAAGAATGTTGGCACAGTGCTGGGTAATACCTGGCTCAACATTGAGTAAATGATTCCATGCTGGCGTCCTCAATCCCATACAGAGTCTGAGGCGGTAGGATTGGAAAGCTACTGCTCTCTATTGATACATGGCCCAATAGGGTTAGTAGAAGTGGTAGTTTTTCTTCCTTCCATCAGCTCTGTGGTCTATTTGGAGGTAGAAGGCTGTTAGCAGTGGGATAGGAGCTAACAGCATTACATGCTACAAAGAGCAATTGCTTGAGCAATTTTCCTAAGTCAGAGCCAAAGCAAAGCAAATGCAATACTCTCCCTCGCCTCTCTGTCAGCCACTTGAGAGTGGAGCTGCTTGGTGATCTCCACGGGGAGAATTCCATGACAGAACTGAATTCTGTGGCCAGTTGCCTGGCGGCATGGGTCTGCCTCAAGTACAGAATTTAAATATTAAATGCTACATACATTTTTTTCTTTTCAGGGGCTCTCAAAAATAAATAATTTTAATAGCACAGGTGTATCTGCTTGACTTCTTTGAAAGAAAACACCTTCCAGCAAAAGAAAAATGCACAATGTTATTTGGAATATTAGTATCACATTATGGTTTGGTATTTTAATATCAAGTCCAATGAAACAATGGCCAAAAAAGCCCATCTTAAAATTATTCAATCTTATATCCTTCAGCTAAAATATAGACAGAATATTCCCTGAGATTTGACCATTCAATGTAGAGTGTCTCTTTCCCCCCATTTAGAACATTATATATTTCAAAAAATTACTTCTTCATTTCTAAAGTGATAAGAAGAAAATGAAATGGAAAAGTTCAAGTGACAGCTAAACCTTTTATAGATAACATTTAAAGCAACTGCTCTTTCCATATCCCATGACTAAAAATATAAGTAAATTGTATTCATTGAATCTAAATGTTCAAAGTACATACAAGCAATGTGCATTAAATAACTACCTGCACTTAACTTTCTTCTTCTGCTTCTAGTTTTGAATAGAATTTTACTGTTTAGTTTTCAAATTCAAAGCTACTTAATCATGATAGCCATTTATTTTGTGTTTTCATATGTATATTAGCATTTTTGTATCTTAAACTCATTCAGGTTTATTTTCTTATATTTAAAATTTTTACATATAAAAGGTACTGATTTTTTCATAAAGAAATAGTCCTCATACAAAGTCAGAATAAAGCAGAGACTAATTCTGAGCAATCACTGAGATTAAAATATTATATACTTTATAAATATTATATATTGCTTATTTCATGAAATTGCAGAATCTTGAAGCCAGAAGATAATCTTAGAAATCATCTAATATAACCCTCCTCATTTTCTAGATGAAAAAGAAAAACTGAGGTTCACAGGAAATAAATGATCTGCTTATGATCACATGAAATATAGATTAAAACAGGGTTAATAAATACAAGATAGATAAAGGAGTGCCTAAGATCAACTAAATCAGGATAGTGTAAAATAAAGAAAAATCCCAACAAGGAACAGATGACACACTCAAATTCAGATGATTGGAAGAGGGTCTAATTAATGAACCGTTTACCAAGGTGTGGGCAGAGAATAAAGAAATCACAGGAGATATCACCAGAGTCCAAGGCTAGAAAAAGCTTGAGCTATTAATATTCCTAAGGCTAACCTGAGAAAGAGTATGTGGCTCCTGGAAGAAAAGAGAGGATCCTGGAAGAAGAGCTACTTCGACAGGAGCTCTAAACTGTGGTCAAGAGGCAGAGCCAACAGGAGGTGATCGCTAGAGGGAAAGGGGACCTCTTGATATATTGTCCACATAGGTCAGTCTCACAAGACAGGGAGCAGAGTGGGAAGGGCAAAGTGCAGATGGAAAAGAGTAGATGAAAGCATGCAGGTGAAGTGTGAACAAAGGAAAAACAGGGAAAGAGCTAAACGAGGAAAAGACATCAATTTTAAAATTAGAAACATAAAAAGTACTAACTCAGTACAAGGGGCAGACCAGGTAGAATGAGGAAATTGTGTTGGATTATAGATTGCAAAGTCAAATTTCTGGAAAGAGAGAAAAAGAAGAAGAAATGGAAAGGAGGGAAAGTTGCAACAAAGAAAGAGAAAGTTGAGAGTGCAATGGGTATAAACAGATCAAAGTTTACAGGAAAAAAAAAATCCCTTTTTCATGTAAACCTGTTCCAACTGGGCCTGTGTAGAGATAAAATTCTACTGGGCCACACTGCTCTAATACTTCTGCAACATTAAACGATGCATATTGTTTAAGTCAGTTACCTAACTTTCCTAGGATTCCGCTGTACGCCTGTGCTGCTTACATCTACTACCAACCCCACCTGCTTCCTGAACAACCATCTAAGTGCATCTTCCTCAAGACTACCCCTTACGGAGGTCATTCACTTCCTAAACCTCTCCCTGGTTCACCATTGTTATTGCTCGGTCTTGCTTCTGGTTATTTAGAATTTGGTTTCTTCCACAGGAACCCTCAAGCTACATAGAAAACAAAGAAGAGAAATAAATCATATTTGTGGGGCTTCTCTCCCAATATTATCAGGAAAGAAATAGAACCTGCTTCTTTTTGCTGGAACTCTCCATGTGTTTCTCTGCCTCTCCCACATATCCTTTTTCTGCTACCAGCAAAGCATTTCCAACTTCTTTTCAGATTTATTATTTTTTTTTTGGCCAATCAAAATATAGACTTCCTTTGCTAAGACATTTACCAAACTCAGAATGAAATATTTTTGTTTACAATTTAATTTAGGACTGTGTTGTCATTTGCCTAGAGTTTTTGTTTTCTTTCAGATTTCATTGGCCCCTCTAAGCCTCAGTTCCTGCATCTATAAAAGGTAAATAATAATAGCTTCTTCCTCACAGGTTGTTAAAATGATGTGAGATAATCCATGTAAAGTGCTGATCACAGCGCTGCAAATAATAAAAGCTTTTTAAATGTTAACTACTATTATTATTGCTCTCTAAATGGCTGTCCAGGATGGGCTGATGATTTACTGCGAAAGACGGTAACGAAGCAACTAAGGGTCAAGGCTGTTCTCCAAAGGATGAAGATGAAAGAACAATGACACCTCCATTATTATCCCTTGGTATCAATGAGCAAGATATTGCTAATGACAAGCTAGTCTTTTTCTCAGAAATAACACATATTTATCTCCATCAATCAGATTAGCCAGTGCAGAGTAAAGTTACCTTTTTTAATGGTGACTTTATCTTTCCAGAGGTTATGCTTAATAAAACATATTTGGGGCATTCAACTGAATCTTAAAAAGAAAAAAAAACTAATAGAAATATTGCAGAGTACAGCTCCATAGATATTCTGAATATCTTCAAGAAATAACTTTGCAAATGGATCATCAAATAACTTTGCAAATGGATCATCAAATGCATGATAGTATTGGAAGAAACCTCTGTGCTATAAACACATAATCTTGGGAGGAATATAGGCCAGCTAACTGAAGTGAAAACTATGGTCTGAGGCTGCAACAGGATTAACAGAACCACACAAAACAACCCAAATTAAAACCATACCAGATTATGTATGAGATAATTAGTACATATGATAAAATAATTAAATGTGGTCTTTTTTTAATTGGGTTATATTTGAAAATACAGAAAAGTACAAAACAGTAATCTAGCAAACACATGGTACCCACCTCTCAGACTTAATAAAACATATTATCACATTTTCTTTGGATACTTGTGAAAAGACATAAAATAGTAAAATTTTGATCAAAGTCCTTTTTATGCAGTCTAATTTATTCTCTTCCATGCCATCCATCCCCCTTGCATCCTGGAAATAATCACCATTCTGAAATTGAAATGTATCCTTTCCATCCATGTTTTCATATTTTTACATACAAATATATAATATATACGTGTATGTCTACATATAACATATATTATTTTTAAGTTTCAAATTTTTAAATAACACATATAATGTTGTAGGAATTCTTAAGTGCTTGCTGCTTTTTTTTTTGCGGTACGTGGGCCTCTCACTGCTGTGGCCTCTCCCATTGCGGAGCACAGGCTCCGGACATGCAGGCTCAGCGGCCATGGCTCACGGGCCTAGCCGCTCCGCAGCATGTGGGATCCTCCCGGGCCGGGGCACAAACCCGTGTCCCCTGCATCGGCAGGCAGACTCTCAACCACTGCGCCACCAGGGAAGCCCAAGAGTTTGCTTTTTCTTTCAACATTTTTCTATTATTTTTATTATTCATTGTGCCTGCTGTATATAATTTTATTCCTTTATAATAATGGATATTTAGGTTGTTTTTAGTGTTTATTTTCTATAAACAGCAATGTCACATTGAATACCCTTGTGCATATTTTCTTGTGCACATATGCAAGAGTTTTTCTGAAGTAAATACAGCACTTAGGAGTGGAATGTTAGAATCTGATCAACCTAACGATATTGCCAAATTGTTCTCAAAACTTGCTGCATTAATTTATGCAACCACTACCAACATATAAGAGTTCCCTTTATTCCATATCCTAACCTGCACATGATAGTATCAGAATATTTTTAATGTTTATTTTTCTGGTGAATATGAGATTGAATAACATTGTTTAGATTTTTTTTAAGTGAAATTAAAACAAATTTTCAAATGCATGTCTTTTAAGCAGTAAATTACTGGATTTGGACTTGAAGCAATTTACTAAATTTCCATTTAACCCATTTTGTACCAATTTGTAATGTTACCGTGTGTGATATTACAGTGAGTTGTCCAAAGAATGATGAGTGAAACATAGCAGATTCCCTTTCTTTCCAAAACAGAGGAAGACAGCTGCTCTCAACCATTTTTCTCAAGCCCAAAATTAGCTTGATCCTCAGCAAGAGATCACTTACCTATGAATCAGAACTTTTTTAGCTAGTTTATACTTTTGTAAATAGTAGCATCCTTAGAAACCCTCTGTTTTCTTCCCATTCCTCTCTTCCCTGTCCCCCAGCGCCTCCTTTTCCTTTTTTTATTTTTTTTATTTTTTATTACCTTTGACTTATTTTTTTTTCATAATAAAACCCATTTAAATATACTACTCAGTTGTGAAGTTGGACTGGTTAGCCCCTTCTTGAAAGTGACAGAGACTACAACTTTCCACAGAGACTTTGCATTTGAGTCTTTTCACTAATACAGCAGCAGGATTTAAGCATTTCATTAACTCTTCATTCAGAGTTTGACAATCCTAATAAACCCATCTTTCTCCTAAAAGGCTGACTTTATCCAGTCATTTATATTTCCATTATAGCAATGTCAAAACCTGTTCTGGATAAAATGTTCTGCAAAAAGTATCGTTGTTTCTCAAGTTAGTCCCTAAAAGATATTTTTTTTAATTAAATGAAAACATCTATAAGTTGCCATACTTAGAAACTAAGTCCTATAAACTAAGGATTATTAACTAATGGGTTTCTGTTTCATTGTATTGTTGAAATTCAAAGTATCATGTAGGTTATGTATGCATACAGTCATATTTATTTAAGTAACTACAATTGGAGGGCTTCCCTGGTGGCAGAGTGGTTGAGAGTCTGCCTGCTGATGCAGGGGACACGGGTTCGTGCCCCGATCCGGGAAGATCCCACATGCCGCGGAGCGGCTGGGCCCGTGAGCCATGGCCGCTGAGCCTGCGCGTCTGGAGCCTGTGCTCCACAACAGGAGAGGCCACAGCAGTGAGAGGCCTGCGTACTGCAAAAAAAATAAAAAATAAAAAAATAATGACAGTTTGCTAGTGTCAATCATATTTTAAAAACTATAAAGAGGATTTAAGCTCTTGTGAAACAATCAGAATATAGTTCTTTAAATATGCATACTATATTATTAGTTTTATGACTTTATATTTGACTCTTATGATTTATGTTTTATTGATTTCTTGAAAAGCAAAGAGCAATAGTATTAGCTACTTTGGCTTTTTTCTCCTGAATCAACTCATATACTGCTCAACAACTTTTGATAACATTATTTTTAATCATATAAAAAATAATAAAATAAGTAAAACTTTTTTGCCTAAATTTCAAGGCCCTCAGTAACCTAAACCGAGCCATGTGTACTGAATCATCTATTATGTCTCTACACGTACTCTACACTTCAGCCAAATTTCTTACCAATTTCTTACCTCTGTTCATTAACAACACTTCATATTTTTCTCCGTCTGCAACACGGACCTACTGTAACATTTACATGAACACTTTTACATTAGTTTCCTATTTCTGATACAACAAATTATCACAAATGTAGTGGCTTAGAAAACACAAATCTCTCAGCTTACAGTTCTGTAGTCTCACTGGGCTAAAATCAAGGTGTCATCAGGGCTGCGTTCCTCTTGCCGCTTCTAGAGGTCCCCATATTCCTTGGTTTGTGGCCTTCTACCATCTCCAAAGCCAACAATGTTACAATTTTCTAATTATTCTTCTATAGTCATAGCTCTCTCTCTCTTACAACATTAAGGTAGCTTCTTCAATTTTAAGGACCGTGTAATCAGATTGCGTTCACCTGAATAATCCAGCTCATCTCCTCATGACAAAGTCCTTAACTTAAACACATCTGCAAAATCCATTTTGCCACGTATGATAATATATTCTCAGGTTCCAGAGATTAGCACGTGGACCTCTTGGGGGACACATTATTCTGCCCACCACAGCTTTCTTCTATTCCTGCCACCTAACAAAGTTTACCTCTTTACTCATAGAATTGGAGCATGTAGTGAGTGGTTCAGATGCACAAATGTTATTCAATTCAACCTCCCATCTACAAGTGGGTCCAAGAGTCTCATTGCTGCCAGATAGTAGATTTTTAGTAAATATTTGTTAAATCCTGAATGAAATAACTTGTTTTTCTAGGCCCAGCTCAGATAATAACATTTCTTTGAGGCCTCAATTATTCTAGTTTAAGTAGATTTCTCACCCAAAATTTCTCTAACGTTTATCATCTGACCACTAAATTATAATCTATCACTTATTTTATATGAGGACAAATATTACTTTTCTACTCTCGGATATTATATTTATTACATGTTTCATTTTATGATGTGTCTAGTGCATAATAGTTTATACTTTTTCCTTTATTTCACTTTTCAATCATTCATTTCATTGTACATTCTCCATATTTTATGTGCTATATTACAGCGGTCCCCAACTTTTTGGCACCAGGGACCAGTTTCATGGAAGACAATTTTTCCACGGACAGGTGGTTGAGGGGGGGGATGTTTCAGGAGGTAATGCAAGCGATGGGGAGAGAAGGGGAGTGGCAGATGAAGCTTCACTCGCTTACCTGCCACTCACCTCCTGCTGTGCGGCCCGCTTCCTAACAGGCTGGTAGCGGTCCATGGCCCGGGAGAAGGGGACCCCTGTTATATTTTATTAGTCTGGGTTGGTTCTAAGCCTAAAGGCAAGACCTGCTCTCCCAGTTCATTTTTCTTTCTGAGCTCACCTTTGTAAATTCCCCTCACCAGAAAGCACATTGGAGCAGGAGACCTTGCACAGAGCAGATTTTTCCATTCTGTCTTCTTTTCCAGCATTTCTGACTGCAATTAGGGTGGCAACGCAGGTTGAATCAGCACCCTGGGCCCAGCTGTCTTTAATTTAGGAAGTAGAAAGTCCCACTTCAGTCTCAGGCCTATGGTCCTGTCATATTATTCTCTCTACCAGGAAGAATCAGTTTTTTTAAATCACAGCCAAGCTCAATGTTCAGTGCATTGCCTGCATATAGTAGGCACTTTAAATAAACATTTGTCAAATGAATGAATGAAAGGATAAATGAAATATTGACATAAAAATTAGACTCTTATTGGTCCATGTTAGTGTGTCCAAGTTTTGGATGCAGGAGCAGAGTGGGTAGGTCTATTTTACTTTTCTCAACCCACCCTGGATACTCATTCCTGAAAGTCCCTTGCATTCATGATAATATATTTTTTTGGATGTAAATGTGATTGTTTTCAAGTGCTGAAAGTCAATAAATTGTCTTCTAAAAACATTAATGAAAAAGCCCAAGACAGCTATTTTGACCCAAGAGTGAAGCAAAATCTTCTGTAATAGAATTCATAGTAACAAAATTATTCTAAAAGTATTTCAAAATATTTTCAGTCTTACACTATTTTTGGATCCCTCTTATGCAGCACCCTAAAATGACTTTATTCAAAAATACTACATATGTCAACATTAATGTCCTATCAAGTTAGTATTTTATTATACTTTTTTGTACATCCTTCTTTGACAGATCCTAAACTCCTTGGTGTGTATTTGTATCCTTAGAACCTAGGACAGTTTCTATTTCTTTTTAAAAATATTAATTAAATGAATAAATGCATATTTCACTTGGTATCATGCCTTCCTCAGATATTTATTGAGCATTAACATGTACAAGGGACTGTGAGAGCCGTACACATAACCTGCCATCATGGAATAAGAATGAAAAACTATTCCAAATAAAGAAATTTTCTGTCTCCATATACAAGGCTCCCAGTTATAGATAAATCAAGATGTCCTCTCTAGTATCTCAAGACTTCATGGCTAGATTAGCTTTCAACTCGTAATCGTTAAATAAAGCCTCCTGGTGTCTGGATCTGATGTCTATGATTTCTCTTCACATTCAAAATGCTGTTCTCCTCTAAAAGACAACCTGAGTGGAAAATGTTGCATTGGGAAAGATGGAACATATATTTTGGTATATATACAGCATTTTAAAATATTTAAGTCCTATATACTCCTAATTTATTTTAGGATTAAGTTATCTAAGTGGTGCTTGGATTTAAATAATGTTTAAGTAATGAAGTTTTTGCATTTATATTAGTAGGATACTCTAGCATTATACATTTTACAACTTTAAGAGTTCAAGGACAGAGAAAGTATATTTTTCTTCCTAGTTCACTGATGATGAAATAAGAGCATAACATTTTTAAGTATCTTATTCTAAGTCATATAATGAGTCCTGATTAAAATCACTGTTGGAAATCAAAGCTTTTTGTTCAATGGCTTCAACAATGGGCTATTCATCTTCCTTGGACACTTTGCATAAGTAATAGCTGTTCACATCTAAGAACAATTCCAGTGGCTATAATATCTATATTCATTTTACATTAGAGGATTTATTTTTCTGTTTATGAATTCAGTATATTTCTCTGAACTGGATGTAGTTCAGTGTTTTATTATAGGAAATCATATTTTTTTCTATAGGTTATCAGGAAACAGTTACCCAATTTTACTAAATTATAACAATGGTTCTTATCCAAAAGCTGTTATAAGTCATGAAAATGAAATCAATTTACTGGCTTAGTTCCCAGATTAAGAATTGCTTTATGAATAAGTAAAATAATAGATGGTATCTAAAAGGGGAATGGACAATTTATATATTTTCAGTCTACTTCTTACATTTCACATTTAGTAGTAAAATAGTTACTATTTGGAATTGAGATGCCTCGTATTATGCTGGTATTTTGCAAGAAAGAAATAGGCAAAAAAAATAACTAGATATTCCAACAATAATAATAATAATAAAGCAGATTTTCCACAATACTCACATTCACTGATAATTTTAATATTTTATGAATATAGATACTATAACACATCTCTTCTACTTCATTCTCAATTTTTCTTCCTCAGCCTATTCACGTTTTATCTTTCTAGTGATCACCTACAAAGTAAATATGCCCACCCAAAGGTTTGCTCAGCAAACCCTCATTATTTGTCAGTTTTGTAGGGTCACATGAGGAATTTATGTTTTGACAAGTTATCTTTTGTCATTTGTCTTATTATTCTATAGAATTTGATAAAACTAACAAAAGATTAATAACAGTACAAGTGTAACATCATAAGTAAACCATCACGAATATAAGACAAAAGATAAGAAATCAAAGGAGAAAAACTGACAACTTGGAAATTTCAAGGGAAAAAAGAACAAGATAATAGGATAATCTTGACACACATAGCTAAAATGTATTTGAATTAGAGAGAGGGAGAACAGAAATTGAACGTGGACCTCTTCTCTTTTCATTCTATAATCCTTACCTAGGTAAATTTATCTTCACCTAAGACTTCAATTGACAGCTATAATCCTTTGGGCAATAAATCTCTATTACTACCTAGACCTCTTTTCTGAGTTCTGAATACACTTATCAGCCTCATCTCCTCTAGCTTGTCTTACATATGTTACTGCCATATATCTGGTACATTGATACCACCCTTGACCCTCCCCTCTTCCTTACCTGCTATATTCAATACAATACACCACTAACTCATATTGGTTGTTTTCTCTGAATTATCTCCTGAACATATTTACTTCTTTCCAATTCCAATTCACCACCCTATTCCAAGCTACCATCCTGGACTATTGTAATATCCACCTAACTATTCTAATTCTACTATTGCTTTCCTCCGAACCATCACCCACATGGCTGCCACACTGACCTTTTTAAAATGTAACCACAATAATGTTATACTCCTGCCTACAACTTTTCAGGATAAAGACAACCATGGCTTCGAGACCATGATCTGGTCACTTAAGACATCTCTAGAGCCAAATCTAACTTCTCCTTGCCCTCTCCTAACTACCATGATCATCTCTCAGTGCCACCTCCTCACTGTGCTTCCTCCCACCCCAGGGTCTTTGTTCATGTTCTTTCTTTCAAGTAAACAGTTCTCCTCTCCCTCCTTTGCCTAGTCAATTCTTATTCATCCTTTAGACTTCAACTCCCTAGTGCTTTCATAGGAAAGACCCTCTTGGCAAGGTCAAATTGCCTGATTCTATACCCTACAGAACAAGGCCCTCCTCTTTTATTGCACTTATTGTGTGACCTGTTTATCAATGTCTGTCTCCTCCAATAGACTATAAACTCTAAAAAAGCAGAGGGCTTATGACTTTACTCATCATGTAACTCCAAGATAGAGCAAGTGAGTACATATGGTAGACGCTCAAAAATTTTAGTTTAATATGAACACCAGTTAAAAGTAATTAAGTGCAATAAACAATTATGAGATAAATATTTTAAATAATGCAATTTAAATTACATAAGAATACGAAACACTTAAAGCAAAATCAGTAAAGGACTTCTATACTTAAAACTAGAAAAAAATTTCTGAGACAGAGTAGAAAAGAAACCAAAAGGATAAACCATAAATAATTGATAAAGTGGAATTCACAAAATGTAAAATTTCTATTCTTCAGAAGACACGATTAAGAAAATGAAAAGACAACTTGAAGATTTTATGTGTGTGTGTATGTGTATGTATGTGTGTGAATATATGTGTGTATATAACAAAGGACTCGTATCTAGAATATATGAAGGACAATTACAACTTAATAAGAAAACACCTTTATTCATAATAGTTTCAAACCAAACACCACCAAAATTTGCATCAATAGTTGAATAGGTAAACAAATTTTGGTATATCCATACTACTCATCCATAAAAAGGAATGAGCTACGACATGAAAACACAAGGATAAATTTCAAAAATGTTATACAGAGCAAAAGAATCCAGATACAGAGCACATATTCTAGGATTCCATTTATATGAAAAGGCAAAAGTTATCTATAGTAACAAAACCAGATTAGTAGTTGATTAGGACTAGGGAAGTGAGTGGTCACATTGATGGCATATGGACACAGGGAACTTTTCTGGGTGATGGACAAGTTCAATAACTTAATTGTAGTGGTTGTTTCATGGATGGACACATTTGTCAAACTCATCAAACTATACATAAAAGTGGGTGAATTTTATTGCATGTAAATTATACTTCAACAAAATTAAGTAAATGAAAAAACTAATTTAATTTTTAAATACTATGGGTTGAAAAATAAGTAAAGACTACAAGACAATAAAAAGCCTCAGCCAACACAACTGAGACCATACCTTATTTCAAAGTGAGGAGGTAATAGACACACCTTACCCAAGGAACTGAGAGAATTTGCAGTAATCATTTTATGTCCCTATTTTCTTTGGGAAATGCCAAAAATTAAGCCCCCATGGTGTTCCATTATCTCTCTTTCCTTGTTGCACCTGTATACTTCTTCCCCACCTAAAACTATTTTGACCACTACCCCATTCGAAACTTCAAGAGTAGTTCAGCTCATATATTTCTTAACAATCTCCTATACACTGTTAAAATTTTTCACTGAGCACTCCCTACATCTACTGACCTGATACGTTATTCTCTGAGAAACTTGTTACTCTCTGAGAACACCATATCTCTGGTTTTCTTCTCTACTTCAGGGCCATATATTGCGCCACACACCATGTATAATGATAGAGTTGTCTCAGTGTTTTCCTTGTTCCCTAATACTACTTTCGGACAATTACCCTTGCTCATTTGTGGCTTATGTCATTTCATTTCTCCAACCCCCCCAACCCTCCATACCATCTACCAATCTCTTGGTCATTTTTCCTTATTCATTAGTAACCTTGGCACCCAGCTCACATTGCTCTTCTCTGGCCAAACTGTACTATTATTTTTAAATTCTACATTTTAAATATTGCATCTCAAATTCTGCATCTTCAATGGTATTTTTCTCCATTCCATTTTAACCACACATTTTTATAACCACAGAATAAATCAGACAATCACATTAAACTACTTCAGAAATCTCACTGTCTGACCACAATCTCCTAAAATTCTGGACATATCATCTGCCACTGCAATTATGCTTTTTAAAAATATTGCTGAGTCCATCAAGCCATTTCCTTTTCTATCATTGTATCTATCTCTCCTGTCTATATCCATTTGTCTGTCAATATCTCTACTTGTATCCCTCCCATCTCTTTTGATTATGATCCATGTTATGCACTACATTCTTTCCATTTCTAAAAGTCCTTGGTCCACATATAAATGCCAAATCCCTAATGCCAGGTGAATCTACTATGTACATTCTCCATGCTTATAATCCAGGTGGAGGAATATCTTTTACAGATTAATATAAAAAATTAATATTCTTCAATTGGGCTTTGAAATTTTTCTCTAACTTATTAAGTTTACCTAAGCTGCTTTCTTCTCCATTTCCCATAACTACTTTGAACCTTCTCCAGTCTGCTTGAAACTAAAACCCTCCATCTTCCCTCATATCTTCTGCAGATATGTGAGAGTTTTCTTCCAACTCTTACCACCAAAGACATAATCCAATGTACAGCTAAATTCATTTCTCCTTTTCTCTAATACAAAGGAAAGAATGCTCTTTATCCTTTCCAAGGCTAGTCCTCTCATTATTCTGTAGACTGCAGTTTTTTTCTCATCTCTGACCTTGTACTGTTAATTATCTACCTCTCAACGGTATCTCAACTGTTTTTAACCTCAGTCTTATCTGCTTTTAAGAATGCTTATAAGGACTTGCCTGGTGATCCAGGGGTTGAGACTCTGCACTTCCACTGCTGGAGGCACGCAGATTCAATCCCTGGAAGGGGAACTAAAATCCCACATGCCCTGAGGCACGGCAAAAAAAAAAAAAAGAGTGCTTATAGTGCCCTATCTTTAAAAAATAAATAAAACTAAAACAAAAGCATATTTCTTTGACCCACTAATCCAGCTAGTATTTTATCTCTTATCTCTCCATCCAAACAGATGCAATTTTTTGACAGCACTTTTCTCCATTTCTTCATGCCATTTTCGGTTTCCAGCCCATCCCAATCTCGTTTCAATTTCCACAGATCTACTAATACTACTTTTAGAAAAGTCATAATATCTTACCTTCTCCAAAATTCAACTGATATGTGTTTGTTCTAACCTTGCCTAACTTTTTGGAAGAATTTGAACTGCTGGTTGCTTCCTCCTTTGTAGAACTCTCTTTTTCCTAACATTTCATGTCCCCATGTTCTCCTATTTTTTTCACTATTTCTCTGACTATTCCTCCTTATTTTTGTTTCTTCTTTCTTTTCTTCCAATGAATTCCTCAAGATCTATCCTAAGCCTCCTTCTCTTCCCAGTCTAGCCCTGGAGATATCTCATTCCTCGCACTGGGCTTTAGTTACTATTTTGAAGTATAACAAAAACAGCTATCTTCAGTCTCAAATTTTCTCCTGAATTCGTAACCACTTATCCAACTACCTACTTGGCATTAATACATTCACAATTCACAGTTTGAAGCAGTAAGTATTATCTTCTATTGCTCTGGCCTGCCCTGCTCCCCCCAACCATTTCTATATTTCTTATTTCTATAAATGGCACCCCAATCTTTTCAGGTGATCCACCCAGCAATCTGGGGGTTGTTCTTGGCTATTCTCTCTCTGTTACTCTTTCTAATATCCAAATAATTACAATATTTTTTGGTTTTATATCCTAAAATATTTTTTCTTCCATCCATTTTCCTCATTCAAACTATCATCAAGCCACCATCACTCGAATGAACGGCTTCAAGTCTCCTCACTGTTCCCAATGCAACTACTCTCAGTTGCTTCCTTTAGCCTCATTATCTAATTTCAGAGTAATCTTTTTGAAAATGCATATATGATCATATTACTCTTGCCATTAATCATATAAAATGACTTCCCACAGCTCTTAGGGTGAAGCTGTAGCTCTCTAGCATGGCTTACCAGACTTTACACAATCTCATTCTTTTTTACTACAACCTCATCAATAGAATTCTCCCTTTACTTCCAGTGATGATGGATTTATTCGTTTCTTGAACAAATCTTGGCTCTGGTTCTTGGCCCCTGCTATTCCCTCAGCCTAGAATACTCTTTCCTTATTCTTCACCTGGATATTTCCACAAAACTACACAATCTTATCTTTCTTTTTCTTTCAGTTTTATTGAGATACAATTGATGTACAGCACTGTATAAGTTTAAGATATACAGCATAATGATTTGACTCACCGATGTCATGAAATAATTGCCACAATGAGTTTAGTGAAAATTTATCATCCACATAGATACAAAATTAAAGAAATAGAAAAAGAAATTTTTTTCCTGTGATGAGAATTCTTAGGATTTATTGTCTTGACAACTTTCATATATAACATACTGCAATGTTAATTATACTTATCATGTTGTACGTTGCATCCCTAGTACTTATTTATCTTATAAGTGGAAGTTTGTACTTTTTGACTGTCTTCATCTAATTTCCCCTCCCGCCAAACCCTGACTCTGGTAACCACAAATCTGATCTCTTTTGCTATGATTTTCTTTGCTTGTTTTTTTTTTTTTAAGTATAATTGATCTACAACACTATGTTAGTTCCTTTTACACAACATAGTGACTTGATATTTCTATATATTTCAAAATGATCACCATGATAAGTCTAGTTACAATCTGTTACCATACAAGGATATTACATAATTACTATATTCCCCACACTGTACAGTTTGTACCTTCAACTCACTTATTTTGCAACTGGAAGTTTGTACCTTTTTAATATCCTCACCTATTTCTCTCCTCCCCCCACCACATTCCTCCCCTCTGGCAACCACCTGTTTGTTCTCTGCTATGACTCTGTTCCTGTTTTGTTATGTTTGTTCATTTGTCTTGTTTTTTATATTCCACATATAAGTGAAATCATACATTACTTGTCTTTTTCTACCTGACTTACTTCAATTAGCATAATACCCTATAGGTCCATCCATGTTGTCACAAAATGGCAAGATTTCATTCTTTTTTTATGACTGAGAAATATTCCATTGTGTGTGTGTGTGTGTGTATATATATATATATATATATATATAAAACATCTTCTTTATCCATTCATTTATTGATGGGCACTTAGGTTACTTCCATATCTTGGCTATTGTAAATAATGCTGCAATGAATAAAGGGGTACATACATCTTTTTGAATTAGTGTTTTCTTTGGATAAATACCCAGGAGTAGAATTGCTGGATTGTATGATAGTTCTATTTTTAATTGTTTGAGGAATCTCCATACTATTTTCCATAGCGGCTGCACTAATTTACATTCCTGCCAACAGTGCACAAGTGTTCCCTTTTCTCCACTCCCTTGCCAACGCTTCTTATCTGTTTTCGTTGTTGTTTTTGTTTTGTGTTTTTTTTTATGATAGCCATTCTGACATGTGTGAGGTGACATTTCACTGTGGTTTTGATTTGCATTTCCCTGATTATTAGTAATGTTGAGCATCTTTTCATGTGTCTGTGGGTCATCTGTATGTCTTCTTTGAAAAAATGCCTATTCAGATCCTTTGCCTATTTTTTTAAATTAATTAATTAATTTATTTATTTTTGGCTGTGTTGGGTCTTCGTTTCTGTGTGAGGGCTTTCTCTAGTTGCGGCAGGCAGGGGTCACTCTTCATGGCGGTGTATGGGCCTCTCACTATCGTGACCTCTCTTGTTGCGGAGCACAGGCTCCAGACGCACAGGCTCAGTAGTTGTGGCTCATGGGCCTAGTTGCTCCGTGGCATGTGGGATCTTCCCAGACCAGGGCTCAAACCCGTGTCCCCTGCATTAGCAGGCAGATTCTCAACCACTGCGCCACCAGGGAAGCCCCCTCTGCCCATTTTTTAATCAGGCTGTTTGTTTTTTTTTCATGCTGAGCTGTATGACTTCTTTGTATGTTTGGGATATTAACCCCTTATTGGATACATAGTTTGCAAATATCTTCTCCCATTCAGTAGACAGCCTTTTTGTTTTGTTGATGGCTTCCTTCACTGTGCAAAAGCTTTTTAGTTTGATGTAGTCCCATTTGTTTTTTTTTGCTTTTGTTTCCCTTGCCTGAAGAGACATATCCCCCTTAAAATATTACTAAGACTGATGTCAAAGAGTGTACTGTTTGTTTTCTTCTAGAACTTTTATGGTTTCAGGTCTTACATTTAAGGCTTTAATCTGTTTTGAATTTATTTTCATGTATGGTGTGAGAAAGTAGTTCAGTTTTATTCTTTTACATGTAGCTGTCCAGTTTTTCCAACACCACTTATTGAAGAGGCTGTCTTTTCCCCATTGCATATTCTTGCCTTGATTGTTGTAGATTAATTGCTCATGTAAGTGTGGGTTCATTCCCGGGCTGTCTATTCTATTCCACTGATCTATGTGTCTGTTTTTGTGCCAGTACCATACTGTTTTGATTACATTAGCTTTGTATTATAGTTTGAAATCAGGGAGTGTGATATCTCCAGCTTTCTCCTTTTTTCTCAAGGTTGCTTTGGCTATTCAGGGTCTTTTGTGTTTCTATATAAATTTTAGAATTATTTGTTCTAGTTCTGTGAAAAATAACATGGGTATTTTGATAAGGATTGCATTGAATCTATGGATTGCCTTATGTTTTTTATCTTAAATATAATTTTAAGAACAAAAAAATTATTCTAGCTTAGATTTGACCTGTTATTTGAACCTTTAAAACCTGTTTATTTTACTTTTCAAGTTTGCATTTGCTTTTTCAGTATTTTAAATATGTTATGCCCTGTACACTTTAAGGGAGGAATTTTTTTCCTCTACCTTTCTAGGTTCTTTTGGCTGGCCTAATAATTTAATTGACATAAGACAGATTAACAGTAGAAAAATTTAATTTCATACATACAGGAGCCTTACATATACATGAAACACTTCAAGTGAGTCAGAACATTGAGGCTTAAATGCCACCCTGAGCTGAGAAGAAGGGGTAGAGCTCTGTGGCTTCAAAGGGAAAGAAGACAATTCGCAGGAAGATGGGAAGAACAAATGTTTGCTAAACAAATGTTTGTCATGCCATGCAGAGACAATGGGACACAGAGAGTAATTTGAATAAACAAACCCTGCTGAGCTCCCCACAGCTTACCACACCTAGCCTACACTCTTTGTAGTTATCTCTGGTGATAGCTCTCTTCCTCAACCAGACCCTTTTTCTAAATTCTTTATGACAGTTAAGGGGGAAGTAAAAAATTTCTTCCTGGGTTTTCTGGACCTTGATTGTCTTCAGCTCAAAATAATTCACATGCCAAAGTGGCACATTTCGGTGTGGCCTATTCTGCTCCCCTACAACTGTAACATCTATGAGTGCAAGTATTATATCCTTTTAGACCACAGATATATCCCCAGTGCCTAGCACATTGTATGGCACATAGTAGGTTCTCAATATTTGTTGTATACATAAGTGAGTGAACAGTATAATTCAACAGTGCCAAAATCTAAAAATCATAATTGGAAAAATTATTCCCAAGATAATAATAACTAAGTTTTTAAGTTCTTATTATGCAGTAGGCACTAATATTAGGATAGTTATATATTTTTACCTTATCTCTATATCTATAGATAGATCGAGATACATAGATAGAAATATAGATTGGTCCTTACAGATGCCTACTGAGTACTATTATCCTCATTTTGCTTATGAGACAACTAGGCATACAAAGTTTAAATAATATGGCCCAATCACAAAGCTGGAAAATGATAGCTGGAAATGAACACAGAGCAGTCTGATTCCAGAACCCAAATTCTTAATCATCGTGCAAGACTTTCTCTTAAATAAGCACTGATTAAGTTTTCTTTAAGTCTTACATTTTAGGAAGAGGCTATAAAATAACAAAATAATGTTATTAATGCTGTTGTTAGAGCATTAATAGATTTTCTCAGTATACTATCATATGTAAATCTATTAAAATACAGATGCAGAAACCTAGATTTTCCTAGACCTTAAAATAATCCATGGTTTAAAAAAAAAGACACATATATTGCTGTACTAATTATTTTAGGTTTTTCAAGAACTCCTTAATTAATACTTCATGAAATAAGCAATACTTCCACATCTTAATAGAATTAATGTACCTTTAAAATATGCAACTTTTAACCAGAGAAGTGAAGTGACATTAAGAAATGTCTGCTTAATTTAGTGGTTTATTCTTTTGTTATATTTTTATTTCAACAAATATTCGTAGATGGTATGTCCCTCTGAGAAGACCACTCAATGGGTGCGACACTTGGTCCACAGCCTAATGAAGTGTTGCAGTGCTTCATGACCAGCTCTTTTATTCCTTATTCATGGGGGAGGGGGTAATCATTTTCTTCCAGTACATGCCACAGTGCCAGGTTAGTGCTACTGCACCATGGAATGTTCTAGCACTACTCACTTCCTGGGCTTGGATAAAACTTTTACCTTCAAAATCTCATGTCCTGATGTTTACTCCTCATCACTGGTCCAAATATGCTACATGTAAAGTAAGCTTGCTCTAAGAGAGCCTTTTTTTCCTCATTCCTGTTTGCCAGCCTCATTTGGCTTCAGCCAAATACATCAGATGTGCTGTAATAATTTTGAACTTATACTTATCCAAATGTACAACTCCATCCTCCACATGCACATAAATTTCCTCCCCCCCAAATTTAAGCTATTTATTCTTCTTATATCCATGCAGGAGAGGGAGAGACTTTAAAATCCCATCCATATTCAGAGATGAGCCTGTTCTCTGATTCAGACAGATTGTTTTTACTCTTTCTCCAGAACACTGAGGGGGTACTTATTTTATACTTGCATATTGACACAAGCTATTCTGGTGATTTTCTCAGAAGAAAGGAATTATACAAGCATAGATTCTTTCCAATGGAGAGAAACCCGTTAGCATTGTTATAGAACACTTCCCCAGTTTAGAAAAACCAGCGCTTCTTCAGCTTAATAAAGGAAAAAATACAGGTTTTTCTGTCTCCTTTCACTGTCATGCACCCCAGTGCATACTTTTGTAGTAGATTTCTACTGCTGGTTTTGTCTTTTTTTTGGCCTCACAGCGTGCAGGATCTTAGCTCTCAGAACAGGGATTGAACCCGTGCCCCCTGCAGTGGAAGCTCAGAGTCTTAACCACTGGACCACCAGGGAAGTCCCCATTCTGTCTTTAAAATGCATCTAAAATGCAACTACTCCTCACCATCTTTGCCCCCAGCAACCTGTTATAAACCACTATAATCTCCCACCTAGATTATTTCAATATATGGTAACTATTCTACCTGCTTTTACCCATGCTCTCCGTACTGTCTATTCTCAACACAGAGTGACTGTTTTAAAACTTATGTCAGATGATTTCATTTCTCTGCTCACTAATTTCCAATCTCAATCAAAGGAAAAGTCAAAGTTCTTACACTGCTTTGGGAGTCCCTCCATGATCTAACATTTCCTTCCACTCTCATCATCCCCTACACCCCTCCAGCCACACTGGCTTTTGAGCTGTTCCGCAGCCAGACAAGTTCCAACTCAAGACCTTTGCACTTGCTATTCCCACTTCCTGGAACAATCTTCCTCCCGATATACATAGTCCTCATTTTCTCATGTCCATGTATTAATAGTTTTTAATCAAATGTTCTTTTCTCAGTGAGGCCTTCCTGAGCACCCTATTTTAAATTTTACCTTGCCCTAATATTCCCAATCCTATTTCGTGTTTTCTTTCTGTGGAACACTAATTGCCATCTAATATACCCATATAACTTATTTATTTTATTATCTATCTCCCCCAACTAGAATGTAAGCTGATGAGCGCAGGGTTTTTTACTTTGTTTTTGTTTATTTGGTTCACTGATATCTGCTCATTTCCTAGAACAGTGCAAAAGAGGCTATACATTTGTTAAACGGATGAAACAACAAACATTACTATTTGGTCTTAAACTGAGCAGAGGGGAGAAATAATCCTATAAAGAGAGTATATATATATATATATATATATATATATATATATATATATATCCTCCATGGAAGACTCCTTCCATAGCTAAACATGATAGTAAATTCAGAAGATTTTTTTTTTTTTTTTTGCGGTACACGGGCCCCTCACTGCCCATGAGAGGGAACTTACCTCAACTCAATAAAGGCCATATATGACAAACCCACAGCTAACATTGTTCTCAATGGTGAAAAACTGAAACCATTTCCAGTAAGATCAGCAACAAGACAAGGTTGTCCATTCTCATCACTATTATTCAACATAGTTTTGGAAGTTTTAGCCACAACAATCAGAGAAGAAAAAGAAATAAAAAGAATCTAAATTGGAAAAGAAGAAGTAAAGCTGTCACTGTTTGCAGATGAAATGATACTGTATATAGAGAATCCTAAAGATGCTACCAGAAAACTACTAGAGCTAATCAATGAATGTGGTGAAGTAGCAGGATACAAAATTAATGCACAGATATCTCTTGCATTCCTATACACTAATGATGAAAAATCTGAAAGAGAAATTAAGGAAACACTCCCATTTACCATTGCAACAAAAAGAATAAAATATGCATTATATTTTAAATTATTTTTTCATGGGAGTGCATTGTAATTTTGTGTGTAGGCTGTCACTTAGTCTATAGGATGATATTGGTATGTGAATTTTATTTCTTTTTATTTTCTCCCACTTGTAGTACTGCCTTGAGATAAGCCTTATCATAATCCTCCTTTCCCATAGTGTTCTTCCAAGTTTGGCTTCTTAATTAACTCTTTCCTACTTATTTTAGCATAGTACTTATCCTTTTTTTTTTTTTTTCTGAAAGCAGTTATATTATTAGACTTCCTCTTTTACCAATCCTATTTTAGGCACCAACAATTCCCATTACTTCTTTACTGATTAGCTTTTCCCATATAAATTCCTGATTGAATCACATACACAGAAAAACATATAAACTATTAGTGACAGATGAAAGAGTGGTCTGTTTAATACCTATGTGTTTTAAAATGTAACTCTTCTCATCATTTTTGGTGCTAAGCCAGTTATGTTAATAAAAGTATACTGAGCAAAGTACATATTTCCAGTCTCTGTACATATATTATTCAATTTGATGAAGGTTCGATATATAAAAGCTTTTTGCAAAATGTAATGTCAAAATGTTAGAGGCTTTGGTCAGAATCTTGGCAGATTAAGTCAAACAGGTCAAGATAATGGTCCCTTATTTTACAGGAAGTGTAAATGTATAAAATTTATTATCTAATTAAATGCAAGTCTGTAATTGAGTATTAGGATACAGAATATAAAGGCGCCCAAATCAGGAAGTGGAAAAAGTTGTTTTTTTAATAGTAATCAGATATAAGACTGGCTGTCCAGTTCATTGGCATCTTATTTATTTTCCTTTGTTGTTCTGGAAAACCTTCTTGTTCCTGCATACACATAAACATTTTCTCATTAGCCAAGTTATCTTCATCACTAATTTTTGGTTGGTTAAAAATCTGCTAAAAATGAGGGTTTTTATCATAAATGGGTGTTCAATTTTGTTGAAAGCTTTTTCTGCATCTATTGAGTTGATCATATGGTTTTTCTCCTTCAGTTTGTTAATATGGTTTATCACATTGATTGATTTGCATATATTGAAGAATCCTTGCATTCCTGGCATAAACCCCACTGACACCTACCTAAGGAGACAAAAGACCTGTATGTAGAAAACTATAAGACACTGATGAAACAAATTAAAGATGATGCAAACAGACGGAAAGGTATACCATGTTCTTGGATTAGAATAATCAACATTGTGAAAATGACTATACTACCCAAAGCAATCTACTGATTCAGTGCAATCCCTATCAATCTACCAATGGTATTTTTCACAGAACTAGGACAAAAAATTTCACAATTTGTATGGAAACACAAAAGACCCCGAATAGCCAAAGCAATTTTGAGAACGAAAAATGAGGTGGAGGAATCAGGCTTCCTGACTTCAGACTATACTACAAAGCTACAGTAATCAAGACAGTATGGTACTGGCACAAAAACAGAAATATAGATCAATGGAACAGGATAGAAAGCCCAGAGATAAACCCACACACATATGGTCACCATAGTTTTGTTTTTGTTTTTGTTTTTGTGGGACACAGGCTTCTCACTGCTGTGGCCTCTCCCATTGTGGAGCACAGGCTCCGGACGCACAGGCTCAGTGGCCATGGCTTATGGGCCCAGCTGCTCTGCGGCATGTGGGATCTTCCCAGACTGGGGCACGAACCCGTGTCCCCTGCATCAGCAGGAGGACTCTCAACCACTGCGCCACCAGGGAAGCCCTGGTCACCTTATTTTTGATAAAGGAGGCAAGGATATACAATGGAGAAAAGACAGCCTCTTCAATAAGTGGTGCTGGGAAAACTGGACAGGTACATGTAAAAGAATGAAATTAGAACACTCCCTAACACCATACACAAAAATAAACTCAAAATGGATTAAAGACCTAAATGTAAGGCCAGATACTATAAAAACTCTTAGAGGAAAACAGGCAGAACACTCTATGACATAAATCACAGCAAGATCATTTTTGACCCACCTCCTAGAGAAATGGAAATAAAAACAAAAATAAACAAATGGGACCTAATGAAACTTAAAAGCTTTTGCACAGCAAAGGAAACCATAAACAAGTCAAAAAGACAACCCTCAGAATGGGAGAAAATATTTGCAAGGGAAGCAACTGACAAAGGATTCTCCAAAATTTACAAGCAGCTCATGCAGCTCAATATCTAAGAAAGAAACAACCCAATCCAAAATGGTCAGAAGACTTAGACATTTCTCCAAAGAAGATATTCAGATTACCATCAAACACATGAAAGGATGCTCAACATCACTAATCATTAGAGAAGTGCAAACCGAAACTACAATGAGGTATCACCTCACACCAGTCAGAATGACCATCATCACAAAATCTACCAACAATAAATGCTGGTGAGGGTGTGGAGAAAAGGGAACCCTCTTGCACTGTTGCTGGGAATGTAAATTGATACAGCCACTATGGAGAACTGTGTGGAGGTTCCTCAAAAAACTAAGAAAGAGCTATCATTCGACACAGCAATCCCACTACTGGGCATATACCGTGAGAAAACCATAATTCAAAAAGAGGCATGTACCACAATGTTCACTGCAGCTCTATTTACAGTAGCCAGGACATGGAAGCAACCCAAGTGTCCATCGATAGATGAGTGGATAAAGAAGATGTGGCACACATATACAATGGAGTATTACACAGCCATAAAAAGAAATGAAATTGAGTTATTTGTAGTGAGGTGGTTGGACCTAGAGTCTGTCATACAGACTGAAGTAATTCAGAAAGAGAAAAACAAATACTGTATGCTAACACATATATATGGAATCTAAAAAAAAAAAATGTTATGAAGAGTCTAGTGGCAGGACAGGAATAAGACGCAGACATACAGAATGGACTTGAGGACATGGGTAGGGGGAAGGGTAAGCTGGGACGAAGTGAGAGAGTGGCATGGACATATATACACTATCAAATGTAAAATAGATAGCTAGTGGGAAGCAGCCACATCGCACAGGGAGATCAGCTTGGTGCTTTGTGACCCTAGAGGGGTAGGATATGGAGTATGGGAGGGAGAGGCAAGAGGGAGGGCATATGGGGATATATGCATACGTATAGCTGATTCACTTTGCTATAAAGCAGAAACTAACATACCAATGTAAAGCAATTATACTCCAATAAAGATGTTAAAAAAAAAAATATATATATATATATATATATATATAATGGGAATTATGGTGGCTATATCTAGTCTCTACATTGGGATACATAAATGTAATGGTATAGTTTAGTAAAAGCCTGTGTTTGCAGCCAATTATATTTCAAGGATTTTGGCTATTGTAATGCTGAAATCAAAAACAGAATTATAAAATGACTAGATAGAGAATAGGGTTTCTTGCTCACTTTCATCTCCAGGTACCTTCTAACCTTCTATTTACTGGTTGAAGATTTTAGCTTTTGTTTCACCGCATTTCCATCCCACATCTTCCTTCAGTCTCACCTGGTTTTATTCTGAGTGACGTCATTATGTATGTTAATGACCCACCTAGCAACTCTAGTCTTAGTTCCTTGACTTCCTCAACTTTAACCATCATTTTATTTTCCCCAACCTCAGCCACCCACTCATATTGTCACACTCTGGACTTTTCACCATCAATAACTACTCTACATTAGAAATCTCCATTTTAGCATTCCATTTGCTAACCACCATATGCTTTTCTTCCATTTCACTTACAACTTTACCCACACTATATGATTAATAACCCCACCAATTTTTCTTGATTCTGGTATTCTATTCTCCCCCACTTTACATTTTACACCTTCTTAATCCAGTTTAGAATACATGTTTTGTCATTATAATCACTCCCTGAAAATAGCCTCAAATCTTTTTTCCTCTCTCTGTCATCCATGCCTTGCCAAACCTCAGACCAGGTTTAATCAAATTATTTGCTTTCTCTCTACTTTCTGTATAAGAAATTGAATATTGCTATAAAACTATTTCACAAATGGACAGCATATTTTATTTTCCATTCATAAATTTCAACTTGAATTGAATTCTCCATATTACTCTCAGTCTTACTACATTTCCCAAGTAAATCCACCTTCCTATGCTCCAGCTCATACTCCACATCTTTTCCAATGTCCTCGAACAAACCCATACACACCCCTCTTACATTTTTTGAAATGACTGCATACTTTATTGAGAAAATAGAAGCCATGAAAGATAACTCCTTCATTCTCCCACCTTCAAATCTACAAAAATCACCTCCTTACATGACCATCTTCTGTATCTTTTATTCTTCCTGTTAGAATGGAATAGGTGGCATGACCTCATCTGTCAGCTTGTGCTACAGATTCCAACTGCTCTCATCTTCTCAAGGGGTTTCCCTTTGCCTGCTGTACCAATTTCTCTCTTTCTTTTTAATTATTCCTAATTAGCCTAAAAATATGTTCCAGTAGCACTCATATTTAAAAAGCAAAGTTTCTTGGTGGTGTGCTGAATTGGTGATTGGGATTGACATGTATACACTGTTGTGTATAAAATTGATGACTAATAAGAACCTGCAGTATAAACAAACAAACAAACAAACAAAACAACTAATACTAAACTTTCTTTGGGTTATTTGTATGGAAATATGTTAAGATAAATGTTTCAGACATCACATGAAATTTCTAAAAATCTTATATTTTCTGGTATAATGTTATGTCATAATTCTAGTTATTACTTTAAAATGTATATCTCAGAAATAACTAAATTTCCTTGTCAATCGCATTATTATGAACTTTCATCAAATCTTTAACTGTGGTCATTTTTAAGTCTTTTGTCATTTACAGACAGCTCTGGGTGTACTATAATGCTTTCGCAAAAATGTTCCTATAAAAGGGTTTCATCTTCAAGGAATTCATGGAAAAGACTCTGACAAGTACAGGTTTCTGGTAATTGACTATACTGCTGAACTGAATGAATAAGCATTTTCAGAACTCTAATGGAAAACTGATGAATTCATAAAAGTGCTAACAAAAGATCAAGATAAAAAAATATTAAATACATGGGACTGAGTGAACTGATGAGGATGATTATAATTTTTGTGACTTTCTGTTTGAATAAAAAAAAAAATATCCCACAAGGACTCAGAGGCAAAAAATACACAAATCAATTTTCACTGCAAAGTAAAGGAGCTGTTACAGTGGAGGATTACTGGACTGAATGTCAATATTATGACGTAGTATGAGTGTGTTTCGTGTTTGGTAATTGCAATCATTGTTGCTTTTGTTGTGGTCATCCATTTACAATGCTTGGTGTCAGTTTATTTATCTCTTGTAAAAATAAAAAAAGTAAATTAATTAATTAATTTTTTTTTTTTTTAAAAAGCAAACTTTCTTGACCCCACATTCTCTTCCAGGTACCATCTATTTTTCAGCTCATTTAAATAAATAGTAAGTAAAATTTTTTTAACTTATTTAATGAGTTGTTAACAGCTGCCATCTCCAGATCCTCATATTCCAATTCCAATTCAACTTCCTTCACTGTGGTTTCTAGCTACCCAAAATGATGGGGATTTTGCCTTGCAAGGTCACCAAAGAGCTATACATTCCCAAAATTCACTTGAATCTCTCCATTCTATTCTTACATGACGGCTCAGTGGCATTAAAGATCTCACCCCTCCTTCTTGAATACCTCTCTTCTCTTGGCTTCTATATCACTACACACTCCAAGGTTTCCTCCTGCCTCACCAGTCCTGCTTTTTCAGTCTTTTTGGCTGGCTCTTCATCCTGTGACCACATGAAATTATTGGCTGGCATCAGGAAACTATCTGGAATCACCGTTTATCTTTGTCTTATACTTTCTGCCAAGATGACCTTAAAGTATGAAATATCTTTATGCTGATTAGTTCTAAATCTGCATCTTCATCTAATACCTTTCCCCAGTTCCAAATTCCTATTCCCAACTGCCTAAATTCTAAATTCCTATAACAAACTACCCATTTTAGATCTCCAGCTTAGATGGTTTGAGCTAAGTTCCTCCAATATATCTCATCTCAAAAAGAAATTTTGCTCCCTCTTCCCCCAATACTGTTCTCCTTCAATCTTTAACATCTCAGACTGACATACCATCTTTTTATTTACTTATAAGCCTGGCTTTATTATTCCAGTGTCCTCACTCTTTTCGTCCAATTTATCACCACATCATTTCAATTTTACCTCCTAATTATATCTCAATCTTCTCATTTCTACTTTTCTCCATCCTAGTTAAGCCATCAGCATCTCCTACCTGGACAACTGCAAGTCTCGCTCTGGTCTCCCTGATTCCATTTTTATCTCACTATTGGCCACTTTCCATAGCTACAAAAAATGGTTCTCTTTTAAAACATAAGTTGAATCATGTCATTTTTGTATGATATGGTTCCAGGAGTTCCTATTGTTCTTTGGAGGAAAAAATGGCTCCTGTCAAATTATTTTTATCTCATAATATGTCATTCTATCCCTCTGTCACATCTCACCATGCAACAGCTGCACTGGCTTCCTTTACTCTCCTCATTCCTGCCAAGTTCTTTCCAGCTTCAGAGCTTTTCACTTGCTATTCCCATGTCTAGCATTTCTCTTCCCCTGGCTCTTAACATGGCTAGCTTAAAAAAAAACTTTGTCTCAGTGAATGAAAGGAAGAAAGGAAGGAAGGAAGGAAAGAGAAAGAAAGAAGAAAGAAGGAAAGAAAGAGAAAGAAAAAGAGAGAGAGGGAGAGAGAGAGGGAGGAAGGAAGGAAGGAAGAAAATTTCCTGACCACCCAATCAAAACTCGACCCTTTCTGCTTCCAGTTACTTTAATTGAATATACTATTTCCTTCTTATCATTTTTCACAGTCTGTAATTACTTGTTTTATGTATTTGCTTCCTGGTTTGTTGTCCATCCCAGGCTACTAGAATGCAATTTTCATAAGGGCAGGGACTTTACCTTAGTCACCAAGGTTACCTGACACAAAATAACCACTCTGATAAATATTTCTGAGCAGAATGAAGTAATAAATGAATATGAACTATCACATAAAGGTTAATTTGGGAAAAGTTATTATTTTCTATTTCTGCACAAATATCTGCAGTGTCAAAGCAAAGCTACAGCATGAGAAGAAACAGACTTCCATGAGCTGTTCAAAATGATGAATAACTCCCAGGATCTAGCCTATGACTAACCAAGCACAAGAAATACCACTTAAGCCATATGCTGATGAGTAAACAGTAAAATGACTCCCTGAGTGTCCATCTGGAAAGGGAGCTAAAAATAATGGAGAATTGACTGTGCACCAAACATTGTGCTGGGTATTTTATCTAAATTATCTCCTTTAGTACAATACTCTGAAGTATGCATTGTCATCATCACTTTACACATAAAAATTCTGACCTCAGGATGATAAGAACTTGCCTAAGATTTCATAAATAGTGAATGATGGATCTTACATTAGAGATAATATCTGCCCAGCTCCAAAGTATATATTCTTTCTACAATATTACATATGCTCTCATCTTTTGTTTTCTATTTCAGTAAGTTTAAGTTAGTACCCTTTGAATCTGAGAATTAAAGTGTAGACCCAGGAGAGACCTATAGGAGCCCTAATTTGCATCTTCTAAGGGACCTCCCAAAAAGAAGGAAGAGAAGGAGGAAACACTTAAGACTAATTTTAGGTCTGCAAAGGTAAGCTGTCTTGCAATGTCACTGGGTTAGTTTAATAAGTGTGAGAGTAGAAAGTGGCTTCTAAACTAAATTAGTTTAGTTCTAAATTTAGTTCTAAATTAGAACTAAACTAATCCACTCATCCAAATAACTCGCTAAAGTAAACTAGAAACATGTAGCTAATTAATAATGTAAAAATGAAAGGTTAGGTTTGCATGGGCACAAGTGAACTATTAGTGAGCCATTAGTGAACCAACAATTCTGTTCACTAACAGAATCCATTAGTTTTTTTAAAAATAAGATTGATATCAGGCCTCTAGGATATGAATTTTCAAAGGCCAGAGCTGCTTTAACCACAAGGACAAAGTTGTTCAGAGAGTTGATGAGTCCATGATTTGCTTCTTCTGAATTTTCCATCTTCACATCTCCACAGCTGGGCCCAGTACCCCTTCCTACCCAACTACAGGCTCAGATTTGTTCAGAAGTATTTTGTCAATGAACAAAGAAGCTGCCAAGGGTTCCTGCTAGGTAGAATTCACAGAGGCAGAAACAGCAGCAGCAAGAACTTAGGGGGAAAAATGCTTGGTGGAGAAAATCAGAACTGTTTTGGACTTCTGTATATGTATTGTACAGATTAATACATTTTGATTACACATCCAGAAGTACCATAATATTCTCAGTGCTCAGGTCTCTAGAAGTCTCAATAAAGCCCCATCAGTTGGCAGCTTCTGCCCAGGCTGGTAGGGCTATCATGTCATCACCCTTCTGATCACAAAATTATGGGGACCAATTTACCCTTCAATTTCTCAATACTGACACCCTGAGTACAGAGGATCGTAACAAGGATCAGTTCCTCTCTCAAAGGCAGCCATCTTTTGTGTAAGAAGCTAGCTCTGAGATAGCTTAGCCCAAGAACCATTTTCAATAGAAAAGTTCTATACTGAATAGTGACTGACTGAACAAGTTAGATCCTTTCTCATGAGGTGTTTGAATGAGAGGAATACAGAGAAAGTCCTCGTTTGGTAGAAAAATTGGGTGAAGAAGCAGGTGAGGAGAGAAATAAAGAGGAGGACCAGAGTAAAAGAACTGCCTGTGACCACTTTTCTCAGAATGGGTGAAGCCAGCATTCACAGCTGATCCTTGGCCAGTACAAACTATCTTTTAAGCTTAACTTATTGAATAATAGTTACTTCTATCATTAGATCTGAACTGCTGTGAAGTACCATGTATAATTATATCTCTTTTTACTTTTCTAACTCATTATTTGAGCCCCTGCATGCCTTATCAGAAGGAAGCCTGTTTCTTCCAACTACGACCCACTTTTTCCTCAATTGCTCCCAAAAGACGCTAAAGGCTTAACCCTAGGAATGGAAGTTAACCCTCTTCTGAAATCAGGCTTATAAGGATCTCATAGTTGGTCCTTCCATTATTGCCATTGTTTCTCACTTTTAAAATGTGTTACTGCTGAAGTTTACTTTTACCCAATCTTGTAGATGTTTATTTTATCTGCCAAGATAGCCTTAGTGGGTCTCCATGCTGGAGTCTGAAGATATACAGTACCTCTTTTAAAAACCGCTCACATATTTACTGTTCCCCATGTGACAGCCACAAAGCTATGTGTGTGAGGGTCTTCATGCCCCAGCCCCATGTCATATCGTAACCACCAAGACCTCACCCCCCCACAACAACAATAAAATGTTGGTCCCTTGTGTACCACCTAAAGAGCTACCCCATACTACTCCTTTCATAAAGGAAATTTTATTTCATTGCCTCTGTCTGCCACTAGTTCTTCACCTGGGTCATTTAGAGTCATTCTACTTGGTCTCCTGTACTAGGAGTTCCCAGGAGGTATATTTAGGCTCTTGACCTCTTCCCTTCAAGAAAGCCCCAGATTTTCATTTACAGATACATTTTCTCTCAAGGAACACATCTCCTGACCAGTGACATTTAAGAGTGGTAACTGTAATAAACAAAGCTTCTGCCACACTCTCATCTCAGGACAATGACTGGATCCTATCTTATCTTAGCACATGTGCAAGGCCATTGAGTTGTCTTTTCCTTTTTTTAGGGGTTTCTTGTCTCCACCTGAGACAAGCAAGAGACTGGCATTTTAAGTAACTTCTTCCATGAGGAACTTATTTAATCTCTACTTTGACTGATATCCTGTTTTCACACGTATAAAGAAGATAGCTTAAGCTCAAACTTTCTACTATCTAAGCTCCTTGGCAAGAATAAATTAAACACTGGCAGGAAGTCATTAATTCTTTATAGCTCGACATGTGCAGGGAATAAAAATAAATCTATGAATCCTTTGCCTCCCAAAAACTTAAATAGTGAATCTATCCCATTCATTTTCTTTTCCTGGCACAATGCTTTTATTTATTTTTCTTCTATTTCTAATAGTTATTATGTTATTTTCTTGCCTTAATTCTGAATATACTTTAGAAGTATTAACCTACTCTACTCCCTTTTACATGGGCATTGCCAGTCAACAGAAATATAACTTGATAGCCTTATTTTTTAAGTAGTGCTATTTAGAAATAATAGTTTTCTAAAATAGTTTTATGGATTTTAATAGTGCTATTTAAATAGTTTTCTAAATAGTGTTATTGTCTTTAATGAACTTAATAAGTGATATAAAAGTCAAATGTAATACTTAAGAAAGAGTTAACATTCAGTTTGAAGCCCTTGCTACCAGATTCCTTTTGTAAGCCACTAGTATTTATTCACATAATCTAATATTCTTTTTGGCTAATTCTTTCGTCTCTTACATTGCAAACATTTTTTTTTTTAACATTGCTACTTTAGTTTCCTTCACCTACTCCCTGTGTTCAAAGTTTAGCCTAAAAAGAATGGTTTACTTTTCTAAGTTGAAAATTATTTTTGCTTTCCTTTTTAAATACATTTTCTAATCTTCCATTTATTTGTATTAACTCTCTCAATAAATATTAACATCACCTATCATAGTTATAATAATGAAGTACTTCATTAACAGTTTCAAAAGCATTTATGTTGTCATAATCCCTTTTACAAATGCAAAAATGTACTTATATATTTTGGGTTTTTTTTTAATGTTCTACAGGCTGAAATGAAACACTGCAAACACAATACAATGTTTAATATAGTAGCTATAATGAATGAATACCTAACATTAAATTGCATAATAAGACTCAAGACTGAAGACATTATTAGATATCTACATGAGATAACCCTGGCATGATAAAAAAAAACTTTTAAATAAAACAAATGTAGAAAATTTTTTAAAATGATAGTATGAACTTCTATCAGCAACAACAAACACAACTAAATCCTAAGGAAATTTTAATATGCACAAAAAAACTTTCAAATGTTATTTCTGTCGGCCTAACAATGCCAGGGACTGCCCTTACAAACTGAGGGACAATAATGAAGGTATTCTCAACTACTTCCCTCTTTCCCTATTTTCTTTGAACTAAGTGGGTTTGCACACTAGTTTTTGTATTTTTCAACTACTATTAATTTACAGGATTGAACTGGGGAAGAACTAGAGGGTGAATTAAGACTTGAATAATTCAAACCCTACAAAAAGAAAAGTTTATCTGTCAATTTGAAGGAAGAACTTTAAAGATGTGTGATATGAAGCAGAATTATCACTACTATTAATTGCACAGGCATATTAAAAGGACCCCAGAAAGTGACCTCCTCTAAAACAGAGAAAGTTTTAGAAGAGGTCAGGAATATTTTTAGGAATTCTTTTCTCTACTCTTTTTCCCATGGCAACCTCATTTGGTGTCATACTTTTAATAATTAACAATGAGCTGATGATCTCAATCCTGTAGCTTGACTTTTTTTTTTTTTTGCAGAGCTCTTAGAGGAGCTCAGGAGGAGGTCAGGAAAAAAATATTTCTTAATCTTCTATTCTTAGATAAATGTCAAGTATATCTATCACCTCAATTAACCATAGGAAAAAGCTGTGAAAATCTAATTCTTTTGTTGACAAGACGTTTATTCTGAAACAAGCAGAGGGAGAAGCAGGCAGTTGCATTAGAAAGAAATGAGTGTCACAGGGGTCTGAGCCACTTGGGGAGCTTCCCATGTGCAAAATGCTGATTAGAACCATGATGAATCTAGGCCAACATGTTCCAGGTTTGTTGACTTAGTTATTGTAAATCTGGGGCTTTGCAGTTTGGTTGACCTTGGAATTGAGATTGTTAACAAAATAGATGTTTTCATTTCTAGCAATGCCATGCAAACAAAGATGAACTGACAAAAGCACTTTACTTTAAAGAATCACATAGGCAATTGCAAAGATGAAGGCAAGTTGTTTATTATAAGCATTTATTTTACCTTTGTTATCTTGAAAAAATTAAATTATAGAGCAGCTTTTTATATACCTAATACTGAAGTTAACAGATGGTCATCCATTTAGTCACATAATAAATATTTACTGTGTACTTTTGCACACAAAGAAATGTGCTAGGTGCATTAAAATACACACAAAACTTATAAAATGCAAATCCTTCCTTTCAGGACACTATAAACAATAAGACAATATAGTTGTATGCTGCTATAATATAAATTTTTTAAATACATTGGTCAATCAGCAATATTAATGTAATGAATTGAGTTTAGAGCTGTACTGTCCAGTACAGGAGCCATTAGCCATATGCAGCTATTTAAATTTAAATTAATTAAAATTAAATAAAACTAAAAATCTAATTCCTCAGTCTCACTACCCAGATCTCAAGTGCTCACTACTGGTTAATGTTTACTGTGTTGGACAGTGGTGCATTTCCATCACTGTGAAGAGGCTTATTGGAAAGCATTGGCTTAGAAAATAGAAATATCCTATCAAGTTGCAGGAATTTAGTAAACCCACTTAGCTGAGTCTTCATGAGTGGAAAAAATGGATAAAATT
Organism: Monodon monoceros; assembly: GCF_005190385.1. NCBI lineage: Eukaryota > Metazoa > Chordata > Mammalia > Artiodactyla > Monodontidae > Monodon > Monodon monoceros. The sequence continues at coordinate 40,787,562 of NW_021703767.1, read as the reverse complement.
TTGACATATTCAAACGTTCACTTAATAGAGTATTAAATATAAGGAAACAGCATGAACAAAAGTCAAGAAACCAAAAGGAAACCAGCATACAGGGTATATACAAGGAGGAGTGGCCACACTTATTAATTAATTTATTTTTACTGATGGAAGAATAAAGGATAGAAGTGGGAAATAAAATTACATATTTAAGATGGACTTGGATCATTAATAAATCTGAATGGCAAAAAAAATTTGCATTACACCATAACGACTTTAAGTTTGTTTTGCAGACATGTGCTGAAGTACAGTGTGCAGTATGATTTTAAGTGGTACTTTGATGGCATTTTTAATTTTAACAGCTTTATATGTATTTTATGGATATGTAAAAAAATATATTAGCATGCAAAATCTTTAATATCACTGATATCATTGTTAGAGACAAGACTAAATTTTTTTCCATTAAAATAGTCAATTGAATCAAATTAACAGATGATCACTGTGTAGATAAGTCCCAAGGTTTTATAGCTAAGGCAGTACACAGTGTGTTGGCTAAAATCATCAAATACCAGCTTTAACACTTTCCAACTACGTGATCATGGGCATATTACCTTTTTCTGTGCTTCAGTTTCCTCTTCTGGAGAGAGATCTTAAGAGTAGAGATATTAAGAGTACCTATGTTACAGTGCTTGTGTAAGGGCTAATGTTAAAGCGCTGAAAGGAGTGCGTAGCGTGTAATAAGCCCTTAAGTTTTGCTATTATTACTATTAATATTGAAATCTGCAACATTATTAGAGATGTGCTTTAGAAAAGTTAATTCAGCAGCAGAATGTGACATGGATGAGAGAAGGAGATGATGCAATCTGGAAAAAGCAGGTGGAATACAGATTCAGTCATTCAAAGTCAAAGGTAGTACCTGTGTCTGAAAAGAGTAATAAGCAATAGGAATGTTGAGAAGGGGACAAATATATAGATATATTACAGGTACAATAAACAGGACTTGATAAATAATATAACAGAAAGATGAAAGAAAGAGAGAAGTCAAAGGAAATACCAAGGTTCCCAAGTCTAGGTAGGGGGCACCAAGTAAAAGAAAATACCAAAGTTTCCAAGTTTACGTAGAGAAGCAGATGTTTGGGAGGAATGATGATGGGTTTCATGTTAGAAATATTGACTTTGAGGTTTTGGTATGAACTTCAGGTTGAGGTATCCAAAAAAACAGTGGATATAAGGATCTGGAGTTCTGCAAAAAAAAAGTCAAACTACAGGACTGAGATCACCAGCACATTGTTAACTATTAAAAGTATGACACCAAATGAGGTTGACATTGGAAGGAGAGTAGAAAAAAGAATTCCTAAAGAATATCTTCTCTTTTAGGTAACCTGAGACAACAACTGAGATTGAGATAGAGAATTCAGAGATGTGGATGAAAACCAAAGTACAAAAGAGTTACATAAAAGAAAAGATAAGCAGTGGTATTAAGTGCTACAGAGTGGTTGAGGAGGATGGGAATTGAGAGAAGTCATTGGTTTAGCAACTAGGAATTAATGGTAACTTTAGAATAAAAAGTTTGGGATAGGCCAAAACCAGTTCAAGCTTGACTTGAAGGTCAGATGTTGGTAGTCTTTCTATAAATTTAGCCACAAAAGGAAAGAGGGAAAATATGTTTGCTTGAGGAAATGACAGGAGTAAGGGAAAGTTTTTACTTTTTTTGCTTTGAATATATCTGTAGGCTGAAAAACTAGTGAACATAAAGGGTGACTGAAAACTGAAACAGAGATTATAATTCAAAGAGCTAGATCCTGAAGCTAGTGAAATAAGAGCGAATCTAGAAAACACCAAGAGAGTTCAATCTTGGACAGGGAGGAGAATTTTCTCTTTGGGAAGAAAAGATGAAGGAGATAGGTGAAGATCTACAGAAAGTTAGACTGAAATTTGTCATTTTCAGTAACTAAGGTCAAAAGTCCTCAATATTCATTCACTTATTCAAAAAATATTTGCTGAGCATCCACAATGTGCCAGAGAGATTCTGTTCTATAAACTGGTGACACAGAAATGAACAAGACAGGGAAAAACCTGAACTTACCCAGTTAATATATTCTAGAGTGAGGAGGAATACAGCTGCAAGTAAACAAAAGCTGCAGTAAATGGTGGAGAACACCAATATTTAGAAATAGGGTAAAAGAGAAAAGAAAGAGGAAATGGCAAATAATAATCAAAATAATTATAAATCATGACATGGTTTTGGAGAAAATTAAATAAGACAATTAGATAGAGACTGAGTGGATAGCTCTTGGTCAGCAAGGGAAAGCAGGGAGGCCTCTCTGAGTTTGGCTAATATAAGTTGAAATCTGAATGTGGTCAAGTCTACTATGGGGAGACCAGTAGGAGGAATGTTCCAGAAAAAGGAGATAGCAAGTTTAAAAATCCAAAATGGGAATGATTTTAGCCTGGAGGGATAGAAAAAGGAAAGAGTGGCCATTGCATAGTCAAAATGAAGGAGAAGGTCTGGTGTCTTGAGTAAATATTGGTGTCAGAAGTGAGTTTTGAGTGCTTGTGAAATAGAATTTTGGAAGAGACATAGAGAAATGAAAAGTATTGAATAGATATAGAGTCACATAATTTTCTGTCTTCTCTTGCTCACATATGCTTCTAAAAGTCTAGTGGATCTCAGCAATCTGTCCATAACATCTTTACTCCATCATCTACACTCACAGCCTAAGATGATTTTATCCAGTTCCTTAGTAACACTTTTCTATATGCCAGTAACTCCCAAATCCATGTCTTCATCCAGGACCTCTCTGCTGAACACAGTACCATTCCATCAGTTGCCCACTTGGCAACTCTACTTGGATATCTCAGAAGCATCTCTAACTTAGCACATACAAACTAGAATTCTTCACTACTCCCTCACCCTCAAATACATTGCTCTTGTCCCCTATTTTGTAGCTAATAGCTCTTATCCACTTAATTGCTTAGGGCAAAGACTAAGCAGGCATATTAACTGTTCTTCTTTCATGTCCCACACCTGTCAAAACTCAGTAAGTCCTGTCATCTTTATCTACAAAATACATCTCCAAATAAACCACTCTCACCAAGTCCACTGTTACAACTCTATTTTTTCAGTTTAATTTGCATTGTTCTAGTAAACTCCTAACCAGTCCCCCTGTTTCAACTCTTGTTCTTCTACAATCCATTCTCTATAAAGCAGCCTAAGTAATCCTTTCCTAAAAGAATCCACATAGAATTGGTATTAATTATTTCTTAAATATTTGATAGAATTTGCCAGAGAAGCCATAAGGGTCTAGACTTCCTTGGTGGAAAAATTTTAAGTTACAGATTTCAATCATCTATTTTTATTGCTATAGGTCTATTCAGGTTTTCTATTTTATCTTGAGTCACTTTTGTAATTTTTGTCTTCAAAAAATGTATTCATTCATTAAATTTGTGACATTTATTGGCACAAAGTTGTTTATAATTGTATCCTTTTTAAATACAGTATCTGTACTGAAGTCTCATCTTTCATTCTTGAGATGGGTAATCTGTGTTTTCTAATTTTTGCTTCATTAGTTGAGCTAGATATTTATCTTTTATTTTTCTTTTCAAAGAATTAACTTTTGGTTTCATTGAGTTTCTCTGCTTTGCTTATTTTTTTTCTATTTTTATTTCAATAATTTCACTCATATTCATTATTTTACTTACATAAGATTTAATATGCTCTTCTTTTCTGAGCTTCTTAAAGTGGAAACTTAGATAATTGACTCATCCTTTCCTTTCTGTGAGAATTTACTGTAACATTTTCCTCTAATACCACTTTAGCTGTATCCCACAAGTTTATTTGTGTTTTAAATTTAAATTTGTTGTATTGTGTTTTAAATTTATTCAGTTCAAAATATTTTCTCATTTCCTTTTATTTCTTCTTTAACTCGAGTTATTTAAAAGAGCATTACTTAATTTTCAAATATATGGGGATTTTCCCAATATCTTTGATGTTGATTTCTAATTTAGTGCATTATGGTCAGAGGACATACTCTCTATGACTTTTAAATGTTCTTTTATACATCTTTTTGAATGATACTGTGTCTTATCGCCCAGAATATTGTCTACATTGCTAAAAGTTTGATATACTATTGAAAATAAATGTATTCTTCTGTGGTTGGGTAGAGTATTTTATAAATAACAATTAGGTCAAATCAGCTAAGAGTATTTTTTCATTCTTCTATACCTTTACTGAATTTCTGTCAACTTGTTCTACCAATTATTGAGTGGTAATAACTATAATTGTTAAAGTGTCTATTATTCCTTTCAGTTCTATAAAGTTTTTCTTGAAGTATTTTGGAGTTCTGTTATTAGATGCATTCTCATTATAAATGTTATATCTTCATGTTATATTGATACTTTTATCATTATGAAATCTCTACCTTGGTGTCTAGTAATAGTCCTTGGGTCAAGTCTATTTAATCTTATATTAATATAGCCACTTCAGTTTTCATATGCTTACTGTTTATATATTATACTTTTTCTATTATTCTACTTTAAAGATATTTATATTTAAAAATCCATCTCTTATGGTCAAAATATGTGAGAGTCTTGCTTTTTTTCTAGTGTGGCAATATACTGATTCAAGTCTGTTTAAATTTAATATAATTATCAATATGGTTGGACCTATTTCTGACATTTTGCTATTCATCTTTTGTTTGCCTCACCTGCATTTTATTCCTCTGTTCCTCCTTCCCACCTTCTTTTTTGTTAAACAAATAATTTTTATTACACAATTTATTTTCTCCTTCATCTCTTAAACAATTCAGTTTCTGATGAGAATTCTTCTTCTGGCTTGCAGACCACTGTCTTCTCACTGTGTCCTCACATGATCTTTCCTCAGTGTGTGTGCAGAAAGAGAAAGAATGCTCCGGTGTTTCTTTTTATAAGGACACAAATTCTATTGGGCCATGGCATCACCCTTATGTCTTCATTTAAACTTAATTACTTCCTCAAAGGCCCCATTTCCAAATACAGCTACATTGGGGATAGGGCTTCAACACATGAATTGAAAAAAATCAGTCTATAAGAAGATAATATGTTATAGTCACTCTGAAACCTCTTTTCTTCTTCTTAAGATTATTGGGTTTTGGTGCCATGAACTTGCCTGAACTCAAACTAAAATTTGTTTGTCCCATAGTGTGGAAAAGATGATACCCCTGCCAAGTTCTCTTGGCTTCTAGTTGCTTTTTTGGCCTAGCTCCCATGTTGGTCTCTTCTGTACCTGTTTAGTTTAGATGTCTGCCAAGGAATTTAGCTGAGCTGATACTCAGATTTTTAGGCTCATCCTTTTGGTGGTTTCCTGCCTCCAGGGCCCCTGTAGTAAATTTCCAGTTGCTTTTCTATCCCAGAATTCTTTCTTTTGACAAATCAATCTAATAAGGCTACTGTTTTCTGCCACTCAAGCTCTCTGTGTACTAGGGAATGCACTCAATCAAAGGAATAACAAACTCCAGTATTTCGACAGAATTAATTCTGTCTTTCAAGAGACCCATTTCAACTTTCTCCCTGCTTTTGAACCAGAATGCCTGGGGTCATCCATACGCATGCATACTCTACTGGTTATCCAAGCATTTGGACAAGGTTTATACTCATATTTTTGGATTTCAACTCTTTTGTGGTACTCCTGCTTCTAAAGTTTTTTCCTAAATCTCCGGTGACTTTTCCTGCTTTGAAATTGAGTCATTTAGGCTGAGTTTTTTTTTTTTTAAGCCACAAAATTGTACTTTCTACATGACATAGTGGCAATCATTCAGTAGTAAACTCTTCTCAAGTCTCTGCCTGCCTTTGGTCATTTTCCAGTATCTTCAAATGATTGTTTTTGCTTTTTTTCCAGTTTCTGTAATTGTCTTTTTTAGGAAGAACTGCCTGAACTTGTCACACCACCTATTATCAGTGATCAATTTTACACACAAATCAGATCATGTCACATACAAACACACACATACACAGTGGCTTAAAAATCCAAAAATCACTTTTCCTTCAAGTAGAGTAAGGTGCAAACTCAATATCCTACAGGACTCTCCATAATCTATCCACTGTCTAAATATCTGGCCTCATTTCTTTCCATTTTCCTCCTTATTCACTATACTATAGCCATAATAGCTATATCAGGTAATCAATAGTTTGCTTAATCAACAGTTTGCCCCCACCCTATTCCTCTAAAAAGAATGATAATTTTTTTCATGTTCTTGTTTTTTTTATACAAGCTACATATCTCAGGAATGTGGGAAGTATAGGTTTCCTGCTTCCACAGGCATATTTAGAGGTGGACCTGATATACCTAAGAATAATTGTACTCCCTTCACCACTGATTAGTTCAGGATTGGTTGTTTCAAAGATTTGGGTAGCAGGTGAGAAGAGGTTGACAGAGCTTCTAAGAAAGTTCCTTATTCTTCTAAGAGATTTGAGAATTAATTTCCTTGTCCCCTGAACCTGAATGAGTAAAGTCTGATGGATACCAGCCTCCATCCTATAGCCACAAAGTGAACTGATCTTCAGTACAAATCAAAGGTTAATGCGAATATACTGGGGAAGAAAATGAAAAGAAGGGAAAAAAATATGGGTTCTTGATGATGGGATCTGTTGGGAAAGGCAGTCTTCTGTTTGCAGTCTTTCCACCTCATCTTAGCTGCTTAAGAATAGGCCTTGGGCTTGGAACACATCCTTGTCAAGACATCAAGACTCCTCATGGCCATAAGCGTGCTGGGCTTATCTCTTTGCATGGGAATATCTTTCCCTGTTTCGGATTCAGTGTGTTCTCCACTGTTCTGCTTAAGCATGTGCAATATATGGCACCTGGTCAACCCTGCTGCAATAGCTGCTCCTGCAAGGAGAGACTCCTTCTGCTACAGCACACGAGACATGCATGTAAGCCAGTTGCCCTACATCGGCTGTCAGAGGGAACTGCTGGCCCTGGGGAACCAACGCCCACTCCAGAACTGATCTTGCTCTGTCCCTTCCCTATATCCAATCCAGTGCTTGCCTGCGTCATGCTTTCCTTGATGACTCCAACCAAGATGCCATGGGCAAAACTGTCTTTGAACTTCTACTTCTGATAAAATAGTCAACAGATGCCACTGGCTCAACAGGATCAAACAACCCTGAAAACTACTTGACCTCTGCACTTCTGGTTATGTGAGCCAAAATGTGTCCTAATCGTTTTAAACTATTGGAAATTTTTTTCTTTCTCCTATGAAAGAAAGCATACTGGCCTTCTTTCTATTTCACAAAAATACCAAGCTTGTTCCTGTCTTCAGGCCTTTTCAATTATTATTACTTATTTTTAAGACCTCTTTCTCCAGATCTTAATTTGCTTACCTCCTTTTCATCATTCAAATTCCAATTCAAGTACAGTCTCTTCTGAAGTAATTTATTGTCCCTAATTTATTTTCTTTTTCTACTTACTACTATTTGATATATTGTTCATATTTTTCTTTTAATTATCTATCTATCTTTCCCAGTAAGAATTTCAACTCTTTGAAGGCAAACACTGTCTTATTCACTATTGTATTTTCAATGCCTAGAAGAGGATTTGTAGCTAATAGACCCTCGACAATCAGTTATCAACTTAAAAAATAGCATAAATGTGTCAATTTGGCTAGAAAAAGTTTTAATGGTGAAACTTATTCTTCATTAGAATAAAACTCTTCCAAATTTATATTATAAAACTAGTTTACTTATAGGAGAAGAATGTCCATAATATCATCTGAAGTCCATATTTTGTAGTTCATAGCTGTTTGTTCCCCATTAATTCCTTGGAGATTTTTACTCTCCAAAATATTTGTATATGAATTTTCACAACAGAACAGTCTCTTCAACTTGAAAAATAGGTTTAAAGGTCATTTTTCCATCACTCAAATTCCTGGAAACAAATCTGTTTACTTGGGAGAAAAACCAAATACTATCATCTTACCATTAGTCAAAAGACTTGCATTTTTATTAAATGCTATCCAAATGAGGTTTTTTCAACCAACTTTGTAAATTAGCTAGCTCATATGCCCAGAGAACAAAACAAATAATTTAGATAACACAGAAATTCTTCATTACTTTAATATTCAACAGCATCAGAAGAACTATTCCTGAGTGACGAAAGGAAAATGTGCATTTTTGTTGGTGTGAAGGGCTTGCGTTGACTTTTTCAGACTTAGGGATCTGTTTTCCAAAGCACTGTCTGCAACAAAGTGAAAGACCAGTTTCGAAAACACAGATTTCTAAATGTTAAGGAAACATAAGTATAAAATGTGGAGTCCCCTTAAAACGTCTTGCTTTTGTTTTTTATCTTTAATAGCTTTGGAACTCTTTTTTTTTTTATCTTAGTTACAAATACTACAGGGTAATAATGCATGAAAATAAAACTCAGCATGTACTAAGCGACTGTGTTCAAGCACTATCTTCAATACAGCCTTTCTCCATTCCCTGCCGCTGTCCCTATATGACACTTTGCCCATCTCAGCCTTAAACATCTAGTGCCCCATCCTTAATTAAGACTCACTCTGAGCACGACTTTCACATATGAAGCCTCAAAGTACCCAGCAACTATCTGACTCTTCTTTTTCACCTTAATTTCTTCTTCTATTCCCTCCTGTGAATTAGAAAGCTTCTCTTGAGAGTAATAAAGGGGCAGATTGAGGCACAAACTAACTTTCTAAAAAAAAAAACCAAAAAACATTTTAACTTACAGTATTAATTATGCTATTTATAATATGTTCCCTTGTTTCTTGCATCGGCTCCAATTACATATTTCACCCTTAATTTGCCCCTCTTTCTCCTCCTTCAATATAACCATTACCTTTTTTTTTTTAATCCTAGAAAATAGTGATCACTCTAACACACCACTTAAACTTACCCCGTATGTACTCACTCTCTATTAAAATATAAACATGGTGGGGCACACAGAATTATGGCTTGAGGAAATAAAATTATTTTGTTTTCAACTCCAAGACTCAATTACAAACCAAATTTTAAGACTTGCTGACATGAAAACTTCAATTCTCTTTTAGAAAAACAAATTTCTCTTTCTTAACTTGCCTTATAGGTTGATTTTATGCCTTCCCTACCTCATTTGGTTTTTGGTCGACTCACTCTAGAACATGATGACAATATGATACCCACATACAACTGTGGCTTAACCATTACACAAACTGACTGCCCTGGAATGTCAACTCTGCCTTGTCACAGACGTGCTCTGAAGCTTTTTAATCATAGAACTGGCCACAGATGGAAACCCAGGACCTGGCATAGGTCTGTGAGTCTGTTGGACTTCAAAAGTGCTAGAGTTTAATATCGTCTGCTGAGAATCACATGCTACAGGGCAGGAAACCCACACTAAACAAAATCAGAGGAAAGAGAATATTGCCAAACTACAGTTACTTTAGGACTGATTTTCACCTTATAATCCCATCGGGTACAGTATAGAATCCATGGTAATCTCCTTTCATAGGGTGAAATTGGCACCACCTTTTTCTGTAATCCCCATCAAAGAATTTATATAAATAACAAGCCTTTTAAAGGAATTTGTTATTAAAATAATAATGATATGTTACATTAATATAATGTAATACTGTGAGTTAAGATGACATTAGAGAGCTGATACTCTGTGAGATTACCTGAGAAATATTAAACCAACAACCAAGAAACTCAAGGGTTCCACAAGTTTGGCCTTTCTATATATATTTATTCTGGTGAATTCCCTTATTACAGCAGGAAACTTCAGATGACCCCTCTCCTAGGTGTTGCAGTTCCTCTCTGGCACTGATGAAATACCTGACTGAAGGGGCCAAAAGAACTCTGCATAGATAGTAAATCTCAAACAATGACATCAAGACCTCTCCTTGGGGAAGGGATACATGATTGAGACCCAGATTACTTCAGGAGTGATAAGTAGTGGACACCAGTAGAGTAAGTATATCCATTTACTAGATTGTCTGCTGGCAGGTTGGGGACCTGGGAACATTTCCTAATGGATTAAATAAGGTATCCAAAGTTAGGGTTCCTCAACTTCTTGAGTTTTTCTAAAGGCTTAGAGAAAACCATCCAATAGGACAAATAGAAAAATAAAACTTCATTAGTCTTACCCTCCATCTCAAATTCAGCCAGAATCATGGGTGATTTTAATATCCATGAAAACAAATTAGGCAAAACCCTGCCTAAAGTTTCTTAAATTGCCTTAACTTAATTATATTAACTTCAGCTCTATTTCAGCCACCCACCTGAGATCCAACGTCACCCAAAGCAGCTCTGTCTCTGACACCTTTAACATTAATATCTTGCTTTCTGACCACAACCCTCAATTCTTCCAGCTCCCTTGTGTATTTTAATCCATTTTTGTTTTAACCTCATTGGCAACAGAGTCAGTGGTTAAGTGTGTGGGCTCTTAAATCAGTCTGCTGGGATCCACATCCTGGATCAGTTGCTTCCTAGCTGTGTCAACTTAAACAAGGCCTAATTTCCTCCTATAAAGAAAATGGAATTATGTCTATTCTAGCAGATACTCATGTCCATCTAATACAGTTGTTATGATGATAAAATGAGGCAACATGGAACATTTAGCATAGTGTAGGGTGTGGAACATAGTAGGTGCTAAATAAATGTTAGTTATTTTGTACCCATTTATTTATTCTTAAATTTGTTCATTTTCTCCTAATTTCTTCCATATCCAGCCTAAAATCTGTGCTCCATTATTTTCTTTTCTCCACATAAGGCATAGAAAAACTTAACAAACTAGCTGCTCTGCTTCACACCAACACTGCTAAAAACCAACGGGAAAATACATAACTGGGTATTAACTATCAAAAGTATAAGGCCTTCCAAAGCAATTGTGCTATTGCTATGGTTCAGTAAACCTTTTACATGTCAACAAACAACAATATCTCTAAATATTGACAGCATATATTATAAGCCATATTCCTCAAATATCTTTTATTTTCTCCTTTCTGTAAAAATTTTAAGAATAATGATTCCTTCCCTTTGAGACTGTGTTATTACATCAATTATCTCTCTTTTTTTTTTTTCATATATTTTCATACTACTGACTTTTTCCTAGATCCGCCACAACATTTGCTGAGTCCAGGGGAAAAGTACAAATGGAGGCCTGTGTACAATTTTTTAAATATTTAAAGGTTATAAAGCAAACTAACAGAACCATCTGGTTCTACCCAGGATGGAGTAACAGCAACCAGATTTACTATCCCACCTGAAACAAACCCATGCTTCAAAAACACAGACCAAACATATAAAACAATGTTTTTTAAGAGTTTGGACAACAGTTAACAGATGACAGTGATCCCTGAGAAATGGGGAACAAATGAGGTGAGCCCTACAATTTCTTTAATTTACTGTCTTGAGAGAGTTCTCAGGCCACAACAGAGGAGGAAGAATCCGGGAGGCCCCCAGTGGGCTCTCTGAATAGAGGAGACAGAGCTGAGAGTACAGGGAGAATAAGGCTGCTAGAGTTCAAAGGACAGAGTACCCAAGAGGAGAGACTTGCACAGAAACAGAACCCTGGATGTCTGCAGAGGATCAGCTCAATAATTTGGCAGAAAAAGTATAGTGCGTGCATGTGAGAAAACTACCCCAAGCCAGGGCAAAATCGACAGGAACAATGCCTGGCACTACCAAGGGGTTAGGAAGAGTGCCTTTTCCCATCACCCAGACTAAGAAAACTTATCATTCACAGGTAATTAGGTGGACTACTCACAAAGGTCTTGCCTCAGGGTGAGGAAAAAATTAACCCAGGATGAGCACAAAACTAGGCCCAATGAACAAGTCATAATGGAAAAACCAAAAAGGATCAAACTATTTCTAAATAACTTAACTATATCCTGGAATAAAGTTCAAGAATATTTATAGGAATACAAAAGATCCAGTGCTCAAAAAGGTAAAATTCACAATGTACAGCATCTAGTCAAAGATTACCAAACTTGCAAAAAGAACAGGAAAACGACCCATAGTGAGGAGAATAATGAATAAAATGAAACTGACCCAGAACTAACACAAATGTTAGTAAAGAAGGACAACAAAATGCTTATAATAACAGTATTCAGTGTTACAAAATTAAGTAGAGACATGAAAAATATAAAAAAGACCCAGATCTAACTTCTAGAGATAAAAACTTCAGTGACTAAGATAAAAAATACACTGAATAGAATTAGAGGTAGATTAGGCATTGCAAAATATTGGTAAACTTGAGAGCATAATAGAAATTATTAAAAATGAAACAGAGAGAAAGAAATAATATTTGAAAAATTAAGGAGCATCAGTCAGCTGTGGAATAACTTCAAGAAACTTAATACACAAACTTAAGGAATATTTATGAAACACTCCACCCAACATCAGAATACACATTCTTTTCAAGAGTAAACAGACTATTTGCCAAGACAGACCACAGTTTAGGCCATAAAACAAGTCTCAATAAGTTCAAAAGTATTCAAGTCATAAAAGTGTTCTCTGACCACAATGGAATTAAATTAGAAATCAATAACAGAATATCTGAAAATCATCAAATATTTTAGAAATAATAATACACTTCCAAATAACCCAGGGATCAAGGAAGAAATAAGAATGGAAATTAGAAAATAGTTTAAGCTGAATAAAAATTAAATGTCAGAAAGCAGTATTAATGGGGAAATAATAGCACTAAATGCCTGTATTAGAAGAGGTCAAATTAACTGCTTCAGTTTCCACCTTAAGAAACTAGAAAAAGAAAAGCAAATAAATCCCCAAAATCAAAACATGAATAGAGTTGCAAAAATTATATACACATTTTTAGTAAATAGAATTCAACTCTCTCAATCTCTCTCATTCTTAATCTCTCTCTCTCTATAGACAGATAGATAGATGGTAGATAGATAGATACATAGATAGATAGATTGATAGATAATAGACATAAATAGATAGATATCTCTATAAATATATATAAAGTAATATATCATGACCAAATAGTAATTAATTCTAAAAAAGCAAGGTTGGTTTAATATTTGAAAATCAATGTAATTCACATATTTGCAAAATAAAAGGAAAAAAATGTATTATCTCAATAGTGGTAGTAAAAACTTTTGGCAAAATCTAATATCCATTCCTTATTTTTAAGAAAACCTATTCTTACTATGTCTATTCAACTTTATACTGGGGGTTCAGACTACTGTAGTTATCCATATGAAAAACGTATCCGTATAAGAAAGAAAGAAACGTGTCTATTTGTAGTTTATGTTATTGCCTATAGAGAGTCTGATGAAATCTACCCAAAAAGCTGCTAATGATAATAAATTGGCTTATCAAAATTTCCAGAAAGATCAATATATAAAAATCAATTGTATTTCTAAATACTAGCAATGAACAATAGAAAACTAAAAAAAAAAAAAAAATGTTTTTAAACCATCTGCAATAGCATCAGATGGAATTCTTAGAAATAAACCTGATGAATGATGTGAAATGTACAATAACACAACAAAACGATGTTGAGCAAATTATTAAAAGATCTGAAGAAATGGAGAGATATAATTTGTTCTTGATTCATCAGAATCAATATTGTTATGATATCAATTCTTCCCAAATTTATCTATAGATCCAATGCAATCACAATCAAATTTTCAGCAGATATTTCAGTAGAAATTGATAAGCCCATTCTAAAATTTATATGGAAATACAACTCAACTAGAATAGCCAAAACAACTTTGAAAAGGAAAATAAATTTGGAAGGCTTCCTGACTTCAAGATGTGTAAAGCTGTAGTACCCGGGATAGTGTGATACTGGCTTCAAGATAGCCATACAGATCATTGAAAGAGAATAGATTCCTACAAATATAAAAAACTGATTTTTTGACAAAGATGCAACAGTAATTCAATGGAAAAAGATTGTCTTTTCAACAAATGGTAATGAAAATTTGATCAATTTCTTGCACCATAAAAAAAACCTCAAAGTGGATCATAAATCTAAATGTCAAACCTAAAATTATAAAAGTTTTAAGAGAAAACCTATTTGTGACCTTAAGTTAGGCCAACATTTCTTAGATATGACATCAAAAGCATCATTTCTCAAAGGAAAAAATAAGTTGGACTTCATCAAAACAAAAAACTTCTGCTCTTCAAATAATACTTCTAAGGAAGTGGAAAGACAAGCCACAGACTGGGAGAGGATATTTGTCTAACTTATACCTAATGAAAGACTTCTATCCACAATATATAAAGAACTCTCAAAATTCAATAAGAAAACATACAACCCAAATAAAATATGGGCTAAAGATTTGAATAGACAATTTACCAAAGAAGATCAGTTCATTAAAAGCGCCCACATCATTAGTCATTAGGAAAATGCAAATTAAAATTATAGTGAGATACCACTACACACCTATTATAATGCCTAAAATTAATGGCACCGATCATACCAAATGTTGTTAAACATGTGGAGAAACTGGAGTTCTCACACACTGCTGGCCAGAAAGTCGAATGATACAACCACTTTGGAAAACACTTTGGCAGTTTCTTAAAAAGTTAAACACACATTTACCATATAATTCAGCCCTTTCCTTGCTAGTATTTACCTAAGAGAATATATATATTCTATCTTACATATCCATATAAAAACTTGTATAAGAATGTTCATAGCCATTTTATCTCTTACAGGCAAAAACTGGAAACAAATACCCACCTACAGGTTAATGGCTAAACAAGTTGTAGTATATCCATATAATGGAATAAGCAGAAATTAAAAGGAATGAACTATTGGAAATGCAACATTAATAAATTTTAAAATAACTGTTGTGAGTGAAAGTAGCCAGACCAAAATTAAACAAACAGAAAAAGAATACATGGTATATGATTCCTTTTATATAAAGCTCTAGAAAATGCAAATGAATCCAGAGTGATGGGAAGCAGGTAAGTGGTTACCAGGGAGCATGGCAAGCAGGAGAGCATGGAGGATGTCATTACAAGGGGCACAGGGAAACTTTTGCAGATGATGGATGGATACGTTCACTATCTGGATTGTGGTAATGTATTATAAGTCTATACAGATGTCAAAACATCGAAATGTACAATTTGATTATGTGCAGATTATCATACATTAACTATAACTTGAAGCTTTTAAAAGATAAATCAATCCACCTAACAGACCACAAGAATATATTTTATCACCTTGCCTTGACAACTACTGCCCTATGATGACGTGGAAGGCCAGATTTGAATTTAGATTTCCTAGACTCCTTGGATTTCCCACCTACCCACCTCTCCACCTTCATGACAGCTATTCCATGGCCACCACCTAAGCCTAGAGGTGAACATCCTAGCAGCCCATAACCTCAGGAGGGCAGGTTCAGGGAAGAAGTCTATGTAGGTTCTGGAAGTGTGATCAGAGACATTTGGGTCCAGAAGTCTCTTCAGTGGTGTGTGTCCTTTTGGGCTTGAGATTCCTTGCCTTGGGGACAGATGTGGTCAACAGGACAGAGGTGTCCTTTTAAAATATAGACCCAGGGTAAGAGAAACATTTGCTTGCATCTAAGAGGGACACTCCAAAGCATACATATGTTAAAGTCACTTCCATTTCAAAGAAAAGAACTTTCCTTACTCTATGTCTCCACTTTTCCCCTATTATTTACAGCCAAACTTCTTGAAAGTACTCTTACCCACTCTACTTCCACACTCCACCACCCTCCCTCATGCATTTTTGGCAGTCTGTCTTTAACCTCTGTCAATCTACCAAAATTCTTCCACACAAATCCACCATGACCTCCTAATTCTTACATGATATAAAAGAGTCTTAAGACAGTATCTTACTTTGCATTTCAGCCATATTTCACAGCGTTGATTATCCCCTGCTCACATTCTCCCTTACTTTGGCATCCATGATAGCCAAGGTTCCTGGCTCCTATCTGTCTTCTCCTCCCTGTCCTTTTTCTCCCCAAGAACACTTTGCTTCATGCAACCCTTGGAATGTTAGCAATACCAATTCCAAGCCCTGACATCAAGAGATCCCTCTTTATGAAGTCATGTCCATCCATGGTTTCAAATATTATCAGTATACTTACTCTCTTCTCCCTGGAAGACTTCAGTAACACCTTTACAGATCTGTTTCCAATCTCATGTTTTCTTCCAATCCCTCTTTCATTCCACTACTTTAATGATCTTTCTAAAATGTTGATTTCATCTTAAAATTTTGATGCTTTTCACTTCCATCGGTGTCACCATTTCTTCCTAGTCATGGTAGGTAGGTCTTTCTCCTTCAGTTCTCGGCTACCTTCCAGCTTAACCTCTCACCATTCACCTGTATTCTATGC
Source organism: Monodon monoceros (assembly GCF_005190385.1). Lineage (NCBI taxonomy): Eukaryota > Metazoa > Chordata > Mammalia > Artiodactyla > Monodontidae > Monodon > Monodon monoceros. Next base: position 40,771,276 of record NW_021703767.1, on the reverse strand, counting down.
ATAACATCTCCTCACCCAAAATATTTGCCCAAGCCTCTACCAGATATGGCTCTTTCACAGTTCAACTCCCCAACTCCTCAACTGTTCAGCATTACTTATATGAAACTTTGCCAATCCAACATTACCCATTTATACCAAATACAGATTTAGAAAATAACAATATTAAAAATAATAGTAGTAACTACTTTTTATTGAATGCTTATTATGTAGCTCACCTAATTATTACAAACACCCTATGAGATAAATAGTACTATTGCCCATATTCTATAACATGGAAAGTGAGATTTAGAAAGTTTAATAACTTAAATACAACTAAAAGATAGAGTTAAGATTTCAACTCAGGGCTATCTGACTCCTAAGTCTGATTTCTTTCCTTGGTCCTTCCATTATATAGAAGTATGTTTTAATAATAAATCTGATAAGAGTGTAGTTGAAATGCTTCATTATCACCTCTACTCCACTAAATTAAGAGGATCTTGAAAGCAAGGGCTTTCTATCCATCAGGATAGGCTAAGTTAAGCTGTGGTAGCAAGCTCTAAACTCTCAGTAGTTTAATACCTTCATCTTATTTGTCCAGCATTGGCCAGGAGAACAGCTCTGTTTGTGGTGGTCACTCAGGGACCCAGACTGACAGAGGTTCCCTCTTAACATATGCTTCCATGGTGGGGAAATGAGATCCAGCAGAGTCAAACATAGATAACTAAATAAAGTAATAAAGTTATATCTAATGGCAAGGAGATGAAGAAATGCAATTTAATCATACCATATACCTAGAAATAGAAAAATTGGAATGTTGAGAATAGCCCTAGTGGCTATCACAAATTTTATCTTTTTCATTTGTTTCAGTGCAAAATAACAGATTACTCAATAGGTGTAAGTTTGTTGAACAAATAAATAAATGAATGCCAGAGATAATGTGGGGCTGAAAAACTAGGAAAAAAGTTTAAGCTTAGTTCATCTAAGTAATATTCCCTAAATAAGGAACTATAAGAGAGGAAGCAGCATCCATACAGATAATAAAGGACAGTATTTCTCAGGAGAAAAAGTAGAGAAGTTTATCTTCATTTTCTTAAACAACAAGTAATGCAGGATTTCTTAAGAGACAATTAAGGGGAAATTATCCTGAAATAGAGCGTACTAGGCGGGGAAGATGGCGGAGTAGAAAGACCCTGAATGCACCTCCTCTCACAGTTACACCAAAATTACAACTATTTACAGAACACCTATTGATGAAAAAGGTCGGGACCTACCAGGATAAATCTTCTAAAACTAAAGATATAAAGAAGGAACCATAGCGTAGGAGGAACAGAGCTGATATATAGTCAGGACCCATATCCCCAGTGGGTGACCCACAAATGGGAGAATAATTACAATTGCAGACGTTCTCCTCAAGGAGTGAGAGGACCCGGCCCCACATCAGGCTCCCCAGCCTGGGAAGACGAACCCCTGGAACATTTGACTTTGAAGGCCATGGGGCTTACTTTGGGGCGAGACAGAGGGCTGTGGGAAATAGGGACTCCAACACAAAATTTCACAGGCTTCAGGAGCCAGGGCAGAAGTAATAACTTGAAAGAAGCCAGGGTCATACCTACCTGCTTGATCTTGGAGAGTCTCCCAAAGAGGCAGGAGGCAATTGGAATTCACTCTTGGGGACACAGACACTGACAGCAAGTATATTTGGGTGCTCGTTCTACCGCTAGCTTATTTCCCTCAGGACCCAGCTCTGCCCACGTCCGCCAGACTAAAGGCACAAGTACTGGGATGCCTCAGATCAAAAAACTAACTGGGCAGGGACACAGACAAACCCACTAGCAGACAGACACACCTTAGGATTCAGCTGTGTCCACAGCCACTCTTGGACATGACCCTGCCCACCAGAGGACCCAGGACCAGGCTCCAAACACCAGTGTGCAAGCATTAGACCAGCGACCCCCAAGGCCCTGTAGCCAGAGGCCCCAGGATCCAGCTCCACCCAACAGTGGGCAGGCACCAGCCCTAGAATCCCTGGCCCCACCCATCAGCAAGCTTGCTCTAGCCTCAGGACTACCCTCACCCACCAGTGAGATAACACGAATCCCAGGACAACCACAGCCTGCGGGCCCAGCCCATCCACCAGCAAGACAGCACTGGCCGTGGGACCCCCTGGGCCCTGGCCCTGACCACCAGCAGGCCAACACAAGCTTTGAGATACCCTGGACCTCCCAGCCCCAGCCGCTGTGTCAGTAACTGGCCCTACCCACCAGAGATCCAACACTAGCTCTGGGATCCATGAGCCCTGCAGTCAGACCCCAGGACATGGATCTGCCTGCCAGTGGGCCAGCACTAGCCCCAGGACCTGGCTTCACCCACCAGTGGGCGGGCACCAGCCCCGGGATCTCCTGGACCCCAACTTTGACCACAAGTAGGCCAGCACAACCCCCTGCTACCCTCCCAAGATTCTGCAACCAGCCACCTTGATTCATGGTGGACCCACCATGCAGCATCCGGCAGCCTCTGCACAAGGCAGAGCCTGGCAACCAACCGGACCAGGGGCTGGCCAAACTTACCAGACACCCACAATAGTCAGCCCACCACAACAGGAGGACACAAGCAGCCCACATAGGGGACACCCCTAGAGCATATAGCTCTACTGACCAGAGAGGAGTGCGCTGCTGGGACTCATAAGACGCCTCCTACAAAAGGCCACTTCTCCAAGGTCAGGAAACATAACCAACCTACCTGATACAAAGAAATAAAAACAGCAAAATGAGGGGACAGAAGAACACATTCCAAACGAAAGAACAAATAAAACCCCAGGAGAACAACTAAGTGAAGTGGAGATAGGCAATCTGCTGAAGAAATCTAAAAAATCACTTTCAGATTCAATGTTCTTTAAAAAAAGTTCTGATTGTCTAATTGTGGAGTATAAAAAGATTTTATTAAGTGTTAAACAGAAAAACTCAAATACATATTTCACATAATCCTATCATCCCTTTTCCTATAACCTACATACTCAAATATAAGGTAAATTTCTTTTTCACGAAGTGATCCCTTAAAAAAGCTTAAATCGGGCTTCCCTGGTGGCTCAGTGGTTGAGAGTCTGCCTGTCGATACAGGGGACACGAGTTCGTGCCCTGGTCCGGGAAGATCCCACATGCCGCGGAGCGGCTGGGTCCGTGAGCCATGGCCGCTGAGCCTGCGCGTCTGGAGCCTGTGCTCCACAACGGGAGAGGCCACAGCAGTGAGAGGCCCGCGTACTGCAAAAAAAAAAAAGAAAAAAAGCTTAAATCAAGCTTTTCAAAGGGTACTTTCTCAATTCCTTTGTCTTGAATAGCATTACGAGGATTGGGAAAAGACGTTAGCCCCAAATTTCCTTCATCAATGTTAGTTTTATGTGTGTGTATATTTAGATAGAAGATAGCTAGATTAATGATAGATAATATGACTGAAACTGTAAAAACTGGAATTGGAGAAAATTAACACATATTTAATAGTTTTTCCTGGAGTCTGGCCACATAATTCCAAGTGATGATATTGTGGTAAACAAGATCCCTTTTAAAAGCAAGATGATAAAAGGTCATATTGTGGCAATTAGCAATGATACTAAAAGTCTTAATGTTATATAAATGAATATTTATATCTTGGGATAAGGTTTCCAGTAACAGCATCATAAACAGATACACAAGAATAGATGATAAACTCTAAAAGAAGCAATGACTCAAAAGAATATCTCCAATGATGAAAAATTAATGACATCTCATGGAATGTGAGATTTTTTAAATTAACATTTTAAAATAAATTTAGTATTTGCAAAAATATGATTTTAAATAAGTTTTTGTAACTAAATAAATTGGCCTACTAATAAGGCAAATAAGAGCTAGCCTACATTTAGTGTTGTTTATATTAGGCATAAAAGTTTTAGCATATTATATTATTTGATGTGGGAAATGACTACATATTGTTAAGTGAAAAGTTTTTAATAACTAGCATATAATGTGATATTTTTGTAATAGGAAAATGTTTGTGCAAAACTACCTCTTGGTAAGATGTTGACCAACATATTGACTGTGGTTATCACTAGATGGTAGAATGAGATTAAGGGTAATTTTTTGCTTCATATTTTTCTCTCCATCCAAATTTTCTACAATAAACATTATATATATATATATATATATTTTTTTTTTTTTTTTTTTTTTTTTTTTTTTTGCGGAACGCGGGCCTCTCACTGTTGTGGCCTCTCCCATTGCGGAGCACAGGCTCTGGACGCGCAGGCTCAGCGGCCATGGCTCACGGGCCCAGCCGCTCCACGGCATGTGGGATCTTCCCGGACCAGGGCACGAACCCACGTCCCCTGCATCGGCAGGCGGACTCTCAACCACTGCGCCACCAGGGAAGCCCCCTAAACATAATAATTTTGATATTAGAAAAATAAAAGACAAGAAATCAACATCTTCTCTGAAGCCATGTCCACTTTGCACCTCATTATTTGATCTAAAATAACAGATCTATTTATCTAATAAGGTATCATTCATTTGTAGCATCGTACTCTGATTATATTACTTTTAATTTCCATCCCTATATTTTTTAATGTAGATGAGATTTATGTTACTTTAAATTGGTTATTAAAGAATAAGAAAAATCCTATATCGCTGTATATGTACAAATCATAAAACTACACTTAGTGAACCAAGCTAACCCAATGATCAACATTTCTTCATTTTTTTAATATTAGATAAGTAACTCAATTATAGTTCTTATTTTTGATTCATCGGAGTTAAAGGTATTCTTAGTCCTTAGATGAGAATTCAGAGTTTTGTGTTGAGTATTAGCAGGAGAAAGTATCTAACTACATCGCTATCCTGCTGCCCTGATGGAACCAGAAAATCGAGCTTTGTTCCCTTCCTTGGATACTGAAATTGTGATTGTGTTTGTCTGTTGGGGGAAAAGAGAGGAAGGCAAAAAAACAGAGAGCAGCAGATTCTTGTGAAAGCAGAAGGACCCAGAGCAGCAACCCTGGATAGTGAAGGGACACACTGATAATGGCTCCCTGGGTGTGTCTTCTGTTTTGAAATCTATAGCTCTGCATTGTCACTTAATGTCCTCTATGATTTCTTAATGTTTATTTTGATTCACTGTTGTAATTCATCTCCTAGAGAGGAAAGCTGAAGAAGGCTTGTCTGGTAAGATTTTCTATCAACATCTGGTGTTTACTAAAGCTCTGTGAAGTTTACTTTTTTTTTTTTTCTCATCTTTGAACTTAGTGTATTTGTTCCCTTAAGACCAACAATTTTATGGACATTGCAATAAAATAAAATATTTGTTCTGCAAATTTTCTCTTTTACCCATCTCATGTTTCTGCCCCTTGCCCATCCCAATAACCATGAAGACAGCCTCAGCAATTAATCCCTCAAGAAGGCATGTCAACTGAGCAACCAATCTATACTTTTGCTTTAGTCACTCTGAGTAATTCCTTATTTAGTCACTCTGAATAAGACCTGAGGAGATGAAGATCTTTATGAGGATTCAAAACCAGTTCAGAAAACGATTAGGGTATGAATCAAACCTGAATTGATATCTCAGAGACAGGGAAAAGGGAAAAAGGGAAAAAAGCATCACAGAGAATCTGGCCTTTAAAGAAAAGGGATGTGTTTAATGAGAAAGCTACCAGGTCATCCTAGGTTGGAGAAAGAGCATGAAGGCATGTATGTTGGGATGCAATGAACAATCCTCCTGGAGGAAGCTGTTTTTCGTACTGAAAATAAAGGTACTTTATGAAAGAAGATCTTATCACTAGCTTTATTAAGGAGTAGTGAGAAGAAGGTGCTTACGGATTATGGATAGTCCTCAAGGTCAGACTGAAAAGTATGGCTTATTTGGGGAATCTAAAAAAAAAAAAAAAAAGGATAAAAATGAACTTATTTACGAAACAGGAACAGACTCACAAACTTAGAGAATGAACTTATGGTTACCAGGGGGGAAGGATTGGGGGGAGGGATAGTTAGGGAGTTTGGGATTGACATGTACACACTGCTATATTTAAAATGGATAACCAACAAGGACCTACTGTATAGCACAGGAAACTCTGCTCAATATTCTGTAACAACATAATTGGGAAAAGAATATAAAAAAGAATAGATACATGTAAAAAAAAGTATGGCTTCATATAATGGACAATTAATACAAGCACACCTTGTTTTCTTGTGCTTTGCTTTATTGTGCTTCACAGATACTGAGTTTTTTACAAATTCAAAGTTTGTGGCAACACTGCATGAGCCAGTCTATCAGCACCATTTTTCCACCAGCCTTTGCTCACCTCATGTCTCTATGTCATATCTTGATAATTCTCACAATATTGCAAACTTTTTCATTCTTATTATATTTGTTATGGTGATCAGTGATCTTTAACGTTACTAGTGCAAAAAGACTGTGATTCACTGAAGGCTCAGATGATGGTTAGCACTTCTTAACAAAGTATTTTTTAATTAAGGTTATGTACATTGTTTTCTTAAACATGGTATTGCACCCTTAGTAGTCTACAGTATAGTACAACCATAACTTTTATCTTTTTTGAATTTTTGAATTTTATTTTATTTTTTTATACAGCAGGTTATTAGTTATCTATTTTATACGTATTAGTCTATATATGTCAGTCCCAATCTCCCAATTCATCCCACCACCACCACCATCCCCCCCGCCACTTTCCCCCCTTGGTGTCTGTACATTTGTTCTCTACATCTGTGTCTCTATTTCTGCCCTGCAAACAGTGCAAACATAACTTTTATATGCACTGAGAGACCAAAAAATCTGTGTGACTCCTTTTATTGTGATATTCACTTTATTGTGGTGGTCTGAAACTGAACCCACAATACCTTTGAGTTTTGCCTGCATCTATCACAATATTTTAAGAAATAATGTGTCATAATAAAATTACTATTTTTACATTGGATTGGTGATGAATTAGAGAATGGGAAGGGGAGACAAAGTTCAAGAAATCTCATTAGAAAGCTGTTGCAATAACCTGGCTATGGGGTAATGGAGCCTGGATTAGAGTGGTGATGATAATGGCGCAGAGAGTATGTTAAGAAAATAATTCATAAAATAAAAATAATAATCGATAACAGATAGAGTTACAGAAAGGCAAAATATATGAGGAGTTGAAGACGTTTCAAAGCATGAAAGAATTTTGGTACAAATGACAGAAATGGAAACAGTGGGATGGGACTTAACGTCACCGGATTTGTGCCAATTCATTTTATTCTAGCTAATTTTTGGTTCTTTAGGTAGCTACTAGCTATTCCTAAAAAGGATTTTGTTGTACTGACTTAGAAGAGATGAAAAAAAAAAAGACTTCCCTGGCCACTCATTTAAAAGAGAGTGTTTACACAAAGAAATACAAAAGGGTTTTCAGGAAATACTAAAATGGTATTTCCCTGCAGACAGTTGTATATTCCCACTATTCATTAGGTAGACCTGTCAAGACAAATATTACATTTTTTGTCTTATTTAGATGACATTACGATTCATCATATATTTCTAACGATTGTTTTCACTTAACTTGGAATAAAAAAACAAATATGTATATGTATTTTCCATAGTTTCTTCTGGCTCTACATACATAGCCTCTGAGTTTTAACAGTCCTTTTGAAGTCTAATTGGAATAGGCAATACACTGTGTTCACTGATATCATTTTGAAAGTGTCTGACCCATTATTACATAAAGATGAGCGTTTCATTTAATAAAGACTGAGAGTAACACAATTTGTTACACCATAATTAAAGATGGACACATCTGTTCCATTTTAATTCAAACCCCTTTGAACATAATTACATAAAGCTGCAAGAACAGAAATTCTCAGTCTTAGAATTTATTATCAAAAAAAATCATTCTGTCTATAGAAACTACATGGTCAAAGACAATTTGTAAAATGAAGTCAAATAGATGTCTCTCACTCTATATCAAAGCATGATATAAAGCTAAGACCCCAGATTAAAGTACTGTCCCCATATGAAAGCTTTAATTAGTTAAGGAAACCCAGGTGAAGGACAATTTTTATGGAAAGTACTAACATTCCATCCCTGTGGAGAGGTACTATCTTTATATATTCTCTCAGCCCACAGACACATAAAAAAAGGAGGGAACAAATACTAAGGGTAATTGAAAGAAAAACAAATACAGAAGACATTCAACATTTATGTGTTACCTTTAAACTTCCTACTAATTCTAAATTTTCATAGACCTTGCTTAAAACTAGTATATCCTCTTGGTAAGGGCCAAGCTATTATACCCAAAATAGTTTTTAGGTTAACAGTAATCAGATGTGTAAATAAATAAAGAGAGGTAAGGGAAACCTATGACTTCAGAATGAATTCTGAGAATTTAATAGCATAAGTTAAATGGCAAACCATGCACACAAATATTCCTGAAATGTAGGCTGTTAGTCTGTTTTATTTATGTTTCCATATCCTGAACATGGCTTAATGAGGAGATGCAATCAGGATTAGCTAAGCAGTGAGAACTTGGAGAGAACAGGGTGGCAGTAAGATTTATATAAATATTTGCAGAGGCTGGGAAGAGCAGATGCTCCTATAATCCAGACAATGTGTGTGCGCTTCATTTTAAAATAAAACAGTTGAAAGCCAAAATATAATTAATCAGAGGAAATGCTTTAATCAACATCTTCCAAATCCTTAAGCACTGCTGAAATGATTAAAGAAACATAAAAGAAATTAAAACATGATACTCAAAAGGAAACAAGAATTGGTCTATTCCTGACGTTCTCCTTTTATTTCAGATGTGTGATTGAGCATGTAATTAATACGCATTGCCAGTTGCTGCCAACTAGTGAAATTTCCTAGGAGTTTAAGGTACTAAATAAATCACCTAAGACTTACTGTATAATTACAATGTAGTAATGATAGCTCTCTCTTTTCATTAATAATTTAATATGAGAAATGTGTATGCTTACCCTTATTTCCTGTAGTTATAAACAGAGATCTTTCCAATGGAATAGGAGATAGCAAGTTTAAACGAGTGCCAATTTTATATTCATAGGTTACCCACAAAGATGAAAAAGAAGTTGCACATCAAGAAAAAAGTAAGTATATAAAATCCATGTAGATATCCAGTGTGGATCATATAGACCCAAAATAAGTGTGATTAACTTTAAACTAAGCTTTGGACTCTGTTTTTCTAAATTCAGGATCTCTCTTATATTATTTCTGTTGTTTTCTGCCCAAGATTTGATGAACTACTCAATATAAACCTATAATTATTACTAAAGCTCAGAGAAGAACAATTTAAACAGAGGATATTAAAACAACATCTCAAGAAAATAAAAAGCACATGCATTCATGGCAAGTTCAAAATATATCAATATTTAAAACTCAGAGCATTTGCCTTTTCCACAAACAAAATTTTGTTGGTGACAGGAATTATTTCATATATTCATATACAACACGAGGATATTATAAACAGTTTCTAAACATAAGATTAGCTCCTATAAATAGCTAACAGCTTATTACTATTAATTGCAAGGATACATTTTAAATAGAACTTGAGCTTGATTGTAATTTCTAGCAGAAATATTATTAATATCTACTAAAATTCTACCACAAAGTCTATAGCACTCGGAATTAGAAGTTGTGAAATCTTAAAAATTTAATCGTGCAAAAACATTGCCGAAATTATTATTACTGAAGTGCCATGGATCAGAATTTCTTATTATGTGCCCTCCTATAAATAAATCCTAATAATAGAAAGACTGACCTGAGAGATCCACTGTGAAATCTAGACTGGGAAAATGAAAGAAGCTATGTGACAATTTCTTCTGTGTTCTATCATTGTTATGGTAACTTTGAAGGGCACATACATTGTACTTATTTGCTTCTTACATACTACCTGTTTGATATTCTGTTTTAACAAAAGAACAAAATATCAAACAGCTAGTATATAACTGAAAAGAAGATATAAAGATTCTTGTCTCAGTCTCTAGATGGCTTTTGGCATTTGTTCAGTAATTTACGTGCAATGGTCCTTTGATTCCCAAATCGCCTACCCTGTGTAGTTCAGTGTAAGGTGAGTTTACTATTATTAAAATAGTCCACATTTTATTATCAGAAAATAATTCTGAGAAGTTACCCTATTGGATTTACATATCAATGTTATTCTTTATCAGATAGGGTTGTGTTACTCAGATTAATGATTTCACAGAGCAAACTCAGATAATGATTTGTAACCAAGCCCAATGATAATGCTTATTAAAATATGTCCGGGCTTCCCTGGTGGCGCAGTGGTTGAGAGTCCGCCTGCTGATGCAGGGGACACAGGTTCGGGCCCCGGTCCGGGAAGATTCCTCATGCCGCGGGGCAGGTGGGCCCGTGAGCCATGGCCGCTGAGCCTGCACGTCCGGAGCCTGTGCTCCGCAACCGGAGAGGCCACAACAGTGAGAGGCCCGCATACCACAAAAAAAAAAAAAAAAAAAAAAAAAAAGAATATGTCCACTTCTGTCAACAGACTCACTGGAGAGATAAGAAGCAGAGAGTAGTCACAAAAATGTTCTTCTTATTCTGTCTCCTTTTTCTCCTTTCTTAGCACACCACAGAAAGGGACATAGAGTTTAATTATTGTGGGTTTTGTATATCATTATCACCATATACCAAGTTTATCACTTGTCATAAGGAAATCAGAAATTAAGTCCTGGTGTGGATGTTGAGACTGAGACCCAATATCTGGAGAGCTGAGTCACGTCTCTGCCATTATGTTGCATGGTAATCACCTGCATGGGCTGTGTCTATAAGATGAGTTTGGTATAAGGACATGCCACCCCAGGGCACTTGTACCCTGGGCATTGTCTGCAGCAAGCCAAGACATAAATGTAACTATATATGAAAATCACACATAAATCTGGAACTGCGCTGTCTGATAAGGTATGCCCTAGCCACATATGGCTATTAAAATATAAAGAAACCAATAGTAAATAAAATTTAAGAAGATGGCAGAGTGGGAAGATGCAGAGTTCATGTCTACCCAGGACTAGGGTGCCTGCCGGATGCTGGTGGGGGACCTCGATGTCCAAGGAGATGGGAGGAACCCCCCAAGCAAACCGGTAGGAAATGGGGGAACTGAGGGGGGAGGAGAAGTGGAGTCTGGACAGGGCTGGTGCCCCTGAAGGGTGGCTGAGGCGGGGAGGGTTTCCCATGGCTGGAGGGACCCTCAGGGGCTCGGATCGGGGGGGGAGCGAGCCTAACGTTTCCCCTGCCCAATCGTCCCAGGAAGTCTGCCCAGCTCTCGGGGAAACTCCTACAACCCTCAGAGGCCCCCTCCAGGACACGTTGGTCCTGAGGGCATAGGAGGGAGGCTGGAGGAGAACAGGAGAGGCAGGCAGGAGGGCTCTCCAGGACCAGAGGAGCAGGAGAGGAGCAGAGGGTGTTTGCCTGGCTCTCTAGAGCCCCAGAAACCTGCTGAGCTCCCAGTCCAGATTCCCTGACGTCCAAGGCCCCCTCCAGGCCACATTGGTACAGGGGGCATGCAAGGAAGGCCAGGAGAGAATAGGAAAGGCAGGCGGGAGGGACCCTCCAGGACTGGAGGAGTGGGAGAGGAGCAGAGGGCATTTTCCCCGCCCACTTGGGCCCAGGAAACCTGCTGGGCTCCCAGGCTGGAATCCCCCCTGCTGAGACCAGAGACACGCAGGGGCCCCTTCTGTTCTGTTGAATCTAAGCCCCACCCCCCACACTCCTCAGGGCCTTTTCCAGCCCTGTGGGTCCTAAGCATAGACCCCACCCACTGCCCAAACCCCACCCCTGCCTAGGCCCTGCCCTCCACAGCCAAGACCTTTTCCACCTTTTTTTTTTCTTCTCCTCTTTTTTACTATTGTGGTTCTGTTTTATCTTCTGGTTGTTGTTTCATCTATATTTTTATTTTTATATTCTTTCTAACATATCTGTCAGTTTCCTGGTCTAATTTTATTTTTTACTCTTTGTTATTTATTTATTTTTTTCCCACCCTGTTCAGCTTGTGGGATCTTGGTTCACAAGCCAGGGGTCAAGCCAAAGCTCCTGTGGTAGAAGCTCTGAATCCAAACCGCTGGACTAACAGAGAACCTCAGAAACCAGGGAATATTCATTGGAGTGAAGTCTCCAGGAGGTCCTCATCTTGTCACCAAGACCCAACTCTACCCAAGAGCCTACCAACTCCATTGTTGGAAGCCTCAGACCAAACAACCAGTAAGACAGGAACACAATCCTACCCATCAAAAAAAAAAAAAAAAAAAAATGAGACAGCAGAAAAATATGTCACAGATGAAGGAGCAAGGTAAAAACATACAAGACTAAATAAATGAAGAGGAAATAAGCATTCTACCCGAAAAAAACCTCAGAGTAATGATAGTAAACATGATCCAGAATCTCGGAAATAGAATGGAGGCATGGACAGAGAAAATACAGGAAATATTTAACAAAGATTTAGAAGAACTAAAGAAAAAACAAACAGAGATGAACAACACAATAACTGAAATGAAAAATACACTAGAAGGAAACAATAACAGAATAAATGAGGCAGAAGAATGAATAAGTGAGCTGGAAGACAAAATGGTGGAAATAACTGTCGAGGAGAAGAATACAGAAAAAAGAATGAAAAGAATTGAAGACAATCTCAAAGACCTCTGGGACAACACTAAACACACAAACATTCAAATTATAGGGGTCCCAGAAAAAGAAGAGAAAAAGGCAGGGTCTGAGATGATATTTGAAGAGATTATAGTGGAAAACTTCCCTAACATGGGAAAGGAAATAGTCACCCAAGTCCAGGAAACTCAGAGAGTGCCATACAGAAAAAACCCTAGGAGAAACACACCAAGACACATATTAATCAAACTAACAAAAATTAAATTCAAAGAAAAAAATATTAAAAGCAGCAAGGGAAAAACAAAAAATAACATACAAAGGAATCCCCATAAGGTTATCAGCTGATTTTTCAGCAGAAACTCTGCAGGCCAGAGGGAGTAGCAGGATATACTTAAAGTGTTGAAAGAGAAAAGCCTACAACCAAGATTACTCTATGCAGCAAGGATCTCATTCAGATTCAACAGAGAAATCAAAAGCTTTCCAGACAAGCAAAAGCTAAGAAAATTTGGCAACTCCAAACCAGTTTTACAACAAATGCTAAAGAAACTTCTCTAGGCGGGAAACACAAGAGAAGAAAAAGACCCACAATAACAAACCCAAAACAATTAAGAAAATGGTAATAGGAACATACATATCGATAATAACCTTGAAAGTAAATGGATTAAATGCCCCAACCAAAAGACATAGACTGGCTGAATGGATACAAAAACAAGACCCATATATATGCTGTATACAGAGATGCACTTCAGACCTAGGGACACATACAGAGGGAAAGTGAAGGGATAGAAAAAGTTATTCCATGCAAATGGAAGTCAAAAGAAAGCTGGAGTAGCAATGCTCATGTCAGATAAAATAGACTTTAATTTAAAGACTGTTACAAGAGATAAGGAAGGACACTACATAATGATCAATGGATCAATCCAAGAAGAAGATATAACAATTATAAACATTTATGCAACCAAAATATGAGCACCTCAATACAGAAGGCAAATGCTAACAACCATAAAAGGGGAAACTGACAGTAACTCAATAATAGTAGGGGACTTTAACACCCCACTTACACCAGTGGACAGATCATCCAAACAGGAAATAAATAAGGAAACACAAGCTTTAAATGACACAATAGACCAGATAGACTTAATTGATATTTATAGAACATTCCACCCACAAGTGGCAGAATCAACTTTCTTCTCAAGTGCACATGGAACATTCTCCAGGATAGATCACATCTTGGGTCACAAATCAAGCCTTGGAAAATTTAAGAAAATTGAAGTCATATCAAGCGTCTTTTCTAACCACAAAACTATGAGATTGGAAATCAATTAAAGGAAAAACACCATAAAAAAACGCGAATACATGGAGGCTAAACAGTGCACTACTAAATAACCAAGAGATCACTGAAGAAATCAAATAAGAAATAAAAAAATGCATAGAAAAAAATGACAGTGACAACACGACTACCCAAAACCTATGGGATGCAGCAAAAACAGTTCTAAGAGGGAAGTTTAGAGCAATTCAATCTCACCTCAAGAAACAAGAAAAATCTCAAATAAACAATCTAACCCTACACCTAAAGCAACTAGAAAAAGAAGAACAAAGAAAACCAAAAGTCAGTAGGAGGAAAGAAATCATAAAGATCAGACCAGAAATAAATGAAATGGAAATGAAGAAAACAATAGCAAAGATCAAAAAAACTAAAAGCTGGTTCTTTGAGAAGATAAACAAAATTGATAAACCCTTAGCCAGACTCATCAAGGACAAAAGGAAGGGGATGCAAATCAATAAAATGATAAAGGAGAAATCACAACTAACACCACAGAAATACAAAGGATTACAAGAAACTACTATAAACAACTATATGCCAATAAAATGGACAACCACGAAGATATGGACAAATTCTCACAAAGGTACAATTTTCCAAGACTGAATCAGGAAGAATTAGAAAATATAAACAGACCTAACACAAGTAATGAAATTTAAACTGTAATTTAAAATCTTCCAACAAACAAAAGTCCAGGACCTGATGGCTTCACAGGCGAATTCTATCAAACATTTAGAGAAGAGTTAACATCTATCCTTCTGAAACTTTTCCAAAAAATTGCAGAGGGAGGAACACTCCCAAATTCATTCTATGAAGCCACCATCACCCTGATACCAAAACTAGAAAAAAATATTACAAAAAAAGAAAATTATAGACCAATATCACTGATGAACATAGATGCAAAATCCTTAACAAAATACTAGCAAACAGAATCCAACAACATATTAAAAGGATCATACACCATGATCAAGTGGGATTTATCCCAGGGACACAAGGATTCTTCAGTATATGCAAATCGATCAATGTGATAAACCATATGAACATATTATGGAATAAAAACCATATGATCATCTCCATAGATGCAAAAAAGCTTTTGACAAAATTCAACACCCATTTATGATAAAAACTCTCCAGAAAATGGGCATAGAGGGAACCTACCTCAACATAATAAAGACAATATATGACAAACCCACAGCAAACATCATACTCAATGGAGAAAAACTGAAAGCATTTCCACTAAGATCAGGAATGAGACAAGGATGTCCACTCTCGCCACTCTTATTCAACATAGTTTTGGAAGTCCTAGCTACGGCAATCATAGAAGAAAAAGAAATTTAAAAATCCAAATTGGAAAAGAAGAATTAAAGCTGCCACTGTTTGCAGATGACATGATACTGTACATAGACAATCCTAAAGATGCTACCAGAAAACTACTAGAACTAATCAATGAATTTGGTAAGGTTGCAGGATACAAAATTAATGCACAGAAATCTCTGGCATTCCTATGCACTAACAATGAAAAATCACACAGAGAAATTAGGGAAACAATCCCATTTACTACTGCAACAGAATGAATAAAATACCTAGGAATAAACCTACCTAAGGAGGTGAAAGACTTGTATTCAGAAAACTATAAAACACTGAGGAAAGAAATCAAAGATGACATAAACAGATGGAGAGTTATACCATGTCCTTGGATTGGAAGAATCAATATTGTGAAAATGATGATACCACCCAAAGCAATCTACAGATTCAATGCAATCCCTATCAAACTACTTGTGGCATTCTTCACAGAATAAGAACAAAAAATTTTACAATTCATATGGAAACACAAAAGACCACGAAGAGCCAGAGCAATCTTGAGAAAGAAAAATGGAGCTGGAGGAATCAGGCTCCCCGACTTTAAACTATACTACAAAGCTACAGTAATCAGGACAGTATGGTACTGGCACAGAAACAGAAACATAGATCAATGGAACAAGATAGAAAGCCCAGAGATAAACCTGAGCACATATAATCACCTAATTTATGACAAAGGAGGCAAGAACATACAATGGAGGAAAGGCAGCCTCTTCAATAAATGGTGCTGGGAAAACTGGACAGTTACATGTAAAAGAATGAAATTAGAACACTGCCTAACACCATACACAAAAATAAACTCCAAATGGATTAAAGAGCAAAATGTAAGTCCAGACACTATAAAACTCTTAGAGGAAAACATAGGAAAAACACTCTTTGACATAAACCACAGAAAGATCTTTTTTGACCCACCTCCTAGAGTAATGAAAATAAAAACAAAAATAAACAAATGGGACCTAATTAAACTTAAAAGCTTTTGCACAGCAAAGGAAACCATAAACAAGATGAAAAGACAACCCTCCGAATGGGAGAAAATACTTGCAAATGAAACAATGGACAAAGGATTAATCTCCAAAATACACAAACAGCTCATGGAGCTCACTATCAAAAAAACAAAAAACCCAATTAAAAAATGGGCAGAAGGCCTAAATGGACATTTCACCAAAGAAGACATACAGATGGCCAAGAGGCACATGAAAAGATTCTCAACATCACTAATTATTACAGAAATGCAAATCAAAACTACAATGAGATATCACCTCACACCAGTCAGAAAGGCCATTATCAAAAAATCGAGAAACAATAAATGCTGGAAAGTGTGTGGTGAAAAGGAAACCCTCCTGCACTGTTGGTGGGAATGAAAATTGATACAACCAATATGGAGAACAGTATGGAGGTTCCTTAAAAAACTAGAAATAGAACTACCATATGACCCAGCAATCCCTCTACTGGGCATATACCCTGAGAAAACGATAATTCAAAAAGAGACATGTACCACAATGTTCATTGCAGCACTATTTACAACAGCCAGGACATGGAAGCAACCTAAATGTCCATCAACAGATGAGTGGATAAAGAAGGTGTGGCACATATATACAATGGAATATTACTCAGCCATAAAAAGAAATGAAACTGAGTTATTTGTGGTGAGGTGGATGGACCTAGAGTCTGTCATACAGAGTGAGGTAAGTCAGAAAGAGAAAAACAAATACCCTATGCTAATGCATATATATGGAATCTAAAATAAATAGAAAATCGTAATGATGAACCTAGTGGCAGGGCAGGAATAAAGACATAGACATAGAGAATGGACTTGAGGACACCAGGCACAGGGGGAAGCTGGAGCAAAGTGAGAGTAGCATCAACATATATACACTACCAAATGTAAAATAGATAGCTAGTGGCAAGCAGCAGCATAGCACAGGGAGATCAGCTCGGTGCTTTGCGATGACCTAGAGGGGTGGGATAGGGAAGGTGAAAGGGAGGCTCAAGAGGGAGGGGGTATGGGGATACATGTATCATACGGCTGATTCACTTTGTTGTACAACAAAAACTAACACAGCCTTGTAATGCAATTATACTCCAATAAAGATGTATTTTAAATTTTTAAAATTCCATTTCTCAGTCATAGAAGCCAAATTTCAAGTGCTCATAGCCCCATGTGGCTAGTGGCTACCCTTAAGAAAGAAAATTCTTCATAAATGATTATGCTGTATCCATTAGTTTTTGGAACTTGGCACAATACACACCAAAATGACCAATATGCAAAATTATCGACCTGTTTCCAATAACAAATGGAGGTAGCAGTGTCATTTGTATATTTTTTGTTCTTTTTAACCATGGTTCTAACCCTCTCGTTTTCCCTGTGGAGCAAGACATATGCAAATGACTTTCCTTCCTTTTTAATAAAAAAAGTTCTGAGTATATACATGCTCCTCAATAGTAAGGCATGCCTTACTGGTCATGCAGAACTCACAAATCATATACCCATATAATATTATAGCAAAGATTTATTTCAAAGATTATTTACTATGGCATATTAGTTGCTGATACTCAAAAAAAAAAAGACACGCATATACACAAACACACCACAAACCTCTTTTCAAATAAAAACTATGAAACAAAAACTAACACCCAAAATAACATATTCATACTAGTATATAGGCAAGCAATCTGAGAATGATCTAAAGCCTAGTGGCTTAGATTTAATAATACCTACTTAATGACATATGATTTTATATAATCCTCTATTTATTAAGAAAGAGAATACAATGAATTCAAATGTTAATATATGAGTAATTATAGAACATCAGCATTGTTTTCAAACATTCTAAAATGTATACATTCACAAATGTTACTCAACCAGTTACTTTTCAGAAAAATGAATTGCCTTTAAAGTCTCTGAAATATTCTTATGGATAACATTAGTGGTGTCTGATCTTAATTGAGTATATTTTTGTTTTCAAAAATAATTTAATGTCATCTAAAGCCAAACCTGGGTCATAATTTCTGACTATAATCAAAATGAAACTGAAAAATAATACTGTGAGAATAATACTAATGAGGTAGCATTTATTGGACGGCCATGAAATATCAAGAGGTGTTGAGTATTTAACATAATTATTCTAGTCTTGATAATTATTGCACCATCTTACAGATGAGGAAACAGTTGTTCATAGAAGCTTCATATCTTGCTTATTGTAACATGGCAGGCACATTGCAGAGCAAGGGTTCAGACTCAGATATATCTAGCTAGTGCAAATCTGGGATACTAAGGTTAATTCTCAATGAGAAATTCCAAAAATTGTTTTTTTTAATTTATAATTGTTATTACTCCCACAACTTCAGTTATAACAACTTATATCATAATCCAGATCAATATCTAATATATATTTTATGATGTCATTTTTTAAAGGAAAGTAAGCTATGAACAAATTTATTCCTCCAAATACATATTGATTAGTTTTAATGTAGAAAATTAATAAATCCCTTCAGTAAAAGCCTTCAAATATTTATTTACTTATTTTAATTATTTGTTGTAAATAAATATTAAATCATTTGGTATAGTTTCCTTAAATTAACATGGATACTTTCATTTTAATTGAAAATTAACATGGATACTTTCATTTTAATTGAAAAGTAAATATGTCCATATAAATGTGCAATGTGAAAAAAATAGGAAAAATCATGTGGCTGTATAAATTTTAGTATGTTTACAAAAGACTAACAAAATTTGATATAAAGTGCTAAATTTACAAACATTGATTCCAATATTTTAGTTTATGAAGTTAGTATATAGCTTTCAAATATAACTTAGAATGATTATCCTATATACAGTTCAATGAGACAAAGGCTCATATAAATATCATGTACCATTGAACACTATCAATTAAGTACATAAACCTAAGATAAAGCTGTTCAGATGGCATACTAGACAAAGTGGAATTATTACAGAGAGTTTGTATCAATTAAGAAAGTTCAAGCAGTTATTTAAATACTTGAGGCTATCCATTAGCTTTCAAAGCTGAAAAAAATCACCAAAATGTAATTATTTCCAGCTTGGTGATTGACACTTAGGTTTATAAGAGGTTAAGAAAGCCCCACAGGTCATGACTGAACAAATAGCTCCTGATCACAGAACCACTGATATCTTAAGAGAACAAGATTATAGAGAAGAGATCTTGGTATTTAAGAATGTCTCTGCAGTTTTTAAAAAGTAAGAAGATTTGAAATAGCAACTATTAATTGAGAAACAATACCAATGAATCAGCATAAAGTATATTATTTGGGAACAAGTCAGTTAGTTTACAACAATGTGTGCATTAAACCACATGCAACTTTTTAAAAAAATGGTGGTTGCTATAAACCTTAAGTTCAGTCTCAGAAGCAATGTTAACAAGTACATTCCCTCTTACTTAGAGGTTTTCTTTCTATAGATGTCTTAACCCATTTAATCATGCTCCAAAATACTACTGCATGGCAGGCAATTAAGACTCTGTAAGTATTCAGAATGTACATCTGTGTACCCATTTCTTTTGAGACAAGAAAAGAAAATTACTTAGCTGTAATTCTTACTCTCGATGAATTGTAATTACAATGATTCTAAGCCTTTTGAACTCAAGTGCTTCCCTAGTCCATCTAAGTTAAAAATCCCATCCAGTGAATTTTAAACCATTCAGTGTCCTCACAAATAGGTGAATGCACCTCCAATTCTTAAAGTCCAGCATGTACCTAAAATTACGAGCTTTACATTTCAGAATAGGCAGGATGGAGACAGTTATAATGATGACCCAGAAGATCAAGAGGAAAAGTTTTTTAAAAATTTACTTCAGTAGATCTAAATAAAGTGTCTCTCCACTCAAAGAAACAACCATAAGTTCTCACCACCATAATTGGGAGCTGTTCTGGTTAACATCCTTTTATCTCAAAATTATACGGTTCATCAATGTTCAAAGATTTACAAAGAGTACTGAATTTATGCTGAAAATAATTTAACTATGGATAATTCAGAATTTCCTTCAGCATTTTTTCCCTGCCTTGTGCATCATCGTTAAACACGTAAGTCATTATTGTGCAGTCTTGTAGGTGCAGAATATATAGGAAATGGAGTTTTCCTATATGTACTTTAAAATATATGTGGGAATAAATCTGCTTTTAGTTTACTTAATGGACATTTATCTGCTGATCATGAAATCAAAAATCTGATGCAAAACATATTCACTGACATTTTTTAGATGTTGGGTTTGCAGATCAACAAGGCTTCAGTGTATACAGAAATAATAGCCCACATGTGCACACATGGGCATGCGTGCGCACAGACACACACAATCTTGTACAGCACAAAAAGACTTTAACATGCCCTTAAAGATATAAGCAGCCATGTAGCCAAGAACTCACCAACACACTCTAGCTGCTGAAACTTCCTTCTCATCACTATAGTTGTAGTGAATCCTGGGTCTTCATTTAATTTTCACTGGTGAGGAAATAAATGTCCAGGATCTCCATTACCCCATTGCTTGAATCCTTGGTATCATGAAAACCTTGATGTCCTACCCTTACTACTGGAAGATGAGGGTGGGGATTGTGACTAGGGGGCTGTGTTTCCACTCCCACCTTCAGGCTCACTTCATAATGGGAGATGTGTTCCAGAATCTTGGGTTGGAAATTAGAATTGTTTTCCCATAGAAATAAAAGTCTGAATAATTAAAGCTTTCCAGATAATTAGTATTATAATTCGGCTACTTTATATGATTTTGTGGTCTTGCCAGGATAAACTACTCATATAATGTCAATATTATTAGAAAAATACACTTGGAGTTTTAAAATAACTGAAAATCAATTTTTGAAATATATGCTGTCCATAATTTGGGAAATGTTGGTAAATTAAGAAAACAAAGGAAGAAATCAAAGTTAGCACTCTGTAAAATCATAGATTTTACATAATTTTTAGTGGACACACTTTTCAAATATTTTGCATTGACAAATGATCAAATTATAAATAGTAAAATCTAGGGAGTAGAGAGATTTGACCAATATAAAGGAGATATGAGAATTCAAGTCTTATATTCATGTGTTGATTTTTTATTCTAATTCAACTGACTGGATTTTTTTGTTTTTATTTTCTATGGGCCTGGTAACACTGGATAAATATCTTTCTTTGTATCTAAAATATCACATTTGTTTTACTTTTTACTAGATTATGCTAAGTAGCATATTTGCAGAACAAAAGAAACTTTCTTTGACCCCATTCTTCACATTAACTACCATTCAATTTCTTTCCTTCCTATACAGCAAAACTCTGTGAAAGAGTTGCCTTTACTTACAACTTCCAGTTTCTTTCATCTCATCTCTCTTAAACCTACTCCAATCAAACCTGAAGCTCACCTTTCTACCAAACCTTTCCTGTCAAGATTATTACTGATGTCCTTGTTCAATCCAATGGTTAGTTTTCTGCCCTTGCTTGACAGGATAGTAGCATTTGACACAGATGAGCATTCCCTCTTTATTGATACGTTTTCCAGGATACCTCCCACTCAGTTTTTGTTTTATCTCTCTTAACACTTCACCTAATTTCTTGGTTCCTCTTCTCAATCTGCTTCCTTAGGGATCTTATGTAGTTCCAGGACTTTATGTTAGTACTTTGAAGACTTTGTTACATCATCTTGTGATGTCTATAATTTCTGATTAGAAGTTTGTGATTTTTATGTATTATCATTCTCCTATAGGTAAGAACTCATTTTTCTCTTGCTACTTTCAAGATATTCTCTTTACCTTTGGTTTTTCAGAAGTTTGACAATGATGTGACCAGACATAGTTTGAGTTATATTTACCTTCATCTGAGTTTGCTTAGCTTCTTGAATCTGTAGTATTCTTTCATCAAATTGGAAAATTTTTCATTTTTTTTCTTCAAATACTTTTCCTGGATTATTCTCTTTCTTCTCTTCTGGACTCCAATTACAGTTATGTTAGACATTTTGGTATTGCCCACAGATTCTAAATACCTGTTCAAAGTTCTGAATCTTTGTTTTTTGCTTTTTCAGATTGGATAACTTCTACAGATCTTTCTTCAAGTTCACTGACTCTTTCCCTTGTCATCTCCATTCTGCTTTTAACACCATCCAGGGAATTCTTTAATACAGATACTGTGTTTTTCGGTTCTAGAATTTTCACTGGATTCTTTTTTTAAGTTTTCTGTTTTTCTGATGAGAAATATATTTTTATTTATGATAACCATCTTTACCTTATTGGGCACAGTTAAAATAGCAACTTTAAAATCCTTGTCTGCTAATTTCAACATCTGCATTATCTCAGAGTTGGCCTCCATTGTTATTTCTCTTTAGAATGATCACATTTTCCTGATTCTTCATATGTTGAGCAATTTCAGATTATAGTCAGAGCACTGTAAATGGTATGTTGTAGAGAAGAGTCTCTATTTTATGTATATAAAATATTCTCTCTTATTCTTTCAGAGAGTGGAATATTTGTTTAATCAGATAGTCAATTTAATTGGACTCAAACTACAAACTGTCTCACCAGAGGTAGCTTAAATATCAGTTCACTTCTCTTGGCCTTAACTGAAATCTTTCTCAATCATGTATGGTTCAAGTGTCAGCAAGAGTCTGATAGAGTTTATACACAGAGAGTAGGGCCCCCTCTCTCTGGCTCTTTGTTTCCCCATTACTTTGTACTCTCTGTGGTTGCCCAAAATTCTATCTACTGATTCTTCAGGACAGAGAAACTTAAGCTTTTCTATTGCAGTTTAAAACATTCCTTGCAGAAACTACTGAAGATGCACTCAAGATAAAATTTGTAGAAAATGGGGATCTTGCTCAATGCCAATTACTTCTTACAAGTTTCAATTTTCCTTCATAATCTGCCTGTTTGGGTAGCTTCTTAGTACCTTTGAATAGTTCTTTTAGATATTTTATTTAGAATTTATTGTTGTTATTTGCAAGATGAAGGTCTGTTAGATTACTCAAACATACAAATGGAGAACCAGCCCTCAATTCAGCCTCTTGAACTTAAATACTATCTGTATGCCTAAAACTCCTTAACTTATATCTCCAATCAAGATCTTCCTTATGTATCAAACTGCATGCTCAACATTCCAACTGGCTGTGAGATAGACATCTCAAACTTAATATATCTAAGATCAATCTCCTGATATTTCCTCCAACTCCAAACGTGTCTATCAGGCAACCTTCTCCATCTCAACTACATCCTTCCAGTAACTCAACACAGAAAACTTTGTAGTTCTCTTGACTCCTCCCTTTCTCTCATATCCTTCATCCAATACAGTAGGAAATCCTATTAACTCCACCTTTAAAATATGTTCATAATTGAATCACTTGTGCTCACCTTCACAATGGCCACTGTCATCCCTTGCCTGGATTGCAGCAATAACGTTCTAACTGCTCCTGTTGTAACTACCCTTGTCCCTTCGGTCTGTATTTACCACAGTAGGCAGAACAAGCCTTTAAAGAGGCAAATCAGATCACTTTACTCCTCAATACTGAAGTGGAGTCCTGTTTTACTCAAAATAAAAGCCAAATTCTGTAAAATGAGCTGTAAGTCCCAATGATCTGATCTCCACTACCTCTCTAACCTCTTCTCTTACTTTTGCCATTACTTTTGCCAAAAGCCTTACACTTTTGCCATTTCTAGGACTTTTGCTCAAGTTTTTGCCTCTCGCTGAACCCTCTTCCCCAGAATATCAGGTTAGCTAACCTCCTCACCTCTATCAAATGTCTGTGTAAATCTTATCTTCAAAATGAGACCTACTTTGACCATTCTATTTAATACTGCAACTACCTCACCCATCCCACTCTTGCAGTCATTTTTGTCTGTGTCAACCTGCAAGAATGAAGCTCACTGTGGGCATATATCTCTGCCCCCAGGGTATCTCAAGTATCTAGAACACTGGCTGGCACATAGTAATTGTTCAATAAACATATGTTGAATAATAAATGTCAAGCCCAATCTTGCCTAATGTCAGAAAACAGAATCTTAGTCATTTCCTGCTATCCTTTGTCATTTCAGGTTTAAGTGTAATTCATTCAAAATTTCCCTTCCTCTTCTTTCTCCTCAACCTGGTACATAATTTTCCGGGGGCTTATATGGAGGAGAGGGAGTCCAGGAGGGCATGTCTGGCCTGTGGCTGCCTTCTGTACTACACAGTGATCTGTTGAGATGGCCCCTGCCTCTCCGGGCCTCTGCTCCTGCATCCATCCACACTGCAACTCTCTGAGAATCAGTCATTACTCCATGGTCTTCAGTAGCATCAAACAACCAAAACTGAGAAGGCACTTTTATGGTTAGTTTTTTTTTTCAGCCAATTTTGCACCCTCTTTGAATGCTGTTGGGAAAATTAAACTATTTTCACATGCTTCTCTGGAATCGCCCAAAATCTTTATCAAGACTTTGTCTTAGATACCACAAAAATCCATAAGAACTCACACCCTTATCAATATGGGAAATATCTTCAAGAGTAGAGCCTGCTGACATCGTAGAACTAGCACCCTCTATCTTTTGGATATCCAAACTTATCTTGGGGGTTTTTATCAGTATTCTTCCTCCTGTTTTGAAATAACCATGGATAGGGAAGAGAAGCAGAGCATGGGCCCAGCCCTAAGCAGTTTTAACTATCTTGCTTCCTCTCCTTTTCTAGTCCCCTCTACAGTTCAGAGGAGCTCATGGCGGGTGGGGGGGGGGGGGAGTTTGGACCTGGATAACAAATATTCTTCCTAAACACTTCCTTCTTGCATAGGAAATAAAGCTTTTGAGTTTAAAGCCAAGGATTTGCTGCCTTTTCTTTTTTTCCCCCAGTCCTCCAAATGATAACATCTGATGACTAATTTCTGGATGTCTGCAATGGAATAAAAGGTCTCAAAGCCCAAGAAAAGCAAATCAAAGTTTAAATGTGGGGAATGAGGTCAGGCAGAAAAGGGAGGAAGTGATGGTGAGGATATTTCAGTCAACACTTCAATATGTCCCAAATATTAGTTCTAATCTTTATCACTTGAAGAATTTATTATACCTGAGTTAGCCTTTTGTTGAAAAATAACCATGTAGCAAAAAGAATAAAAGATGAGAAAATGTAATTAATCTTTTCTCACAAGACAGATTTCCATAGTAATGTTGAAGTTACCCAGTGTTTTCACGAAACTAAAAAAAAATACACTAGCTCTGAGGTTTGATGTACTAAGAAAAAATCAAATGGGATAAACGTGGGAATGTCTCCCTCTCTGAGCCTAAGTATGGTTTAGAGATTCAGGCACACAAAGTGAAGAAAGAAAAAGAATTATCCTCCTTTGACATATAGTATTGAGAAACAACCTGACTTAACATATTAGCATCAAATAAAGCCAGAATCTAAATGAAGAAATTCTTTGCCTTAATGAAGGTCATATGTAAGCATACAGAGAATACCACACTAGCTTTAAAAGGAAACTCGGGAAATTAACTTCCACACATGATTAACTTTGAGGTTTTTAGAGGAAAGTAACTGCCTATATCCCGAGTAATATTATTTAAAATTTAGTTTCTTGTATAATTAATGAACAATTGAAAGTGATTACCTTTTTATTGCAAGTGAGTAAATTTTTTTGAAAAGTTAAATCCTCAGGATATTTATATAGGTTTTTCCCTTCACCAGGCACAATCTCCCCAGCCTGGGTTCTGTCTCAGCTGAAACAGCAGAGAGACCTTCTTGGATGCCCTGCTCACGAAGGTCAATTCAAACTCATTTCTATTATTCACTAACTCTAAAGTCGTTTATATAATTTTATAAATTATATATTTGTTTATGTATTTATTCCTTTATCATCTGCTTTCTACATCAGATTATAAACTCCACAAAACAAGCTGTCTTTCTTAATTCTTCCAAGTATATTCATCATTTAGCAAGATGCTGAGTACAGAGCAGGTAATTAAATGTTTGCTAAATGAGTAAAAGACAAAAGAAAGAAAATATACAGTTAATTGCTCTGAGAATTTTTTAATTGATTCGTAGTTTTCTGAATGACAAATATACTAATACTCATTAAATGTAATACTTCTTTCTTACCTTCTTCCAAGACTCCATTGTTTCTAAAACTGTGCTGGGCTGGTAAATGATGGACAACCTGCTCTCTCAATGAAAAGTTAGGCATGTATATATGTCCGTGAGTTTACTGTAAGTTTTACTGACATACAATTTACAACTAATAATAAAATACACCAAATTCTTTATTGAAAATCCCATATAGCCAATTACTTCTCACAGAATGCTTTTGATGACCTTGGCCAAACTCTTGTATCCATAGTCAATCTGTATTTGAAATTCACAAATCAATGTAATTCCAATGTGGATATTGGTTGACATTTTTGTCTACGATTTTAGTACAATAAAAATGACAAAACAGACATATGTCAGAATTTCGCACATTTGTCAACAGTGTGAGCAAATTTTTGCTGAGTCAGATAGTAGTTTTCAAACACTAGAGAAATATTTTCTCGAATTCTTGTGGTCCTCACAATGTAGCATCTGTATGCACAACACATTTTTAAGTTTAATTTGCATCATTCATATGTTCCCCATCGCTTTCTTATGAGTAGACCAGGAGTAGAAAAACTCTCTGTAAATGGTCAAATAGAAAATATTTTAGACTATAAGGGCCATACAGTCTCTGTTATAATTATTCCCCTTTACCATTATAATGCAAAAGGAGCCATAGATATTTTATTTAAAAAACGGGTGTGTCTGTGTTCCTATAAAACTTAAACTATGTACAAATAATATGACTATGTACAAAAGCAAGCAATGGGCTAGATTTGGCCCAAAAGATGTTTGCCAATCCTTTGCCTAACAGAACTATGAACCTGAATTTTATCACTTGCCATTTTTATGGTGTAAATACTTCCACACTGCTGATTTCAAGCTACCAGTGTGACATCACTGCATGCTGAGTTAGTTAAGAAAAGATGAACAGTAGAATAGGAACCACTATATGGTATTTCCAGTCTATTAGAGATATAATATATATAAATAAACTAAAGAATATGGATAATAGCAAAAGGTATTAAAATAATTAGAAAGTGATGAGTTGTGTTTATTAACTCTGTTTTTGACATATTTTATTTACTTAGAGTTTATATAATTTAATTTTTTAAAGGCTGTGTAGAAAACTTGACTCATAAAATTCCTGAAAATCTAACAATCAGCTCTCGGGAACTGATAGAAATAGGCTTCTGCATACCATAGCTATTCCTCCTTCCTTGAACTCTCTCTACCCTCTGCATCTCCTATTTTAATCAGATTCTCTTCTTTCTTGTTTGACTTTCCCTTATTTATTCTCAGGTAGCTCCTTCTCCTATTCTCATTTTCAATTTATAGGATTCAATGTGAGTATGTTCTTCTGTCCCTACGTAATCCCACAGCACACTCTCTTAGCTTAAATTCAGCTACTCCTTCATTGCTGATTATGCTAATATATATATATATATATATATATATATATATGGATGTTTTTGACTCCCTACTGTCATTTCAAATTTAATGAGCCTAAAATCAGTCATCACATTTTCCAGTCCCCCTCCCTCCTGCCTTAATTGTTCAAAGTATTTTCCTTAGTAAGACAAGTTTGAAACTTTTAATTCAACTTCTCTTTGGCCTGTATCCATTCTTATCAATATTTTCTGTCAAATATCTTCCATTACATCCCTCTCCAGTCACATTTCCACCATACAGCACACACCTGAATCACAGCCATAGTCTCTCAGCTGATCTCCCTGTCTTCAAACTTCTCATTCTTTCAAGGTTTCTGATAGTGTAATTAGGCTCAGTTGTTCTAAATCCTGAGTTTATCATACTTAAACCCTAGATTAAGACCTAAAATGGATTTTATTGCCTACCTCACTAAGCCTAAGTTTCATGCCTCAGTTTCAAGGGCTTCATAATTTAGCCCAATGCATCTTTACTAGCCCAATGCATCTTTACTAAGGTATCTTTACTAATTCAGTATCTCCCGTAGGAAAAAAATTCCTAGATACTATAACTTGTATTTCATTTTCACATGGGTACTCAAGAAATAATTTGTCATAATTGGAGATATATTAAGAAACTCAAAAGATATGCTTCCATTGAAAAATAAAAATACAATATATTAAAGAAACTATAGATATGCTAAGAAAAACTTATTTATCCACTCATTCAATAGACTAAATAAATAGGCCAAGTCCTAAGAATTTTCCTATGTGCTAAGGACACTAGGATGAATCAGACAAATTTTCTGACTTCAGAAAGCTGCAGTCTACTAGAATACCATTATAATCAACATATTTTTAAAATAACATTGCCTCAGAAACTTGGCACATTTTGGTGAAAAAGGTATTCAAAGCTAGAATTTCACATATTGTGTCAAGGGCCATATAAAGGACTTATTGAAGAATATTCCCGATGGTGGAAGAGTAAGACGCGGAGATCACCTTCCTCCCCGCAGATACACCAGAAATACATCTACACGTGGAACAACTCCTACAGAACACCTACTGAATGCTGGCAGAAGACCTCAGACCTCCCAAAAGGCAAGAAACCCCCCACGTACCTGGGTAGGGCAAAAGAAAAAAGAATAAACAGAGACAAAAGGATAGGGATGGGACCTGCACCAGTGGGAGGGAGCTGTGAGGGAGGAAAGGTTTCCACACACTAGGAAGACCCTTCACTGGCAAAGACGGGGGTGGCGGAGGGGGGACGCTGCGGAGCTGCGGAGGAGAGCACAGCAACAGGGGTGCAGAGGGCAAAGTGGGCAGATTCCTGCACAGAGGATCAGGGCCGACCAGCACTCACCAGGCCGAGAGGCTTGTCTGCTCACCCACCGGGGCGGGCGGGGCTAGGTGTTGAGGCTCGGGCTTCGGTCTGAGCGCCAGGAGAGGACTGGGGTTGGCGGCGTGAACACAGCCTACAAGGGGTTAGTGCGCCACGGCTAGCCGGGAGGCAGCCCCGGGGAAAAGTCTGGACCTGCCAAAGAGGCAAGAGACTTTTTCTTCCCTCTTTGTTTCCTGGTGCGCGAGGAGAGGGGATTAAGAGCGCTGCTTAAAGGAGCTCCAGAGACGGGCGCGAGTCGCGGCTAAAAGCGCAGACCCCAGAGACGGGCATGAGATGCTAAGGTTGCTGCTGCTGCCACCAAGAATCCTGTGTGCAAGCACAGGTTACTATCCACAGCCCCCTTCCGGGGAGCCAGTGCAGCCCACCACTGCCAGGGTCACGGGATCAAGGGACAACTCCCCCAGGAGAACGCATGGCACGCCTCAGGCCGGTGCAACGTCACGCCGGCCTCTTCTGCCGCAGGCTCGCCCCGCACTCCGTGCCCCTCCCTCCCTCCGGCCTGAGTGAGGCAGAGCCACCGAATCATCAGCTCCTTTAACCCCGTCCTGTCTGAGCGAAGAACAGACGCCCTCCGGCGACCTACATGCAGAGGTGGGGCAAAATCCAAACCTGAGCCCCTGGGAGCTGTGAGAACAAAAAAGAGAAAGGGAAATGTCTCCCAGCAGCCTCAGAAGCAGCGGATTAAACCTCCACAATCAACTTGATGTACCCTGCATCTGTGGAATACATGAATAGACAACGAATCATCCCAAATTGAGGAGGTGGACTTTGAGAGCAAGATTTATAATTTTTTCCCCTTTTCCTCTTTTTGTGAGTGTGTATGCTTCTGTGTGAGATTTTGTCTATATAGCTTTGCTTCCACCATTTGTCCTAGGGTTCTATCCGTCCATTTTTTTAATTTATTTTTTCTTTTTTTCTTAATTATTTTTTTATTTTAATAATTTTATTATATTTTATCTTATTTTATTTTACTTTATCTTCTTTCTTTCTTTCTTTTTCCCTCCTTCCCTCCTTCCTTCCTTCCTCCTTCCCTCCCTGCTTTCATTCTTTCTTTCTTCTTCTACTAATTCTTTCTTTATACTTTTTCCCCTTTTATTCTGAGCCATGTGGATGAAAGGCTTTTGGTGCTGCAGCCAGGAGTCAGTGCTGTGCCTCTGAGGTGGGAGAGCCAACTTCAGGACACGAGTCCACAAGAGACCTCCCAGCTCCACATAATATCAAACGGCGAAAATTTCCCAGAGATCTCCATCTCAACACCAGCACCCAGCTTCACTCAACGACCAGCAAGCTACAGTGCTGGACACCCTATGCCAAACAACTAGCAAGACAGGAACACAACCCCACCCATTAGCAGAGAGGCTGCCTAAAATCATAATAAGTCCACAGACACCCCAAAACACACTACCAGATGTGGACCTGCCCACCAGAAAGACAAGATCCAGCCTCATCCACCAGAACACAGGCACTAGTCCCCTCCACCAGGAGGCCTACACAACCCACTGAGCCAACCTTAGCCACTGGGGACAGACACCAAAAACAACAGGAACTACTAACCTGCACCCTGAAAAAAGGAGACCCCAAACACAGTAAGATAAGCAAAATGAGAAGACAGAAAAGCACACAGCAGATGAAGGAGCAAGATAAAAACCCATCAGACCTAACAAATGAAGAGGAAATAGGCAGTCTACCTGAAAAAGAATTCAGAATAATGATAGTAAAGATGATCCAAAATCTTGGAAATAAAATAGACAAAATGCAAGAAACATTTAACAAGGACCTAGAAGAACTAAACATGAAACAAACAGTGATGAACAACACAATAAATGACATTAAAAATACTCTAGATGGGTTCAATGGCAGAATAACTGAAGCAGAAGAACGGATAAGTGACCTGGAAGATAAAATAGTGGAAATAATTACTGCAGAGCAGAATAAAGAAAAAAGAATGAAAAGAACTGAGGACAGTCTCAGAGACCTCTGGGACAACATCAAATGCACCAACATTCGAATTATAGGGGTTCCAGAAGAAGAAGAGAAAAAGAAAAGGACTGAGAAAATATTTGAAGAGATTATAGTTGAAAACTTCCCTAATATGGGAAAGGAAATAGTTAAGTCCAGGAAGCACAGAGAGTCCCATACAGGATAAATCCAAGGAAAAATATGCCAAGACACATATTAATCAAACTGTCAAAAATTAAATACAAAGAAAACATATTAAAAGCAACAAGGGAAAAACAACAAATAACACACAAGGGAATCCCCATAAGGTTAACAGCTGATCTTTCAGCAGAAACTCTGCAAGCCAGAAGGGAATGGTAGGACATATTTAAAGTGATGAAGGAGAAAAACCTACAACCAAGATTACTCTACCCAGCAAGGATCTCATTCAGATTTGATGGAGAAAATAAAAACTTTGAAGACAAGCAAAAGCTGAGAGAGTTCAGCACCATCAAACCAGCTTTACAACAACTGCTAAAGGAACTTCTCTAAGCAAGAAACACAAGAGAAGGAAAAGACCTACAATAATGAACCCAAAACAATTAATGGGAATAGGAACATACATATCGATAATTACCTTAAATGTAAATGGACTAAATGCTCCCACCAAAAGAAACAGATTGGCTGAGTGGATACAAAAACAAGACCCATATATTTGCTGTCTACAAGAGACCCACTTCAGACCTAGAGACACATACAGATTGAAAGTAAGGGGATGGAAAAAGATATTCCATGCAAATGGAAACCAAAAGAAAGCTGGAGTAGCAATTCTCATATCAGACAAAATAGACTTTAAAATAAGGACTATTAGAAGAGAAAAAGAAGGACACTACATAATCATCAAGGGATGGATCCAAGAAGAAGATATAACAAGTGTAAATATTTATGCACCCAACATAGAAGCACCTCAATACATAAGGCAAATACTAACAGCCATAAAAGGGGAAATTGACAGTAACACATTCATAGTAGGGGACTTTAACACCCCACTTTCACCAATGGACAGATCATCCAAAATGAAAATAAATAAGGAAACACAAGCTTTAAATGATACATTAAACAAGATGGACTTAATTGATGTTTATAGGACATTCCATCCAAAAACAACAGAATACACATTTTTCTCAAGTGCTCATGGAACATTCTCCAGGATAGATCATATCTTGGGTCACAAGTCAAGCCTTGGTAAATTTAAGAAAATTGTAATTGTTTCAAGTATCTTTTCCGACCACAATGCTATGAGACGTGATATCAGTTACAGGAATGATCTGTAAAAGATACAAACACATGGAGGCTAAACAATACACTACTTAATAACGAAGTGATCACTGAAGAAATCTAAGAGGAAATCAAAAAATACCTAGAAACAAATGACAATGGAGACATGACGACCCAAAACCTATGGGATGCAGCAAAAGCAGTTCTAAGAGGGAAGTTTATAGCAATACAATCCTACCTTCAGAAACAGGAAACATCTCGAATAAACAACCTAACCTTGCACCTAAAGCAATTAGAGAAAGAAGAACAAAAAAAAAAAACCCAAAGTTAGCAGAAGGAAAGAAATCATAAAAATCAGATCAGAAATAAATGAAAAAGAAATGAAGGAAACGATAGCAAAGATCAATACAACTAAAAGCTGGTTCTTTGAGAAGATAAACAAAATTGATAAACCATTAGCCAGACTCATCAACAAAAAAAGGGAGAAGACTCAAATCAATAGAATTAGAAATGAAAAAGGAGAAGTAACAACTGACACTGCAGAAATAAAAAAGATCATGAGAGATTACTATAAGCAACTCTATGCCTATAAAATGGACAACCTGGAAGAAATGGACAAATTCTTAGAAATGCATAATCTGCCAAGACTGAATCAGGAAGAAATAGAAAATATGAACAGACCAATCACAAGCACTGAAATTGAAACTGTGATTAAAAATCTTCCAACAAAAGCCCAGGGCCAGATGGCTTCCCAGGAGAATTCTATCAAACATTTAGAGAAGAGCTAACACCTATCCTTCTCAAACGCTTCCAAAATATAGCAGAGGGAGGAACACTCCCAAACTCATTCTATGAGGCCACCATCACCTTGATACCAAAACCAAACAAGGATGTCACAAAGAAAGAAAACTACAGGCCAATATCACTGATGAACATAGATGCAAAAATCCTCAACAAAATACTAGCAAAGAGAATCCAACAGCACATTAAAAGGATCATACACCATGATCAAGTGGAGTTTATTCCAGGAATGCAAGGATTCTTCAATATACACAAAACAATCAATGTGATAAACCATATTAACAAATTGAAGGAGAAAAACCATATGATCATCTCAATAGATGCAGAGAAAGCTTTCGACAAAATTCAACACCTATTTATGATAAAAACCCTGCATAAAGTAGGCATAGAGGGAACTTTCCTCAACATAATAAAAGCCATATATGACAAACCCACAGCCAACATCGTCCTCAATGGTGAAAAACTGAAAGCATTTCCACTAATATCAGGAACAAGACAAGGTTGCCCACACTCACCACTCTTATTCAACATAGTTTTGGAAGTTTTAGCCACAGCAGTCAGAGAAGGAAAAGAAATAAAAGGAATCCAAACTGGAAAAGAAGGAGTAAGGCTGTCATTGTTTGCAAATGATATGATACTATACATACAGAATCCTAAAGAGGCTACCAGAAAACTACTAGAGCTAATCAATGAATTTGGTAAAGTAGCAGGATACAAAATTAATGCACAGAAATCTCTGGCATTCCTGTACACTAATGATGAAAAATCTGAAAGTGAAATCAAGAAAACACTCCCATTTACCATTGCAACAAAAAGAATAAAATATCTAGGAATAAACCTAGCTAAGGAGACAAAAGACCTGTATGCAGAAAATTATAAGACACTGATGAAAGAAATTAAAGATGATACAAATAGATGGAGAGATATACCATGTTCTTGGATTGGAAGAATCAACATTGTGAAAATGACTCTACTACCCAAAGCAATCTACAGATTCAATGCAATCCCTCTCAAATTACCACTGGTATTTTTCACAGAACTAGAACAAAAAATTTCACAATTTGTATGGAAACACAAAAGACCCCAAATAGCCAAAGCAATCTTGAGAACAAAAAACGGAGCTGGAGGAATCAGGCTCCCTGACTTCAGACTATACTACAGAGCTATAGTAATCAAGACAGTATGGTACTGGCACAAAAACAGAAATATAGATCTATGGAACAGGATAGAAAGCCCAGAGATCAACCCATGCACATATGGTCACCTTATCTTTGATAAAGGAGGCAGGAATGTACAGTGGAGAAAGGACAGCCTCTTCAATAAGTGGTGCTGGGGAAAATGGACAGGTACATGTAAAAGTATGAGAGTACGTCACTCCCTAACACCATACACAAAAATAAGCTCAAAATGGATTAAAGACCTAAATGTAAGGCCAGAAACTATCAAACTCTTAGAGGAAAACATAGGCAGAACACTCCATGACATAAATCACAGCAAGATCCTTTTTGACCCACCTCCTAGAGAAATGGAAATAAAAACAAAAATAAAGAAATGGGACCTAATGAAACATCAAAGCTTTTGCACAGCAAAGGAAACCATAAACAAGACCAAAAGACAACCCTCAGAATGGGAGAAAATATTTGCAAATGAAGCAACTGACAAGGGATTAATCTCCAAAATTTATAAGCAGCTCATGCAGCTCAAAAACAAAAAACCAAAAAACCCAATCCAAAAATGGGCAGAAGACCTAAATAGACATTTCTCCAAAGAAGATATACAATCTGCCAACAAACACATGTAAGAATGCTCAGCTTGGGCTTCCCTGGTGGCGCAGTGGCTGAGAGTCCGCCTGCTGATGCAGGGGACATGAGTTCGTGCCCCGGTCCAGGAGGATCCCACATGCCGTGGAGCAGCTGGGCCCATGAGCCATGGCCACTGAGCCTGCGCGTCTGGAGCCTGTGCTCCGCAATGGGAGAGGCCACAACAGTGAGACATCCACGTACCGCAAAAAAAACAAAAAAAAAAAAGAATGCTCAACTTCATTAATCATTAGAGAAATGAAAATCAAAACTACAATGAGATATCATCTCACACCAGTCAGAATGGCCATCATCAAAAAATCTAGAAACAATAAATGCTGGAGAGGGTGTGGAGAAAAGGGAACCCTCTTGCACTGTTGGTGGGAGTGTAAATTGATACAGCCACTGTGGAGAACAGTATGGACGTTCCTTAAAAAACTACAGATAGAACTACCATATGACCCAGCAATCCCACTACTGTGCATATACCCTGAGAAAACCATAATTCAAAAAGAGTCATGTACCAAAATGTTCATTGCAGCCCTATTTACAATAGCCCGGAGATGGAAACAACCTAAGTGTCCATCATCTGATGAATGGATAAAATAGATATGGCACATATATACAATGGAATATTACTCAGCCATAAAAAGAAACGAAATTGAGCTATTTGTAATAAGGTGGATAGACCTAGAGTCTGTCATACATTGTGAAGTAAGTCAGAAAGAGAAAGACAAATACCGTATGCTAGCACATATATATGGAATTTAAGAAAAAAAAAATGTCATGAAGAACCTAGGGGTAAGACAGGAATAAAGACACAGACCTACTAGAGAATGGACTTGAGGATATGGGGAGGGGGAATGGTAAGCTTTGACAAAGCGAGAGAGAGGCATGTACATATATACACTACCAAACGTAAGGTAGATAGCTAGTTGGAAGCATCCACATAGCACAGGGAGATCAGCTCGGTGCTTTGTGACCGCCTGGAGGGGTGGGATAGGTAGGGTGGGAGGGAGGGAGACGCAAGAGGGAAGAGGTATGGGAACATATGTATATATATAACTGATTCACTTTGTTATAAAGCAGAAACTAACACACCATTGTAAAGCAATTATACTCCAATAAAGATGTAGAAAAAAAAAAGAATATTCCCTTCATTAGATAAATTAGATAAACCATTTAACAGAATATTTTTAAAATTAACTTTTAAAATATATATTGAATTACAGGCAATAGTAAGTATTATAAGAATATTTGAAAATATTTTCTCTCATTTCAAATTTTAGTAGGGATTTTGATGGGCTAAACATTTGACTTAATCTGTATTTTTATGAGAGAAGTATATTTACATTTTTGTAAATTTTTCACTGTTTTGAAGAACACAAGCAGTTTTGCGTTACACGTGTTCTACCCAGCAAATTGATACTGCTTGTCCCACAACAGCAGACGTTTTCAGATGTGGCAAAAAAAAAAAAAGCCCTTTTTAAGCACCTTTTTAAAAATGTTAATCTTAGACCATATGTAATCTCTTGAGCAATTCCTAATATTACATGGAGAACTACAGCTATAAAAAATAGTGTAACAATCATTTAAAAGTGATTACTTAGTTGGCTTCTCTAAATAAAATTGCACGCTATTGCTTTCCCATTAATAAAGTACAGCTGTATAGTACTGAGATTTTTTTTCTAATGTAAATTCAGTAAAAAGTCCTCAGTTGTAAGAAAATTGAAATTTCACTATGAATAACTCAGAATTTTAGAAGCGACTGTCCATTTTAAAGCTATTAAACAGTACAAGTATATATTTAACTCAGCTCTAGGGAAACATAATACATGCAATATTTCTATATCATAAAAATAACAGTAATGAATAATGATTAAAATCCAGAGTATTCGAAAGTGAAATTAAAACATAGTTAATAAAAGGTATAAATTTTTAAGGACATAATATGGACATTGTTTATCCACCTGGATTTCATGAAATTCTTAATCTTCATTGTTATATGAAGCCTTAAAAATTAGCTTTCTTTGGTTTGGGGGGATTAAGTAGAAGTCTGTCTTCACTGTTCCATTAGCTCTAGTGGTAGACATTAAATCTCCTTCTTGGAATTAAATGTCTTAAGAATGTGTAAAGATGGAAAATGAGTCTTTCTGGTGAACATTTTCTTGCATAACTTTGCGTTTCTAATGTGATAATCTGTATATTATCTTTAAACTACAATTAAACCATTTAAAAGTAACTTAGAGCTGAGTAAGAAAGTTGAGCGAAGGTCTATTTCAGTTTTAAAATGCTATGATCTCACACTATAAGCCTTTTTTAAAAATTGTCTCAAGAGCTCATAACACTGTTTTCTTCCAAAAGTCAACGTAGATGTCATATCTTTTATCCAATAAGATTTTTTTAAGTTATCCACTAGTTGTCCAGTACCAAGCCTCATGATAATTGTCAGTGACCAAGCCAGGGTCAATTTTAGACATGTATGATGTGACGAGACATGAAATACAACTCTTTTTGCATGGTTCATAAATTGATTTTGAAGGCAAATGCAGAAAGCCTTCCTAAATTTGTTTTACAAAAGATAATACTATTAGAATATTTGTACAAATTTTCTACTTTTGAGACAAAAGATATTAGCTTGAATCTATAAATTATGTATATTTATCAAAAAATATCACAACTGTGGAAAGAAAATAGAAACACTAGTGGAAAGAAGGGCAGAAGAAAAGGACAGAGAAGGAGAGAGAGAGAGAGAGAGAAAGAGGAGAAAAATCTGCATTCACAAACCAATTCTGCAGCCTACTAGTTACTTAACCTCAGAAACTTAACTTTTGAACATCATTTTTCTCATATGATTGCTGTGAGAATGACGTGAAAGTTATGTAAAACATATAGTGTACACTGGGTTCTTTTACCTTACAACTGAAATAAAAGGTAATTTAATACTGATCCCTTTCTTATTGATGGTTACTATATACATGCATTCCACTTTTAAAATTCTTTATTAAGAAGCTTTATGACTCAACTGTCCAGCAGCAGGAACCCATAAATGTGGTCATATACTTAGAGTGTGGGTTACTTTCTCTGTTAGTGAATCATAAAGTGAGTCCAAAGTAAAAACTTCAGTATGAATATGTTGGTTAAAGTTTGGGGGAGAGCGGCACCTATAATGTTTTGATTCTTTACTTCTTTATGTCTCTTGGTGGGGCTTGCCCTTCTTGTCCTTCAAAATTCACCAAGCTGAGAAGGACAAGAAGGGGCTTGTCCCTTCCAGAACAGTAAGATCATGTCACACTGCATTCTTCTAGTGACTTTGAAACAGATCAGTACCAAGGCATCTGAGGCAGTATGAGCATCACAGATTTCTGCTCAGCTACCCATTGCTCCTGCTGCATGGCCCAGCCAGCCCTCAAGGCTCTGCTGCTTTTGAGCTAGGCTCAGGGGCCACAGGACACTTTGTTGAAGCTGCCTATGATCCCTCCTGCTAAGACACCAACAAGACATTCTACCCTCAGATATTGCAGTCTCACCACCAGTGCTGCAGTATACAGCGAGTGGTTATTGGTAATTTCAGGACTCAGATTGCCTCCTCCAGCATCTTCCTTGAACTTCTAAGCATGGAGAAATCTTTCCAAACTGGAGGGGAAACGCCAGTCGCCAAGAAAACCTGTTCAAGTCGTTTTGTCTATATCCATGAATATCTTTCCTTTTGACTCCTCCACCATCCCTCCAAATTATTTTAAAGACTTAGGCTTTCAGAAAACAAAATCCACACAGATTTGTCTCCTTTCCAATCTACTCATGCCTGGTTTGATGTCCATGATAGATAAATAACTCCTTAATACAAAAGGAACAGGAAAACAGAATACAACAGGAAAACTATACATGCACATCCTGAAATGTTGTCCAAAAGAATATCACCTTACTTTTTTTTTTTTCACTAAAATCATTTGAAATACATGAAGGCTCTTCAGAAAACCCTACTGTCCTAATCCAGATACATTATTTGATTTTTTAAGTAATTATTTTAGGTCCAGTCATGATAAACTTTATAGGGGACACAAAGGGTGGTAGAGTCTATCTATGACAAAAAAAATGGCTTTTTTCAGTGATTTTTATCTCCCCACCTTTCACATTATAAAAATCTGGGTAAAGAAGCAAGGAGAGTGGTAGGGAAGGCTTACCATCTGACTCAATCAATCTTACTTGAAAACAGAATCCCCAAAGATGCTCAATCTATTCTCTACTTCAGAAATTATATATAATCCCTACCCTTATCAGCCCAAGGGTTTTATTGTTTATCACACACATAAGTATGTCATTGTATATTGTGACTTTCTCTCCAGTACTTACAACTCTCCCTCTCCTCTGGCTCCCTCTGGTTAGCATCTGAACAAGCTTAACTGTCTTCAATCTTGGAACAGTCTTCCCTCTACTCGTAAACCCTCAGGTAACTATCACCTCTCTCTCTTCAACTTTCAGAACCAAACTTGATGAAAATGTCTACAGTCGGTCTCTAATACCTCTCCACCCATCTTTCTTCAAACCACACAGTGATTAACTCTCTATAGAAGCAGCTCTGACCAAGGCCACCTCCTCATTGATATATCCAATGGAAACTTCTCAGTTCTTATCTCATTTCTAGTTTACTATTTTCTGGTCTGTTTCTTCATTCAACTGTTAGCTCTATAAGGGCACCTATGTATAGTGACCAGTGCATCGAACTCACCCAAAACCACTGTCTAACGAATGAAAAGCAGAAAGGCACAGAAAGTAGTAGTTCCACCTAACTCATAATTTCCATCAAGGAAAATATATTTTCTCAAAACATAAAGCTTTAGTCTCCAGCCTGAAACTAATTCAGGTATGCCTAGGATTTTAGTTTTGTTTATTTTTGTTTTTCTTTGTTGCTTTGTTATTGCTACTTGATTTTGCAATATATTTCTTCACTGGATCTTAGGGAGGATTTTTTTAATATTCTCTTCAAACTGATTTTCCACCCACACTATTCTTGAGAATCAATTCCAAATAGGAAGAACAGAAATCCTATCAAATAATTCAAAATATTTAGCTAATAATTTAATTTAATTTTTTAAATTTTAATTAATTAATTTAATTTAATTTTTAGTAACTAATCTCTCTCAGGCTCATCCAGAAACAAATCCTTATATTATAAAATTTCAAGCTATTTTTACCTTGGTGATTATATTACTTTTGTAGTAGAGAATTTTCATGGTAGGGGAACTGTTAATATCCAATGTTCCATTTTATAATACAAATATCTTATTTTTGCAATAATTCAATAAATAGCATGCAATTAATCGAACCAAACTAGCTTGTCTAAAGATACACTTAAGTAATCTAAGGAGACAAAACAATTTTTTTCCAGTAACTATGAAATACTATTCTTATATTCCTCTTGTGGTTATCCTTTCCATATATAAAACTTTCACCATGTTCCATTAATTTGATAACATTTCAAAAATAATTGAAAATAAAAATAATAATGCACAAAATATTTAGGAGGAGGAGGGAAGGTAATAGAAGAAAAGAGGGAGAATTTTAAATTGAAGAAAAATGCATTTTTACTTCCTTCAGTTTTGGAAATATAGGAACCCTAACGATCAGTTTTGTCTCCCAGATAAAAAGTTCTCCAAAAATGAATTTTTGAAAAAAATCACTATAGTCTTAATTTTTTACAAATAAATCAACAATTTTATTTAACCTTTTTACCTCTAATTCAACCATTATCCTCTATATCTCCCCAGATGGGTGGAAGGGTGGACAGGGAGTGAGGTGGAGTGGGAATTATCTACATCTGAGTAATCACAGCTGACCTTAAAAAATGTGGAGATAGAGACAGAGAAAGGGGAGGGAGAAAGTCCACATAATTCATAGAATTCCTATCACTTATAACTATAGTTGAACAATCCTTTTTATGGTAGTCAACTACAAAAAATAGAAATTTGATCATCTCACTTCTATCACTAGTGCCTCCAGCATCTGCAAGGATATACAGCCAGGCACACAGGGCCCAGCTGGGTCTGGCTTCTACCTGACTCTTGTGACATATCTCAAGCTCTTCTCCCATCCATATCCAGGACTAGAGTGGTGTTAAAATATATGCCTGCTTTCTTCATGTTCTCTCACAGTCCCCTGCTTCTCCATGGGCTAGAACCTATTCAAGACTGTTTAACATGTTACAGTAACCAGATCAGAACCAAGATGGAGTCACTCCTGCTAAACCATACAATAGGCTCCATCAGCAAGAAAAACTTTAACTCAGTTTCTGAACTCAGCAATCCCAGAAAAATAAGTCCTACGTCAATCAATCAGCATTTGCCTGCTCAGTACCGGTTACCTAACTAGGCTCCAGCACTTCCCTTTGCTTCATATAAGGAAAGTAACCCTGCTTTAACCAATCAGCAAATGCCCAGTGAAACTTCCTTGTCCCTGCTCACTTTGCTCTGTAAAAATCTCATGCCATGGACAGCTCTTCAGACCTCCATTCTACGTGCTAGATTGGATGCTGTCCGATTCATGAATTGCTGGAAAAAAAACTAATATCTTTAAAACTTACTCAGTTGAATTTTTTTCTTTAACAAACATTTATCTTTCCCAAGAAGGTTTCTCTCACCCCACAAGCACTCCTTCTCTGCCCTTTCCATACCTCTGTATCCTACTGATCACGTTGCAAGGCAAATGTTTATTTCCTTCCATTTTATTTCAGACTGTGGAAGGAAAAATAGTTTACTTTTAATCATCTTCATGTCCTGTGATCACCTGCAATGTCCTATATAGACCTAATAAAATAAATGGATGAAGATAACAAATTTATGACCCACCTCACTTCACAATTATACTGATATGGTCTAAATCAAATATTTATTAATAATCAAAATGTCAGTATTTGGTGATATAAATAACACCCAAGTGTGAAGTACAAATGATAAAAATAGTCAGGTCATTAGTAGGGAGGAGAAAATGCTTCCCTTGCCGGTTAGTCCGATACTCACTATGATCCTCCACTTAGCTTTCTCCTTCTCTGTTACCCTTCAGAATAATGTAACACTCTGCAGATGTCCCTGAGCCCCACTCTGTCAGTGAGCCCTCTGTTCCAAGGCTCTTCCTACGCTCGGTCACCACATAGTTCTGAATTCACCACTGAGACAATGCTCAGCTCAAAAAGCCCAGAAAAGTAAGTCATGGTACAATCTTTTGATTGTATTAAGTCCTCTTTATGCTTTATTTGGATGTTGAAGAAACCAAAAAACTTAGAATTGAAGAAAGTGGCACCAGGAGTGAAACTTTCATTGCTAGACTAAGAGAGGTGTGTACCATCCCTGAGCTTGCCTAGTGTGCTATCTGACTAGACAGATTCATCACCTGGTTCTCCAGGCAGGAGAAGGATAGGGCAAAGTGTCTCTGACAGCCTGATACTCTGCTGGTTACCTTTGTCCTCTAAATCTTACCTGCAGGTAAAGGCAAAGGCCTCTACTCTACTCAGAAATATATATATCTACATGTGCTCTGACTGAATGTATTCTCTCACTCCAGCCCCAAATCCCCACCACCCGCTCTGTGTTTTTACTGGCTATATGATAGAATAGATTCAACTTTATGTGAAGTGTCATGACAGCCTAGCCCTGAAAACCCCACTCACATAAGCCACTCTGAGAGTGTAGTCCAGGGGAGTTTAAAAAGTTTGAATAACCTTTGAGTTTCCACACCCCCACTGCATCAGTGACCAAGGCTAAGCCACGTTTCCCAGACAACATAATCCGTAGCTCCCTATTAACTTGTTCCATCTGATCCCACAATGTCCACACTGGCTGGGAAGCTCTGTTATCTGTGCTTTCTGTGTATTTACTGTCTTGTTCTATTAAATGTGATTTCATCATTTTCTTGTACATTCAAGCAACTTTCACCCTTCTTGATGATGGAAAAGCATGGCCAATGTCTACCACCACCACCAAGAGTATTCACATTATACCTTGACAAGCCTTGTAACACACCCACTTTGAAATTGACTCAAACAGTTATCCTTGGTTGTCTGAGCATAGGGTAAATGTGGGCATGAGGGGAGGGTTTTCCTTTACATTAGTTCTTTCTTTTCCCATTTCTTTTTATTTCTTTGTTTGTTTGTTCTTGCTTTTTTATTTATTTATTTTTTCTTTGTGATACACGGGCCTCTCACTGTTGTGGCCTCTCCCGTTGTGGAGTACAGGCTCCGGACACGCAGGCTCAGCGGCCATGGCTCATGGGCCCAGCCGCTCCATGGCATGCTGGATCCTCCCGGAACGGGGCACAAACCCGTGTCCCCTGCATCGGCAGGCGGACTCTCAACCACTGCACCACCAGGGAAGCCCTGTTCTTGCTTTTTATTTAATTTATTTTTTTTAATATTTATTTATTTGGTTGCATGGGGTCTTAGTTGTGGCAGACAGGCTCCTTAGTTGTGGCTCAAGGACTCCTTAGTTGAGGCACATGGCTCCTTAGTTGTGGCATGCAAACTCTTAGTTGCAGCATGCATATGGGATCTAGTTCCCTGACCAGGAATCGAACCTGGGCCCCCTGCATTGGGAGCACAGTCTTATCCACTGTGCCACCACGGAAGTCCCCATTCTTGCTTTTTTTTTTACAGGGTTAAAAACATACATAACATAAAATTACCATTTTAATTATTTTTAAGTGTACAGTTCAGTGACATTAAGAACATTAACATTGTTGTGCAATCACCGCTGTCATCCATTTCCAGAATTCATTTCATCTTCTCAAATTGAAACTCTATACCTATTAAACAGTTACTCCCCATTCACCCCTTTCCCTAGCCCCTGCTAGTCATTATTCTACTTTCTGTCTCTGTAAATTTGACTACATTAGAAATCTCATTTAACTAGAGTTATACAGTGTTTGTATGATTATTTCACTTAGCACCATGTCTTCAAGTTTCATCTATAGTGCAGCATATGTCAGAATTTTCTTCCTTTTTAAGGCTGAATAATAGTCCATTGTATGTATATACCACATTTTGTTTATCCGTTCATCTGTCAACGGGCATTTGGGTTGTTTCTACCTTCTGGCTATTGTGTGTAATGCCGCTACGAAGACAGGTATACAAATATTTGTTTGAGTCCCTGTTTTCAATTCTTTGGGGTATATATTCAAAAGGAAATTATTGGGTCATATGATAATTCTATGTTTAGTTTCTTGAGGAACCACCATACTGTTCACATTAGTTGTTATACCTACCATGCCTTAAAATATTTTCTCCTTAT
Organism: Monodon monoceros; assembly: GCF_005190385.1. Taxonomy (NCBI): domain Eukaryota; kingdom Metazoa; phylum Chordata; class Mammalia; order Artiodactyla; family Monodontidae; genus Monodon; species Monodon monoceros. The sequence goes on along the minus strand of NW_021703767.1, from coordinate 40,727,038 downwards.
GTCAGATATATACATTTGAGTATAAACGGTGAGATCAGGTGTATTAGTTATCTATTGCTGTTTCTAATTGTCCCCAAAACTTGGCAGTTCGAAACAACATTTTATTATCTCACAGTTTCTGTGGGTTAGGAATCTGGGGGCTCATTAGCCCTTGACTCAAGGTGTCTTACAGGCTGCAATCAGAGTATCAGCAAGAGCTATCCTCAACTCAAGGCACAACTTGGGGAAGGACCCACTTTCAAGTTCAGTTTAATTGGGAAGCCTCAGAAGGTTCACTTCCAAGTTCACACAGATGGCTGTTGGCATGCCCCAGGTCCTCACTGGCAGTTGGTCAGAGATGTTAGCTCCTTGCCACGTGAGCCTCTCCATAGTACAACTCACAACATGGCAGACTGTTTTTCCCAGAGTGAGAGTTCCTGGAGAGAGTCCTAGCAAGAAAGAAATCAAAGTCTTTTTATAACCTAATCTCAGAATGGCATCCCATTACTTTTGCTGCATTATATTCATTAGAAGTCAATCATTATGTCCAGCAAACACTCAGGGAAGGGGACAAGACTGTGAATATCAGGACTCTGAGATCACTGGGAACCACTTTAGAGACTGACTTCCACAGAAAAAATGGGCTTTGTTTTGGTTTTTATTGCTGTAACCTAGAACAACTATCATCTAGAAGGCACTCAAATTATTTGTCCAACGAATGAATGAATATTAGTGCAAATGCATAATCTGTCTTTTCACATGTTTATAGTGTGTTTGAAATCAGAGAAAATTTAACACAGAGTATTCTAACATGATAATTTTAACAATGAAAATATATTTTTTCCTCTCCCATTTTATTAGGTTACATTAAATCATCAGAATCAAATTTAGCATCTCTCCCAGAAGGCATTAGGGAAATAATACCACTTACTGACTCCTTTTGTGTATTTCCTGGTATTCTGGTGGAAACTTCATCATTTTATGACATATGGGAATAGATAATATGGTTGAAGATAATGTAATCTATTTTAAGAATTTAACATTGGTTACTGAAAGTTTTATGCTTCATGTTAAGGAAAGCAAAGAATGTTGCAACGAAGATACGCATGCTGTTTATTCTTGGATTTTTTTTAGCTGTGTATTGATCTTTTAGAGAAACTTTTAAATTACATCAGTAAAAATATGGAAAAAAATATATCTTTATTAAGCATGGATAGGCTGCTACACTGGGTACCAAAGATATACCTAAATGTGCTCTAGTCTTTTAATATTTTTAAATAATGTTATTCAGTGTTGTTTCCTAAACTAGTTTACTTATATTCAGAATTTTAGGGTTGGTGATAATTTATTAGGATTTGTGAAAATTATTAGACATGTTATATCATCTATTCCTTACAAATGTGAAAGGTATACTCTTGGATTTGTTCAAAGGACATAGGCCAGTTTAAGGAGAAATCTGGGATATTCAATAGCAGTATATCGAACAATCCTGGAGAAAAAGTTATGTGATAGACTGTCAAACCTTTCCAAAAACAACAACAAAAAAGACATAATTCTCACCCAGACAAGATCATAAGCTATCTGAAGGCTGTTGTACTATGAGGAGAGAATGGTAAATAAGTTTCATCTATTAGCCAACTCATAAATAGGAAGCAACTATTTTAGGGAATATGTTGAAAAGAGTTTTGAGGCCACTCCCAGGTCTTGGCAGGTATATGCAGTTTTTAGCTAGTACTGTCTGTTAGTGGTGGGAGAAAAGAGAGTAATAGCAAAATATTTACTTATCATGCTGCTTGTTGTGAGATAAGGATAACAATAAAATGGTGTCATGTGTTTCTTTTACACTTCAGAGCACCTAGCACATTTAATGATGAAAAGTATTTTTGGATTTGTTTATCCCTCCTAAAAAATTTATTATTGCACCTTATTATAATGAAATAAACTCTACAGTCCCTTCTGTCACCAAAAGTTTATGATTCTATGGTAGCCATTTATACTAATGTTATTTTGAGTAAGTAAAAACATTTCTTTCATTTTTAACAATAAGATGATATTATTGTATTTTGTTTAAAATTTTATAGACTCTCAAATTCTGACTTTGCTGTTCATGTTTCAAAATGGTTTTACAAACACACATTTTTTAGCTTCTTAAAAATCCCTAACTCACTAGGACTTTTTAAAAAACTATTCATTTCTTAGCCATAAACTCTTCTGAAAATTAGAATTCTAAGTATGTTAGTTATAGTCCAAAATGCTAATTATTACTAAAATTTCTTTAGAACTTCTCAACCTTGCTATAAGAATGCACAAGTATACCTAGAGAGTCTAAATTTTCATTTGTTCTGTTCATAGCAAGTAAATTTTACCCCTGCCATTTCAGGGGGTTAATTGTCAGCCAATATTTCAATTGAAATGTTTCAATTATTGCTTTAAGTTTAGGAGCATTAATTTAAAAGTTGAATTTCTCACTTATAAATGCATAAAGATTCAAGGCTTAAAATAAAAACATAATTTTGTTAGAAATAAGAATATTATGAAAAGAATAGAAAAAAGATATAACCAATAAAAAACCATCCCCCTTTTTATTGTTTAAAACTTAAAATGATAAGCAAAATTCTAGGGCAATAGATAGACTTTGTCATAATTTTAAGGTCAAGAACTTCCTAGAATTTCAGGCAGGGGTTTTTCACACTCAACTAAGTTTGTATGATAACATTGCAATTACTAATTGTAGAATAAAAATTTACTTGATTGCTATTGATTAATCTTCAAAAGAATAAGGCTCCCAGTGAGTTTTCAAAAGAAATCCAACTCTCTTGCTTGCACGCATGGTAGGTGGCAGGTTTTTTTAATGTTGAAATTTCTAATTAATCTTTAAAGTCATTTGAGCCATATAAACCCTGTTCTTTGGTCATACTGTGAATATCTAAGTTCTCTAGAATCTAGGCAGGCAGACCTGAGGTCCTTTATTTGATCCTTAAGCCTCTTCATGACAGATTTCCCACATAAGACTTTCTTACCAATACTTGAAACGAAAATGGGAAGTCCCAATTAAGATATTATTTTCTATTGATTAAAAGAACCAATTATTAAAGTATAATTTATTTCTTTGGAAAATGAATCATATTTCATTTTGTATCATTTTACAATAAAAACTTTCATTTGAAAGCATAATGTGATTATAAACTGGGAAGGGGCACTGGATAGGTGTTCTTAATCTAAATTCTTTAAATTTCTAGGCTTTGGGGCAGCGTGAACCTTCTGAAACTATAAGATATTTTATATTGATGAACATGTTTCTAATTAGAGGATTCAGAGAGAAGAGAGAAGGGAGAAAGACAAGAGTGAAGGATGACTTGAAAGCCTGCGGTCCAAGAAACAGAGGAATGGAACATGCCATTGACTAGGAGGGAATGATTTCACATGGATCTGGGAATTTCAAGTAGAGCTGAGAGAGTGTGGGTCAGGTGTTCAGTTTTGTATGGGTTAACTGTGAAATGTCTATTAGATAAGTTGAGCCAGCCTGAACTAACTGAACAGAGGAAGGTAAGAAAATCCAACAAACAAACAAAAAAGCAAATGCAGTGTTCAGGTAAGTAATGATGCTTTAGCAAATGCTACAGAAATCCTAGGAGCCATTTCTCCTGAGGGATCATTTCCAGTTCTGTGCACATGCTAATCTAGTCTTTCTCCCAAGTGCATTTAAAGGCAAAGATATCAATTTTACCTTTGAGAAAGAAACCATTTTCTTTCCATATGTATTTTTTTTGTTGTACCAGTGATATATAGCTATTAAAGATGGTTATAAATATTTAAACTATTAATGGTTGTGTTACACATTATAAATAGCTTTATGAGCTCACCAAGCACTGTAAGTGATATACTCTGGTTCCCCAAGGAAACGTGGATAAAGTCACTGCCACGGTGGAGGACATAAGGTGCATTCACCAGTGACAAATGAGTGCTGTGTCAGTAACAGATACTACATTGAGTTTATTTTAGTCAGTAAAATTGGTGGCAAAGAGAGGATATTATGTAGACTGACCTCATCTAACAATACACTAGGACTAAGAAAAAAGTTTAAATTCTTATGAAATTAACTTTACGACAGAGTGACAAAATAGTGGGGTTTCTTTTTTAATCCTGTAATTAAAGTAAAACAATGTATCAATGGCATCAGTTATTCAAGAACCTTACATACCACATTGTGAATTTTTCTACTCTTACCTGTTTTTTCTGCCCTCATTTTTTCATACTCTCTCTCTTAGGGGGATTCCTCCTGCTTATATTTAGAATCAATGCTACAGGGTAAAATTAATGAGTTATCTAGGTAAGCAGCTATAGTATAAGATTCAGAAGGGAAGATGGGCCAACTTGACAAAGGTCCAGCTCCCTGGGCACAAGCTGTGTGGCCTTCCTTGGGTGGCTTACTTAATTTCCATGAGTCTTGATTGTGTTATACATTACTCTCTCTACGTCTCAACTTCCTCATTGGTAAAATAGAAATAAAACACAACCTGATAGCTGTTTAGAAATTAAGTGAATGAATGTAGAGAGTTGAGTATAAGATACTATATTATGTAAGTTACTATTTTAATATAATTATTATAATCATTGAGAGTTTCTAAAGGAGATAATATGTGTAAAGGGACTGTAGACTAGTTGTATTATCTGGCCCTCAATTACTGAGCTCCTGACTACACATCAGGCTCCTCACTGGGTACTTATGGCACATTATCTGTAATCTTTACAGCAACCCTGAAAAGCAACATCCTTCTCTATTTTATAAGGTACCAAAACTGATATTCAGAGAAGTGATGTTCTCAAAGTCAGACACAGAAAGTGGTAAAGCCAGATGTCTACTCCAGGCCTAGTCTGCCTAATTCTAAAACCTGTGCCTGGTCCCTCACCCACAAAGACAATGTCAAGGTGGCCAGGGTGAGGGCCCTTGACTGAGCAGTCCTGTGCCCCAGGTAAATCCAGGGAATATGTTTAAGCTGAGTGTTCTCACCCATAAGATTACACTAGATGATCTTTAGGACCTCAGAATAATTTCCCCGAATGAGCGAAGATTTGGGGATCTGTATGTTTTTTAAAGTGTGGTTTGTTTTTGCAAAGTCAGTTATCTAATTAAATCCTTTATTGTACTTAGATTAGTCTCACACAAGTACTGACGTTGACACAGAGAAGGAATTTCCTTAGGTCCACAAAAGCAAGGGAAATCTGCCTAGAGTACATAACCTCTGTGTTTGCTCTTCCATTTTGTTTGTTATACACATTAAACCTTCCCCCAAAAAAGGTAAATTATATGCTGCAACAGAGAGTGCAATATATTTTCATGCACTTACATAGTCTGTTTCAGGTATTTTTTTAAGAATAATTAACTTTTTAATAATACGGAATTATTTTCATGTTATTTGCTCATTTCTGTATTAAATATGGATAGATAAACTTGATTTAACTCTTCATTCCCACACAAAAAAACATGAATGTCCTCTGGAATTTAAAAAAATGAAAAAGAATTTATGTTTCTTACTTTTATTATTCTGTACATCTGGTCTTAAGAGTCAATATATCTGGACTATGTCAAGCCTTTTTCAGTCACTCTTAGACTGCCCCCATTAGACAGAAAAATTGTCTTATATTACCTAAAACCCATATTACAAAATTCTTGCCATTTAATATGCAAAGCCATTTGTTAGATTTTATGAAGATACAAGGATACGTATTCAGAATTGAAGATGGATAAGGAGACTCCAGCATAGATTATTTTATAAGTATTTTAATACAAAAATTTTAAATGGAAATTTGAGATGAGAAATTTTACTTCTTTTTGATTAAAAATTAAAATTAATAATGGATATAAATTAAAACACTAAATAAATAAATCAGTATAATTCTCTGATCCCTACTGCAACTTTATAATTCATAAAATTTCTGCCACTTTTGTGATATAGTCCTAATTTCATAAGAACTCTCACATTAACTAAATTAGTGTATAGCATTTGAAGTAACACATGAGATTCTGTTCAATAAAACATTATGTTGATTGATTGTGATACTTAACAGTGCTTAACACTTATTTAGCACTTTACATCCTCAAAGCACTTTACAAACATTAACCAATTAATCATTATGTCACTGTGATGTCAGGAAGGTGGTAGAATTCCCATTTCTGAGATGAAGGAATTAAATAAAGTGGCTGATGTCAGTGAAAGACTTTAGAAAGTCTAAATATTAATACCTCAGGAAAGTTTCAACTCAATGATTAGAGCAGGGAATTGACTGTGTGTATATGAAATAAAGAAAGCAGTGCAAGTTAATATCATATTACAATCTCAGCCACTGTTCAACTATGGCACTTAGAAGAATAAATGGCCATTGCCAACAACCCATGTTTCCTTTCTAACCTTTGCTATTCCCAAAGAGCTATTACATAATTAATTTTGCTAGTATTTTCCATTTTTAAAGTACAATTTTTTCATAATTAAAACTTCCCTGTGAATTTAGAAAGAAAATTGTTCAGGAATTTTCCATTTTTCATCATTAATCATGTTTGAGGAAAAACAACTACTGGAAATGTTCAAAAAATTATTTAAAAAGGAACAATATTAACTTAGATGTTTAAGTTAGCTGTGGTCAGAATAATTGTTTTTTAAATATTAATTTTCAAAACTACTACCAATAAAAGTTCTACAGGTTCTTAAAGAAATGCTATTCAGAAAGTGTCACTACTTAAATTTTACTGAAGATTTTTATTCGACCCATGATACAGTACTATTGATCTGACTTCCATTGAAATTCATACTATACAGACTCCAAAAGTATAAAAATATTTGGTTGAAATATAACATAGATACAGAAAGGACTACAAATTATACTGTTTAACAAGTTTTACAAAGCACAACTAGATAACCACCAGATAGAGCAAGGAATAAAACTCCAGACATCCCTCATGTCCCCCTTCCTGGTCACTGCTTTCCAAAGGTAATCTCTCTTAGAACTCCTATCTCCACCAATACTTTGCCTGTTTTTGAACTTTACAAAAATGTAATTATGCACTATGTACAATTTTTTGTATTTTGTGACCGTTTTCTCTCAGTATTTTTTACAAAAATGATCCATGGCATCAGAGGCAGCAGTATTTATGCATTTTCATTGTCATACAGTATTACATTAATAATGTAATTATTAATTGTCAATTAATAATGTATCAATTAATAATGTGTATGTATGTGTGACTGTATGTCTATACACATAACACAGTTTACTTACATGATTGAGTCTACTGTCGATGGACTTTTGTTCCAGTTTAGAACTATTACATATAGTGCTACTATGAGCATTTTTGTATGTTTTGGTGCACATATGTGTACATTTCTATTTAAATCTAGGAGCAGAATTTTTGGTTTATAGAGAGTGGCAAACAATTTTTCAAAATTTTTCTTCCAATCCATACTCCCACCAGCAGTGTATGAGAATTCCCTTGCTCCACAGTCTCTCCAAACTTTCGTAAATAAAATTTTACTGGAACATAGTCATTTACGTTAGTTTAATATTATCTATGGCTGATTTCATGCTACAACCACAGAGATGAATAGTTATGACAGAGATCATATGGCTCATGCATTAGTTTCCTTGGGCTGCCGTGACAGACTATCACAAACTGGTTGGCTTAGAACAAGAAAATTTATTCTCTCACAGTTCTGGAAAGCAGAAGTCTGAAATCAAAGTGTTGACAGAGCAGCAATTCCTCTGGAGGCTCTAAGTGGGAGATTTTTCCTTGCCCCTTCCAGGTTTTGGTAGCTGTAAGCAATCCTTGGCTTCCTTGGTTTGTGCCTACAACACAACAATCTCTGTCTTAACTTCACATGGACTTCTCCTCTGTGTGTCTGTTCTTTTCTGTGTGTCTCATGAGGATACTTACTGTATTTAGGCCCACCTGAATAATCCAGGGTGATCTCATGTTAAGATTCTTACTTTAATTACATCTGAAAAGACCCTTTTTCCATATAAGGTAGTATTCATAGGTTCCAGAAATTTTACATGTATATCTTCTGGGGGTGGGAGGGCATTTTTCAGTTTACCATAGCTCACAATATTTACTATCTGGCCCTTTACAGCAGAAATACATCAATCCTTGAATTAAAGTATCTTTTATTATGTTTACTGGCTGTTTGGATTGTCTCCTTTCTGAAGCACATTTTTCTACATACACATACACACACACAAACACACACACACACACAAACATAGCAAAACTTTTCTCTCATTTTGTTGCCCAAGGCTTGCCTTTTTAACCTCTAATTTGGGTATTTTGATAAACAGTGGTGCTTAATTTTAATGTAGTCCAATTTATCCCCATTTATCTTATGTTTAGTATTTTTTATGTCTTGTTTGACTACCTCAAGGTCAAGAAGATGTTATTTTTTTTCCTAAAAGCTTTATTGGTTTACCTTTCATATTTAATTATAAAATCAAGAATTAATTTTGTGTGTGTGACATGATTGAAGAAACATGACTCAGGAGGAGGGAGACAAGATGGTGAGTAGGAAGACCCTGGACTTGTGTCCTTCCACAGACACATCAAAACTACAACTACATATAAAGAAACGTCTTTGAGAAGGACCTGAAAACTAGCAGAAAAGATTTTCCTCAACTAAGGATAAAAAGAAAAAGCCTCACGGAGATGGGCTAGAGGACCAGAGATGCAATCTGGACAGCGCCTACACCCCTAGCATGGCAACCCACAGGCAGGAAGAATATCACAGTCGTGGAGATCCTCCCTGAAAAATGAGGGGTCCAAACCATGCCTTGGGCTCCCAGCCCAGAGGACCTGCACCAGGAAGACAATCCTATAGAATGTCTGACCTTGGAAAACAGTAGGGCTTAAATCTCGGAGAGCTGGAGGGCTACAGGAAACTGAGGCTGTTAAAGAGCATGCACTAACTCACTTGCTCTAAGTCCCAGCAGAGAGGCAGCAGCTTGAAAAGTACCTGGGTCATACATGAAAGAGATTCATTGATTAATTTTAGTGTATGTACCCAAGGGGCAGGAATCTCTTGGAACTCTGAGTATGGGGTGGGGGGGCTGGCAGGGGCCAGGGCTTTTTTTGCTCACCTTCTACTGAGCTGGCCTGGCACTGGAAGGTGCCATTCTGACTCTCCCCATCTATCTTAATGGCACTGCTTGCCCCACCCAAGGTTCAAAAACAGACCCACCCCAGACAATTCTCCTCCATAGTGATGTACCAACACTCCACATTTGGCAGGTGTCCTTAGCTGGGACTGTCATCCCCCTAAAGAAGCTTCTGTCTCAAGGTCAATGCCACACACCAGAGCACCTGCAACAGTCACAGCCAGGCCTTACAGCCAACCACAGCAGAGGCCAGCCACACACACTAGCATGCCCACATCAGTCACAGCACAGCCACAACAGGAGGGCACACGCAGCCCACACAAGGGACTTCTGGAGCACCTGGCTCTGGCAACCAGAGGGATCATGGTCTGGGTCCTACAGGTCACCTTCTACATAAAGCCACTCCTTCAAGACAAGGAGATATAGCTAATCAGCCTAATACATAGAAACAAACACAGAGAGTTAGACAAAATAAGGAGACAAAGGAATATGTTCCAAATGAAGGAAGACAAAACATTAAAAAAAAAAAAAGGACTCAAAAAATTGTAGATAAGCAACTACCAGACAAAGAGTTCAATGTGATGGTCATAAATAGGTTCACCAAACTCAGAAGAATGGTGCTGAGAACTTCAACAACGAGATATAAAATATTAAAAAGAACCAATCAGAGCTGAAGAATACAGTAACAAAAAATGGAAAATACACTAGAGGGAACTAACAGCAGGTTAGAAAATTCAGAAGAATGAATCACCAATCTGGAAGACAGGGTAGTGGAAATCACCCAATCAGAACGAAAAAAAAAAAAAAATGAAGATATTTTAAGGGACCTCTGAGAGAATATCAAGCATATTAACATTCACATTATAGGAGTCCCAGAAAAAGAAAAGAGAGAGAAAGGGACAGAAAACCTGTTTGAAGAAATAATAGATGAAATCTTCCCTATGTAAGAAAGAAAACAGACATCCAAATTCAGGAAGCACAGAAAGTCCCAAACAAGATGAGCCCAAAGAAACCCATACCATGACACATTATAATTAAAATGTCAAAAATTAAAGATAAAAAGAGAATCTTAAAAGCAGCAAGAGGAAAACAACTAGTTACATATAGGGGAGCCCCCATAAGACTATCAGCTGACTTTTCATTAGAAACTTTATAGGATGGAAGAGAGTGGCATGACATATTCAAAGGACAGAAAGGAGGAAACTTGCAATCATGAATATTCTATCTGGCAAGGTTAGTATTCAGAATTGAAGGAAAGAGAAAGAATTTCCCAGACAATCAAAAACTGACCTTACAAGAAATGTTAAAGGGACTTCTTTAAACAGAAAAGAAAAGGCCATAACTAGAAATACAAAAATTGTGACAGAAAACACCTCACTGGTAAAAGCAAACATATGGTAAAGGTAGGGGATCAAAGAGCTATATAGATAGTACGAATGTTAAAAGGCAAAAGTAGTCAAATCATTTATATTTACAATAATTATTTATGTGATACACAAAATAAAAAGACGTAAAATACAACAAAAACAAAAAGCAGTGTGTGGATTTTTTTTTTAATTAAGAAACAACTTTAAAGATAAGCACTAAAATGTTTACTGTAGTTATCTCGGAGTATTGGGATTTTAAGAACAAGACTGGGCAAAGGAGGCTATTCTCTTACTACTTTAATTAGTTTTAAGTCAGCATTGTGGGTAATTTTTGTTCATTTTTTTATTAAATAGAGAAAAGGAAAACACTTTAGGACAATCAGATATTCATGTAGTCCGCATCATTATCTTTATAAGTGTGTTTTTGGTCAATATTTTTCTAAATAATCACACTGATTCATATTGCCTTTCATAAATGGTAGAGAAAAAAATGTGATGGTTAATCAAGAAAGTATAATTTGCAAATCTACAGGCTAGCTGATACTTAGAAGCACCTAAAACTAAAATTTGTAATAAGATTAGAAAAACAAACCACTACGAATACTTCCCACATTAACCACATTTTGAAGACCCATTCTGGTTTGATTTTAATTTCTCACTTCTTGCAGTAATAATTTTTAATTGAATTTTAGGGGTATGTCAATATGATGATACAGTGCCAGGTTGCCATGGAGCAAATATACCCCAAAGATGTAACTCTAAAAGGCAGAGAATGTTGACATATTCTGGCTTCTGTGAATTTCATGTCTATGTCAGCCTGAATTGTGCAAAACTGAGCTCCAAAGCTAAAAGTTTTGTAAAAACATTTTTAAATGGTTTATTTATTTAATAGTCATATTGAAATCTATGTCTCTTTGACTTTTCAAGTATCAGATACCTTTTTAAAAATCAGGCCCATTTAACTGATTTTTTAAACTCCAATATCTATTTTAAATGTAAGGATTTTAAACATGTATGCTTGTGCATACTACATATCCAGGGGAGAGAGAGAGAGGGAGAGGGAGAGAGAGAGAGAGGGAGAGAGAGAGAGAGAGAGAGGGAGAGAAACAGAGAGAAAAATAAATTCTTAAAACATAGCTCATCCAAAATTTTTCAGCTTCTTATTTTGCATTCCTACATCTTAAAACATCAAATTAAGTTTAAGATTTGAAATTTTTTAATAAAGAAAAATAATGTATACCCTAAGTTCTGCTCAATCAGTATTTTTTCTTATTAGGTTCTAAGAGAAATTCTGAAAAAAATTCTATAAATGTGTTAGGATGCACAGATTCCATAACCATAGAAAAATAAATCAAGAGATATTTTGAAAAAGAAAAATGGAAAGGGGAAGATTTTTTTTTTCTCATGAAATGTCAGGAGGTTGTGTTTGTGTTAATGAGAAACATTATCTTACCAAAGAATGCTGGTATCCTCATTTCCATTTATATAGGAAATTGATTAATACTTAACTAATTGGCACATGCAAATGGGGATTAACTGAATTCACTTTTCTTCACAACTCAATGACTGTAATTTAGATCCTTACTTAGATTTAAATCTTTTATTATTTTTGAAGGTAATCATCTTCCTGTTGTTAGAAATAAAATATCAAAGCACCATGCTAATTATAGCTTATTTGTGTCTCACAAATTAGCTAATTAACATTACTGAAAAGTAAATGTACAGTGAGCAAAGTTTAAACTCCTGGATTGGAGTCAAGCCTTTTGCACAATATAGTGATGAGATATATATGCTATTGAATGCCATTGGGTCTTTGGAGCTAATAACTATAGTTAGATATTCAGTTTTACTTCAAAAGAATAGCTTATCCTGTTGTTTCAATGCAATTACATCTGTGAACTTTTTGCAATTAGCTCTCCTAGATAGATAAGAGACATGAGGAGGTGGGAAAACAGAAAGATGTGCATGGCTGGGAAAGCAATCTTTTAAATAAAATCTCAAAAGGTTTATGGCATGCATGATTTGCTTGGGGAAACTATAAAATCAGTGTATTCATGGCTTTGGATTAGCTGACTAGCATATTTCAAAACCTAAGATTCTGGCAATGACAATTCCTTAGGTTCAGGGCAAAAACCTTGTTTAGCAATTTATTTAGAGGGAAATAACTTAGAAGTGTAATACCTCCTGAGATGTCTAAACCCAATTCATTCAGATGCAAATTTAACATATGGCAGGATAGTCATGTAGATTGGGAACAGGACTTGCCCTTGGCCATTTACATATCAAATATTTATTGAGTAGCTACTGTATGTGTCAGGAACTGTACTACAATCTCTATACGTAAGAGTGAAAATGACTGGTGAGACTATCGTTACTGAGCAAAGGGCTTGCTGCCTGATGCACACAGAAGCTAGTACAACGGCTCCAGCTTCTGAGAAAAGAGAAAGCTTTATTTTTAGGTCAACAGGCAAGGAGACAGGAGGCACAGCTCAAATCTGTCTTTCTGATCTGGGGTGCAGTCAAACTTTTATGAGTTGGGGGAGGATGGGGTGGTATTTGGAAGTGCTGGCAAATACAAGGCAAAGGACATAGGAAACCAGTTTAGGAGCATCACACGGCTTTACCATAATCCATCAGGAAGAACAAGGTGATAAAATCCTGATATTTACTATCAGGACTATAAGTCAGGCTGTATCTGAAAGGCTCACTCTTCAAAGAAGATCCAGCCCTTCTAAAATTCTGAAGGGTGTTCCAGATTTCTGTTTATGGAAATATTATGGTCTCAAATATTATGGTCTCATCTAAATACTATGGAATCATTTAGGTTACTCCAACTTTGCCTGATGTAGCCCTAAGGCTATATCTGAACTCTCATAATCCCTGAAGTTGTTTTCTCATAGTCCAAATGTCTTGATAGTCAGACAGGGCCTCACTCTAGCTACAGAAACCCCAGACAAGATCTCACTCTAATGAAAGAAAACCTGAGACAAATTTGTTAAATGGGCAGTTTGTTTTGGGGGGTCCTCATCTCTTACCATCCTTTTTTTCTCACTTTCAGTCTTTGCCCCTTCATAAGGTATCTTTTCAGCTGTCTTCAATAAATAGTGTCTCACTATCTTTCATCATTCACCTGTATAATGCACCAAACTCCTGATTTGCCCTTTCTCTCTCCCCTATAAAAATGTGTTAATCCACTGTCAATCCCCTCACAGCCTTTCTAAAGAGTCTAATAAACTAATCTGTGTTCAAGCTGATAATGGCTTAAATGAGAGAGGGTATCAGTATAGGCATTCTGGAGAAAACTGACCTAACCAAATGTTGAGGGCAAATGCTGGGAACAGCAGTTCCTTGAGTGGAAAGCAAACCCTCTACACTCTTAAAATTAGACCAAATGGAGGATTGCTTCACCGTGCTCACCGTGCTTTACAATGAACTTCAGGCCTCGAAGGCTGGCTTCCTAAATGATGCAATGCTTGTCCTAAGAAAGAAGGTTTGCCTCAAATAAAGAGAAGGGCTTTAAATCATCATTTGAATACAGAGGAAAAAAAAAATTTACTGGAAAGGGAGCAAAACCTTTCATCCTTGACCCAGTGTCCCACAGAGTGGAAAACATTTACTTTGAGATTCCATACACAGGTCAATGTACCACAGAAGCCAAGAGCGGTTTTTAAAAACAATAACATTAACCATAAGCCACCCAAGAATCAGAGACACTTTTTTACAGACCTGTTTCTTCCTTCACATGCTCATTTTCAAAGCCACATGGGTTGGAGGAAAATTGTGCATCCTGCTAAAGTGGTTTTCGGTGTGTATGTGAATGTGTTTTAGTCCTGACATATTTTCCTAGTGGTAAGGGTAAAAAAAAAAGTCAAGGGAAAGAAAAGTTTAACTACTGCAAATTTCAATGTATAAAGAAAATTTCCCAGTAGTTTCAAAACTTTGCGTAGAATGTTTAAAGAACAAGCTTTGTTTTGGCTATTTGCATTTTAAATGCCATTACCTAACAAAATAGTGTTTTGTTCAAAAAGGACATAAAATAGCCTTACTACAAAATATCCCTAAAAGATTGATTACATGCCCTCCCTTTAATACCTGACTACTTCTTATCCAATGCATAGGGTTCATTTCTTTCAAACTTTGACTGCAAGAAGACGTCCCTGGCCACCACAAGTCATTCACTCTTGTTACACTGCACCAATATCACAGCCTTATTCTCTAGGTGTTCAATTCATTACATCTCCCCAAGTCAACTTCTCTTCAATCTTTTCCTTCTCTTGTAGATTTTAATATAGTAACATGAAAAAATATGATTGAATGAGCAATGTATGAGTAAAAGAATGGATAACTGAACCAAGTTCATTTACTTCCATAAATTCAGATAAATAGTTGTTTAGATAAATGTTATCCTTTGATTAAGAACCACCTGATATGAAAACAGTAATAAAACGTAAGCAGAGTGAATGACAGAGTCAGTTTTTAATCAAATAACTTTTTCCTCTAGGTACATATTAGGCTATTTGGAAAGTTTTCTCAGACCAGTAAAGTATCATTTGGTATATTTAAGTAGTCATTTGCTACATCATACCCTATTTTTGTGAAAAATTCGTGTAACTCTTGACTCTTTTATAACCACAGGGCAGTTAAATCTCTGGAGAGTTAAAAGTGCATTTTAGAACCATGGCAATAATCAGCAGGAGCTGCTTTTCCAAGTTTGTAGATTCATAAGAGAAAAGGATTATCTTTTGTAAAAATATTAATAATGCCAAACGAACTTGTGTAGTTGGCGCACTCAGTGAAGCTTCCCTAGCCATTCTCATTCTAATAAAATGCTATTTTTAAAAGAGATGATATCAATAATACCCTAATATTTTAAGAACATAAACTGCACTTAATAATTTTGAGAGTATTTTTGGTACTATCCTCTTCAAAAACATTATCTCATTTAATTCCCACAATAAATCGAATATGAAGGTATCATAATTATCCCTAGCTTACACTTGGGGAAACTAGAGGAAAAGTAACTGACCCAGGCTAAATGAAATTAGAGCTGAAATTTGAGCCCAGTTATGTCCAACTTCTGAGCTCAAGTAACCATTATAGTATAGTCTCCTTCATCACGTATAACCACAAAAATGTTAGCTCGACAGGGCAGATTTACTTATCTGTTTGGTGCACTGATATAACACGAGGGTTTAGTTCAATGCCTATCTCACAGAGTGGGTACTCAATAAAGATTTGTTGAATTGAAGAATGATAAATAATGAGGATTATCTATGCCACGCCTCTCAAATCAGTTCTTGACTCCATAAAGTTAGAAGGAAGATATTAACCTGAAACAAAAGAATAGTTAAGATGTATAAAGTTAGTTTTCAGAATTCCTCACAGCAGTCACATGTTTTGATAGATGCCTCATCGTCTGCATAAAGTGAAACTTTCTGGAACCTTGATGGTAGGTTGTATACCTTATGATCTCTCTTCAGTGTTTATGATAAAAGAAAGACTAAGGTTCTTTTTGCTCCCGTTAAACACATAACTCTTAGGGTAGGCTTAAAATACGTTATGCATACAATTAAGTAATCTATTAACCACAAAACAGTAAAATATGTAAAAAATTGCTAAATACAGAAGAAATTTAGTACACTGAACCAGAAGATTCATGTACACATTCAGACTCCTTGAGCCAAAAAAATCTGCTTCGTCACATTTCTCAAAATAGTTTTGGTGCTATGTATTATGCCATGCATATTATCTCTGCTGTATTTTGATTATTTCATAAAATCAAAACATATAAACAAAGAGTGCACACATGGAATAAAAGGGCTATAAGGGACCAACAGGCTAAATGGCTTTCAATTTCGTAGGTTATATTCAATCTGCTATTGTTTGTGCAAACATACCTCGTTCTTTCTTGTCTCAGAATTTTTCTCATGCTATTCCTTTACTTAGATTACTCTCTCTTTTCTTCAGGTAGATATCAAACAAAAATTTTGCTCAGCTAGCTCAAACCTCATTTCTGTGAGGAATTCCCCAAGAAAAATATTGAATTTAAAGTTTGGAGGCAATCTAAGAAATGAAATAACCCATGTCCTCAGCTTGAATTTGTGTATAAATTTATTACTAATTGGTATTGCAATCTAGTCTTGTACATCACAAGAGACAAAAGTTTAAGATTCTAATCCTGGCAGATAGACTCCAAAACCTAAGTATTTATCTCCAAGCTAGATATAGATAGATAGATAGATAAATGATTAGTAGATGATCGATAGACACATACATAAATATAGATAGATAAATAGATAGATAGCTATGTAAATACATAATCACATATGCATGATTAAAGGCATTTAAAGTAACAGAGGTACACAAAGACCCTTCCTGGCCAGAGTTTATCTATGAAAGATTCATCCAAAATGTTTATTTCAGCAAGGCCTTGAAGAATATGTGAGATTTGAATGGGCAGAAAGCAGAAGAAAAGGCTTTTTAGACAGCTGGAAAATCATGTGAAAAGATTCAGAAGGGGAAAGCAGATAAAATTGGATAAGTATTGGTAGGACATAGATTACTCCTAGACGAAAAATAAAATTAGGGTCATAAAGTGCTATTGATGAAAGAACTCCAGTGCCAAATAAGTGACTTAGTACTTTTTGAGATAAGCTTTGAGAGACATTAGATTCTTAATTATGGGAACAGTATGATGAAAGAGATATTCATTTGTCAGCAGTATTCACTTCTCATCTTTCCTCTCCACCTAAATAATACTTTTTTTCAACGTAAAAACAAGACGACTTGGAGGTTATTTGCTGGAATTATTTTGAAGGCAAAAATTTCCAAGAAACCAACTCCAACCAATAAAAATCTGAATTTAATTAAATGAGGAAAAATCAAAACTTGAGTAAAACAAAAATAGATGTTACAACTGGCACACAGTAATATAGAAAAGCTCATTAATGAAAAGCCACATTTTTTTTCAGGCAATAAAACTTAGCCAATACTTATGTGGTGGGAAATCTCAACCGACTTCCACTTCACCAGTATTATGGGATAGTTTTAATTATCAAGACTCCAGAGACTTCTCTCATGTAAGAAAAATATTACTTAGAGATATAGGATATCAACTTTCACCTTATATATTATAGTACATAGAAGTTATTTTCATGGTTTTTCACCATGGCAGAAAATCCTTTCAAACAAATTACTCTCCAGTTTAGAATATTTTTCTGTATATCAGTGGCCAACTCAATAATTCTGGATGCTTTGAGAAGTAAAGCACAGGACATTTTTTCATCTTTGACTTGGCATGTTTCCTCTTCTACACCATAATATTGCACTTAGTATCAGTTGGGTAAGCCGGAGCTGGCTGTCCTTCTGCCCTCTGCAAACCACATCCATGAGAGTATTTATCTTATTTGGGAGGCCAAGTTCAAGTAAATGGTTCTCAGATCAGGGTCAAAGGCATTAGCAGATTGGCAAAATTGATTGTGGTAAAACAGAAATGCCCTTTGTAAAATAACATAAAAGCAAAAAATGGCTAATTACTTTGTGTTTTGGTTTAAAAATAATTTTCTATTAGATACCAGTTCCTCACTAAATATCAATAGCACATTGTAAATAAATTCACAAAATCAAATATTATTTGAATCCTTTGATTGCTTTCCCACATTCTATTTCTTTACAAAGTCAATAAACATTGATCTATTACATAGTCTCAGAATTTAAAATTATGTATTCTAAATGTCTTTATAGATATGAGGATGATTTTTGTTATCAACCAAAATTGAGATGGAATTATTCCTAGAGAGAATACTTCTGTTCTACCAAGTAGTAAAATATTAAAATCTAGTCATAATTGGCATGCAAGTCCACACTAGCTTGTATAAGTAGAAAACTTAGTAACTGAAATACCAAAATGGCATTGTGAAAAGACAGTTTTACATTAAATCTTAAGGAACTGTACCTTATCTTATAGGATATAATTATTTCACAACATGATAAACCTAGCACATACTCAATAAATACTTATTCTTAGATATATTGTTTGATAATGTGCAAAGAGAAAACAAAGTCAGTAATCAAAGTCAGATTGATGTTATTTATTTTAAGGAATACTTATATTTATTACACGAATATGAATAGAAATAGAATCTCATTGCCCATGTAAAATGGATAGGCTATAAGTTCAGGCCAAATTAGAAATAAAAATATTACAAGTAAGTAAACAATTTTGGCCTACAATCATTTGAACATTTGGGGTTTTTTCCTGACCCTGGTGGAAATTTATAGTTACCAATCAAAGATTATTGTAGAACATATTCTAAAAATAGACTTCCCAACTTAATAATCTAGAAATAGAAGTCTTCTTCACTTTCTTCTGACAAAAGTGATGACACACATATTCTTATTTCACTTTCAATTTAGCTACACATTTTATTTTAAAGACCAACAAGTCTCAGACTTCCCTGGTGGCACAGTGGTTAAGAATTCGCCTGTCAATGCAGGGCACATGGGTTCGAGCCCACATACTGTGGAGCAACTAAGCCCATGTGCTACAAATACTGAGCCCACGTGCCACAACGACTGAAGCCTGTGCGCCTAGAGCCCGTGTTCTACAACAAAGAAGTCACCATGATGAGAAGCCTGGCACCACAGCAAAGAGTAGCTCCCCCCCCGCCCCCGCTCAACACAACTAGAGAAACCTGTGCACGGCAATGAAGACCAATGCAGCCAAAAATAAATAAATACATAAGTAAATTTATTTTAAAAAAATAAAGACCAATAAGTCTCTCTAATGTTCCTTGGGAGAATCATTAAATAAATAAGTCTCAGGTGCAGCAGCTAAATCACGTTGCCTACATTAGAGTTCCCTATTTGAGAAGCAGTTCATTTGCAAATCAATATCTGCAATTCAGAGCATCAGTCCATGAGATTTTCCATATGAGGCTCTGTTTGCTTTCTGTGTGCATGATGTCTCAACACAAGCTTCTACTATGGCCAATCCCTTGGAATTTTTGTGGTACCTCAGTTTTAGCTGCCTCCATTGATTACAAGTACCATGCAAACTTCATAGAAATATGCACACGAATCTTCCATTACATGCCCTTGAAGAAACTCTGGGAAAATTCTAGTGGGAACCATTTCTTTAGCATCTTCAATCAAAACCAATTGAAATAACAGTATGTTGAAAGCTATAAAAGGATATTATTTTTACAAAAAGACTTCTAAACCGAGCAATTATTGACAAGGAAATAGAAACATAGTTTGTAGTTTTTAAGAACTACCTAATACATTTAAAAATAAATAAGGGGGCACTGCAGGGGGCATGGGTTTGATCCCTGGTTGGGGAAGATCTCGCATGCCATGTGCTGCAGCCAAAAACAAAAAAAAGTAGAGACAAAATGATGAAGCAAATATTGAGGAATCTGGGTGAAAGGTATTTGGGAATTCTTTGTACTATTCTTGCAATTCTTCTGTAAGTCTGAAATCATGTTTATAAAGATTTTAAAAATACACAAAATACTATATGGATAAATATATACATAGAGAGAGAGATGTGGGAAACACCAGATACCTAAATTTGATACCTAACATCCCTAATATTGTTCCTCTAAAAAATAAAAATCCAGGGCTTCCCTGGTGGCGCAGTGGTTGAGAGTCCGCCTGCCGATGCAGGCGACACGGGTTCGTGCCCCGGCCCGGGAAGGTCCCACCTGCCGCCGAGCAGCTGGGCCTGTGAGCCATGGCCGCTGAGCCTGCGCGTCCGGAGCCTGTGCTCCGCAACGGAAGAGGCCACAGCAGTGAGAGGCCCGCATACTGCAAAAAATAAATAAATAAAAACCTGCTAATATTATTAAGTTAAAGAAATAAATAAAAATAAATAAATAAAGGGACAAGGTTTTCCAGAGGATGGGGGTTTATAAAATATTTCACCTGACAGGAAAGGTTGAATTGGATAAAGAGAGTAGGGGGGAAAAATTTAAATTTGCCAACTAGGGCAGCATTAGCAACTTCAAAAAGGGACATCAATAAAGACTTTCTAAAGGTAAAAATCATCAGATCTTTCCTCCTGTGTCTACCAGTGAATTTGCCTACTAAGGAAACATTAGAAATTTGCAAGACAATATAAGTAAAAAATGTTCGGTGTTAGAATCAAAAGATCTTCCCCTTGTATTCCTCTTGGAACCATCAGATACCCAGTTATTAAACCCAGGTCCTCAGAATTCACCCTAGACTCTTTCTCTCTCTAATTCCCTACATTCATAAATCGCCAAATTATTTTAAGTATCTTGATTCTATCTGTCCTATCCCACATCCTTAAAGAATTCTCTCTGCCATCGCCTACATCATCAATATTTTTCACTTACCTTCTCCTTCTCCTCACTGCACCTCCTTATTTCTCTAAGCTTAGATCTTCAATATTTTTTTAATTTTAAATAAGCTCATGTCACTCAGATGTTTAGCATTCCTCAGAAGTCCATATTCTACAGGAGAAGGTCTAATCTCTTTGCACTGGTGTCCAGTCTGTCCCCTTGCCTAAGTCAATCTCATCCTCCATTGCTTTTCCACAGGCACCTTCTAAACACATTGAGCTTATGATGGTTTCCCAAAGACATCATGTTTTTGTGTCTTGGATAAAAGAATTTTTCTGCCTTTCCTTTCTTATTGCCTTACAAATCCTTACTAATAATATGCAGCTCAACTGTCACCTTCTCTTTGAAGCCTCCTGACCCCACCTCATGCCAAACTTCTTGCTCTCTCTTCTGACACATATCACTTTGTAATGACCTGTCATGTGTTCTCCCCCTCACCAGACCCTGAGTACCTCAAGAGCAGGAATTATTTCTTATGCAATTTTGTATGTGAATGTACAATGCCTGCAATAGTTGCCTGTTAAATAGGGTTTTAGACATGAGGGAGTGAAATCAATGTTGTCTTAGGTCCAGTTGCTTTGAAGCAGAGCCTGGAATTAGATTGCTATGCAAGAGATTGATTGGGGAAGTGCTCTTAGGAGAAACCCATAGGGCAGCGAGGAAACAGGACATGGCCAAGAAAGAAGCTAAGCAAAGATGTGGTTTTAGTTGAGTCCTCAGCCTATCAGGAGCACTGGAGTATTAATGGCATACCCGAGTGTGTCCCACTGAACCAAAGCGGCCAGGCTTTTGGACCCTGTGTTAGTCACTGGGTGCACTCTGCCAAGGGTTGGGGGGCAGTGCTGGTGGGAAGTAAAACCTCCCTCACCAGCTCCACACCAGCAGCTCATGTCAGCCCAGGGAGGACAATTCCCTGTGAAGGGAAATAACTGTGAGCCTCTAGTAGCCAACACTCACTGCAGCTGAACTGTGGGTGCTTGCACTTGGGAGGAATCTGGGTAAAACACCACCAGCTTCTACAAACAATTCGTACATCAGCACAATCTCTTTTTTCAAAAGTGGGTTATCTAGAGATACTTTTCAATTTCATATCTGATTTCTCTCCTATTCCAGTGAATTCATAGCTCCACACTTTGAGGGATTGGCTTCTTCACCTGACATATTTGTGTGTGCTTTTTTTTACCTGAAATATATATAACTATTAACTGTGCAAAGCCACACCAAGGACTTTAGTGAGCTGTAGTACAGTTATATTGTAATACTGGTGCAGTAGTTCTTCCCAAGGAAATTTCTAAACAGATTGAACAAGAGTAGAGTCCTGCAGAAAATTGTTTCAACATCTAGCACTAACTACACATAAATATAATGGGAAGTCACACCAAGTCCCCAGCAAATACTAAAAATATTTCTTTGGAACATTAGTTCTTTACACTTGCCATAAATTACCCTGTTTTCTACTGGGGTGGGGGAACCCTGTGTGTTATATCTGATATTTGGTCCTCATCAACTTCACCATACATGGGAGTCAATAAATGGTTGCTCATAGAACGTGCTAAAGGCCTTATAAGACTAAGTCTGTGTGAGGCTTTATAATCTTTCCTGGACACATGGAACTAAATAAATGGTGTATAATCATATTCTAGGCATTTATCTCAGGATAGAAGCACTTTAAAGGTTTGCAGCCCATGAAAACAGTATATGAATAGACATTTATTAGTATTCATGCAACATTTATACACACCTGCCCGCACAGAGATAGACAAACAAAACAAATGGAAATGATCTTTCTACAATATTTCAGTATCCTTTCAGAATTAGCGCATTATAGTAAACAACTATTCCAAATTTTTTTTTTTAATGAACAGTATGGGGTGTCAGAGAACACTGGAGATAAAATTAAGCTCCCAAAGCAAAATGTTCTTCTATGTTATAAACAGAGAAATTAAAAACAAGGCAGAAAACTCCTGCTAATACACATGCCAATTTTACTCACCAGCAATGCAAAGATGTGTGTAGCAATAAGAAGCTGCCAGCCTTTTAAAATTTGATTTTCCCATTTTGTATAATTTTTTTGGATTCTGACCACACGTTCCTATTAAGAACATCACATATTAATAGCAGAGAATTCTACTTGCTTAAAGCTAATTTGGAGAAGTGTTTGCAAAAGTACAACGTCATCATATGGCACTTTAGCAATGGGTATGAAAAGGTACCCAACAAACGTCAATGGCAGTCATGTGTAGCTGAGGGCAGAGAAGAGTGTATATTAATTCAGGAAAATCTTGGCCCTACTCCAAGGATTTTTACAATCCCCAGACTATTTTTAAGAAGTTCTCAAAATCGAATCACACATTTAAAATGGAAAAAACAACTAACTGCATCCAATTCAGGTATGAAACTAAAGATAAGGAAATTCAACAGCCCTTGGCTGTGTGGTTTGAGCAGATAAAAATGGAAACTGTCCAAACCCTCTGACTGTAGAAAAGTCTCAACATTTGCATTTTGTTTCATTTTATTCTTCAGGCAGTATATTAACGGACAGGGGATTACTATCATAATTTTCATTAACGTTGAATGCTCTAGAATCCAGTTGAACACATAATGTAGTATTGAAATCTTGATTTCTAATTTTCAGCAGTTGAGAAAGCAAGTGATTATATCCAGTAGAAAAGAAGTAATTTAGTAATAAGAACCAAAATCAGGGCACTTCTACCCAGAGGAAATGAGGAGATGGGTGAAACAATAAAATTAGCTGGATAATTCAGACAAATAAGTTTTAATTCATTGATATTGAGACAAATACAATAGTGGAGTGGGTAGAGCTTAGAAAAGGGTTATTTGGATAAATTAAGTTTCAGACAAATGGTGATTTGATACTTCAAGTTCTGGAATTTTCACATTAATCATTTTATGAACACATTGTTAAAACATGTTAAAATATTCCTTATGGTCATATTTAAAGAAATGGAGCATACTGATTTTACTTAATGAGTTAGGATTATTTTATGTATGATATTTTCATATATTAAGAAAACTTAAATTTGTCCCTAGACTGGTCAAATACTATTGCAGCATTTAAATTTGACAAAGAAACACGCTCAGAATTATTGAAGTAAGTATGATTTTTCTCTTTTGCTGCGTGTCCCCAGAGCTCAATATTTTTCTGGTCAGTGCTTCTTCCTTCTTTCACACCTGGACAGCTTTGTCATCCTTTGATGTTTTTCACCTATCATTGCTTCTAATTTCAGCTGTCATTTCTCTTGTCTGTCAATTTCCTCCCTTCTTCTACCACATTATTTTTTTTCTTTCTTATTTTCCTTTGTATTACCTAAAAGTTCTCATATGTCTTCACTTTAATTTGGTAAAAACTGATTTTGAAAGCTAGCACTGTGTATGTGAATGCTGGTAATTTTTTCTCCTGTAACTTTTGCATTGCTAACTTTTTTGGCAATTTTTGTCAACATTCATGCTCAGTAGCCTTATTTTCAAATTATTTATGGTTTTTGATTACTTAAGACAGTTGAGAGTGCCAAACACCTGAGGGGCTCTGTTTACAGTGACTAATTTGTTATTCTTTTTATAACACTGTAAATGTGTGCTTTCCTCCAAGGGCTTTGAAGTATTTCCCAACCTTTTTCCCTAGATAATTGTTTCCTCTTTTGTTTTTTTTGTAAATGTTTCCATAATAGTGATGTTTCATATCAAAATATAAAAATACTTATGGAAAGTTCCTTTCCTTTAATTATATTGCTTGTATCAGAAGAAAGTTATTCCTAAAAGACTGTGGGGGGATATAAATAAGTCAGAAATATCATTTAAGTTAACTCGAATCTATTACATATCAGTCACATTCTCAGATCTAAACTACATGTAGTTTAAAAGCAGGGAAATGATCCAAAGACATGTTAGGGATTTTAAGAAATGCCAAAATAAGATCATTTTCTTAGAGGTAGTTTTTGTTTTAAAGAAATTACGTTTCATTGATTGATGTTGGCTGATGAATTTATTGGTTGAACTTTCAGAACGCTGTTAAAGACAGTCTTTGCATTAAACGAAAATTTAGCCCTACACTTATATTATCGAGACAAAAATAGCATTCTTACTTAGGAACTGTTAAGATAAACTGAGGCATATTAAAAACTTTAAGAGTTTATTTGAGCAAAAATCAACTGGAATCGGGCAGTGCCAAACCGGAAGTGGTTAGGCGTATTCTGACAAAAGGAGCCTGGGGAAAAGACTTATAGACAAAGTGCAGAGGAAAGAAAGGAAATTGTTGAATTGGCTATAGCGTAAAGCCTAGCTGACTGTGACTGGTTGTCCTTAGCGTTTTGATTTTGGAACAGTGAAGCCTTTACAGGCTTAGATTTTGGTTTGCTTATGTAGGCTGCCTGGGCATTAGAGCCCCCTCAGCCTAATGGTCTCCTTGTTTAATTAATTTAACAACACAAAGTATGTTGATGGGTTGTGTTACTTTGATAGCTTTTGCCATAAAATCCAATCCTATTAGCTCATTTAAAAGTCCCTTGGAAGCTAGTTTCTGTTTACCTGCCTGGGCTGACATCTGTCTCTATGCCCCAGCCTCACAGAATCACTGAGTCATATCACCTGAGTCATATCACCCTCACATACTTATTGTCACTTGATATCTCTCCTAACTCCCATTCTCTGTGGCTCACTTTGGTTCCTCATTTTGCTTTAGAAGTTGTTTCTCTAAGAAACCTTTCAGATGCCCCTACCCAAGTTCAGCCCAGAATACACAGCATCACCAGCCTTAGAACAGCATTACCACCTTGGCTTTCTGTGCAGTTTCTTCATTTCATAGCCAGCACAACAAATGAAAATTAAGACCTCTCCTGAAATGTACACTGATGACAATTTATTTAGAATTAGATTTGGTTTCCTTAAAGAAAAAGCCAGGCTAATATTTATATTAAATTTTACCTATTTTATTGTAAAACTTAATGAAAAAAGAAGTGGAAGGTATAATTCTAAGCACAGGGGAGAAGCTAACGTTTATCAGTGAGGATCTTGCAAGAATAGGGTATTAGAAAAAAAGGAGGACAGGGATGTCAGGTGGAGAAAGATGAGAAAGATACATGGGAAATATCACTAGTAAGGCAGTTTTTACCATGTTCTGACTAAATGTAGTGGGAATACATTCCATTTTCAACTGAATCATTTATATGTTAATAAGGTATCTACAGCAGTGATGTGGCTACCAATGGAATTAATCATATGTTTTCTATTTAACCCAAAGACACTATGGGATATGTAAATATGCAAATGTAATATTAATTGAAGCAAAATAATATGATCCCATAAAAGTGGTCAGCCAGAAGTTAATGTTTATATATCCTAAAACTCCATTGTTTGGAAATAAAATAGCTATGAGGGAAAAGGCAGAGACTTGATTCTACCACATGTTTATGAATTCAAATCCGAGATTATCTGAAGAAATACCCTGAAAAATACAATAGTGTCAAAAATAAATCAGAAAGTTAGAGTTTATAAAAAAGAAGAATGAATGTGGATTGTGATTTCTTATTGATGATGTATGCAATATCTAAATGAGGCTGACATGCATAGTGCATTCCATAGAAATAAATAACATGAATAAAGAATGAAAATCTTCAGAGGAAAGGAACTGCTTGTACCTATATGGAGCAATCTGAAAAATAGACAATTAATAGATATATTTCTTCAGAAATATTCCCAGATATTTTTAAACTTTGGATTAGGATCAATATGGCTATTTAATGGGGTGTCTATATATCTGTTTTTGCCTATATATGTGTGTGAATAGATAGGTGATGATAGAAGATGGTAGAGAGACACAGAGATAGATAGATAGATAGAGAGAGAGATAAATGAATATTTAGATCTTTTTATATGTGCATGCATACACACATGCATATATCTTACACTTTCATAGGTAATTTCTACTAGATATGGTGTAAATATCTCAAAGCTCCAAGAGATCCAAAATCTACTCATAAAGCCACTATTCAGACAAATGTATGTCTGTACCATGAACTCAATCCCAGAATCATCTGTCTCCTTTGACTTCCACAACTCACTAGTAGCCATCAGTGTATCTCTAATTCCTTGGTCTATAGGCCTTTTGTCAACGTACTAAACTAATAAGAAGCACTATTACCCAAAGCTCATCTATCCACAGCAGTCTTCTAAGAGCTGTTTTTAACCTCAATCTTTCTTCTAAATTGTTCATCACACCTGCCGCTATCAGTCCTTTGACGGTAGGAATAATGCCTGAGAGTTTATCATATACCTAGCAATATAAGGACAGTTTTGAACTCATAACAAGTGATCCATAAATATTTACTGACAGATGCAGCTTGAAATTCCTCCTTAAGAATCTAGCCCAGGCAATAAAAGACTATTAAGGTGATAAAATTTAGCTATGACTTTCAATAATAAAGTTAGTAACCTATAGTCATATTATTTTCAGAATTTTATGTCAAATATGAAACCAATAAAATCTGAGCAGCATGGCAGGAGTACTGGGGGTTGGAGGGAAAGGAAGGCATGGCAGTGTTTGGGGGGGAAGAGGAAGCTGCATAATAATGCATTTTTTAGAGTCTAAATTGAACTCTATCTTTGTGACAGTTATTTAGGAAATTCCAAGATTTTCATGGTTCCCCTAAGTATGAGGTCTGGCAATAAAAAAAATAATCTGGCATTATCTTGTGGAATTCAGGCAGCCACAGAAGCCCAAATAAATCTAATTTCCATGATTCTTGTGATTTTAATAGCCATTTGCAGCATGGAAACTGTGTGTTTGCTATTAAATTAGAACTATAAATATCACATAATCTGTATACTATAAATATGTAATAATTCTGAAATGCCCGTGTGACTTCAATTGTTACAAATTAAATCAAGGTTATGAATTCTCACTATATTGAACAATCAATAATTTCAGAAGCTTGAGGTCAAAGGGGGCAAAAGCAGTAACTTCTATGTACCCTTCTTTCAGAGCTAATTCACATGTTTTTAATGTAAGGTAAAAAAATATAAGAATGTGACAAAATGTCACTTTCATTAAAAACTTTAGGTTAAGTTTCTATCTACATCTAATTTTTTAAATTAGTGGAGAGAGAAGTGCTCCTGAAGTGAAAACATAGGACAAAAATCACAAGATACTGCTTCATGTGTAAAACTCCAGAACTGCCTTGTTATTCAATAGTATTTAAAACTTGCCCACCAAATTCCTTACACATAATGCAAACACTGAATTCCTATGTCAGTAAGTATCATTCCCAGAGAAGAATCAGTACTTTTTATGGGGTGCTTGTAATATTTTTGAAGGAAAAAGATAGGATGGATACATAGTAAGAACCCCTGCCCCTAGTCACAAATGTTGGGACTCATACAGAGTTTTATGAGGTTAAGAAAACTCATATGCAGAAACATGAGTCACTGATGTTTAGCATCATCAAGCAGAAGAGAACTTCAACTCTCCTTGTATGAGGAGTTAATACTAGCTCTCTTCTACCATGTGAGGAGAACACAGCAGTCTGCAACTTGGAAGAGAGCCTGCATCAACTACCAAATGTGTCAGTGTTAGGACCTCAGACTTCCAGCCTTAAAACTGTGAGAAATCAATTTCTGCTATTTATAAGTCAGCCAGCCTGTGGTATTTTGCTATAGCAGCCTGTACAGACTAAGACAGCTACTGACTACAAATGTGTGAGTTTTCCACACTAAGCAATTCTCCAGTTCTTTCTGGACACCAACTATATGTCTTAGAGTTTAATTCAATTCTGACACTATCTGGAGTTAGCACAGACCCCACAGGTTAAGGGGTTCAGTCCCACACAACTGTTCCCACTTCAAATGCCAATCACAAGTCCCAACTTTTGACCTGAACTTCTGACTAGCCTGCTGTAAATCAGGGCTTCCCACAACCCCTCCTCTGTTCAATAAGTTGCTAGAATGTCTCACAGAACTCAGGAAAGTGCTTTACTTACTACTAATGGTCTATTATAAAGGATAAAGCTTAGGAACAGCCAAATGAAAGAAATGCATAGAACAAGGCATGCGGAAGGAGCACGGAGCTTCCATGTCCCCTCTGAAAGCACCATCCTCCCAACACCTCAATGTGTTCACCAATTTGGAAGCTCTCTGAACCCTATCATTTAGAGTTTTTATGAAGGCTCCATTATGCAGGCATGATTGATTAGATCACTGGCCACTGGTAACTGAACTGAATCTTTGGCCCCTCTCCACTCCCCAGAGGATTGGGGTGGGGGGATCAGGGGTGCTGAAAGTTCCAACCCTCTAATCCCATGGTTGGTTCCCCTGGCAACCAGTCCTCATCCTTAGGGGCTTTCCAAAAGTCACTTCATTAACACAAACTCAGGTGTGGTTGAAAGTGGCTTGTTATGAACAAAAAGACACTCCTTTTAAGTTTATTGCTCCAGCGCTGTTTCCGGAGCTGGAGACAAAAGACAAACATTGTAACAAAAGATGCTCCTATCACTCGAATCACTTAGGAAATTACAGGGGCTTTTAGGAGCTCTGGCCAGTAGACAGGGATGCAGACCAAATATATATTTATTATTATATCTCAGTATCACAGAGGGGATAAAGCAGAGAATCCACCTTTATGCTTTTTATTCATATTTAATAACATGTAGGGCAAAATAAGCATAATTTAATCGGTATAATTATGACTTAAATAAGCCATATATAATCATATTTTAATAAGTAAAATATGATTTAATATATTCCTAAAAAACAGCTTTACTGGAAGGGAGGTGGGAATAGGTTGCCAGCGAGTATGAAAGCACTTTAATGAATCATCCTGGAAAACCAGAGGCTCAGAATTCAGCTGATATCTGAAAAAGGACTGTCCTACATTGCGCAAATGTGTGTGTTCAACATTAGCCAAACTGTGAAGAGAAGGTGGTCCTCCAGACTACCAACTCTTCTCAAGGCTTCTGAACCCAACTGTAAGGAGTTAAGGTTCCACTACAAAGTTAGAAGGAAGAATCCACATATGATCACCCTCACTTCTGACACCAACCGCATATTCAGAGGTTTCCCAAGACCACCATCAGGCTTGATAGTTGACTAGAAAAATTCACAGAACTCACTGAATGCATTATATTCACCATTTACTTTTATTGCAAGGAAAGATTACAAATTAAAACTAGACAAAGGAAGAGATGCCTAGGGCAAATGATGGAAGGGTTCCACATAAGAAGATTCCATTGTCCTCAGTGGCACATTACCTTCTCAACACACAGAGTATTGCCAAGCCTGGAAGCTTACTTGAGCTTCAATATCTAGAGATTTTATTGAGGTCTCATTACATAGGCATAATTTATTGATTGCCCAGTGGTTGAACTTAGTCTCTAGGTTGACTAACGCCGCATGACCCAAAGCCCCCACCCTAAATCATCCTGTTGATCTTTTCAGTGTGGCCAGACCTCACCAGAAGACTATTGGGTGTGACTGGTACTGCCCTAAGTCATTTCATTGGCATAAACTATCAGGTGTGGTCCAAAGGGCCCTCCATGAATAACAAAGACACTCTTGCCACTCAGGAAACTCCTAGGATTTAAAAGTTACCTCCCACAGACAGGAACAAAAGCCAGATATCTCTTTGGGCAAGGTCAAATTCTTTGCTAAACAGTGTGTCTGTCACTGGGCTCTCTACCAATGGACTGCACACAAAAGTTTCTAAATATTAGAGACTGAAACTTAGTCCAAGTTCCCACAAGAAATGGGGATTTTTTGAACCAACAGAAACCTCATTCCCTTGGGATTGTAGCAGAAACATGAAATAGGGCAAAAATGGCTTTTGGGGAGCACTTGCCTGAAATCGGGTGGTATGAATTTCAGAAAAGGAGTGATGAGTTTAGATTCAAAGAAGCCAGATACCTCATGAAGAAAGAATCAGCATTATCTACTGTTTGCTTAAGCCCAAGAGTGGCAGTAGATGTTCTGGAGCTCTAGGGATGGGAACCAAGAAACTATTAGGACAGGTTTTGTGTGTGTGTGTGTGTGTGTGTGTGTGTGTGTGTGTGTGTGTGTGTGAGTACTGAGCAGACTGCAGACTGAAAGTGTTTCTTACTCAGAAGCCAGAAGTTAGAAGCTACATTAGGGAGGGAAGGGGCAAGGAAAATATCTGGCATCAGCCTGATTATCCCAGATCTATAATCCAGAACTGTCTGAAGAAGGAGCAACAGAACATTTAGCCAAGAGAATAGTCCCTACAGGCAACACAAGCCATGCCTACAGTGATCTAAGAGACTACTAGCCTGGACCTTCCCCAAGTAATTGTTGTAAAATCCCCAAAATGAAAAGGGTATCAGTTTCATAAAAGTAGGACATGAAGATCTTAGGAGGCTATAATCTATTTCATCTCCAACTTTGAGTCAATTATAGAATCTTTTAAGAAGATGGGAAGTAAGCTGAAATCCCTGGTACAGAATAAATAGACTCCAGGTCTGCAAAGTAAACACAGTTGGGATGTAAATGGTTGAAGGCCCACGAGATTTTTTAACAAATGTCCATTTCCTACAATTTTCTACTATGCCTAGTAAAGAAGTCAGTGGTGACTTCCCCCCCTTATTCTGCTCAGGAATTTTATTAATAATAATCACTTCTACCCTGTCTCAACTTCACTATTCTCAAATTCTTCTAACCCCAGAGATCTTGACATAGATGGAAGGGTTAGAATTTTATAGTACAAGATACATTAAGTTATGAAATCAAGTTAATAACAACAGTTCTTTGCTAGCTTTCTTCAGAACTGAAATAGCATGTAGAATTTTTTTTTTAAATCAGAACATAAGCTTTCAGAGGTAGAGAAAATAAGTAGATCCAACTCAGAGAAAGATCAGGGACCCCTGACATAATCTAACTTTCAAAATGAGGAAATACAAAAAGAGATTAAGTATCTTGCCTAAGGCCACAGTGCTAGTTAGTAATATAACAAGATCTAAAAGGCAGCCTTCCTGAAGTGAAAGCCTCTCTCCCAAAACAAATCATCTAAAAGTTATTATATCTACAGTTCAATGATCAATTTCCCAGTTGAAATCGTGCAAAATATACAAATGCATAAGGAACTAATCAAACGATTTTCTTACCTTGCCACTGCAGAAAAAGCTATGAAGGACAAGGTCAGAGTTCTGTTAACCAAAGGCTAAAGCATAGTAATTTGCTGCCTGCTAATATTTATCTCTTATCTCATAACTCATATAAGAATATGTTAAAACCATGATTCATCCAGGTTTCCAGATCTCCTAAAAATTAGTTTCTGTACAACATTCCATATATCTTTATTTAAATCCACTATCAACTTACTTTACAGTGGTAACTTTGAAAGTAACTTGCCACCTTCCTCATTCACACACAGCCAAGTGTGAGAATCCATTGTGCAAAACATGACTTTGGAAGACAGGCTATGTTTAGTGAATTAGTAGAAAATAATACAGTCATGAAACCAGGCAGGACCCAGTGAGGCTCCTGGGCATGGAAGCCTTTCAAACAGTTGCTAATCAGGGAAGGGAGGGGATGCAGAGAAAAGGGCAGGAGCAGCAAAGAAACAATAGTGCAGCCTTGGGGCAGGGTCCTGGTTCCACCTCAAGGGCTAATACATAACAGGATCTTTGAGCTCTTTACAGAACTAAAACCCCCAACAAATGGAAGATGTTAGCATTCTTCACTCCAGAGAAGACCACCTGAGGCCAGATTAAAGGAACCAGAGAAGCTCATCAAGAGACTACTTGAGACAAGATTAAAGGAGTGCAGGCCCTGCACACACCCTAATCCTTATCAGTAACCCTGCCCTTGAACAGTTGCTATAAAAATTCTCACCAAATCCTCCCAGGTTGGAACATGCAATTTTGAGGGGCACAAGCCTGCTGTTTCCCCCTTTCCCTGGCAAAGCAATAAAGTTATTCTTTTCTACTTCACCCCAAACTCTGTCTCTGAGATTTGATTTGGCACCAGTGCACAGAGGCCGTTTTTGGCATCAGGAATACCTTGGAGATATTGTGAGTTCAATTCCATACCACTGCAATAAAGCAAGTCACACAAATTTTTTGGTTTCCCGACACATATAAAAGTTATGTTAAAACTATACTGTAGTCTATTAAGTGTGCAATAGCATTATGTATAAGAAAATGTACATAACTTAATTAAAAACATATTACCATTTTTTATTGCTAAAAAATGGTAACCATCAACTGAGCCTTCAGTGAGTCATAATAGTAACATCAAAGATCACAGATCATCATAACAAATATGATAATATTTTAAAAGTTTGAAATATTCCAAGAATTACCAAAATGTGGCACAGAGACGTGAAGTGAGAAAATGCTGTTGAAAAAAAAATGGCACCAAAAGACTTGCTCAACATAGAGTCGGCACAAACCTTCAATTTGTTTTAAAAAAAACAACACACACATTATCTGCAAAATGCAATAAAGCGAATCACAATAAAATGATGTGTGCCTGTGTATAGATAAGGTCTACTCATACCCAAGTACATTTGTTTGAGTTCTTACTCATATTTAAAAGTCTATTTCAAATAACTATTTCATGATCTCTTTCCCAGCAACCCAACCGCACTGATTTCTTCCTCCTAGGACATTTTATAGTGCTCAGATTAAGAACTACATGTTCAGCATTTAGCACACCCCGCCTTTAGCTCAGGACCCCTCCAATGTGCGCTTAGTTCTACCACTTCTTCCTACCCTCACACTGACTCCTTTGTTCTCCAAATTTAGGTGGGGAGAAGAGGGAGACATTTTTTTCATCCCATGTCTTAGTTGAGATAACCTGGAATTCTCAAAAAGTGCTCTCCTAAAATGCTAAAGGGAAAGCAAAATTGAAAAAACAAGAACAACGACATAGCAACAAAATCATAGAAACAGTCCTATTTATGGTGCATATTTTTTAACCATACAGAAATTTGGTCTAACCACAGACTGTCTTAGCTGGCTTAATTTCTGGGTATACAGGCCCTTAGTTTTTGTCCTCACCAACTCTGTCCCAGATGCCATAAGTCTACTTTGAAGAATATTCATGCTGGAGCCTTTGTGTTGGTCATTTCTCTGGGTCCTGGGCCATCTCAATGCTTCCTCTTATTTCAGACTTCCCTGTCTTTCATCTGGACAGTAACGCCGACATAAAAACTCAAGTTCTGACTTCCTGTGCCTTGAGGCAAAACTATTTTACCCTTCGGCAAATCACCATGCCTCTGGCAACACCCACGCACATCCCTCCCCAAACTTGAAGATATTCACTCACCAGATTCTAAGGAAAACCAAGCACTTACACAAAGAATATTGCAAGCTCTCTCCAGGTATTCACAGACCCGGGAAGCTCATGCTCAGAACCCATGTTTCAGAGTCTAGTGACCTCATGGCCTCAGGTAGGGAGCACCACTTCCCAAAGTCTCTTTCCTTTTGTGATTCTCTGCCAGCTTCTCCCCCCATGCCCTCTGTTCTTCACCTAACAACAACAACAGTAGATTTCTTAGGCTACCCACCCCCATCTGGCACTCTTTTTGAGTTCTTTTCTGGAAATGATACTCTTAATTTTCTGTTAATTTGTAAAGCAGAGAATATTGACATCCGGCCCTTCTTAGGAGAGGCTGACAATTCTTCCCCCTTTTCTCAGATCCTCCAAGAGGCCTTGCAAAAATCTATATATTACAATTAGGCAGGGTTAAAATGCACTTAATAAAAAAACACACATCCAGGAAGAAAAGATCATTCTACTGTGCTTTCTATTATTTTTTAATCATTAATCAAATTATTTGAGATATTAACTTTTTTTTTCTTGATATATATTCCCTTTCTTTTCCCTCCATTTAAAGAAGACAGCGGCCTCTGTGACTCATTGTTTCAAGGGAGGCAAACCAAGAGGTAGCTTGAAAGCCTTTTTTATTTTGGAAATTTCAAAAGCCAAAACCCAGTGGAGAACTTAGAGACTTCACAAACATAAACAGAGTACCTTTGAAGAACATGAAGGGGAAATGATTCACCCCAGACTAAGGATATATCCTAGGCAAAGACAGGCAACATCTGCAATTCTTCAGAGCACACAGGTCCCTGAAGGCACCCGCCGAAACCTCACAAACCCAGAGAGTTTTGTCTGTATGGTAGGTGTAACAGCTGGTCATAGGCAGCCTTGAAGAAGTTCCCCATGCCCCAGACATGACGAGGAAGCAACAGAACATCACAGGATCTGAGGACACCATGCAGAGTGCAACCCTGAATCTCTTAACATTTACTTACATGGACCAATAGCTGCATACCAGGGTCTACCCCAGCTTAGCCTCTACAAGTCCCCAGAATTGTGTGTGGCACAACTCTGGAGAAGGATAGTAACTAACATCAAATTTGTCATACTACATTAAGTTACTTTTCAGATAACAACAAGTTGCTTTATTTTTTGTACAATTGAGTTTATGGAATGAGATTTCAACTTTTTAATTTATTCCTATGCCCTGTTTTGCTAATTATTACTTGTATGATACTTGAAGACAAAGATCAGTCTTAAACTCCTGTATCACTACAATTTGTCAGAGGGCCTTGGATGACTCTGTGTTAATGAATTCTGTCTGATTAACATTATCAAATTATAAAATCTTTGAACTAGAAGTATTAGAAAATCTTTTATTCCAATCTCTTTATTTCACAGACAAGGAAATTGAAGCCCAGGATGTTACATTTTCCAGGTCACACATAAAGCTTCACATTTGTGTTTTCCTTCCAGAACAACCTTGATCTAAAGGTTGAGGGTTGTATTGTCAGGTATTCTCTTGAAGACTGGGCCTTGTTAACTGACATCTCAGTAGAGCTACTTAACTGGATCATGCACATTTCAGTTGTCCTCTCAAATCCCACCTTAGTGTTCAAACTCCTTTTGAGAATACTAAGGACATTGGTCCAGATTGTCTTCTACACTTTCTACTCCTATAAGGATATCCCCTCCCTCTGGACCACTGGCTAATGAGCCGTTGTGATGTGATTGCATCTCTAAGTTTTCTCTATCTTCAGAAAAATATCAAGCATCATTTCTGTCAGGGTGTATCCCATTCAGAGATGTCCTAAGGGGGTAGTAAAACTAGAAGATTGAGAAAGGTCCTGAGCCTTGAGGGAGAGATATGGCTTTGCCAGATGGTGCTAAATAAAAGCCTGCAGTGTTACACAACCCCTTTGAAAGGGATCAAGTTCAAGACAGCCCGTTTTTAACTAGCATCACATTGTCCTCAGAATGCTTGCTGCTTACTGTTGCTTTCTTACATTTTCTTTTCTGAAGACTGTGCTACTTCATTTTAACTTGATTTAACCTAGATGAAATATTTAGGAGGTAAAAGACTAAAATGCTATGAATTTGGGGCTCTATTACCTCACTTTTTCACTTCTCCTCTCTTCTCTTGGGCTTATCCCTAACATAAGGAATTTTACCCAAATCGTCTAGTCTTCCAGAGTCTTCCTTCCTTTTAATATCTGTATAAAATAACAAGAGCTTGGACAGGGTGGGAGGAGGGGTGGTGGTGGCCGTGGTTAGAGATGAATAGGCAGAGCACAGAGGATTTTTAGGGCAGTGAAAATACTCTGTATGATATTATAATGTGAATATCTGTCATTATACTTTTGTTCAAACCCACAGAATGTACACACCAAGAGTAAACCCTAAGGTCAACTATAAACTTTGGGTGATTTTGATGTATCAATGTAGGTTCATCCTTGGTTAAAAAAACAAAGTGTAGAGCTTCCCTGGTGGTGCAGTGGTTGAGAATCTGTCTGCTAATGCAGGGGACACGGGTTCGAGCCCTGGTCTGGGACGATCCCACATGCCGCGGAGTAACTAGGCCCGTGAGCCACAACTACTGAGCCTGCATATCTAGAGCCTGTGCTCTGCAACAAGAGCGGCCGCGATAGTGAGAGGTCCGCGCACCGCGATGAAGAGTGGCTCCTGCTTGCCACAACTAGAGAAAGCTCTCGCACAGAAACGAAGACCCAACACAGCAAAAATAAATAAATTAAATTAATAAACTCCTACCCCCAACATCTTCCTAAAAACAAACAAACAAACAAAAAACCAAAGTGTAACATTCTGGTGAGTGATGCTGATAATGAGGGAGGCTATGCATGTGAACGGGCAGGGGTTATAGGAGAGATCTCTGTACCTTCCTCTCAATTTTCTATAAACCTAAAATTGCTCTGAAAAAAGAGTCTTTTAGAAAATAATAAAAAATTTTAAAAAGAGCTCCCATGAGCACATTACAGCGGGAAATTCAGCACCTCTTTAATATTCCTTAGACTACTGACTCTAGCTCCAAATTTTTAGGCCAGATTTAGGTCTCAATTTCCTACCCCACTGTCTTGCTCACTGCTGCTGCTACCTTCTCTATGTACTCAAATGAAGATAGAGGTTCTCCTCTTGCATTTCCCAGAGCACCATTAACTCAAGGATAGTGTATCTATTTTTACTAAAGATATGGGGATAATTAAGGGAGATAATGAAACAAAACCAAATAAAAAATGACTTTAAAATAAATAGTTGACACTTTTCTTTCTAAGTTTCTTAATTTTCACCACCACTGGGAATTTCTCAGCAGTCACTTATCTTTTTTGGTCTTTGTCTAATAAAGTATCCTGGGTCCCAATATCATCTTTTGTCCCAATATCTGTGTCCTCTCTGCTACCCACTTCCAGATCCCTTCAACCTATCATCCTTTCCAGATGCCATATTAGAATCCCCAACTTCCTCTTACTTAATCATGAGTCATAATTTATCTCACATTTATTTATTCTCTACTCAATACTAAGTTCTAAGGGCTATTTTTATATAACCAAAAGCCCTGTAAATGAAATTTATTAGACAACAAAGATTAATTATCACCTTCCTACGTAAAGTGGGAGCAGCAGAACTCATTTCCTTTTTTTATAACTGTTTTTTCCAAATGTGGAAACATTGAGCGTCTGTGTGTCTGAGAAGCAGAGTCATTCAAGGGGGATTTACAAGTGAAACTACCTTTATTTGTGCCTGGTGTTCCAGTGCAGGAGTGATCTAACCATCCTGAACAGTCTCCACAGCAGTCTAGTTACAACTGCTTCTCCTAAATCAGGTCCTGCATGGTGAACCATATTTCAAAACAGATGTCTTAGGTTTTATAAATCATTATTTTGATTCAAAACACTTTCCTTCCTTTTAGAAGTTTTGAGGTAGCTTATCAGAAGTCTACAATAGAACCTTTAAAATAAGGTGCCAAGATGGTGGACAGTGATTGGTATGAACCAGGCAACACTAGCTGTCCCGAGGAAGCAAGCGCCTGACATGAGGGACAATGCTGGACGGGAGGCAGGCAATCTCTACCAAGAAGTTGCCCTAAAAAATGGTTTAGTAGGGGCTTCCCTGGTGGTGCAGTGGTTGAGAGTCTGCCTGCCAATGCAGGGGACACGGGTTCGTGCCGCGGTCCGGGAGGATCCCACATGCCGCGGAGCGGCTGGGCCCGTGAGCCATGGCCGCTAACCCTGCGCGTCCGGAGCCTGTGCTCCGCAACGGAAGAGGCCACAACAGTGAGAGGCCCGCGTACCACAAAAAAAAAAAAAAAAAAAAATGGTTTAGTAGGATCAAAGGTGATGGTATTATCATACCCAAGGACAGCTCCAGGCCTTCCTAGTTAACTGCAGGAATAATCTAAGAAAATATTTGTGTCGATGATAGGCAGCCAACTCCCAGGCAACTTTAATGCTATTCTGAGTGATCACAAACAAGTGCATTCTGAGTGTCTTCACCTCCAGTATTTCTTGTTGCAAAGGAAATTATCTGTCCACTCAGATTATCTCTTTTATGAAGTAATTTAGAGCATTCTATGCACATGGAAACCAAAATGGTGATGTTTCAATGTACATATTAGTTGACACTTGTGTCTCCTACCTTATCTTTACTAGTCAGTGAAAGGTTGTCTTCTCATCCCTCAGTAAAATGCCTAGCACAGAGTAAGACTGTGTTCTCAATAGAATGATCTACTGGATTGGATTTTGCTCTTTCAGCAAAATGATCTGATCACTAGGTGACAATTTAACTTGAACTAGTTTAAAGATCAAGTACCTGCTGTTTAGTCATGTAAATCATTTCAATATTTTTCTTCATAGAAAAGTTAATTCATAGTTTAATTTTCCAAGAGGCACATTCACCATGAAAGAAAATTTCCATTTAAAAGACTAAGTCAGTTATTATCAATTTTTTCTCTATGCTTTAAGCATACATCTAAATCAGTCATGAATATTGTCAAAATAGCCAGTGTTTGAAAGCAACTTATTAAAAATAAAATTTCCTAGAAGGTCTCTTCTAATAGAAAAAGAAAAAGTAAAGGAGGAAGAACATTTACTTTTTCCTTCCATTTTCAAAAATTCTTGTTTTTTCTAAAAGCTAATGGTTGAAAAAGCCAGAAATCAATTCCAGGATCTTTGCCATGCTATATTGGGTACCTTTCATTCATTCATTTGTTCATTCACACAATTGATATTTATTGAGGTACTGCTACAAGGACAGTATAACAAAGTGATTATAACAACTGGGTAGAACAATTTACTTTTGCAGTGATGGTCACAAGACTGCTTCTTCCAGACTTCAAAGGAACAATTCTGATGCCCAAATATAAGTTTGAATGAACAATTACACAGAGATAACTAGAGTTAGTTATTCCATCAGAGCAGTGGGAAACCAGAGGATGGAGGAAAAATTGTTGCTTGCACTGACCTTACTGATATAAAGTCAATGAAACTTACAAGCATTGAAAAAATGTCCTGATATTTTTCACCTCACCTCCCACTGAGATTCTGAGGGTGAAATTTTGGGTGGTTATTTTTGCCTAGGCAAGTGGAAACAAACATGTTGCAAACTTACAAGGCGAAGTACTTCTGTAAAAATTCATGGAATCCAGTGTTTAAGGAACATTATTACTC
Organism: Monodon monoceros; assembly: GCF_005190385.1. Taxonomy (NCBI): domain Eukaryota; kingdom Metazoa; phylum Chordata; class Mammalia; order Artiodactyla; family Monodontidae; genus Monodon; species Monodon monoceros. The sequence continues at coordinate 40,687,225 of NW_021703767.1, read as the reverse complement.
TAGAGGGGACAGAGAGACCAGGGACAGAAAGGTCACAAAATTACAGTGATAAAAGCTAATGTTCTCAAATAACAGTTTTTCATTGCTTCAGTCTATGAAATAAAATAACAATTTTTTAAACACACCAACCATACTCAATATAAACACATGAGCAAAATTGCGTGGTATAAAAAACCCACATCACTTATAAACTAGAACTTATCATGTAAGCACTTGCATGAAAAAAATTCAGCGCTACCACTGCTGAATGTTCTACCCTAATCTATAATTGCATTTAGACAAGGCTATGTGGTGCAAGCATCACGGTTAAGTCAAGTTCTGCTTGAATTAATAGTACCTCAAGCCTGGATTGTTACAACCTCTGGATTGTCTTCCAGCCTCTCCACTGCAATAGACCTCAGACCACTGCCAGACTCATCTAATTAAAACAATGCTTACTCTAAAGTATACCCATTGAATGGCTCCCCATTGTCTAATAAATAAAGTAAGAAGTCTTCACCCTGGCATTTGAGGTCCTCCACAATATGGTACCGATCGAACTCTCCTGGCATGTGAGCCCTCCACTCCAGCTGCACTGCGTTTCTCCCTGTTCCCCAAATAAACAATGCTGATTCCCTTCTCCATAACCTTGTTTATGCTGTCTTTCTCCAGATGTTAGAAGTTCATGGAAAAACACAGCTCTCTGATGAAACTTTCCTAATCTTTCCTCCCCACAATGATTTTCCTCTGAATTTCTTGAACAATTTCTCAACCTCAACTCTATTGATATTTTGGTACCAGTAACTTTTGTATGGGAGGCTGTCCCGTGCACTGCAGGATGTTTAGTAGCATTCTTGGCCTCTACTCTACTGGTGGCTCTACCAGTGGGAGTCACCCCTTAGTAGTGACAAGCAACATTGTCTCCAGATTTCGTCAAATGTCCCCCATGGGGCAAAATCATTGCCAGGTGTTCCAGATCATTACTGTCTGTATCACTCATGTTGGTATTTTAATATATTTCATAGGTATGCATCTTACTTCCTAAGCTAGATTGTTTTAGTACAAGTATTGTGTCTTACTTTATTCTGAATCCCTTATACAGCACTGCAGTGAATACTCAATAAATATTTAAAACTTAAATTCTTAGTATCTAAAAGTTAGAAGGAATGTGAAAGATCATTTGACCTAACCTCATTTTTTTTTAAATGTGGAAACTGAAAACCAGAAAGACTATTTGCCCAAAATGAATATGTGTTGGTGGAATAGTTCTCTTCCCAATCAGGTAGTATTAACATTGTAGTATATCTCTTTTCATTGAATCTGTCATGAGAGACTTAATTTCACATCTGTATGTGCAAACAGTAGTCTATAACTTTATTGAGGGCTCTTTATGTGACTTTGCTTTAATAATGTGCATATGTTTTTTTACTACACTTACATTTTTATATTTAATTTAAAAAAAAACCTCTGAGGTGTTATGGTATAAGAAAGAGCCTTTGACATTGTGGTTGAAAGATTAGAGTTTAGCATTTATATCTGTGTGATCTTCAGGGAGTCACTTAACTTCACTGTGTTTCCACATCTCATCTTTAAAATTATTATTCTGCTAAAAATAAAATAAACTCCTTTGCAGAGGGAACTTTTTTTTTTTTGCTACCGTATCCCCAGTACCTGGCACAAAGTGTGACATTCACCAAATATTTTCTGAATGACTGACAAACTGGGGACATATTAGGGGCTTATTTTAACTTATTCTGAGAATAAAAAGAGATTAAAAACTTTTTTAAATCCAGAAAGTGTGAAGTGTTAGACAATTTCAAGATACTATTATGCTTTAAAATGCCTAAGGAATTCAAATGTTTAAGAATAGTGAAGTAAGAAATCAAAATTAAAAATTGTGAGATGTAGCCAAAGCAGTACTTTGGGGGAAATTATCAGCATTAAATGCCTGAATTAGAAAAGAAGAATGGTCCTGTATTAATAAATTCAGCTTCTATCTTAAGAGCCAAAAATAGAACAACAATTAAAAATCCAAAGTAAGAAGGGAAATAATAAAGATCAGAGCAGAAATCAATAAAATTTAAAAATGGAAAATCAAGAGAGAAAAATTGATAAAATCAAAAGCTGATTCTTAAAAAGACATTCCACATCATATGTCATCAAAGAAATGCAAATTAAAACAACGATTAGATACTACTACACACCTATTAGAATGGCCAAAATTCAGAAACCAACAACACCAAATGCTGTTGAGGATATGGAACAACAGTAATTCTCATTCATTGCTGGTGGGAATGAAAAATGGTACAGCTACTTTGGAAGTTTGAAAGACATTTTGGCAATTTTTTACAAAACTAAATATACTCTTACCCTAGTTCCATCAATTGTATTTCCTGGTGTATACTCAAAGGAGTTGAAAATTTACGTACACACAAAAACCTGCATGTGGATGTTTATAGCAGCTTTATTCACAATTGCCAAAATTTGGAAGCAACCAAGATGTCCTTCAGTAGGTGACTGATAAATAAACTGTGTTACATACAGACAATGGAATATTATTCAGCACTAAAAAGAAATGAGCTTATCAACCATGAAAAGACATGGAGGAAACTTAAATGCATTTTACTAAGTGAAAGAAGGCAATCTAAAAAGGCTACATACCATACGATTCCAACTATACAACATTCCAAAAAAGGCAAAACTATAAAGACAATAAAAAGATCAGTGGTTGCCAGGGGTTGGGTGGAAGGAGGAATAGATGAAGCACAGAGTATTTTTAGGGCAGTGAAAATACTATCTATGAGATAATGATAGGTATCTTTCATTATACCTTTGCCCAAACCCACAGAATGTGTAACACCAGGAGTGAACCTTAAAGTCATCTATAATCTTTCAATGATTTTGATGTGTCCATGTAGGTTTATCCTTGGTAAAAAAATAAATAAATAAATAATGTACCATTCTGGTCAGTGATGATGACAATGGGGGAGGCTATGCATATGTGGGGGCAAAGGTATATAGGAAATCTCTGTACCTTCTTCTCAATTTTGCTGTAAACCTAAAACTGCTCTAAAAAAGATGTCTTTTTAAAAATCTGATGCTAGAGGGAGTCAAAATGGATAAAACTCCAGCTAGACTCATTGGGAGAAAAAAGAGAGAATACACAAATTACCAATATCAAAATGAAAGAAAGTACAAATACTCAACAAGAAATAGATAACTGGAATCATCCTTTATCTATGAAACAAATTTATACTTAAAAACTTTCCCACAAAGAAAATTTGAAGCCCCAATGGCTTCACTGGTGATAGTCACCAAACATTTAGGAAATAATTCCAACTCTACACAAATTTTTCCAGAAAACTGAAAGCAAAGGAATGCTTCCTAATCCATGCTATCAGGCAAGTATTACTGGGATATCAAATCAAGACAAATACATTACAAGAAAAAAAAGCTACAGGTAAATATCCCTTATGAACAAAGATGCAATTTTAGCAAATATATTGGAACAATATATTAAAAAGATAACCCATTATATCCAACTAGGGTTTATCCCAATAATGTAAGACAGTTTGAAAATTTGAAAATCAGCTTAATTTGTCATACCAACAAACTAAAAAAGAAAAACCAGTTGATCAACTCTATTGCCAAACAAAAAAAGAAAGCATTTGAATAAGTCCAACATTCATTCCTGATTAAAAACCTTTTTAAACTCTTACAGAACTCAAAATTAAAGGAAATTTTCTCAATTTGATAAGCTGCATCTGTGGAAACCTACAGGTAAGATCATACTTAGTGTTGAAAGAATGTTTTCCTCCTCACATTAGGAAGAAGACAAGAATGTCCACTCTCACCACTTCTATTCAATGTTGGGCTAGAGGTTCTGACCAATGTAATCAGATAAGATTAAAACAAACAAACAAACAAAATATCAGGAATCCAGATTGGAAAAAAAAAAGTAAATCTGTTTTTATTCACAAACAAAAGAAACATTTATACAGAAAATCTGATGGAACCCACAAAAATTTATAAGAATCTTAAGTGAGTTTAGCAGTGCTGTAGAATATAACATCAAAATTGAAATTCTATTTCTATGTAGTAGAAGTGAATAATAAGAAACATAACTTTTTAAATACCACTTATAATATTATAAGTAAATATGATATAGTTAGGAATAAATTTGACAAAAAAGGTGCAAGACCTGTATACTAGAAACTTCAAACAATTGCTGAAATTTTAAAGGGCCTAAATAAATGGAGAGATATACCATTTCAACGGTCAAATGACTTAATATTGTTAAGATATCAATTCTTCCCAATATGATCTATAGATAAAATACACTAAGGATACAAGAAAACTTCTGGGGATGTTGAATATCTTTATTTTTTGATTGTAATGATGACTTCACAAGCATATAAATATGATAAAGCTTACGAAATTGTACACTTAAAATATATGCAGCTTATTGTACATCAATTATACCCAACAAAGCTGTTAAAATCATTTTTAAAAAATTTGGCATTTGGCCAAGTATTTATAACACAAGGCATTACACTAGGTACCATCAAACATACAAAAGCAAGCTAAAAGCTTTCTCTATCTTGAAAGGTCGAATAACTAAATAAATAATACAGATAGGTGAAAATCTCATCACAATTGTAATCATAAGACATCAACCACTACATTTTCCTCTTATCTTGGTTCCTTTCTTCAGATTTCTTTGTTTTTAAACAAAAGCCACTTTGAAGTGTCTCAGCCTATGAATTCAGCATGTGCTTGGGTGAGGAAAGCCAGCTTTTTTTTTTTTTTTCTGAGTCCTCTTCACTGGTACACACATATACTCACACACATACTCACATACACTAACATACACACTCACATACACCCACACACTCATACTCATACACATAAGCATGCACACAAAAACTGTACACACATTTTCACACACTCATGTTTTACACACACATTCACACACACAACTTGGGTCCTTGTAAACATCCCATTCCAGCAGTCGGGGAAGAAGGTTTAGTTTCTTAGTTTTCCAGGGTAGAAGGGCTCTGGCCGCCTGAAATTAGAAATGAGGCCTATAATTTATACTTTTATTTCTTATCTCCTATATTTTGCTAGACTTCCAAAAGTTTACTTGATATTCAGATTAGCCAGTAGTGTCCTCTAATTGTTTTATACCCTGCCTCTTTAACAGTTTGCCATTTTCCCCAGTGCTCCCACTGCTAGCTTTTTAGCAGCAAACAAAATCAATTCTTCCCTGCTCTGGGCACTGCCCACAGTCTAGCCTCCTTCTGCCATCCCAATCACAACCACTAGAGCAATACAAAACCCTTATCCTTCAGCGGGTTCAGGAGATGCCACTTCCAGCACCTCTGAGGTTGGACTTCACAACTTCTCTATAGAGTAAGCCAATGGGTGGACTAAGATCTCAGTAGGCAGCTGGTTTCCTTTTCTAGCTGTAATCTGGAGGATTAGTGCCAGTTAGACATAGGGCTGACTCTGAAACGGGACCTGAAAAAGAAAGTTTGAGAAGCTAGGAGTGCCAGCCAGACATGCAGAATGCTTTATACCTGCAGCTAACGTGATCTGTATTCTTGTCAAGTTGCATCTCTTTCTTTACAATCCAACTTTACATAAAAAGGAGAAGAGGGAAAGAGATAGTGTCTTTATTATTATTGTTATCATTATCATTATTATATAGCATGATAGGAAGACAACTCTAAAGATTCTCAGCAGTGGACTACTTTTATTTTTATTTTTTTTTTAACATCTTTATTGGAGTATAATTGCTCTACAATGGTGCATTCATTTCTGTAGGTTCTTATTAGTTATCTATTTTATACATATTAGTGTGTATATGTCAATCCCAATCTCCCAATTCATCCCACAACCACCAACTCCCTGCCACTTTCCCACCTTTGTGTCCATATGTTTGCTCTCTACATCTATGTCCCAATTTCTGCCTTGCAAACCGGTTAATCTGTACCATTTTTCTAGGTTCCACATATATGCATTAATATACATATTTGTTTTTCTCTTTCTGACTTACTTCATGATGTATGACAGTCTCTAGATCCATCGACGTCTCTACAAGTGACCCAGTTTTGTTCCTTTCTATGGCTGTGTAATATTCCATTGTATTTATGTACCACATCTTCTTTATCCATTTGTCTGTCAATGGGCATTTAGGTTGCTTCCATGACCTGGCTATTGTAAATAGAGCTGCAATGAATATTGCAGTGCATGAGTCTTTTTGAATTATGGTTTTCTCTGGGTATATGCCCACGAGTGGGATTGCTGGGTCATATGGTAATTTTATTTTTAGTTTTTTAAGGAATCTCCATACTGTTCTCCACAGTGGCTGTATCAATTTACATTTCTACCAACAGTGCAAGAGTGTTCTCTTTTCTCCACACCCTCTCCAGCATTTATTGTTTGTAGATTTTTTGATGATGGCCATTCTGATTGGTGTGAGCTGATAACTTACTGTAGTTTTGATTTGCATTTCTCTAATAATTAGTGATGTTGAGCAGCTTCTCATGTGCTTCTTGGCCATCTGTATGTCTTCTTTGGAGAAATGTCTATTTAGATCTTCTGCCCATTTTTGGGTTGGGTTGTTTGTTTTTATAATATTGAGCTGCATGAGCTGTTTGTACATTTTGGAGATTAATCCTTTGTCCGTTGATTCATTTGCAAATATTTTCTCCCATTCTGAGGGCTGTCTTTTTGTCTTGTTTGTAGTTTCCTTTGCTTTTCAAAAGCTTTTAAGTTTCATTAGGTCCCATTTGTTTATTTTTGTTTTTATTTCCATTACTCTAGGAGGTGGATCAAAAAAGATCTGGCTGTGATTTATGTCAAAGAGTGTTCCTCCTAAGAGTTTTATAGTGTCCAGCCTTACATTTAGTAAGTTTATTTTTGTGTATGGTGTTACGGAGGGTTCTAATTTCATTCTTTTACATGTAGCTGTTCAGTTTTCCCGGCACCACTTATTGAAGAGACTGTCTTTTATCCATTGTATATCCTTGCCTCCTTTGTCATAGATTAGTTTACCATACGTGCATGGGTTTATCTCTGAGCTTTCTATCCTGTTCCATTGATCTATATTTCTGTTTTTGTGCCAGCATCATATTTTCTTGACTACTGTAGCTTTGTAGTATAGTCTGAAGTCAGGGAGTCTTATTCCTCCAGCTCTGTTCTTTTCCCTCAAGACTGCTTTGTCAATACCATATCATCTTGATTACTGTACCTGTGTAGTACAGTCTGAAGTCAGGGAGTCTGATTCCTCCAGCTCTGTTCTTTTCCATCAAGGTTGCATTGGCTATTTGGGGTCTATTGTGTCTCCATACAAATTTTAAGATTTTTTGTTCTAGTTCTGTAAAAAAATGACAATTGATAGGGATTGCATTGAATCTGTAGATTGCTTTGGGTAGTATAGCTATTTTCACAATATTTATTCTTCCAATCCAAGAACATGGTATATCTCTCCATCTGTTTGGGTCATCTTTCATTTCTCTCATCAGTGTCTTATAGTTTTCTGAGTACAGGTCTTTTACCTCCTTAGGTAGGTTTATTCCTAGGTATTTTATTCTTTTTGTTGCAATGGTAAATGGGATTGTTTCCTTAATCTCTGTTTCTAATATTTCACTGTTAGTGTTTAGGAATGCAGGAGTTGTTAGTGTATATGGATACAAGAGATTTCTGTGCATTAACTTTGTATCCTGCAACTTTACCAAATTCATTAATTAGCTCTAGTAGGCTTCTGGTGGCATCTTTAGGATTTTCTATGTACAGTATCATGTCATCTGCAAACAGTGACAGTTTTAGTTCTTTTTTGCCAATTTGAATTCCTTTTATTTCTTTTTCTTCTCTGATTGTCATGGCTAGGACTTCCAAAACTGTGTTGAATAATAGCGGCGAGAGTGGACATCCTTGTCCTGTTCCAGATCTTAGAGGAAATGCTTTCTGTTTTTCACCATTGAGAATGATGTTTGCTGTGGGGTTGTCATCTATGGCCTTTATTATGTCGAGGTAGGTTCCCTCTATGGCCACTTTCTGGAGAGTTTTTATCATAAATGGGTGTTGAATTTTGTAAAAAAGCTTTTTCTGCATCTATTGAGGTGATCATATGGTTTTTATTATTCAATTTGTTAATATGATGTATCACACTGATTGATTTGCGTATATTGAATAATTCTTGCATCCCTGGGATAAATTCCACTTGATCATGGTGTATACTCCTTTTCATGTGTTGTTGGATTCAGTTTGCTTGTATTATGTTGAGCATTTTGGCATCTATGTTCATCAGTGATATTGGTCTGTAATTTTCTTTTTTTGTGATATCTTTGTCTGGTTTTGGTATCAGAGTGATGGTGTCCTGTAGAATGAGCTTGGGAGTGTTCCTCCCTCCACAATTTTTGGAAGAGTTTGAGAAGGATAGGTGTTAGCTCTTCTCTAAATGTTTGATAGAGTTCACCTGTGAAGCCATCTGGTCCTGGACTTTTGTTTGTTGGAAGATTTTTAATCACAGTTTCAATTTCATTACTTGTGATTGGTCTGTTCATGTTTTCTGTTTCTTCATGGTTCAGTCTTGGAAGATTGTACCTTTCTAAGAATTTGTCCATTTCTTCCAAGTTGTCCATTTTATTGGCATAGAGTTGCTTGTAGTAGTCTCTTATGATGCTTTGTATTTCTGTGGTGTAAGTTGTAACTTCTCCTTTTTCATTTCTAATTTTATTGATTTGAGTCCTCTCTCTTTTATTCTTGATGAGTCTTGGTAAAGGTTTATCAATTTTGTATATCTTCTCAAAGAGCCCAGCTTTTAGTTTCACTGATCTTTGCTATTGTTTTCTTTGTTTCTATTTCATTTATTTTTGCTCTGATTTTTATGATTTCTTTCCTTCTACTAACTTTTGGTTTTGTTTGTTCTTCTTTCTCTAGTTGCTTTAGGTGTAAGCTTATGTTGTTTATTTGAGATTTTTCTTGTGTCTTGAGGTAGGATTTTATTGCTATAAACTTCCCTCTTAGAACTGCTTTTCCTGCATCCCATAGGTTTTGGATCATTATGTTTTCATTGTCGTTCTTTTCTAGGTATTTTTTGATTTCCTCTTTGGTTTCTTCGGTGATCTCTTGCTTATTTAGTAGCATATTGTTTAGCCTCCATGTGTTTGTGATTTTACAGTTTTTTTCCTGCAACTGATTTCTTATCTCATAGCATTGTAGTCAGAAAAGATGCTTGATATGATTTCAATTTTCTTAAATTTACCAGGGTTTGATTTGTGGCCCAAGATGTGATTTATTCTGGAGAATGTTCCCATATAAATTTTATCACTTAACATACAGTCTTACAGGTCAGGAATGACCTTGTTTGTTCTAAAACTAGGGTAATTGAGACTTGGGGAGGTTAAATAACTTGCATTATGTCCATAGACAATAAAGATTTGAGTCTAGATGCATAACCAGTTCTGTCCCAATGTTTAAAATAAGTATTTTTCTAAAAGGAACAATAGCCATGAAGTAGCATTGGATGAGCACAAAAGTGATAAAGCCAGTGCTATGGTTTGATCAAATACTATAAAAACATAACATCTACATGTGTGTTGGAAAGACTTAACTAATGACTTCCATGCTCCCAATATTCAGTGATTGAAAATGGCATTTGGTAACACTAAGGGAAGCTTTCAACCATAAGTAACAGTCAGCCCAACTTTTATTGGTCTTAACACAACTTTCTCACACATGAGAAAATCTAGAACAGTGCTGTCCAATAAGAATATAATGTGAGAAATTCAGGTCACATATGTACTAGTAAAGGTTCTTGTAGCCACATTAAAAAAGTAAAATAAAACAGGTAAAATTAATTGTAATAATATTTCACCCAATATATCCAACATATTATCATTTCAACATGCAATCAATATTAAAAATATTAATGATATAATTTTCCTTCTTGTTTTTTATACTAAGTCTTTGAAATCTAGTGTGCATTTTGTGCTAACAGTTTATCTCAGATCAGACTAGCCACATTTCAAGTGCTCTTACCCAGATGCAGCTAGTGACTACCATATTGGATCACACGAGTAAGAGAAGTGGCTGCTGGGGTTAGATTCCTAGTAGTCTGCAGGATTTCTCCTCATATTTAACATCTCAGGTTCATGAAATGATTACCAAAATACCAGACATTGCATCAGTATCCAAAGCAGGAACAGGGAAAAGGCACCACCAGTAAAGTCCTTCCCAGATTACCTCTACTTACATCTGTGAACTGTGTCCCAGCATGACCCTTCAACACAAGAGCTGCTGGGAAAGTGAAAAATTAGGTTTTTCTCCTGATTTCCAGTGGAAGGATAGGAATAAAGGAGTTGGAAATAGAAATATATTTGCTAACTGGCTAGGTCAGCCACAGGTGTTAATTTAAAAAAAAAAAAGAATATATTTTAAAAAAAGAGAAATTCTAGGAATCACAGAAATATGCTCTGCTTCATTTTGTAGTATTTATATAATATTTAACTAAATGATAAATAGGTTTTCCTTTCAGGATAATACTTATAAAATCCACTCATGCCATCTGCCAGGAGAGAGAGCAATGGAGCATCAGGAAAGAAGCATCTGGGGAGAAGAGTTGTTCTCAGAAGATGAGGGTATCAACCTCACTTTCCCCCCAGATCTTTCCATGGTGAGCCTTCTATGAATATACGAGTGCATATATTCAAAATCAAATGTAACACTATTTGTTCAAATTCCTATAATACATCACAATGTAAATATATGCTTCCACTAATAGTTTATAATTCTTTGCAGTCATCTCTTTCCAAAACAAAATAGCAATAAAAAGATCTAAAATAATACCATCTTATTATCAACAAAATTTCATAGTTACCTTAATGAAAAGGAAAAAGATCTTTAAATTCAGAAAAATGAATAATACATAGCTTTGACATAACACTGGAACTTGAGTAACAGGAAATGGAAGCAATTTAATCTAATAATTTATACAGTAGATAGTTTGAATCCCTCTGTTCAACTGTACAGATACTAAATGTTATGGTAAACTTAACTGTTGTATTCTAAAGTATTTCTGTATGTTCTCTGTTCTTACAAAGATCCTAAAAACATTCTCAGTTATCTTAAACCATGATATGACATGGCATATTCTATTTAATAGTAGAAAACTAATCTATAATGAAGTCATTCCACTTCATATAAATTAAAGTTGGTATCTTGCTTATTCAGTTTTAAATATGTGTGCAAACATGTAGAGGCAGGCATTTATATAACTAACGCTCTAAATATTCAAACAGCACACTAGGTCATCTAATAGGATTGTATGAAGCAAAGTTGCCATGAACTGGAATATAGGGCACATTCCATGAGCTGACAATTACAAGCATAAAATTCCTCAGATAAAAACATGAATGATTTTAAACCATCAGAGAAATTAGGTCAATAACATAGTCTTTAACTACAATCTCCTGAGATTTGCATTTTGAAAAGGAGTAGAAATCCTTGGATTCTGCATAATAAAGAATAATCCCATTATAACTTCACTAGACTGTAGCAACTGAGATGAATTTTGTACCACGTTATATAAAGGACACATGTTGACCTCACCATAACTAAGCCCCAGTTTCAAGAGATTTTTATGATTGTTGCTTAATACATTAAAAACCAAATAAAAGAACAATTTGTGTAACCTAATATTACCATTAATACCATTAAGATCACTTGAAATCCTCTTTTCTTGTTAAATGCTTGACGGCATGACAAATGGTTGCATAGTCCCTATACGCATATGGATGCCTGACTCTTATGACACAGGATAATGATAGTGCACACTCTAAATCAGTTGGTTGACTCCTTATTGACATAAACTCAGTGCATGAATTGCCAGTAGATCATACTTTCCCATCATTATGGTATTAGATAAATATGCCCTCAGGGCTATTAACACCATTCTGGACTTTAACACATGCCACCATGCAGGATGCTGATGACCAACTACACAGACACTGCATAGATCTACTATATTGCCATTGCCATACATTCCTTGGAGACCTTAAAATGATGTTTGTGTCACTTGAAAATGACATAAGCTCACAATGTTCTATTTGGGAATACTGTCAAATTGATGATTATTTCAAAATTTGAGAGAAAAAACCAAGAACACTTTCATTCTAGTTAGTTAAAAAGATTGAGGGAACAAATTTAAATTCAAATAATAACTCTGACCTCACCTCTAGCACCTCTCCTTGATTTATACACACAAGCAAAAGATATTTGGTGCTGCAGACTTCGATGAAAGCTTGGAGAGAGGGAGAAATTTTGAGGAATCAAACATTTTAAATTCAATGTTAGATCCTTATTTCTAAGTGCCTTTCACGCACCTTATTAGATGACTCAACCCTCCTCTCTACTCTCTGTTCTGCCCCACCACTTGCTCTTCTCTTTGACCACCCTTCAGAAGTAAAAAAAAAAAAAAATTCTCCTATCTTCTTACAGAGTATTTCAGCTATTGCCAGCTCCTGTACCCAAACTCAGCAAAGCAATACCTTTTTTATATCCAGTCATCTTAATAAGCCATGCTTACTCTTTCATTTCCCATGAATATTTGCTGAAATAAAGGAAGAGTATAGTATTATGACTTATAACACCATCCCTTAGAAAGCAGGTGTTGAGAGGTTTATTTTAATCATATTTTTCTATTATAAATGGGTCAAATATTTAAGTGACCTAAAATCTGTTTGTAGTTTAGAGTTGTGTTTATGTAAACCAAATATTAGTCTAAAATGTAAGTCAACAACTGTGTCACTTAAAAACAAATCTAAGCAAGTGTCAAAAATAAAGAATGTACAATGTCTGTAATATGAGATATTTTAAAAATTAAAATTAGAATAAAGCAATTGATTTTTATATATAAATCTTTAGAAAACTATCTACTCAGTTCTTTTCCTATAAATAAGATGTCAAATTGAAATAATACTTGGTAACATATGGGGATGGAGATCTATGGAAACTTCAAAACCTAAGCTATGTATGATATTTTCAGAGTCTACATTAAGTTTATTATACAGAAGTAGATAATTTTATAACTAGCTTACAAGCCTGAACTCTGATAGAATTAAAACATCATTAGCCAGATAAAGGTTTCAACAAACGTTTATCCCTATTGATTTCCAGTTCCCGTCTGTAAATGTCTTGAGCTTCTTGATCCAAGACATGTCCACAATCTTCATATTGCTTTATGAGAAAAATGAAAATAAATCATCTAATAGATTTCTAAGATACTGAGAACTAAATTAATCACTTGGGAAATAAATCATCTTGGGGTAGGGAGTACTTAAGGCATCCAGTTGTGAATTAGTCATTTTCTGTAAAGGCAAAGAAAGTATGAATAATATTATTTTATTTAAAATATTCATATATGTGGCAAACAGAATGAAATTTTGGAATCAAAAGAGGATGGAAACATACATAATAAGTTTGATAACCTGCAACAAAGTCCATTTATATACAAAATTAATATTTATAAAAGTAGCTACATCTTATTTTTGAAAATTATAAGTGAGTATTCCATGCATCAGAAGATGATAAATTGTCTTGGGATTTTGGAAATTATAAGATCATTATCAACTAATACTTCAACCAGAGTTTAAAGAGTTACCTAAACTGGAGATTATTCTAGTAGTCTAATAATAATATTGACATCTTTTCAAAGACTTTTAGAAATGCCAAAACACTTGATTGCATCAAGCTCTAATGTGCACTACATATTTTAAAGGCATAACTAGCAATCCAAAAAAACAATTATGCATAATTATAAGTAATTTAATAATCATATGAGTCAAATCTTTCATGTTTCCTTACACTCACTTGTCTGCATTTGAAACTTGAAAGAATTTTGCATTTAATTTTTATGACTTGAAAGAAGATAAGCTAAAATGCATCTACCAACTAATGAAATAGAAACAAACCCAGGCATTAAAAAAGAGCCATTAAGTATAATCTCATAAATAATGAAGTAAACGTGTGTTCTTTATTCATTGCTAAATTTTAGTTAATAAGTATAGCCTTTACTCTGTTATAGGCAAATACATAAAATTTTATATAATTTTTTATTTATTTACTTATTTATTTTTGCGGTACGCGGGCCTCCCAGTGCTGCGGCCTCTCCTGTTGTGGAGCACAGGCTCCGGACGCGCAAGCTCAGCGGCCATGGCTCACGGGCCCAGCCGCTCCGCGGCATGTGGGACCTTCCCGGACCGGGGCACGAACCCGCGTCCCCTGAATCGGCAGGCGGACTCCCAACCACTGCGCCACCAGGGAAGCCCTATATAATTTTTAAAATAGTTCCATATGTTAATTATCCTTATCTCCATGAGGTTATTGAGGCTCAGAAAATGTAGGCAATTTTCCCACATTCATGTAGCAAACCACAGCGGGAAGTCAGGAGATTGATGCCAACAGTGATGTTCTTAGTCACCCTTCTAGAATCCCTCACATAAGATTTTGAGAAATAGAAACTTAAAATAGCTGTTTGAAAGGTAACACTTTCTGAATATATATGTGTGACAACTAGTAGTTCAAGTTCTCAGTAACTTCATATCACCAAAAGAAATGTATAGTATAATTTATGAATTGATAAACTAGATTTATCAGATATCCTAGATTCTACAACATATGTTTGTAAGCTCCAGTGTTTTCTGTATTTTGTCTTGTGATCAAAGTCAAAGGAAACTTCCCATCTCCAGTCAGGGTATTTCTCTAGCTTTTAAGAACGTACCCAGTATGAGAGGCATCTGATTCTTGTCTTGGGTAGCACATTTTAACTAAAATTTGCACTACTAATTATGAGGAAATTATCCCAAGAATATTTAATTTTCATTAAAAAGCAGCATTGAAATAAAAAATCATCTCAGTTTCCTCACCTATAATATGTTATAGGGCAGTTTTCATCAAATTGTTACAAAGATTAAGCGTAAAGGCTTAGAATGGTGCTGGGCGTGTAATAGGTATTCAATAAATGTTTGCTGTTCTATGACAATGCTGATTATGAGACAGAGGAGGAGGATGCAGAAGAGCATGGAAATCAGCTGCAGGATATAAACCTATGAAAGAGAAGAAAGAACATTTCAGCAGAGGCATAACCTACTTAATTTTCTGTATGGCAATAACCAAGTGCTTTACAGGACCTAGAAATGGATGATACTTCCAAGGAAATAAAATTGTTCCATATTGAAATTGAAACATATCCAAAAATGTCACCTCAAACTCATGTACTTTAAAGTACAATTCATGTTTTTTCCCCCCAAAGATCTTCCACTTACTCCCTTTTCTCAAAGAGCATGGTACCTACACCATTCCCTGTGCTGTTAACACATAGCAAATTGAATAGTGTCCCCACCCACGTCCAAATTCATGTTCACCTCAGAGTGTGGCCTTATTGGAAATAGAGGCTTACAGTTGTAATTAGTTAAGATGAAGCCCTGCTGGATTAGCATGGGTCCTAAATACAATGACTTATGTCCTTATTACAAGAGGAGAGGACCCACAAAGGCACAGAAAAGAAGGCCATGTGAAGACTGAGACAGATTGGAATGATGCAGCTATAAGCCAAGGAATGTCAAGAAATGCTAGGAGCCACAAGAAGCTAGGAAGAGGCAAGGAAAGATTCTTCTCCAGAGGCTTCAGAGGGAGAGTTGCCCTGCCCACACCTTAATTGCAGACTTTTAGCCTCCTGATCTGTGAAAGAATAAATTTCAGTTGTTTTAAGCCACAAAGTTTGTGGTATTTTGTTACAGCAGCCCTAGAAAACTAATACACCACCTCTGCATGTTCACTCCAATGGGTATCCTGCCTAAACACTCTCTTCTATCCCAGTGGATTCATCCAACCCCTCTCTGAACCTCAGTGCAGACCTCATTGACTTTCCTTGATCTCATTAATCGTGTCTCTTCTCAACAGCTAAAGCCTATGAATCCATCCCTCACAATTTAGCAACAAGTTGTCAACCCTTTAAGGGGAGAACCAAATCTCATATTTGTTTAGCACCACAGTGTCCAGCACTTACACAGTGCTCAACAAAAGTGCCTAAGTGACTAAGTCCAGGACACAGGCTCTGAATAAGATTAAGAGCATAGTCTCTGGGACCAGACAACTAGGGCTCAGATCTTGGCTTTGCCAATTATAAATCTATCATGTTGAAGAACCTCTTATGTGTCTTCTCTGAGCCTCACCTGCCTTATGTGTAAAATGGAGATGATAGCAGTACTTATGTTGTAAGTTTTTTCTAAGAGACTGAGCAAGTTAACACTACAAAGCACTTAGAACAGTTCCTAGTGCATAGTAAGTACATGAAGCTATTATCTTTTTTATTAGAATTATTACCATATCCAGAGAAAATACATATTAAAATGCATCTGTTTAAGACTGGGTGTAGACAAATGGCTGAAAAGGAGCCATAAGTGAATCAAGTAAGCATAAAGAATTAGTCAAGTGTTTTGCTCTTCAAAACTCCCAATTATTTCCTGTTAATCAGAAAAGGCATTGTTTTTGGAGGAATCAACTAAACATTTCTTTTCCTAGGAGTGTGATGGTTAATATTGTGTCTTTCAATTTCACTGGGCTAAAGGGTGTCAAGGTAGCTGGTAAAACGTTATTTCTGGGTGTGTCTGTGAGGGTGTTTCAAGAAGAGATCAGCATCTGAATTGGTGAACTAAATAAAGACCTTCACTAATGCACATGTGAGCTTCATCCAATTCATTGAGAGCCTGAATAGAACAAAAAGGTGGAGGAAAGCCAAATTTGCTCTCTTTGCTTGAGCTGGGATATCCATCTTCTCCTGCCCTTGGATATCAGCATTCCTGGTTCTTGGGCCTTCAGATTGGGACCAGGATTTACATAATTGGCCCCCTGCTTCTCAGGCCTTTTGACTCAGACCGAATTATACCACTGGTTTCCTGGTCCTTCCACTTGCAGATAGCACAGATAGTAGCACTTCTTGGCCTCCATAATTGCATGAAACATTTCCTACAATAAATCTCTTCATTCATAGATAGATAGATAGATAGATCCTATTGGTTTTGTTTCTCTGGAGAACACTGATTAATACCTTGCCCTTCTCAGAAGATATTAGCCAATATTCCAAGTATCCTCATATACCTTATTAATGCCAAGACCCCTTGTCCCCACTCAGGAACTTCCCTTATCTATAATATCTTCTTTCCCAAAGGCAAATCCTACTCCCTCTTTTAAGGCCAATCTCCTACCTGGACATAATTACTTTCCCAATTACTCAAGCCCACCCTAACCCTTTCTTCCTGTGAAGATTTCTAATACACCATAACACATAATTCAGCACACAAATACTGATAATCTATAATTTTAGGTACATATATTATCTTTCCACTAAACTGTAAGTTTAAGAGAAGAACCAGCAATTTTAGCAACAGATTGATTAAAAAGTCCATTCTCTTGATTATATTCATGTGTTTAAATCTGCATTTCTTACATAGTGGTAAATGCTTTAATACAGTAAGAACATTCTAGACATTACAATATTTTTCCTAGTCCACGTAAGTAAACTTTACTTTTTAAAAAATTGGGAAGGAGTAATTTATTTGCTGTATTTGACCCAAATAAAAATTTTGTTTGACAATATGTACAGAGTGATATTTTGCTATTTGATAGTTATGTTTATAGAAAAATAATGAGAAAGAGAAGGTTGTAAGGAAAAGCCCCAAAGGAAAGTTTTAGAGAAATGAAATCATTTAGGCTAAAGAAAGGAAGTAAGATGGATGAAATAAATAAGGTTAGTGTTATATTTGGTGAAAACTTGAGCTTAAATTTCTGCAGAAAGGAGCCAGGTAAGATATAAGAAAAAAATTTATAAAGATGTAAACTTATAAAACATAAAACCAAGAGAGAAAGAGACAAATATTCTCCTCTTTTAAAACTACTAAGGAGAATAATTAACTGAACAAGATAGTTTCCTGTTCTTCCTAAATGCCTGGGGATGGGTAAGAAGCTCTATTCTGTAAATCCTGAAATCCACTTGAAAGAAACATATATTAAACATGTTTGGTTTTTTAAATAAAACTATCATCTGTAATTTTATTCCTGCTGCTTTTCCTCAGAGAGTGATGATTACAATCAATTCTTTAACCTTTTTAATTACAGGAAAATGGGCAGCTTAATTACATATCATGGGGTAAAGTACAGTGGGAAAGCAGCTGCAGTGGTTGGAATTCAGGTAAAAGAGCAATAAAGGCATTGTGAAGAAAAACAATACTCATCAAGTCAAATAAGCTATAAGAAAAGGCAATCAGACAAGTAGAAAGGGAAAATATCCATCTATATTTGTTTAATTTGATATTTTAATTAATTAACAAACTTAGGGAAAGATTCAAAATATCTCAAAACCTATCAAATTTTGAATAGAATAAATTTTTGACAACAGAGATGTTGCCATATTCCCTGGTCTATCCTCATCCCCTAGCACAATCCTTGGAACTTCTGCAGCTGAAGAAAATTCAGATGCATGGTAGCCACATCCAACCTAAACCCATAGAGGAAGCTTGGAAGTGTCAGTGCAGCAATACAGAGGTCATAAAAACAACTCTTAAAGCTCAACATTTTATTCATTGGACAGCCCTTGAATCTATGTCAACCAAGGAAAGAGTGGATTTTATTCACTCATTTATAAGTATTTGTTGCATTTAAACCCATTATGCACCAAGCACAGCTGTAAGTACTGAGGATACAACAGTGCACAAGTGGAAGGGCTAGCCTTAGGTACAAGCACAAAGCATTCATCCATATTAACAAGAGAGATAGCGGAGTTTATGGGTAGAGATGCTGGTTGATTAGGTGGTGTGGAGATGAGAAATAGCTCTTCAACTTGCCTTTGTTTTCTCAGTGAAGTAGGAGGCAGATTCATCAGCTGAAAGAAGAAGAGAGGAGGAAGTATTGAAGGTTTAGACGAGAGGAGATGTGAAACAGCCATCTTAGAGAGTGGAAGAGTCAATGTCTAGGAAATGAAGTCCAGCTGCAGGCAGTGCCAAGGGCTCACAGAGTCATGAGCTAATGAGAAATCAGCACGGTTGGGTACTTTCTTCCAGCTACATTCAGTCATTCAAGAGCAGGCACAGAGAGTCATAGTCAGATTTAACCAGAATTTTGGTTTTGCCAGACAAGTATTGCAAATGGAGAGAGGAGTAAAGAGTCCATGTATAAGAAAAGGAATGAAAAGGAATAGCTCTAACATTTATGTGTAAATTCACTTAATAAACATTAATTAAAATCAATTGTATTTCTATTTTTATTTATGTTTATTTATTGGCTTATATGAACATTTTTGGTTGGCACCTGACACTTCCTAGAGTATGATGGAACTTTGTGTATACCAAAAAAAAAGAAAAAGAGGGTTTCCCTGGTGGCACAGTGGTTGAGAGTCCGCCTGCCGATGCAGGGGACACGGGTTTGTGCCCCGGCCCGGGAAGATCCCATATGCCGTGGAGCGGCTGGGCCCGTGAGCCATGGCCGCTGAGCCTGTGCGTCCAGAGCCTGTGCTCCGCAACGGGAGAGGCCACAACAGTAAGAGGCCCGCGCACCGCACAAAAAAAAAAGAAAAAGAAAAATTTAATACATTATGTGAGGAAGAAGATAAGCACAAGAAGAATTAAAATAGCTTGAAAATAAAATCGGAATTGGGGACAAAGGAAAGAGGAGGGCTGACTGAATGGCAGGAGGTTGGAGAAACTATTGTTTGGTGGAAAATTTAAGAAAAATGATTAAGTCCTGTGTGATTCAGAAGCACACATGAGAGAGGCAAGGCGACTTCTCATCAAAGTTAGTATGGGCGGGAAGTCAGAGCCGGAAGTGAATTTGATAATCTACAAAAACCTCAGGCACACTAATGGTCTTCCTACAAAAAGAGAAATGACAGTTATGTTAATCGAATGAGGATCATAACACCCAGGATGACTATTTTCCCTGGAGTTACATGGTTATAACATTTATGAAACTGTTTTCTTGACCCACAAAATGCAGGTTATTAAACCAGATATTTAGGTTCACTTTCAGCTCTTACATTCTGTGAAACTAAGGTTTTCCAGGAAAAAAACAGAGTTAATTAGCCCTTAGCCCCAACCTTAAATCAACAAACTGAATATAACCCAACTTGAGTTCATTGCTACATCCTTAACTGCTCCCTGTTCCCACTGGGATATATGTCTTAATGGAGAAAGGGCAACTCTCCAGCTGTCCCTCTAAGCTTGTTTAAAGTGATTATCACTGAGTGAAAGGGGCATCAGGAGGCAATCACAATCTGGAGGTAGCTCTCCAAAAGACAGGGCTCCCGGAACAAAGTCACATGGCTTTGTGGGCAGTAGGCTCTGCTGGCCCTAACCAGTTATTTCTGCCTTGTAAGTATAATTTTCCTGCCTTGAGTGATTAAGTGAATATGAATGTTCTAAAAGGTTAATTGTATGGTACAGGAGTAAATGTTACATCACTAGCTCTTTGTTTATCTTAGAATTCTAACACCACTTCTTGAAAATGTAAAGCTGTATATTTTCTATAACTAATTAACAAAGAAGTTGATTAAAAGTCATGTACTTCATCTACTAGATGCAACATCTGGGTGAAGGATTTAAGAATTAAGATAGTTTCCAGGTGAAATGAAACAGATTCTTTAAAGAAAAGAATCTCATACAGCTACAATATTTACAACACTTTTATCAAGACATTAAAACAGAAGCAGATGCTTCTCTGTAATTCTAAAATATTAGTTACACATGGTATAATGCATTGCAGAAAACATAATAATAATAATGGATGATAGTAGGACAGAGCAGTTTTCTCCTGGAGCTGGATACAGAACAGATACCAGATATTTTTGAAGTTAAACTTAATACAGATGGGACAATCGTAAATGTGTTGCAAAAGTAAATATCACACTAGAGAGATAAGAGAAAGTATCAATTTTTTTTATAAACACCAATGTTGAGGAGGATGGTATAATGCATATACTTATTCTTAATAAGTATGAATTATTTGAAGCATTAATCATATAACTATTCTTAAAATATTCTCGGTGATGTGCTTATATACTACTTATACTTAAAAGCCTATTCTAAATCTGTTTTGTGAGTTCATGTCATGAAACGTCGTATAGCTATGACTGAATTAAGAGTGGGCTTCTTATTCTAAGCACTTGACCCCAGTACTTATTATCCATACAAGTTGAAAACCAGTTCTGTGTGAATGTATGTGCATGCCTGAATGTAGCCTCAAATTTGAACAAAAAAGTACTACTTGGAGTAACCTACTGTTGGAAAAGGCAGTCTCCTTGTGTGCAGTCTTTGACCCCAGAGGGCCACATAAGAATGGACCTTGGATATATGTATAACTGAATCACTTTGCTGTACACCTGAAACTAACACAGCATTGTAAGTCAACTATACTTCAAAAGTAAAATAAAATAAAATAAAATATAAAAAGAGTGGACCTTGGGCATGGCACACTTCCTTACCAAGATATGACAAACCCTCACTGTCTGTGCCAGGCAGATCACTTTGTGTGGGAATAGCTTTTCCTATTGTAGACTCAGTGTACGCTCCTCTGTTCTGCTTAAGCATTGCATCTTATTGCACCCACCCAACCCCGTAACTATACCTGTCCTCCACAGGGAGGGAACAGGCTCTTCCACTGGAGCTCAGGAGGTGTAGGTAAATTGCTCTGCATGGATTGCCTGGAGAGACCCACTGGCCTTGGGGGACTGACACCTACCACTAAAGCTGATCTTGCCCTGCCTCTTCTCTCTGTAAGTAAAGCATTGCTCCATCCAGTGCTTGATGCGTTGTATTTTCCTCAGTGACCTCAATACCAAGAGGCAATGGGCAGAAGTATATGAACTTCTCTTCCTGTTGGTTGGCATAGTGATGAGCATTGCTATGTTCCATATAGTTGGAGTCCTCCCCTGAGAGTGGTAACCCATGTGTGGTGTTCTGCTCAATACTATATATCACATGTCAGGCAGTGTCAGTTAATCCCTCCTTGCCCAGTAAGATCTATATAATATTGCCTCAAACCTTAAATCCACAGGCTGTGGATGAACTTTGTGTAGAGCCCTACCTCAATTTCCCAATTGTTTTCCTGAGCAACTCAGCCTCCAGTCTCCAGCCTCTACATTTTCTTCCATGTCTGATATCAAATTCAGACCCTTCCTTGACTTCCACAAAAAGGCCCATTTTACACAAGCATCTGGGAGAGATTAGACTTTACTGAAGGTTTAGCAGGAAGATAAAAAGTAAGTTTACAGCACGGCAGCACCAACATTTAAATCAAACATTAGACATCCAAGTTCCCAAATGGATCTTTGGTAAACCCACTACTGGGGAATTTGCACTGGCCCTTAATTGTAAGCAATCCCTTTCTCACAACATCTCAGTGGACCTGTCCTCTCACTCCTTTTGCTCGCCTCTGCTCCCATGTGGTCGTGCAGAGCAGATGAAATAGCTCTTGATTCTTCAGTTTTCTCCATTCATGCCACCATTTCTCACATTGTGAGGGTTCTCACAAAGACAGGTCTTTTCTAAATATGAAAATTGGTGTGAGTTATTAGTACATGTTAATTTCATATATAGATAAGTAATATCAAGTCATGTCATAATTAGAGATCAACAGCATCACTTTTAATGACTGCATAATATTTCACAATTATTTATTCACCCAATCACTTTTTATAGCTATATAATTTATTTTCAATCTGTCCTTACTTCAATTAACATCTTTGCACAAATATTGCAAATATTTTCTTAGGTTATTTAGAAAGTAGACGAAAATTTTTATTTGATAAATTCTTGTCCTAAAATAGAATAGGCAGAGGTTTATTCCTCCCAACGAAATTATCTGATCAGTCACCTCTGCACTCTGATTTTAAAATATACACCTCCCGGGTCTTCCCTGGTGGCGCAGTGGTTGAGAATCTGCCTGTCAATGCAGGGGACATGGGTTCGAGCCCTGGTCTGGGAGGATCCCACATGCCGCGGAGCAACTGGGCCTGTAAGCCACAATTACTGAGCCTGCGCATCTGGAGCCTGTGCTCTGCAACAAGAGAGGCCACAATAGTGAGAGGCCCGCACACCACGATGAAGAGTAGCCCCCGCTTGCCACAACTAGAGAAAGCCCTCGCACAGAAACGAAGACCCAACATAGCCATAAATAAACAAATAAATTAATTTAAAAAATACCCCACATCATAGCGTTAAAATATATATATATATATATATATATATATATATATATATATATACCTCCCTCTTCCTTCTCCCCATGTTTAAGAATATTTATTGACCTCCAAGACCAGGCAAACTACCTGTGAAGTTATGACCAGACAACAGGAGTCTATACTACCAATATTTCCATTGAAACACTGGTGATACGTATTTCTACAACTCTTCAATTAATTTTTCTTTGAAAACATGAAACATTAATAGTTGCACAAATATTTAAATATTAACCATTAAATCTGTTCAAATGAAATGAAACCCCTTCTATTCAAAATGGTAAATTGATCTTCTTAAATGTCAACCATTATCAATCACTGCTTAATCCAGGCTTGGGTTTTCCAAAGTCTAAGTTGCTTTCTTACTTTGCTTTTTTTCAAATACACAGAACTTTCAGGGCCAACCTTAGCATTTTTATTAAATGACCTGTATCAGTTAGGGTTCTCCAGAGAAAAAGAACCAGTAGGAGATATACATATATTCCTATATATATAGATGATCCTAACTTCTTCAGAAGTCATTATAGATCCCATATCCACTTCTTCATATTCACTTTTGTTATTTTTTGAGTGTTCACTTTTCACATTCCTCTTTAAACACAGACTGCAAACTTTAAATAGTCCAAACACATCACAGTTAATAAATACCAAATGTATATGTTTTTTAATTCCAATACAGAAACTTTAGAGAAAACTGTTTCATAGATTTAATGTTTGTTTCTTTCTTCTTCTTCATCTTAGATATCAGTTGAGTCTGACATCAGTATTATCCCAGCCACCCTCTCAATTCTTTCTGATTTTGAAACATGTCTATTTCATAAAGAGGCTTTGTAGAAAAACAGAGTCTGTTTTAACTTTTTGCAATCTTTGTAGACCAAAGGTCTCAAAGAAGTTTTCTAAAAACTTTATACAATTATGATCTTCCTAGTTACCACAGCCCAAAAGTCAAAAGAAGCATCCCTTTGCCAATTACTCATAATTAGTTCCAGGATCCACAATAATCTCAAATCCAGAATAGAATCAATCTCTTGCCTCCTCATCCTTACTCCTTTTCCAGTGTTCCCACATCTGTGAAATGCACTACCACTTACATTTGACCAAGACAGAAAATTGGAAATTGCCCTGGATTCTGTCGCTCCCTTACCACCTTACTCACTCACCAATAAATGCTGATCACACTATTTCAGGAGTCTAAAACTCTTCTCTTTTTCTAATCCCACAGTTCCTGTCTTAGTTCAGGTCTTCATTGTCTTTTGCCTATATTTTAACACCAGCACCTGGCCTCCTTGCCTCTGATACTTATGCACTATCCCCATCCCATCCCCCATCCTTTCCCCACCCAACAGGAAAGGTGATTTTTCAAAAAATCAAAAATGAAAAGAACAAACAAGCAACGCAGTCAGATGATGCAATTCTATTTAAAATTCTTGAATTGTTCTCCATTTTCTACAGACTCAAGGCCAAGCTCTTCAGCATAGCAAGAAACTCCCTCATAACCCTGCCACTATGACACCTTCGGTCTCAACACTCATTATAATCCATTTCAATTCTTGATCCACCATTAGAGAGAAATCCATGGCCAAAGATCAGTAATGACTCCTTTATCCTTTCAGACTCTAAAATTAATAAATGATTACATTTATAGACAAAATTTAAATGTGTGTATCAGTAAAAGTTTTGTCAACCAAGCCCATTATTTAATATGTAAAATAGCCTTAAGTAATAGTCAGGTTTTAAATTACTGCTTTTTCAGCCTATTTATTTAGTAATTTTTTCTCTTAAATTATTTCAAAAGTCAAAAATGAAGTTATCATTTCCCCTTGCATCATCTTAAAAGAGGTGGAGTAAGAATGTTGGTTCACAACTGCAGGAGTTTCCCCAGTGAAATCTGAAACTAGCCCTGTACACAGAGGATAAGGAGAGACTGAGGAGAGAGGCAGGCGACTCCACATTGATAGGTGGTAGTTTTAATAAGTAAGAGAAATTACATATGAGGCTTGTCTTGGGTGGCTATAGGACAAGTAGATTCCCACACCCACCCAGCAGAATCTGAAAAGTTCAAGTAGAGGCTTTAACTGGGTTCAGTCACATATACCATCCAGATGGTCTCAACACCACATTGCTCTCTCAAGGCCTCAAGGCTGCATTCTTGAAAACAGCTTCCACTGTGGGAACTGTGGACAGAAATTACATTTTAAGGACAGCGGGGGAGTGAGAGGAGCCTCCAACCGCCCAGGGCCAGCTCACAGGTCAACCAGCGGTTATGTCCTCTAGATGACCTCCTCCAACAAAGAGATATTCTTCACCTGGGTATTGCCCCAAAAAAGGTCTTAAATGGCTTTTCTCCATGTAGTATTCCAATTCTCTTGAGATGGTATGTGGCCCCAGAACTGAGGTGTAAAAAGGAAAGTCTTTGAGGTTCTCTCAAGGTAGTACCACCACATAAAATTATTTCCTCTTGTTAACAAAAACATTTAACTTACACTTGAGAATTATATATATAATATATATAATTATTTATACATATACATATATATATAGAGAGAGAGAGATTGTTGACATTTAGACACTATTATAGCCATTTGATAGAGTTTAATATAATTTTTAAATGGAAGTTTGTATTTAAATTTTCTAGTAATTAATTTGTATTGTACTTTACAAAAGTATCAGTCCAAGACAGAATGGACAAATAACATAAAAAAAAAATAAAAAAAGCAAAGATCTGGGCTTCACTGAAGACAGTTTGAGAAGCTCTGTTCTAGCATGCTTTTTAACTCTGCCAGCACACCAAACACCTAGAGTTTGGCTTTGTGTCTACCCAATTATCATTAGCATTTGTTTCAATCTACTAATACACCTCTCCAGAATGATGTCTTCCATAGGTGAGTGTTTACCACAGATACTGTCCAAGTGTCTTATTGGGTGCTATGAAATAGGAGTCCAATCCTGGCCTCCACAGACAGCCCATCTCAGAAGGGGTGATCAGTGTTGTTCAGGCTGTCGCCCACAACTGCAGAAGAGCTTACCAAATATGTGACAAATTTTGTCAGTTCCCACCAAAAGAAATGATATTAAATTCCAAGTCCTGCATACTACTGGCAGGGATAATTTGGAAATGAATTGGTAACTCTAGCCCTGAAAACCAACAGTCATCATCACAGGTAATAGTGTTAGGTGATCTATTCTCAAAAAGAAAAATATTAAAGGCTTTTTCATTCTAAATGACTGTTGAGTCTTATTATAATTCTCACTTACCCACTCAACTACCTATACCATACTGCTTGAGTCCTTTGCCTCTTCTTCTCCCTTTTCTGGCTTTACTCCCCAGAAGTTAACTGTCTCAATTGGATTAAAGAGAATTTTTATTCACATTAACTCTTTCTGGGAATGTCACCAAGATGACAACATAGGAGTCTCCTGAATTCCCCTCCTTCCATGGATGCACCAAATATACAGCCACACACAAATCAATTCCCTATAGAGAAGTCCAGAAACTACTTGAGTGGTTCCTACACATCTGGCAACTGAGAAAATACCCACAAAGGCTGAGATACACTCTCACCATGAGCCCCACCTCTGGCACAGTGCCTTACAGTCAGAAGGGAACTCCCACTTCCAGATTCTCCCTGGGGACCAAAGGGTTTGGACCCCATATCTAGTGTTCCAACTATTAAGCCTGCCACCAAGGGACTAGCTCCCAAATCACCCAGTCTGAAAGCCAATGGGGATTGCATCACAAGTCCCACAGGACTATAGCAAACAAAGAAGCAGTTATTAACAGGCAGGGGACACTCCCCATGGCTATTCTCACCAGGCTCAGTGCAGAGGGAGCAGGGGTTTGACTACATATTTCACCAGCTGCCACGTGAGGGTCTAGATCCTAATTAGCCTGCAACTAGGTACTGACTGAGATACTCCCCAGAGCCCGAAAGAGCAGGTGGGCACTTCCCCCACCTTCTCCCTCTGGCTTACTCCAACAGTAAAACAAAGTCGCCAGCTTCATCTTAGAAGGAAGGAGTTTGTCCTTCAGACATCTAACACCCCAGCTTTCATAGCCACCACCGAGGGATTTGTCCCCCAAATCACCTAGCTCTGATAGTCAACAGGGGACTTGCATTCACAAGTCCAATGGGACTATAACAAACTAAGAAGCAGTTGTTGAAATGGACTCATGAACACTCCGCACAGCTATCTCCCCTAAGCACAGAGGGAGCAGGCAAAAACACCCATGTCCCAGTTTTTTCCTGGAGGGGGTCTGCCTGCATATTCTTCCAGCTGCCACCTGAGGACCAGTGGGCAGATCCCTGCTTTCTCCCTCTGCTCACTCCAACAATAAAACCCAGTCACCAGCTTCTCCCTGGAAGAAGCTTGTCCACACATCTGTTTCCACAACTTTTGTTGCTGCCACCCAGGGACAAGTCCTCAAATTCCTTAGCTCTGATAGCCAACAGGGCTCAGTATTTATGATCTCATAGGACCACATTAAACAACAAGAAAAGCAGCTTTCAAATGGGCACTCAAGTACTTCCTACAGGATGTACCCTGGGCTCAGCACAAAGAAAGCAGACAAAAATGCCCACCTCCACTTTCTCTCTAGAAGGGATTTCACTGCATACATTCCCAGCTGCTGCCTAAGATTCTGCTTTCTAATCAGCCTGCATATGAAAGCTGACCAGGATCCTCCCGGGATAGAGCTGGTGGGCACATCACCCTCTGTCTCCTCCTTACTAGTTCCAACAGTACAATCAAGTCTCAAGCTTCTTCCTGAAAGGAGCTTGACCACACATTTAACACCCCAACAGTTACAGCTACCACCTGAGGGACTGGATCTCAAATAACCTAGCTCTGGGAACTAACGGGGCTCAGCATGCACAAATCCCTTGGAATTATACAAAACAAAGAGGCAGTTCTATTTGGGTGCACAAGCTCTCCCAGCAACTATTCCCTCTGTCTCAGCACACAGAAAGTAAACGAAAACACCCAGATCCCAATTTCTCCCCAATGGGGGCTAGGATATATATGTAACCTTCTGACTTTCCCAGCTGCTGTCTGAAGATAGGACTTCTAATTAGCTTGCATCAGAGAGCAAAAGAGCTGGGAATTCGTAATCCTTTAGGAGCAAAATCAGTATAAAAAATCAATTGCATTTCTATACACTAACAACTAACTATCTGAAAAAGAAATTAAGAAAACAATCCCATCTACAATAGCATGAATAATAATAAAATACTTAGAAATAAATTTAATCAAGGAGGTGAAAGATCTGTACACTGACAACTGTAAAACACTGATGAAAGAATTGAGGAAGACACAAATAAATGGAAAGATATCCCATGCTTAGGGATTGGAAGAACTAATATTGTTAAAATATCTATACTACCCACAGTGATCTACAGATTCAGTGCAACCCTTATAAAAATTCCAATGACATTTTTCACAGAAACAGAAAAAAAGTGCTAAAATTAGTATGGAACCGCAAAAGACCCCAAACAGACAAAGCAATCTTGAGAAAGGAGAACAAAACTGGAGACATCACACTTCCCGATTTCAAACTATATTACAAAGCTATGTAATTAAAATAGTATGATATTGGCATAAAAACCAACACAAAGATCAATAGAAGAGAACCAAGAATGCAGAAAAAATATTACATGCTTATTTGTTCAATTTTTACAAGGCTGCTGACAATATACAATGGAGAAAAATAGCCTCTTCAACAAAGAGAGTTAGGAAAACTGGATATCCACATGCAAAAGAATGAAACTGGACCCCTATTTTACATCATACACAACTCAGCTCAAAATGGATTAAGACTTGAATGTAAGACCTGAAACCATAAAACTCCTAGAAGAAAACATAAGAGGTAAGAGTTCCTTGATATCAGTCTTGGCAATGATTTTTTTTTTATTTGACACCAAAAGGAAAGGAAATAAAAGCAAAAATAACCAAGTAGGACTACATCCAACTAAAAAGCTTCTGCAATGCAAGGGAAACCATTAGCAATATGAAAGGCAGTCCATGGAATGGGAGAAAATATTTGCAAACCACATATCCAATAAGGGGTTAATATCCACACTATACAAGGAACTCATACAAAGCAATAGCAAAACACCAAATAATCCAATTCTTTAAATGGGCAAATACCTTAATAGACATTTTTCCAAAGAAGACATCCAAATGGCCAACAGGCACATGAAAAGGTGCTCAGTGTCACTAATTATGATGGAAATGCAAACCAAAACCACAATGACATATCGCCTCACACCTGTTAGAATGTCTATTATCAAAAAGATAAGAGATAACAAATGCTGGCAAGTATGTGGAATAAAGGGAACCCTTGTGCACTGTCAGTGGGAATGTAAGCTGGTACAACCACTATGGAAAGGAGTATGGAGGTTCCTCAAAAAATTAAAATAGAACTACCATATGATCCAACAAATCCACTTCCAGATATATATCCAAATAAAACAAAAATCACTATATCAGAGAAATATCTGTACTTCCATGTTCACTGCAGCATTATTCATGAAAGTCAAGGTATGGAAACAACCTGTGTGTCCAGAAATGAACGGATAAAGAAAATGTGATATTTGTGATATAATGATACAAATATGATACAACAGAATATTGCTTAGCCTTATAAACGAAATAAATCTTGCAACTTGCAACAACGTGGAGGAAACTGGAAGACATTATGCTAAGTGAAATAAACCAGAGAAAGAGACAAATACTACGTAGTATCACTTATATGTGGAATCTAAATTAAAAAAAAAAAAAGTTACTCATGGAGTAGAATGGTGGCTGCCAGGGGAGGAAAGGTGGGGGAAATAAGGAGAGGTTGGTAAAAGGATACAAACTTTCATTAACAACACAAAAAAGGTCCAAGGCTCTAATGACTAATGTGGTGACTATAATTAATAATACAGAACTATTGATATATAACTGAAATTTTCCAAGAGAGTAAAACTTAAATACCCCCCCCCCACAAATAAAATGTAAATATGTGAGGTGATGGATGTGTTCATTAACTTAATTATGGAAATCCTTTCACAATATATATGTATATCAAATCATCACATTATATACTTTAAATATATTATAATTTTATTTGTCAGATAAATAAATATATCTGTCTGGTGATTGTTTTTTGTTTGTTTGTTTGTTTTGTTTTTGTTTTTTGGTACGCGGGCCTCTCACTGTTGTGGCCTCTCCCAATTTGGAGCACAGGCTCCGGACGCGCAGGCTCAGCGGCCATGGCTCACGGGCCCAGCCGCTCCGCGGCATGTGGGATCTTCCCTGACCAGGTCACGAATCCATGTCCCCTGCATCGGCAGGCAGACTCTCAACCACTACACACCAGGGGAGCCCCTGTCTGGTAATTCTTAAAGATATAAATTCCTGTCCTGCTTTAATCAGTAACTTTACATCAAATTGTTACCCTAGATTTTTAATAAGAATGCATTAACTGATTTTATGTTATTTTTTTAACTAATGGTTCTCTTCAAGTCCAATAAAGAAGGGAAATTGGCTTCCATCTCCTTGTGTTTTAAAAATGTAAAAGAAGTAAGTTCCAGAATGTCTAATGTCCATTTTATTGGGTGCCTTCGTGATAGGTTGACCAAATATACTAGGATATCTGGCCTGTTTATTGGCTAGATGTCACTGTGTTCTGTTTTTCTACCCCATGAATCCATCCATCATGGAAGATTGTAATGGAAGAGATAGCACCATTAACTGAAATCCAATAAAAAATCCAGATATTTATTCTGATCGTACCAACTTAGGTCCTATGCCCACAGCTAAACCAGAGAGATGGAATGCAATGGTTAGTTTAATATCAGCTTCCCCCAAACATCATGGTTCTACAAATCTGTACTAAGAAAAGAGTGGAGACAACTGGGTGCTAGAGAGGCAATCAAACAGTGTCTGCTACTCAGATGTTTCCTAAATGCGGACTGTAAGTATCTTGAGAGCAGGTACTTGTCTAATTCACCATCACATTTCCAGATCATGGTACAGAGCATGTAACACTGTAGGCCTTCCATAAATGTCTTACATTATGTAGGTATGCAGGTGTGTATGGATGGATAGATGGATGATGGAATAATGAGGTTAATTATCTCTATCCCTGGTAAAATGTTTTTCAAAAAGCTAGGATAAAAAGACTTGGTGAATCATGTTTCATCATTATAATTAATTGACCTTCTCGACTACTAGGAAAAAATAATCAAAATGATGCATTTTCCATATGTAAATTTAGACATAAGTAAATTTAGAATTAATGTCCCAACTCAATGGTTTATACAGGTTAACATTAGCTGAGGTCATGGTCCATGATCCTACTTATACCTTACCTCATATTACATTCTTTTACTTAATTATCATCAAATGTCTGACTAAACAAGAGACATGAGCCATTCCTTAGAACAACCTGTGGTGAATTAGGCAGTTTCCTTATGGGAATACTATCAGTAGAAAATATCCTGCCTTTGTGACGGAGGAAGAATTATATCTGAGGAAGATCAATGATGTATTCTGGTTGATTTTAATTGTCATAAGACTATGTAATGTAGAAATAGGCAATTCCATTTTCATTAGAGAATCAGACTTCTGTTCGATAACTAGATATCTGGCAAAATAGATTTCTCTGGGCCACATTCAGGACCCCAGGTATCCTCAAGTAACTTCCGAACGTTGGGAACAAGAGAAAATGCTTATGTGGTGACTGTAACACTCTTGTCTCCTTAAGTTCTCATTAAAACTGAAACCTTGGTGAACACTGTGGTAACCTTCATACATAACAAAGAGATATGGCAGTAGATTCCCAGATAATCGGTTTAGAAACAAGATGTCAAGCTATTGGTTTTAATATTTTATTTAAGGTTTCAGTACCTTGCCTGAATAGAAGCAACTGTTGAACTGAACCTAATGTAAAATGAACATAGCGAAGCACTTCTCTTTAGTTTTATTTTGGATATACCCTTGAAACAGAAGATTTCATATGGAAGGGAGTAAATTATAAGGTTAGTTCTGAGCTCTAACACCAAGAATATCTAGTTCCCAACTGAGGCACCAGTTTGGAAAATTTCTGCGTGGGGCAAAAGAAATAGACACAGTGATGTGAATGTGGGGATTTCATATTCCATTTAGACGATTTTGGAGCTCTCACAGTGTTAGGAATGTGGAGTTATTTCACATAACCAATACTTGTAGAACTTGTGTGGCCCTAAGAGCCCTATGGTAGACAGACAGGTTACAGAGGAGGCCTACAAGACTCCAAAGACCCTCATCAGGTGAGAAAACACTTGGAGGCCTTACCCAAAGAGAGGGCCCCTCCAGAGTTTAAATAGGCTGCCGATTAAATAGTTTACAGTAGGCTTGAAATGATGCTTCCTTCCTCATTGACAAACCATTCCACATTTAAGATTCACCTTCATGAATCACCTAATAAATGCTATTATCTCTGTGATAATCTACATGTGATTAACTTAATTTACACCTTTAGACTTGACCCAGGCGCCCTGTGAGAAATAGAAAATAGTGTAGAATTCTGTCTGGGTTTAGAGCCAAGGTTAATTCTCACACTTTTGCTTTGACCTCCAGCAGTAGGGGAGATGTTAGTTGAGAATAGGAGAATCAGGATTGGAAGCTCCTCCAGTTTCCTGGGTCAAAGTCCTTCTGGCCAGACCCGCTTCATCCGAAAATTCAGTGCGAGTGTCATTGACTCCAAAGCTGGAATAATTGCTAGATTTTACTTTTTGTATTCCTACTCAGTGGTATGGCACCTCTTCTCCTTTAGTTTCTTGACCTAAAATTGTCTCTAGCATTCACTGTATTGGTGGAAATCAAACAGGTCATTCCAAAGGGCAAACCGGCAAGTGATTGTTATGATCCTTCAACTATTAGTGCCTTAAATTTCACCATGGGCACAACTTGATCTCCATCCCATCCAAGGCAGGCTGGGAGCTAAATCTCATGACTACATGATATTGAAATAACCTCAAAGTCATTATTAGCATTAAGTTATTATTAGTTAATATTATGTGTATCATATGTTTCAGAAAAATAGCATCTCTTTTGCATTTTACCTATGTGATTTCTATTTCTAAGAATAAATGAATGATTTACTTAAATGTCATTTTTATTCATTCTTACACATGAAAATGTTAAATTAGTAGTATGTATTATAAGATTTCTATATCTAGCAGATACATAAAACATTAAAATCTATAATACCCATATACAGCAAAACAACATCCTGTCCTAAGTTTCAACTCTAATATCTAACTTTATCCCTCTTGATATTTATGACAAAAAATTTATACTGAATAAGAGCTGTAAGCTTTTAAATAGAATAGTAACTCTAAGTGTAAGAAAATACGTAAAATCATTCATTTCATTTGGTTGGAAACACTATGGAAAGTCTTCCCATGAGTACTTAATCTGAGCCTGAGGAATTATGAAGTCAACCATCTTCATTAACATAGTTTTTAAGGGGTGTGTGTGTGTGTGTGTGGAAAGAAAGTATGGTCAAGAAAATGAATAAAAGATTCATAAAATCATGGAGAAAAACCTAAAGAAATTGGTCATACTTTTTAAATTGAAACAATAAAACTAACATTTATAAATGACCTGTTATTAAAAAATAAAATACGTAATCCCTATGTATCTTCCTTCTGCAGTATATCAGAATCAATGTAGCTATGCCAAATCCCTTGCTTTTGACTAAAAAATAAAACAGCCTTTTTAAATGAATAGGATCAACATCTTGAAGAAGTTCCACAGTGATCTGCTGTGTGCCTTAATTTTAATTAAAAAACCAAATGAATAGCATAATCGAAGCAAAGAATCAACATTAATCTCTAAATCAAAAGGATTTACAATGAGATTATAATTAATTACATGCCAAAAAATATCTTATTGAATAGGGTGGTGACCTCAGTTACTTTGTTTAATCACTAAAACAATTCAATCTCCAAATAAGAATTTGGATCAATTCCAAACATATCCAATTAAGATTATCAATTCACTAAGAATAATGACAATAAACCTCAAAAATAAACTCTTTAAAAACTTTTCTTTTTGATTAATGTGTCTGCACCAATTTATTTAGGTCCTTAAGGAAAACAATTTTGGCAGTTGGACCCTGCTGTCCCCAGAATGCCTGGAGGCAAACATTTCCATAAATAATCGTGTTGATTTTCTGTTCTATTACTGAGCACATCAGTTGTCACTCATTAAACCCATGTGCAGCAGACCAAAGTAAAAAAATGCTATTCTTGTTATCTTGAACGCATTCTGGACAGCAGCAGATTAACAGATTTTTATCCTAAGGATTTGGCAAAAGCCTTTAGAATTCTGATATGTTCTTACATGCATGCTTCTAACTGAGACTTTTGTCTCTCAAGTTCTACAACAATACCATAAGGGTTCTCTGGAAAAAACTTATATTGCCAAAAGATTATAATTCATTCCTCTGGACACCTGCAGGACTGTTACATAACAGATGACTCAGAAACTGAAAATAAGAACGAATCATTTCTGGCATCTTATAAATAAAAATGTTTTACTAATGCAAAGCAACTTTCCACTTACCATTGAGTGACCCTGAAAAGACATTTATGAGAAGACATTTATTTTTTCAAATGTCTACTTTTTTTCACATGAAATGACAAGTGCTTCTAAGTACTCTAACTGCAAAATGCTGAATCGATTAGAGAAGTTTCCAAGCAGTCCCTTTCAATGAACTTCAGAGGGAAACCAAAGCAAGCATTTTCTAACCAAGACAGGGGATAAGGAAGCCAGCCTATTTTTCTTAACTTTTGTACTTGCTGATACAGGTTATATATCTTTGAGACTGCAACTGTTTTCAAAATCATAATTAGTATCCTCAACTAGTCAAAAAGTGAATATTTCTTGAGTTCCCCTCGATGCACAGTGCTCTCATGATGCCCTGTCAACTACTCCCCAGAATTCTGCCAAAATCATCTGACTTTAGCTTCAGTCTTGGCATTTGGACCATCTTAGAACTAAAGAACTGCTGGCATTCCTGAAGTTGTGCCTGATCAACGACGGCTGTTTGATAAGTTACCAACATATCTAATCACTATAACAATGTCAGTAATGTAAATAAGACGTGTCATTCAGATTTACTGTCATGCTCTGAAAATTTACGTTCAAATATAGATAAAAGCATTCTAGATGTAATCTGAACAAAACAATCTTACGTGCTTTATATGTTGAAACTCGTCACTCAGCTGAAGTACAGTTCATTAACATTGTCAAAATTAGTTGCAAAAATAATAGTCAATGATAATAGCTGACAAATTGGTTTTAAAAGGTTAAGAAGTTTCCTCAACATCCATTTATGATCAAAACTCTCCAGGTGGCCTTAAAAACCTAAAAACACAGCTACCATATGATCCATTGAGATTGTCATAATAAGTGAAGTCAGACAGAGACAAATATCATATGA
Organism: Monodon monoceros; assembly: GCF_005190385.1. Lineage (NCBI taxonomy): Eukaryota > Metazoa > Chordata > Mammalia > Artiodactyla > Monodontidae > Monodon > Monodon monoceros. Next base: position 40,651,481 of record NW_021703767.1, on the reverse strand, counting down.
TATCGCTTTAAAAACTGATACAAATGAACTTATATACAAAACAGAAACAAACCCACAGACATAGAGAAAAAAAAAAAAAAAAAACTATGGTTACCAAAAGGGAAAGTCAGGGAGGGATAAATTAGGAGTCTAGGATTAACATACACACACTACTGTATATAAAGTAGATAACCAACAAGGACCTACTATACAGCATAGGGAACTATATTCAAAATTTTATAATAACCTGTAAGGGAAAAGAATCTGAAAAAGAATATACATATATATATATATATATATATATATATATATATATGAATAAAACTGCAACAATTCACTATACACTTGAAATTAACGCAACATTGTAAATCAATTACACTTCAATCAAAAAAAAAAAAAAAAACTGTAGCAAAAACCAACCAACCAACCCAGCTCTCTAGGCGGGACTTCCTGGCCTCATCTTCCCAGCAGCCATTTTGTCTGCTCTGGGTCTGTTCTGTACCCCCTACCCCAGTCTGGGCCTGGACCGGGGTGAGGAGACTGAGAAAGTGCGGGAGGAGCCCGCTTCCCCACCTTCCCCACCCGCCGCAGAGGCGGGTCTGAGGCCAGGAGACACAGCCTGGGGCGCCTGCTCCAGGCCATTCCCCCCTCCTTTCCCGCTGCTTCAGCCCCGCCCCGCCCCGTCCCAGAGATTCCGATGGCTGCGCAAAGGGATCCGCCTCGGGGAAACCCTTGGCGGGGCATTCACGCCTTCACCCCACCAGACACTAAAACCCACAGTGCGGGGCGCCTGCTCACTTGCCTGCAGCCCAGGCCCAGTGTCCAGAACGGTAAGGCAGTCGTGGGTGGGGCCCTGTTTGTGACAAACAGTGTGACGGCGCGTTGGAAAGGGTTATAGGCAGAGAGACTTGCACGTGTAAAGGTTTGGAGGTCGGACTGAGGCCAGAGGATTTGGGAAACCTGGGTGCATCTTATCTGCAATAAACAGAGTGAGGCCGAGTGGCACCGGCTGGGCAGAGAGGTTATTCCTTCTGAGGGCCTTGGAGGCCATGGAGGGTAGTGGACACGTAATGTGTTAGGGTTTCAAAAGTTATCAAAATGCTGTTGGAAGAGGGAATAGACTGGAATGTGGGTGCTGGGGACAGTGAGGCACAGAGAACTAGAGGCCTTGTTCAAGATCAGAGATCTGGTAAGAGGCAGCTCTGAGGACTGAAACACAGAGGTTAGTAACTTAACTGGTGGTCACCAGGTTCCAATCATGGATGGGGATACAGGAGAGTCCTGCACACATGGAGCCTAGCCATAGTTACCTTCCTTTTCCCACAGGTGCCAAAGGTTGAAAAAGCACTTAGGGATTCTACACAAGGCAGGAGAGGGTGTCTCAGTCCCTCACTGGTAATGACACTACCAGTAGAGTGTCTGGGTATTGTGGTGTCTTGAGACTCTTCCCTTAATATATTCTCAGTGTTTGGATGTGGGGCCCCTGAGGGTGTCCCCAAGCCCTGGGTCCTGAGTGCAGGACAAGGTTAAATAGAGGTATTCTCATTCCTGACAACAAGTATAAACTGGTATGGAAGGTTATCCCAGGAACAGATACCAGCATGTGCAAATGCTTGGAGGTGTAGAGGGTACAGCGGGTCTCCATCTTGTTTTTAAGAACAAAGAGCAGGGGATCAGTAATCAGGCCTGTGATTTGGCTATCTAAGAAGTTTGGCATCATTTATGGAGGTAATGAGAGGTTTGGATAACAGGAAGTAGGTGGTACTAACCAGGTTTTAGTAGGCTCCATCTGGCTGGAGAGAAGAGAAAAGTCTATGGAGTTAAGGAAGGAAGCAGGGAGCCCAGGAAGAGGCTACTGTTGTAATCCAGATGAATGTTGAAGGACCAGAATTGTGGCCATGGAGATGAGACACAAGTTGGGATTCTAGGTACATTTTTTTTGTGTGTGTGGTTCGCGGGCCTCTCACTGTTGTGGCCTCTCCCGTTGCGGAGCACAGGCTCCGGACACGCAGGTTCAGCGGCCTTGGCTCACGGGCCCAGCCACTCTGCAGCATGTGGGATCTTCCCGGACCGGGGCACGAACCCGCGTCCCCTGCATCGGCAGGCAGACTCTCAACCACTGTGCCACCAGGGAAGCCCATCTAGGAACATTTTTAATGAAGAACCAAGTAGATTTTTGAATGTCTTAGGTGAGGGATAAAAAGAGAGAGGTTAAGGATGACTCCATAGTTTTGGTTCTAGCAGCTGAAGCAATGTATCCTTCATCGACTTGGATGTGGCAGTTGTCAATAGGTTTATTTCCTTGAGAATATCAGAAGTTTTGTTTTGGTGCTGTTAAGTGTCTGAGATGTTTCAGAGAACAGTGAGTGGAGACATCAAATGGGCAGCTGGACACACGTGTGAAATTTGGGGAAGGGCTCAGGATGGAGACTTTGAAAAGTGGTGGCTATTTTAAGGACCAGAGTAGAGCTGTGGATGACATTTCAAAGGTGGAATGCAGGTTATAGTGTTAATGCTATTAGGTCAGAAAGACCAGGGTGGAAAAAAAAAATCTAGAAAGAGAGAACATACCTCAACATTTTAAAGGCCATGTATCACAAACCCACAGCTAACATCATACTCAACAGCGAAAAACAGCTGAAAGCATTGACTCTAAGATCAGGAACAAAACAAGGTTGCTCACTGTCACAGCTTTTATTCAACATAGTTTTGGAAGTACTAGCCACAGCAGTTAAGAATAAAAAGAAATAAAAGGAATCCAAATTGGAAAGGAAGAAGTAAAACTGTCACTGTTTATAGATGACATGATACTATACATAGAAAATCATAAAGACACCACCAGAAGACTACTAGAGCTCATCAATGAATTCAGTAAAGTTGAAGGATACAAAATTAATATACAGAAATCTGTTGCATTTCTATACACTAGCAATGAAATAGCAGAAAGAGAAATGAAGGAAACAATCCCATTTACCATCTCCCATCAAAAAGAATAAAATACCTAGGAATAACCTACCTAAGGAGGCAAAAGACATGTACTCTGAAAACTATAAGATGGTGATGAAAGAAATTGAAGATGAAACAAACATATGGAAAGATATACCATGTTCCTGGATTGGAAGAGTCAATATTATTAAAGTGACCATACTACCCAAGGCAATCTACAGATTCAGTGCAATCCCTGATAAATTATCAATGGTATTTTTCACAGAACTAGAAAAAATCATTTTAAAATTTGTATGGAAACTCAAAAGATTCCAAATAGCCAAAACAATCTTGAGAAAGAAGAATGGAGCTGGAAGAATCATGCTCCTTGACTTCAGACTATACTACAAAGCTACAGTAATCAAAACAGTATGGTACTGGCATGAAAACAAACACATAGATCTATGGAACAGGACAGACAGCCCAGAAATAAACCCATGCACTCATGGTCAATTAATCTACAACAAAGGCAAGAATATACAATGGAGAAAAGACAGTCTTTCCTCAATAAGTGGTGCTAGGAAAACTGGACAGCTACACGTAAAAGAGTGACATTAGAACATTCTCTAACACCATATACAAAAATAAATTCAAAGTGGATCAAAGACCAAAATGTAAGACTGGATACTATAAAACTCCTAGAGGAAAACATAGGTAGGACACTTTGACAAAGACCGCAGCAATATTTTTTTGATCTGCCTCCTACAGTAATGGAAAGAAAAGCAAAAATAAACAAATAGGACCTAATTAAACTTAAAAGCTTTTGCACAGCCAAGGAAACCATCAACAAAATGAAAAGACAACCTATGGAATGGAAGAAAATATTTGCAACTGATGTTACTGACAAGGCATTAATTTCCAAAATATTCAAACAGCTTATACTCAATATAAAAAAAAACAAACAAAAAAAAAATCAAGAATGGGCACAAGGCCTAAATAGAAATATCTCCAAAGAAGACATACAGATGGCCAACAGCCACATGAAAAGATGCTCAATGTCACTAATTATTGGAGAAATACAAGTCAAAACTACAATGAGGTATCACCTCACACCAGTCAGAATGGCCATCATCAAAAAGTCTACAAACAGGGGCTTCCCTGGTGGCACAGTGGTTGAGAGTCCGCCTGCCGATGCAGGGGACACGGGTTCGTGTCCCGGTCTGGGAAGATCCCACATGCCACGGAGCAGCTGGGCCCGTGAGCCATGGCCGCTGAGCCTGGGTGTCCGGAGCCTGTGCTCCAAATTGGGAGAGGCCACAACAGTGAGAGGCCCGTGTACCACAAAAAAAAAAAAAAGTCTACAAATAATGCTGAAGAGGGTGTGGAGAAAAGGGAACCCTGTTGGTGGAAATGTAAATTGGTGCAGCCACTATGGAAAACAGTCTGGAGGTTCCTTAAAAAACTAAAAATAAAGCTATCATATGATCCAGCAATCCCACTCCTGGGCATATATACAGAAAAGATGAAAACTCTAATTTGAAAAGATACATTCACCCTAGTGTTCATAGCAGCACTATTTACAATAGCCAAGACATGGAAACATGGAAGCAACTTAATTGTCCATTGACAGATGAATGGATAAAGAAGATGTGGTATATATATATATATAATACTACTCAGCCATGAAAAAGAATGAAATAATGCCATTTGTAGCAACATGGATGGACCTAGAGATTATCATACTAAGTGAAGTCAGTCAGAGAAGGACAAATATCGTATGATATCACTTATATGTGTAATCTTAAAAAATGATACAAACGAACTTATTTACAAAACAGAAATAAACTCACAGACATAGAAAACAAACTTAGGGTTACCAAAGGGGAAAGGAGCGTAGGGGGAAGGGATAAATTAGAAGTTTGGAATTAACAGATACACACTACTATATGTAAAGTAGATAAACAACAAGGACCTACTATATAGCACAGGGACCTCTGTCCAATACCTTGTAAGAACCTATAATGGAAAAGAATATGAAAAAAATATATGTATATAAATTACAGTCATATCAATCTGAGTTTGATTGTAAGAAGAGATTCATTATAAGAATTATGAAAATGGGGCTTCTCTGGTGGCACAGTGGTTGGGAATCCACCTGCCAATGCAGGGGACACAGATTTGAGCCCTGGTCTGGGAAGATCCCACATGCCACAGAGCAACTCAGCCCATGCGCCACAACTGAAGCCCGTGCACCTAGAGCCCATGCTCTGCAACAAGAGGAGCCACCACAATGAGTAGCCCATGCACCACAATGAAGAGTAGCCCCTGCTTACCGCAACTAGAGAAAGCCTGCATGCAGCAATGAAGACCCAATGCAGCCAAAAATAAATAAATAAAATAAATAAATCTATTTAAAAAAAGAATTATGAAAATAATGGTGTGATATAGGAATTAGGGCTTATAAGATTAAAGAAGGAGCTGGGGAGTAGACATCTGCAAGGATGAAGCCAAGATATCAGGAACAGTTATTCATGATGTCATCCTGAAGCCCTGGAGTATGGAGAAGCTGCAGCTTGCAGGGAATTTTGAAACATCACTACACCATGACCATGAAACGAGAGCTCATAAGTCTATCTACAAGGCCACCATGTCTTAACACCACGACATCTCAGGAACATGGCTTCTCTCAGTACTTTGCTTCCATCTTCACATCCTACACAAATTACTCTCAACAGGAAACTCTATAACCAGAACTGTACAGCAAAGAGGATTCTGAGCTTTATGCTCAACCTTAAGTGGGAGGCTCTCGGTGCCAGAGAGAGACAACCCACCACTATCTCCTTAAGACCAGACACCCCACCACTATCTCCTCTAATCATAGCAGAATTGCTTATTGTGTGAGCAGTTACAACATGAAAGAAAATAATCTTTAAGAATTATATTTAATTATCAGTTACCTAATTCCACTGAAGCCTTAAAACTTTCAAGAAAAAGATTTTTTCATAGTTTATGAGGATAAATTAAAATCAGAATATCAAATGTACCACATCAACACTTCACAAGAGGAAAATATCCAAAATTCCATATAACAAGTTCCATATTAAATCATCTTCAAGCTAAACACAATAAAGAATTTAGGTATAAACAGAAGAAAGCGTTAAAGAGAAATGGGTTTCCCAGATTACACTTTGTTCTCACTGATCAAATTTCAAAATAATAATTTTGTTAAGATGCTTTAAGATTTGAGTCTATGGGGTTAAGAATTAAAGAAAAAGTAACTTAGAGTCCTGGCCCTGAACCAAGATGGCGGAGTAGAAGGACGTGCTCTCACTCCCTGTTGCAAGAACACCAGAATCACAACTAGCTGCTGGACAGTCATCGACAGGAGGACACTGGAACTCACCAAAAAAGAGACCCCACATCCAAAGACAAAGGAGAAGCCAAAATGAGATGGTAGGAGGGGTGCAATCACAGTAAAATCAAATCCCATAACTGCTGGGTGGGTGACTCACAGACTGGAGAATACTTATACCACAGAAGTCCACCCACTGGAGTGAAGGTTCTGAGCCCCACGTCAGGCTTCCCAACCTGAGGGTCTGGTAACGGGAGGAGGAGTTCCTAGAGAATCAGACTTTGAAGCCTAGTGGGAATTAATTGCAGGACTTCGACAGGACTGGGGGAAACAGAGACTCCACTCTTGGAGGGCACACACAAAGTAGTGTGTGCATCAGGACCCAGGGGAAGGAGCAGTGACCCCAGGGGAGACTGAACCAGACCTACCTGCTTGTGTTGGAGGGTCTCCTGCAGAGGTGGGGGGTGGCTGTGGCTCACTGTGGGGACAAGGACAATGGCAGCAGAAGTTCTGGGAAGTACTCCTTGGCATGAGCCCTCCCAGAGTCCACCATTATCCCTACCAAAGAGCCCAGGTAGACTCAGTGTTGGGTTGCCTCAAGCCAAACAACCAAAAGGGAGGGAACCCAGCCCCACCCATTAGCAGTCAAGTGGATTAAAGTTTTACTGAGCTCTGCTCACCAGAGCAACAGTCAGCTCTACCCACCACCAGTCCCTCCCACCAGGAAACTTGCACACGCCTCTTAAATAGCTGCATCCACCAGAGGGCAGACAGCAGAAGCAAGAAGAACTACAATCCTGCAGCCTATGGAACAAAAACCACATTCACAGAAAGATAGACAAGATGAAAAGGAAGAGGGCTATGTACCAGATGAAGGAACAAGATAAAACCCCAGAAAAACAACTAAATGAAGTGGAGATAGGCAACTTTCCAGAAAAAGAATTCAGAATAATGATAGTGAAGATGACCCAGGACCTTGGAAAAAGAATGGAGGCAAAGATCGAGAAGATGTAGAAAATGTTTAACAAAGACCTAGAAGAATTAAAGAACAAAAAAAACAGAGATGAACAATACAATAACTGAAATGAAAACTACACTAGAAGGAATCAATAGCAGAATACCTGAGGCAGAAGAACGGATAAGTGACCTGGAAAACAGAATGGTGGAATTCACTGCTGTGGAACAGAATAAAGAAAAAAGAATGAAAAGAAATGAAGACAGCCTAAGAGACCTCTGGGATGACATTAAACGCAACAACATTTGCATTATAGGGGTCCCAGAAGGAGAAGAGAGAGAGAAAGGACCAGAGAAAATACTTGAAGAGATTATAGTCGAAGCAGAGGAAGGAACGCTCCCAAACTCATTCTATGAGGCCAACAGAACCCTGATACCAAAACCAGACAAAGATATCACAAAAAAAGAAAATTACAGACCAATATCACTGATGAATATACATGCAAAAATCCTCAACAAAATACTAGCAAACAGAATCCAACACATTAAATGGATCGTACACCGTGATCAAGTGGGATTTATCCCAGGGATGCAAGGATTCTTCAATATACGCAAATCAATCAATGTGATACACCATGTTAACAAATTGAAGAATAAAAACCATATGATCACCTCAATAGATGCAGAAAAAGCTTTTGACAAAATTCAACACCCATTTATGATAAAAACTCTCCAGAAAGTGGGCATAGAGGGAACCTACCTCAACATAATAAAGGCAATATATGACAAACCCACAGCAAACATCATTCTCAATGGTGAAAAACTAAAAGCATTTCCTCTAAGATCAGGAACAAGACAAGGATGTCCACTCTCACCACTATTATTCAACATAGTTTTGGAAGTCCTAGCAATGGCAATCAGAGAAGAAAAAGAAATAAAAGGAATACAAATTGGAAAGGAAGAAGTAAAACTGTCACTGTTTGCAGATGACATGATACTATACATAGAGAATCCTAAAGATGCCACCAGGAAACTACTAGAGCTAATCAATGAATTCGGTAAAGTTGCAGGATACAAAATTAACGCACAGAAATCTCTTGCATTCCTATACACTAATGATGAAAAATCTGAAAGAGAAATTCAGGAAACACTCTCATTTACCACTGCAACAAAAAGAATAAAACACCTAGGAATAAACGTACCTAGGGGGACAAAAGACCTATATGCAGAAAACTATAAGACACTGATGAAAGAAATTAAAGATGAAACCAACAGATGGAGAGATATACCATGTTCTTGGATTGGAAGAATCAATATTGTGAAAATGACTATACTACCCAAAGCAATCTACAGATTCAATCCCTATCAAATTTTCAGTGGCATTTTTTACAGAATTAGAACAAAAAATCTTAAAATTTGTATGGAGACACAAAAGACCCCGAATAGCCAAAGCAATCTTGCGGAAAAAAAGCGGAGCTGGAGCAATCAGACTCCCTGACTTCAGACTATACTACAGAGCTAACAGTAATCAAGACAATATGGTACTGGCACAAAAACAGAAACATAGATCAATGGAACAAGATACAAAGCCCAGAGATAAACCGACGCACCTATGGTCAACTAATCTATGACAAAGGAGGCAAGGATATACAATGGAGAAAAGACAGTCTCTTCAATAAGTGGTGCTGGGATAACTGGACAGCTACATGTAAAAAATGAAATCAGAACACTCCCTAACACCATACACAAAAATAAACTCAAAATGGATTAGAGACCTAAATGTAAGACCGGACACTATAAAACTCTTAGAGGAAAACATAGGAAGAACACTCTTTGACATAAATCACAGCAAGATCTTTTTTGATCCACCTACTAGAGTAATGGAAATAAAAACAAAAATAAACAAATGGGACCTACTGAAACTTAAAAGCTTTTGCAAAGCAAAGAAAACTACAAGCAAGACGAAAAGACAATCCTCAGAATGGGAGAAAATATTTGCAAACGAATCAACTGACAAAGGATTAATCTCCAAAATATATAAACAGCTCATGCAGCTGAATATTGAGAAAACAAACAACCCAATCCAAAAATGGTCAGAAGACCTAAATAGACATTTCTCCAAAGAAGACATACAGATGGCCAAGAAGCACATGAGAAGCTGCTCAACATCACTAATTATTAGAGAAATGCAAATCAAAACTATAATGAGGTACCACCTCATACCAGTCAGAATGGGCATCATCAGAAAATCTACAAACAACAAATGCTGGAGAGGGTGTGGAGAAAAGGGAACCCTCTTGCACTGTTGGTGAGAATGTAAATTGATACAGCCACTATGGAGAACAGTATGGAGGTTCCTTAAAAAACTAAAAATAAAATTACCATATGACCCAGCAATCGCACTACTGGGTATATACCCAGAGAAAACCATAATTCAAAAAGACACATGCACTCCAATGTTCATTGCAGCACTATTTACAACAGCCAGATCATGGAAGCAACCTAAATGCCCATCTACAGACGAATGGATAAAGATGTGTTACATATATACAATGGAATATTACCCAGCCATAAAAAGGAATGAAATTTGGTCATTTGTTGAGACGTGGATGGATCTAGAAACTGTCATACATCATGAAGTAAGTCAGAAAGAGAAAAACAAATATGTATATTAACGCATATATGTGGAACCTAGAAAAATGGTACAGATGAACCAGTTTGCATGGCAGAAATTGAGACACAGATGTAGAGAACAAACGTATGGACACTAAAGGGGGAAAGCGGCAGGGGTGTCGGGGTGGTGGTGTGATAAATTGGGTGATTGGGATTGACATCTATACACTGATGTGTATAAAATTGATGACTAATAAGAACCTGCTGTATAAAAAAGTAAAATCAAATTCAAAAAAAATTTTTTTTTAAGTAACTGAATTGTTATACACTTGTTAAAGATAAAGGCTCTTTTAAGATGTCTTAAGTTCATTTTATTAAAATGTAACTAAAAAACATTTTCTTGAATTATATTCTGTTGGATATGAAAAGATTAATGATATTGCTAAATACGCCAGTTGAAAGAAAGTATGTATTTAGTACCTAAAACATGTGACCAGTGTGACTAAATGAGCCATCCAGTAGTTAAGAGGTTAGAGAAATTACCATTCTGGTTCCACAATGTCAAACTTTTAAAATTTGACTCCTAAAGATTTTAATAATCATAATAGTAAACATTTTTTTAAAATTTCACTTATTCTTAAATTTCACAAGTTCATTCTATTATGGTGATATTTGCATTTGGCCTTGACTTTGGGAAATTATAGATCTTATCACCCCATCATTGAATATTTGGCAAAAATTGCATTTTAGGGTACATCTCTAAAATCATATCAACACAGTTCAACTAGATTTTTTGGTGCTTTATGTGGATATAAATATCCTACATCCTTTCTTTTTAAAAGAGAATTATTTCTTCAGTGTTATCACGTTCATGATACCTCCCCACTGATCATACAGCCAGAGCTTTCTACTTTCAAAATTCTCTTTTCTTATAATTATTTATGTCTATCTTCTCATCTCTCCTACTAATCAGAAGATGGTTTAATGGCAAGAACATTACTTTTGTCTCCTTTCCATCCCCAACAGGAGTCATGAATCAGCAGCCTGCATGGCAAATTCAGTCTGCAAATACATTTGATTTGATTAGCATAATGTGTGTGTGTGTTGCCCATACAATTGTTTTCAAGTGTATTCAAGGCATTGTGCAGCCATCATCACAATCTAATTTTTGAACAGTCTTATCACACCAAAAAGAAACCTGTATCCATCAACAGATATCCCCCTCCTTCCCCCCACAGAGCTAGGTAACCACTAAGCTATTTTCAGTCTCTAGATTTGACTCTTCTGGTTATTCCTCATAATGGAATCCTACTATATGGATTCATCTGTTACTGGATTCCTTTACTGAGCATAATATAATGTTTTCAGATCCACCCACATTGTATCATATATCAGTACTTTATTATTAATATTGCAAAATAATTTTCTGTTTATGAATAGACCACATTTTATTTATCCATTCATCAGTCAACAGGCATTTGGGTTGTTTCCACTTTTTGGCTGTTATCAATAATTCTGCTATGAACATCTGTGTACAAATTCTTGAGTGAACATGTTTTCATTTCTCTTGGGTATATACCTAAGAGGGGAACAGCTAGATCATGTGGTAACTCTATATTTAACCTTTTGAGAGACTGCCAGACAGTTTTACAAAGTGGCTACATCATTTTTACATCCCCACAAGCAGGGTATGAGTGTTCCAGTTTCTCCAGATCCTCACCAATTCTTGTTATTATCTGACTTTTTTGATTCTAGCTATACTAGTATGTGTGAAGTGGTATCTCACTGTGATTTTAATTTTCAAATCCCTAATTATTAACAATGTTAAACATGGTTTCTTGTGCTTATTGACTATTTATATACTTTCTTCGGGAAAATGTCTATACAGGTACCTTGTCCAATTTTTAATGGATTGTTTGTCTTTTTTTCAATATTGAGTTATTAACAATTCTTTATATATTCTAGATGTAAGTCTCTTACCAGATACATGATTATCTCCCGTTCTATGGGTTGTCCTTTCACTTTCTTGATGGTATTATTTGTAACACATTTTTTAAAATAAGGTTTAGTGTACCTATTTTTTTCTTTTGTCACTTATGCTTTTGATATTATACCTAACCCAAGGCCACAAAGATTTACTGCTATATTTTCTTCTAAGAGCTTTAAAAGTTTTAACTCTTTCATTTAGGTCTATGATCCATTTAAAGTTATTTTTTGTGTATAATGTGAGGTGAGAGTCTAATGTCATTCTTTTGCATGTAAATATCCAGTTAGTCATCCCAGCATCCCTTGTTGAAAGATTATCCTTTCCCCACTGAATTTTCTTGGCACCCTTGTCAAAAATCAGTTGTCCAAAATGTGAGGGTTTATTTCTGTACCCTGAATTCTATTTGATGATTTAGATGTCCATTCTTATGCCCATACCACACTGTCTTGAGTACTGTAGCTTTGTAGCAAGTTTTTAAGTCAGAAATGTGAGTTCTCAAACTTTGTTTTTCTTTTTCAAAATTGTTTGGGCTACTCTGGAAATCTTGCATTTCCATTGGAATTTTAGGATTAGCTTGTCAAGTTTGCAAAGAAGTCAGCTGGAATTCTCTAAGTCAGTTTGAGAGTATTACTATTTTAAGAAAATTAAATTTCCCATTAGCCTGTGGTATCTTTCCATTATTTAGGACTTCTTTAATTTCTTTTTTACAGTTCTCAGGTACAGGTCTTGAACTTCTTTTGTTAAATCTATTTCTACATATTTTATTCTTTGCGGTACGCGGGCCTCTCACTGCTGTGGCCTCTCCTGTTGCGGAGCACAGGCTCCGGACACACAGGCTCAGCGGCCATGGCTCACGGGCCCAGCCGCTCCGCGGCGTGTGGGATCTTCCCGGACCGGGGCACAAACCCGTGTCTCCTGCATCGGCAGGCGGACTCTCAACCACTGCGCCACCAGGGAAGCCCTGTAGCACTTATTTTTAAAAACAGTCACAAGCAGGAGTACCCCCTCCCACCCTCACCCTGATTCCCATTTAAAAAAATAAAATGTTCACTATCCTGAGTAATCAGGACTGATTACTAATTCACTTTGCTTCAGGGGAGGAGGATCTTTTGACTTATTCTGGTTTCTGAGATCAGGACCAAGACTCTGGAAAAAGGGGACAGTCCAAATACTGATACAGGATATTAATTCATTACGCTAACTTATCACCTGCTGAAATTCATTTTGAACATCTTTGCATAGCAGTGAGTTACATAAAATTTTCATAGAAATGCTACAAGTGGCCCTTCAACCCCTAAAGGGAATGTGATGAGTCAACTTAAGCACCCCCAACACACACAAAGCCTTGGTTCTTGGTGGGAGTGACTGAAGTCACCTGGTTGGGAGGAGAAAGGGGTGAGAAGCACAGGTGGTACTTACAGCAGGAATAGGGTTGGAGTGAGGCAAGCGAGGGACAGACTGAAAGCTCTACCTATTAGAATAGTGCATTATCTTAAGTGAAGGAAATTGCCAATGGGTGAAACCTATTTACAAGGGAAAAAAAAGAAAATTTTGGGAAATTAAAACAATCCAGTGGTCACTGGGAAGGTTCTTCCTTTTCTACTTTTGAAAGTAATGGAAAATTTTTAAGGTAATTTCTTTCTCCTTTGAAGAAAGCAATCATTCCCTCATCCCCCAACCTAAGCAAGTGGAGTTGTCACTACTAGTTTATTTCTATTGTTAACTTGCTAAGGGGCAGACAAAATAAAAGTGAAATGGGGTTTTTATGAAGAGGTCCATTAGAGGCTGGGGAGGGGCTGGGTTTGCCCAGTGGAACTCCTCAACTACAAAGCAAGTCCAGAAGACCCGGCCCTCAGCCTCTCTCAGGGCAAAGTCCTGCTCTACTTCTTCTAAAGTGACTTGTCCCTTGAAGACTAAGAAGGGGGTACAGGGGAGGTAGAGCATCTCAAAGAAGCCCTGTTGAAGTGGTCTTAGCTCTGGTTTCCCCAGGCTTCGAACCCCAGATTTCACCTCCTCTGGGAGAAGAGAAGGGGCAATTTCTTCTCTCACCCTCTGGTCCAACAAAGATACAGTACATGAGAGATGGACAAGGTGGAAGGAAAGGGGTGAAACATAGGATCCCAGGGCAAGGAAGGTAGAAAGGGGGGACCTAATGGCCAGCCGTCCCACCACAACTAATATGAGAGGTGGATCCTCGAAAGTCTGCCTATTCCTGAAGGACAAACCTTTTGTGGTACAAGCTTCAACTTACTTCTCCTGGCTTCACCCTCTATACCAAGTGCCTGTCCTTGATTCTAATGTTATTATAAGGATTGAGGTAGTTAATTATTTTTACCAGTAGTGTCCATCACCTGTGGTTACTCAAAACACATGCTCCCAAGAAGGTTTCTGCTATCACTTTTAAGGGGAAAAAAATCTTTATTTTCTTTTGTCCTGTCTAAAGTTTAGATTCAACCATATTAAGGTACCAGTAATGGCGCCATCAGACTGTGTGCCAAGGAGGTGCAGAGGGCCCAGGGTCAGGGTTGGGGTCTTGGCCCTCACCCTCTAAATCCACCTTTGGTCCTCAGGCCTCCTCTCTCTCCCATGCCAGATAAAGAAGCCGTATGAACCCAAAGGAAAGAAACTGAAGTTTTCAGCTAAATATAAGGGAAATGTTCTGCATCTAAATCATCAAGATATTTGGAAGGGAAATAGCTTTATGTCCCCTGGCATTGATGCAGAATTTTTTTCAATCTTCCTACAATTACTGTGTCAAGCTGTGCTATTTTCCACCTACCAGTTGTCAACAAACATGCAAACAGTTGCATGGTTTCAGGATCTCTCCATAAACACTTCATGGGAAAGAAAGGATGAGAGGTGGGAGGAAAGGGTTGACTTGAGGCACCAGCTCCTCCTGTGAATGAAAAAGCTCAGGCAGCCCTCTGGGGCTCTGTGAGGTCCGAATAAAGTACTGCTGGTTCCCAATTTGGCAGGGGGTGTGTCTGGGGTGGGAGGAGGGGAGGGCACCCTTCAGAGCGAACTGATGCCTCTCCTCACTGGACAGGATCATTTTTATTATCTGAGCAGAATCTTGCCAGTGAGACTAGACATGTATACCATTTTCTCAAACAAGCTACTATGGCAATCCTCAGATTGCCTTTACTGTCTGGTTACCCAAACATGTGTTTGAAATTACTGTTTCATTCCTTGGGGATAGGACAAATTGTTCACTGTAGATTAGATACTTAAAATACATTCGTTTTACCTGAGTCACATCTTTATGGAAACTTTCCCAGGATTGAATTTGCAAGAATCCATGACTGGCATTTATCATAGTTATCAAGCATAATGAAATCTAAACGAATATGAGTTCATCTACTATATCAGCCTCAAGGGCTCCATTTTGTATTCTGAAGGTCCAGGTTGTGAATACTGCTTGTAGCTGCAGCGCAGTTACCATCAGTTAGAGATTCCAGTTTGAGAGAAGTCAGTTTAGTTTATTTCAAGGCCATTTTAATTTTGGTTGATCAGTTTCTGCTTCATTTAAAATAAAATCTCTTCAAAACCATTTAACTTTAAATCTTTAAAGATTTTATTTTCAAGGAAAGAAAATGGTAATGATATAGTTAATCAAGTTACTGTATTCTAACCATATTATTAAAGAATAATACTTCAGAAGGGGGAATTGCATGAAGGCAATCAAAAGGTATGAACTTTCAGTTACAAGACAGTTACTGGGGTGCAATGTACAACATGACGACTGTAGTTAACACTGCTTGTACGGCATATTTGAAAGTTGTTAAGAGAATAGATCCTAAGAGTTCTCATCACAAGGAAAAAAAATTTTTTTTTCTTTTTCTTTTTTTGTATCTATACGAGATGATGGATATTAAACTAAACTTATGGTGGTAATCATTTCACAATATATGTAAGTCAACCACTACACTATACACTTTACACTTATACAGTGCTGTATGTCAACTATATCTCAATAAAATTATGGGAAGGGAAGAATTGTACTTCACTGTTGAGACATAATCCTATAAAGGACTGGAATCCTATAAAGGATTGGAAATCCCAAAATCTGAGCCTGGCCAATACTAGCTATGCTTGAAATCAGGGTTTCCCAACAGCAGCAGCATCGACATATTTGCTGGGAGGGGCTGTCCTGTGCATTGTAGGTGATTAACAGCATCACTGGCCTCTATGCATTAGATGCCAGTAGCACCCTCTGCTTACTGTAACAACTAGAAATGTCTCCAGACTTTGGCAAATGTCCCTGAGGGGTCAAAATTATCCACAATTGAGAACCCTGTCTAAAGAAAGAGCTAAGATTATTTCAGGGTAGAAGTGGGATCATCTGCATGGACTAAGTCCCACATAAAAGGCCTATCCTTCAATAATCCTAGAGTAGACACTTGTGTCCCCTGTCTAATCTGAGTGGTTTCACCCAAGTCCAGCTTCATTTACCACTGAATCTACTGGTTTGAACAGACTCTAGGAAGACGTAGTTCAAGATCCTCACCTCCAGGGCTTCCCTGGTGGCACAGTGGTTGAGAGTCCGCCTGCCGATGCAGGGGACACGGGTTCGTGCCCCGGTCCGGGAAGATCCCACATGCCGCGGAGCGGCTGGGCCCATGAGCCATGGCCGCTGAGCCTGCGCATCCGGAGCCTGTGCTCCTCAACGGGAGAGGCCACAACAGTGAGAGGCCCGCATACCGCAAAAAAAAAAAAAGATCCTCACCTCCAAGGCAAGGTTAGAGAACACTGACCAAGATACGTGCTTTTCTTCTGAGGAAAGCTATTCACCAGATCAGAAATTGTTCTTATACTTTGTGTTAATGGGCAAGAAAGTGCATTCATTATGTGAGCTAAAGCTGGGTACTGCATTATGAATCTTTTCATTCATCACACAGATAGAGTAGTTCACAGTGTTTTTTTAGGTGCCCTGCACTGTACAATGTGCTAACAACAAACAAACAAAAAACAGAAAAATCATCAGAAATTGTCACTACCTTCAAGAAGCTAATAATCAACTCATGAACTATTCTGGTCTGGTTTCCTTTCAGCATCACTCCTGCTAACCTCCACCCTCCACTGCCCTTGTTTATAGATCCTGGCCTCACACAGGGAAACATATACACATGTTCCTGGGGCAGTTGTCCGTTTATTCTGAAAGGCAGAGTTCATTTTTCTGACATCTCAGTACTGCTTGAATTGACCCCCACAGGTCCCTTAATTTCACAGAGCTATCCTGATCATGCACTTATTTCAACTCTTCTCACCACTGAAGAGTGATTCCCTCGATTTGTACCAATCTTTCGGTTTATGTTTTTGTGAAACCATGAGCATAGAGAGCAAATAAAAAAATAGAAAAAAGGGATTGTTCATAATAGTCAGAATCCACCCTTAGACTGTAAGTTCACATGCTGAACAGTTAAATGTTAGTAGGTACCTGGAGTACTGTGTTGAAAAGGATTCTCTGGCAAATGAAACATGGATTTGGTTTCTGGCATATGCAGAATGCTATGGGAACTCAGAAGAGGGAAGTTCTTATCTCTGCAGGAGATGTGAGGGACGGTCTTTAAAAAACATGACATTTCGCAAAGTTCCAATTCTCTACATGTTACTGGAGAACATTATAGGCAGAAGGAAATGCACTGCAAAAAGTTCCAGCAAGTTCAAGCAGCAATTCAAGGCATGGGGGTTGGGTTTGGGGGCAGGTTGAGAATATTGTGGGAAATAGGGCCAGAAAGTTAGAAATTAAAAAGGAGGGGGACTTCCCTGGTCATGTAGTGGTTAAGAATCCACCTGCCAATGCAGGGGACATGAGTTTGAGCCCTGGTCCGGGAAGATCCCACATGCCACGGAGCAACTAAGCCCGCGTATCACAACTACTGAGCCTGCGCTCTACAGCCTGTAAGCCACAACTACTGAGCCATGTGCCACAACTGCTGAAGCCCGCATGCCTAAAGCCCGTGCTCCGCAACAAGGGAAGCCACCGCAATGAGAAGCCCGCACACCACAATGAAGAGTAGCCCCTGCTTGCCGCAGCTAGAGAAAGCCCACATGCAGCAACGAAGGCCCAACGCAGCCAAAAACATTTTTTTAAATAATTATTTTTTTTTTAAAGGAGGGGAATTCCCTGGTGGTCCAGTGGTTAATACTTCGCCTTCCAAAGTGGGGGGTGCAGGTTCAATCCCTGGTCAGGGAGCTAAGATCCCACATGCCTCACAGTCAAAAAACCAAAACATAAAACAGAAGCAGTATTGTAACAAATTCAATACAGACTTAAAATGGTCCACATGAAAAAAATCTAAAAAAAAAAGGAGGAACCCAGATTTTGTAAAAATGTATCACTCAGGCAGCAGTGTAAAGAATGAGCTGAGGGGCTTCCCTGGTGGCGCAGTGGTTGAGAGTCCGCCTGCCGATGCTAGGGGACACGGGTTCATGCCCCGGTCTGGGAAGATCCCACATGCCGCGGAGCAGCTGGGCCCGTGAGCCATGGCCGCTGAGCCTGCGCGTCCGGAGCCTGTGCTCCGCAACGGGACAGGCCACAACAGTGAGAGGCCCGCGTACCACAAAAAAAAAAAAGAATGAGCTGAGCAGATAAGTTTTCTTGTCTGTAATGACCATGTTACCTTCTTCAAGAGAGTCCATCTGGTAGGATATTGCAAAGGACTCATAAACTGAAGATCAGAATTTCAACAGCATCTAAATTGATATAATTTCTTATTTACATATAAAAGAGATAACATAAAACCTGCTCTAATGGCAAGAGCTAAGTGTGAAGATGGTGCTATTTACGCATATGATGAGAATGGTAGATAATATTTAACTCAATATATAGCCATCTCTGATTCTAAGCCCTTTACTCTGAGAACTACTAACTCACCTCATCCTCATATGGCAAATTGCAAAAAGGCCACAAATTCCACCCATCCTTGAATGTATGCTTCTTTGTGTTGTGAATTCCCACTCCTCCTATCAAGGGATAAAGTCTGTCTCTCCACCCCTTTAATTTGGGCTTGACCATGTGACTTTCTTTAATCAAAAGGCATTAGCAAACATCATGCAAGCAGAGGCTTAAAAATGGACTTGTTCTCTTTTGCTGCTCTGAGAGCACCATGTGAAGAAGCCTGGGTTAGCCTGTTGGATGATGAGACACATTCCGACGTGTAAATAAAACCACCCTAAGCCATCCATGTTCAGTCAATCCTCTCCAGATCAGAAGAACCTTCTAGCCAATCCATAGAGTAGTAGAAATAATAAATGTTGATTGTATTGAACCATTAAGTTTTGGGTAGTTTTTTACACAGTGGAAGCTTACTGATAAACCTCACTGCAATCCTGGGAGATGGGTACTAATATTCTTGAAAAAAGTTGAGACTTAAAAAGACTAAGTAACCTGCCCATGGTTATAGAGCTAACAAATGATAAAGACCAGAATTTGAACCCAGGCTCTAGATTGATGTATACTTTTTTTGGTGTTTGATCTGCTTGGCTAGAAGAATATGCATAGGGTTTTGTTTTTTTTTTTTTTTGCGGTACGCGGGCCTCTCACTGCCGCGGCCTCTCCCGTTGCGGAGCACAGGCTCCGGACGCGCAGGCTCAGCAGCCATGGCTCACGGGCCCAGCCGCTCCGCGGTATGTGGGATCCTCCCGGACCGGGGCACGAACCCGCGTCCCCTGCATCGGCAGGCGGACTCTCAACCACTGCGCCACCAGGGAAGCCCCATAGTGTTTTCTTAATTAAAGAAATTAAGATTTTGCTAGTACTTTTAAATTAAATTGGGGTAGAGGAGACATCCAAGACATTCTGGGATAAAATAATTCACTAGGTTTGTCATCAAGGAATACATGAGTTAATGAGAAGAATGATAACTGTATTGCTGCAATTGTCAAAAACAGTAATTCATAGCCTATCAGTCAACTACCAGACTCAGTAGTCTGCAGGGTCATCTATGTGGACCATTGTCAGTCCATGGACCTATTAACATGTATGATATTACAGTCTTGCATGGATGTATTTATTATATACCTCCATGAAATGTTATCAAAATGCCTCACAGTTCTTCATATTCACTCTTTCTTTCTTTCTTATTTGGTGGTGGCAGGTGAGAGGGATTTAGTACCATGCCACAGTCCTAGACCCTAAGTGTTTGAGACACACTGCAACCAAGGTACAGCAAAAGTTCCCCCCAAATCTAAACCTGCTGGAACAGAAAACAAGAAGTTCCATGATAATTAAAAAGATAGCAGTAGGAATGCTGTAAAGCATAGGCACCACAGAGAATGCAGAGTTATACCATAAAGGTAAAAAGGAGCAAATTTTGATTTATTGAGCTATAATTCCACTGAGGGTTTCTGGTGACTCCAGTTTCACACTTGTGATTATAGTAGTCCCAGAACCCTTCAATCGAGTGATTTCCTGAAATGCACAGCTGCCTCTTATTTATTTTATTAACTTTACATAAAAACCATGGGAGCACAGCTTTTACTGTATTTGACTATGATTGGCCTTGTCTTTTCAAGTTTGGGATGGAAGGGGAAAAAAAACATAAAACGCAATGAGAACATTTAAAAACTAAAACTTTCAAAGGAGTGATAAGTAGAAAGACTTTTTGCTTGAGGTTATAATTTAGCAGTGAAATTTCCTCAGACTAGTATATGATAATTGATTATATTTCAAAACAGATCAAAATCTGGATTTTATACCATGAAGGACAGTTGTACAGTATGCAAACACCTAGTTGAAAAGACAGGAAAATTACTGAACTTCTTGGTTATAACCTTGTTATTAAGGAGTAAGGTAATGTAATTTGTTATAGAATCTATTGTGATCCACTCAATTTTTTTCAAGTGTCTGGAATACATCTAAAAATATTTTTTGAAGGAATCATATTCAAAAATGTCACTGCAAAGACTATTATCTTTAAAACATAAACCATTAGAGTCCGACCCCAGACTCTCGAGCTAAAACAGTACCCTAGAATGGAAAAATCAGTTCACTGAGAAGAAAAATTTAAATTAAAAATAATAACTATTCACTAAACTAGTGAGACTTTTTTATAGTTTTGGGATAAATGTGCATCTTTTAATAAATCCTAAAGAAGCTCTTTTGGATAAGATCTCTAACCATGCATTATAATTATAAAATAATTAGTGCAAGTAAACCATGATATAGTGTTAATGCCAGAGTATTTTGTTGCTTAACTGAGCAAGGGTATAATCAGAAATTCTTCAGAAAGTCCAGCATATGGAGCTTATAGCTCTTCAGTTATGTCAACATTTATTAGTTAAATAGAAATCACAAATCTTCTTTAAGGAAGTGAGCCCAGATGCCTGCAATTAATATTTCTCAGCCCCACAGAAGATACTATAACTTAATTCCCAATGTCTTTACTTTCATAGGCTAAAAACTCACAAATTATGTCATTAGAAACAGCAATGGCTAACCAGAACTTCGCTGTAATGTATTTTCGTTAGCTGAAGCTAATTGGAGCCAAATGAGTAGAGCAATGTTGTAAGGGCACGAAGTGAGATCCTGTGTCTTTAGGAACTGAAATAAATGAGGGTAATCAGCGGTGTATGCACAATATACTGTATTCAATTAATATAAATAGGATGGCAGTCAGCTGGGAAGTGCCACAGATCATAATGGGTTCTGGTGGGCAGCAGATGTCTTATTACGCTGTATAAACACAAACAGCGTGCCAGACTGAACCAGATCAAATAATGGGAAATCAGGGAACCAGGAGCTCAAATGGAGGGTGTTACAAATTTCTCTGGTGCAATTTTACAGAGCATGGTCTGGTCTAGATTGTCAATTTGTGCGTGTTGGGTAGTAGGATGCCCAGAAGTCCTCTTTTCAAAGATGAAAAATGTAGCTCAGGTAAGATAAAACTACTACTGTATTCCAACCATGGCAACAATTATTTTCACCCACATGCCTATATAATAAGCATAAGAATTATTTTAAGCTTGTATTTGATTTTTACAATAAATTTTGATCTAAAATATAACAATTTCTGGAAGAATTTCTTGATATATTGGCATTCAGTTCTTAGGGAATAAAAGTTATAACTTGAGTATCATTAGCACAGTATCTTTAGGAAGTGTCTCTTTTTATAATGGACATTTTTGATGAGTTCCCTTTTCAAAATGAAACGGCATTAAACTCGCAATTTGAAGCTATTTTGAGCACAACATATTTAAATTTGTCACACTTATGTTGGAATTAAGATGTTTTCTCCCATTTTAAACGTTCCGCCTTAGAGATGCCAACCCTGTTGTCATCATTAAGCATGTGTCTGTTAGGTATGTATGTGTTCCAGCAGCCACTGAATTAAACAATGAAATTTCAGATAAGTTCATATTGTTATCATTAAAGCAATCTTGGATTCACCACCAACTCTGTGACTTCTTGACTGAGTGTCAGCCTCTCTGGGTTTCAGTTTACTCCCCTTAAGATGAGAGACCGGTTTGGATAACCTCTAAGGTTTTTCCAGCTCTTGGAGTCTGTGTAAACTGAGAACCAGTCAAACCGTATGAAACCACTAATAATTCAGGCAGAATGGCCTTTTTTTATTGTCATCTTTATAGCTAAGAATATTTCTGAGGCTTCTAAAGCTCTATTCGTGAGTCATTCCAGGAAGTGTAAGAGTCAGAGAGCAAGCCAAATTATATATAATTATTACAGAAAAATTACAAAATACAGGCAAGAAGAGAGAGGAAAATATAAACCAGCCATAATCTTAACTCTAAAATAGTACCATTCTTAAGATCTTAGTGAATAGAAGAAGGGAAGAGGGTAGAAGAGTGGTGGAAGAGATGGTGGGGGAAGGAAGAGACAGATGGTGAAGGCAATAAAGATAATAAATGATGTAACTGTTATAGATGTGGATGTAGATAACGGCACGTATAGACAAATGATGTAGGATGATATAGATACAGCATACAATTATCATTTTTGAACTTGACACTTAAAAGTAAATATTTTCTTAGGTTATTAAATGTTTTTCAAAAGCAACAAAGGACTGGTAAACATATATGCTATATATAGATATATTCCATGTGTGAGAGTTTATATACGTGTATGTGTATTGACTTGTGTAATCTTTTCTTTACTTTTTTATTTTTTTCTTTTGGCCACACAGCATGTGGGATCTTAGTTCCCCTATCAGGGACTGAACCCGTGCCCCCTGAAGTGGAAGCATAGAGTCTTAACCACTGGACCACCAGGGAAGTCCCTGACTCGTGTAATTTTATAACAAATGTCCTGCAGCTAAATTTTTATATATATCCATAATTTTTAGGTTAAATTTCCAGACATAAAAGATAGTATAGGAACGCTATGTAAAGTTTTAAGACTTGACAGTTCATAAAAGCATTAATGAATACCTTAATAAGGATCTGAGGCACAGTTAGGATAAAATTATGTCATCCCTAATACAAAGGGAAGTGGGACGTGAGGAAGTCTCTTGTCCTCTCTTGACCTTAATGATTTTAAGGTTAGAGGTCTGTCTCCTGAAGAGAGCTTCAGGATAGGCACGCTGAGGTATAAGAAGTTGAGATCACTTGTGACATGTCCTGATCCATGGCAAGAGCAGCCATCCTCATCTAATTCATCCCCAGTCACTTCTGGACGGAAGGGAGGCAGGACAAGTAGAACAGGGCCACGGAGGCCAATCTTCAAGATCATTTTAGGAGTTCTTCATTTCTTCCAAAGAAGAAAGCAACAAACTAACAGAAGCAAGAACTGCAAGAATGTAGACAGGTCTTTCAATAAACTCACAAAAGTAAGCTACACTCTTCATTTTTAATTTCCAGGCTCCTTGCCCCAATTGCAAAATGAATAGCTTCTCAAATTCAGCTCCTGATTTTAGTGTTTCATCTTTGGAGACTTCCATGACTTTCAAAGAGTTACATTCACTGACATTTATTTTTCTGATATTTAAAAATCAAATATCAAGACATTTTCTGATCAGAGGTCATCAGTTATGACATTTTGCACTGTGGGGTTGAGAATGGAAATGGAAAGCATACCCCTCACCTGGGGGTGGCTAGGTGAGGTCTTCTGGTTTCTAGGGTTTACGACCCCATCTTGAGGGGCTCCTTCCTCTTACCCCCATCCCACTAGATATCCAGGGTCTCGCCTTCATTTTCTTAGACTAACAGTTATCCTTGAGCACCTGCAGAGGAGGGACACTGAAGGTGGACAGTAAGAGGAAGTTCATTTTTTTTGTCCTCTTCTCCTGCCCTCAACCCTTATCTAAGTTCTGAATCCTACTTCTTTTGGGGTAAACACCAAAGAGTTAATATTCTACATTAAGTGTTTGAGCCTTCCTTTCCTGTAAGGCAGTGATTAATTTTAGTAGTAGCCAGACTGCCTCAGTAGGTCCATGAGAAAGCATGAACGTCATTATTCACTAGAAGACATATGCGGGTTGGAAGTATATTCATGCAGGTCACCAAATCTGTCTGGGAAAGGACCCAGGGATGCTGGGTCTCCCAAAGCCCAGAATAGAAGCAGTGCTCTAAAGGAGTGTGGAGGGAGCCGCTTTGTGAAGAAAAAGAAGAGAAAAAAAGAACCAGAGCATGGAGAAGATCTTAGCACTAAGAGACAGAAGAGCAATAGTCAGATGTATTATCTTATGCCTGGATGGGGTGGGATGGGTGAATTGTTTTAAGACCTTCACTGTTCCACAAAAAGCGTTATGATCACTGGCTCCAACTGGACAGGACTGATGAGTCCTAGAGTGCTGCACGTGTTTCTGCAGGAAGTTTCAAAGAAGTAACAGTAAGCGAAGGAAACTCCAGAAACCACACATGGGAAATAAAGAGCAAAGTAGCCATGCAAGTACAGGATGATGAGCAGAGCACACTTGCAGAAGCCATGTGGCCAGCTTCTTCCTTGCAGCCCACCCCTCTCTGGAAAGATTTCCTTTTAATCAAGGATGAAATTTGTAAGAATTGTTATGGGACACAGGCGCTGTGAGACAATAGAATTTAGAGTGCTGTATTTCTTTTTTTATTTCTTTTATGTGTATATGTTAATTCTAAATACAGACTTAAAATGAAGTTTATACCCAGCCGCCTCCCTGTAGAGAAGTTGGAAATCTGCTGAAGTGCCTGCTTTCCAGAAGACTATCCTAGATTTCTGAGAAAGAACTGCCATTTAAGAGGGGTTTTAGCCTCCAAAACAAACAAACAAAAAACATGCAGTTCTTTCGTGTCAATGGCTTTTTTGTCATAAACACTGATAGAAACTCAACATAATCAGAAAGGAAAACTAAAATTTTTTTAAATGCCTATATAATTTTATGACATGAGGGACCTGAATATGTGTAGCAGTGAAAGGAAACTAAGAACTTTATAACAGTGAATTTGTTAAGCAAGGTGGGCAACTCAACCTAATGACTGAAAAGAGTAACAGTCGATGTCATCACTTAGGATTGCCAAGAGACAATGTGACTACTTGAAAATAAAACCCTTTAGAATAACGATGACTCTAAACAAGGGAATATTATATATCTTTGTGTACAGCTTTGTGCTACAAGTAATTGGAATCTTAAATTTGAGGGTATTTTTTGATCCCACCTCACATAAGAAGTCTGTAGGTTAGTTGACTCAATAACATGATGATGTCATAAAAAATCCAGGTTCTTTCTACTTGTCTTTTCCCATTGGCCAAAAATGCTGAAGTTCCAGGGGTTACATGTATTAACATTCAGAGGCAGAAAAATGAAGCATAAATTAATTTTTGCTTTTTTTTTTTTTGCAGTACACGGGCCTCTCACTGTTGTGGCCTCTCCCGTTGTGTAGCACAGGCTCCGGACGCGCAGGCTCAGCGGCCATGGCTCACGGGCCCAGCCGCTCTGCGGCACTATGGGATCTTCCCAGACCGGGGCACGAACCCGGGTCCCCTGACTCAGGCAGGCCGACTCTCAACCATTGCGCCACCAGGGAAGCCCAATTTTTGCTTTTTATTAGTGGAGATACGGTGTCTCAGTAACCCCGTGTAGCAGTCTGCACCTACTCAAAAGAGACATCACCCAGTAGGTGAAAAACGGGAAGTTTTATATAAGAATTATTAACTAAAATAAAACAGAAACTATAAAATATAAGGAACCTCTATATGGTACCCTAGCACTAAGGGGGAGCCCTTGAGGAGCTCCGGCCTTGCTGAAGAAGGTGTGCTTCAGCCACAGGACAACAGGGAAATTGGCCCATCTGGAGTTGCTGGTCAAATCATAGGCAGCCCCGCCCAGTGCAGGCCGGGGAGCAGGGGGTCACTTACCCATGGTATGGGTGGCCAGTGGGGGTCTGGGCTCCCTTGTGTAGGGTGGGGCCTGCACCGGGTTCGTGCCCCGGTCCGGGAGGAACCCACATACCGCGGAGCGGCTGGGCCCGTGAGTCATGGCCGCTGAGCCTACGCGTCCGGAGCCTATGCTCCGCAACGGGAGAGGCCACAGCAGTGAGAGGCCCGCGTACCGGAAAGAAAAAAAAAAAAAAAGGGGCAGGGCTGGCAGGGAGGGGCTTGCTGAGGGAGCTTTCTGTATGCATTCTCCCCTTCCCATGACCCACTCTTTGGGTCCCAGGTAGCTGCATGAAGGCCAGCCAGGTTATGGCCAGGCCGAGGCTACAAGGTCACAGAGAGATGGTGTTCTGGGCCTGGGGCTCAGGCAGGTTTCACCCAAAGTCCCCCCACCCCCAGTTCAGGCTGTAAATTGCAGAAGCCTCTTCCTCCTGCAATGTCTCTCCAGCGGCCTCTACTGAAAAAGCTTATGATCATACTCACTTTAAAGGGGAAATGGTTACAGGAATTCCGTTATTACAGAGTGAATGTCCAAGAGTGCGTTCAGAGCTGAGAGGCAATAAATTAGGAACTGATACAGCCCTGGATGGCTTTCCCTCATATCCACCTGGCCAGAAGTGCATAACATGCCACATGCCTAAACCAATAACTGGATGGAATTAATCACCATATATGGCTTAAGCTAATCAAGATTTACCTCCCTAGGGCTGGAAAGGAGCTTTCTTTCCGGAGCACAAGACCCACAAGGCCAGTCAGGGCTCTGCCCTCGGGAAGAAGCCTGAGATTGGACATGGGCAGACAACCCACAGTGTGTGCTATCCCACGCACCCCTTATGTTTCAATGGTTTGGGATACCCCTGGTCAGAAAATGAATGGCAGAAACCTAGAGTCTATTTTTTTTTAATTTTTTAAATGCTCTCTGAAACATAATAACTGTAGCAAGAGCATCTGAAAGCAGATGATACCCGAGAGCAGAATCTTATCGTATTTAAGGAGCTGAGTTAGAAGATTCTGTATAAATTTTTCATGATGTGAAAATTATCATTGTCTAGAAACTAGAGGCTTGTTATGAGAAGCAAAAATGTTAATCTTTGCTTGATATGAAAGGAGAATGGGAGAAACTTCAAGTATCCATCCAAAAAATTGATTAATTTTAATTGATTAATTAATTCTCACTTACAGAAGCTCCAGAAACTATTTCATTACCCAACCACCTTCATCCTAGCCCTCTGATGGAACCTGGCTTTTCCTTTTATTACTTGCTGATCTCGTTGCTCTGTTGCACACTCATTTGTCTTGGGTGACCTCATCTTTCTCTTTCTTGCCCTGCTTCCTCCATATGATAAATTCACATTTACCACCATACACTTTTATAGCCACACCTTCTGTCTCCATTCAAAGGGAGTTGCACCAAAGGCATGCTTGACGGTGAGAGTGTTGTTGGTCACAATGTTACCATTCTAGAAATTACATCTGCTCAATCTGAAACATTATTTGGTGAATATTGCTCTTACCTGTGAAAAAGAATTAAATATATGGAGAAACAGACATTGTGGTCCATACACAATTTCATTTTTAAAAAGACTTTTTAACTTAATATACCACCACTTTCAATGGGATAAAGTTAAACTTACATTAAAAAATTCAAGTTGCTTTTCCTGCTAAAGAATTATCTCCTGTCAGCTCAATCAATAGTCACCTCTAACACATGATAGGAATAATCCATTTAGAGAAAGCTACAAGAATTCACCACTGAGAGTCATATTTCTGGGTGACATGTAACAAAGCTTTCATAGCAGGCCAGTGTCATTTCCTTGAAGGCTGATGTGGGATATTGTTGCTGAAGAATATTCAAAAGCTGCCAAGACCTTCCTGAAGAACAGTATAACACCTTTATTTCACTGATTACGCCTACTTTGGGAGAAGGGGCATTGTATTTATTCACAAATGTTGAGTATTGAGTTGAGTCTATTCAAGACTTCAAAGCTTAACAATTAAGTTCTATTTGGATGTGTGACAATATTCAGACCTCATTTAACACATAACTAAAAAGTATAGGAAGCTCTAAGTAAAATTCGGCTTGGAGATTTTATATTGGAACAGATACAAAATCTTAAATGTATCCTGTAAATGACTCAGGCTCAGCACCTCAATTTCCCCGGTGTAGGAAGAGATGAGTGTCAGATCTAGGCTGAGATATGAGAGGGGTTCATCCCTCTGAGCAACCACCTTCTTCCCTATAAGCGCTCACTGTTACACCTGGTCTGGGACGTGCTCTCAGTTACAGAATTTTCCCTCACTTTCCTCCCATCTTGATAGTCAAGCACTCCAATTACCATATCCTTTCTCAAACAGAAGTTAAGAAAGGACCCAAACAATATTGGGGGGGAGTGAAGGTGGGAGGAAGGATTGTCCCTGCTTCAAGGTTATCAGGAAGCCTTTGTCATACAGCTGAGTAGTTAGAAACACAAGCTCTGGAGCCCGTGACTGCCTGGATTCAAATTCCGTGTTTGATCAGGTTATTATCCATACAACCTTGATGGTATTATTTAACTTCTTTGTGTTTCAGTTCGCTCTTCTGCAAAATGCAGATAAAAATCATACCTACTAGGCATGGTTGTTCTTAGATTAAATGATTTGATACACACAAAGTTCTTAAAATAATGCCTGGGACAAAGTAAGTGTATATCAAGTCAATGCAGAATAGTTTTCAAAATGGGGGATAAAAAAGTTGCTTGAAATATACAAGAAGTTTACATCATTTGAGTGTAAATAACTTATGAATATAAAAGTTTTCACTAATTTTGACTAGTAAAGCAAATGAGCAATTAAATGATTGAAATACTGAATTATATATTAAGAAATTTTTAATTTGCACATAATTATTTGCTCAGTTTTGACAAGTGCTTCTGTAAAATTTTAAATACATTGAACTTTGTGAATTGTGCTATTCAATTAAATGAATATTTATTGAACAACTACTGTGTGTAAAGTTATTCCAATTTTCTATTATCATTGGAAAAACCTCCCCAACACTTAGTGACATTATATAGTAACTAATTTATTATGCTCATTATGTTGTGGATCAGGAATTTGGGCAGATCACAGTGGTAATGGTTTGTCTTTGCTGCATAATAGCTGAGGTCTCAGCTGGGCTGAGATGGTTAAAACAGCTCAACTGAGATCATATGTCTAGAGCCTCATTTCTGGCTGGCTGCTGGGTTTCTCAATTCTCCTCCACATCACATCTGCTAAGATTGCAGTGTTCAGGTGGCTTCTTCACTCAAGTCCTATTCCTGGCACTGGGATGGCTAAAATAGATGGGGATGTCCAGGTATCTCTCTCTTCATGTAGCCTCTCCATGTGACTAGCTTGGGCTTCCTTAGAGCATGGACTTCTCATTCTTAGACTTCTCATTTAATGGTTCATGGATCTAAGAGCAAGTGTTCCAAGAAGCCAGACTAGAAGCTGCAAAGCTTTTAATGACTGATCTCAGAAGCCCCAAAACGTTACTTTTGCCACATTCTGTTGTTCAGTAAGTCACTAAAGCTAGCACAAAATCAAGGGGAAGAAAATTAGAAATGGGGAAAAAAGCAAATAATTTGTATTTTTAAATCCATCTCAAGTCAATAAGTCATTGACTTTATATATTTTTCAAGCTACTGCCCATGACAGTCAACCATCTCAAAAGAATTGTTTACCAGGCCGTATCTACTCACTCCTTAATAGCCTCTAATCTAGTGTTAGCCCCCATTATACCACTAAAACTTGTCATGAAAAAGCCATTAATGACCTCCATGTTCTTAAATAAACTGGAAAACTTTCAGTATTATTTATGTTGACTTCCAAGTGGTTTTTAACACAATTAACACTTTCTTTAAAGATTCTCTCCCCTAGGTTTTTTGACACCATACTCTGGTTTTCCTCCTATTTCTCTGGCTGTTTCTTCTTAGTGTTTTTACTTCCTCCCTTTTTTCCACTCGTGTCCCTCTTCTTCATCACCATCACCATATCCCCCCCCACACACACGCACATATGTTGTTACCTCTGTTTTAACTAGTACTCAATCCATTTATTTATCTTTATTTCTACTGCTCCTAATCTAGTCAAAGCCCAAACTCTCTAGCACCTGATTTCCTGCATCCTAATTGGTCTCCCTCAACGCCTTCCTCCACCTTCTAATCTGTTTTTCAAATTACACTCTGAATGATGATTTAAAGATTGAAGACCCTTGGATTATTTCCCAATGAATTTAAAATAAAATTTAAAATCTTACAAAGTCCTGCCTCAGCCCATTTCATGACACTCTCCCCTTTGCTGACTTTCTTTCAATTCCTCAACCTACCATGCTCTTAACATCTTAGGATCTTTCTCCATACTCAACTCTCCAGGTGGAAAATGCTATTCCTCCCTCCATTGCATTTGTGTCCTGGCTAACTCCCACTCACCCTACTCACTCCCACTCACCAAAGTCTCAGCTTAAGTATCATCACCTCAGAGACAGCCTCATCTCTCTACCTAAAATAGGTCTTCCCACAAGTCTTTATCATTTTTCTTCATAAAATATTACTAATTGTAATTGAATATGTGCTTATTTTATTTCTTTAATATTGTCTCCAGTAAGTAGGATGTAAGTTTGATGAGGGCAGGAATACTATTTTTTTTTCTATAACCATTGTTGATATAATAGTGATAATTTTTCTCTCTGGATTCACATTACTTGATGTATATTCTGGTTATAGGACTAGCTATGACTTTGGGTAAGTCATCTAATTTCTTATGCTTCAGTCCTCTTATCACAAAAATTTGGATAATAGTAAAATCTGTCTAATAGGGTTGTGGTAAGGACTTAATGAAATAATACATGTTAAGATCTGGCACATAGCATAATGTGCTCAATAAATATTTTCCATTAGTATTTCTATTATTATTATCTCTGGCACAGTGCCTAGAACACAGTTGGTGCTCAATAAGCATTTAATTATGGGATGAATGGTGAAAATTAAACATTGCTTTAGAGAAAGTACTATATTTCTATGTGATGTTCTATATTTTATTTATATACATTTTAGATATTTTAAAAGATATATTTTGAAAGATAAGGTAGTAGTATATGAAAGAACTAAGGGAAAGTTATTCTTTTTATATCAGGCTAAACATTTCCCTTTCTTCAATGCCTGCTCTGTATAAAACTAAAATATGTCTTAATTATCTCTTTACAGATCATGTAAAGGTTAATTCCAATTCGTCCAAGTTGAATATTTACACATTTTGAATTAATGGCATTCTGATTGAGTTTTTCTGTATGTGTGGTTTATTCTAAACTAAAAGTAAGTTATACGTGCTGATAAATCATTAAATTTGATTCATTTAAGCATTTTTAATGAAATAATTGAATAAAATTTCTCATGAATAGAGTATATTCATGGAATTATATATTATGATAAGACAAAAATTGACCTGTGAAATTAAAAGAAAAAAGTTACCTATTTAAAAATGAAAAGGGAAATAAGGAAAAGGGTTCATTTCTCCATGGCATAATTAATGTTACTAATTTATAATATAGTTTGGCTTTAATATTCTAGGAAATGATTCATAGATGATAATCAGACTAGATTTGTAGGGGCCAGTATAATAACAATATTAAATTAAAAAAACAAAAAGCACTAATGCTTATACAATATTCCTTAAAAATAGTAAATTGAATATCATTAAAATTAGTTTTACATTATAATCACATGACACTCATTATAAGGCTCTTCCAATAATCCATAATTTTCCAACTCTTATAACTTTTTAATAACTTTTGTCCTCTTCCCTTACCACCAAATTTCCTATGAGAAAATAGAAATGAGAATTCACTCAAATTATAGCTCAATATCTTAAAAATTTTCAAATCAATTATTCATCCATTACTAAGCAGAAAAAATAATATTGCTATTTATGGTTAAATCCAGAAACAGGTTTACTCTTATATTTTTTAGTCAGATTTACTCTTTTTTTTAGTAATTCAATTTCATATTTTATTTCAGAATTAAATCCATTAATATTTCCAAAGGACATATTCAGGGGATTGAATTCACGTGTATACATTTGAATGTGTCTAATATGAAATTTTGTTCAATTATAATGGTTTATATTATTAAGCATAATTTGCCCAAATTTTGTTGCAAAAAAATTCTTCCTATGAGAGTTTTTTATAGCATTCTTAAGACCACAAGGTGTGGGGCAGGGAGGTTGGAAAGGAGTATATATACATTTGGTAAGGAAATCTTAGAAAAGGTCCACTCATTTTATTAGGAAATGTTTTCTTAAGTAAGCAGTATTTTCCAATTCACTGTTTTTCTCTCTCTTTTTTTTTTTTTTTTTTTTTGTGGTACACGGGCCTCTCACTGTTGTGGCCACTCTCGTTGCGGAGCACAGGCTCCGGACATGCAGGCTCAGCGGCCATGGCTCATGGGCCCGCTCCACGACATGTGGGATCTTCCCAGACCGGGGCACAAACCCATGTCCCCTGCATCGGCAGGCGGACTCTCAACCACTGCGCCACCAGGGAAGCCCTGTTTTTCTCTTAAACCATAGAAAATCATGGCCATCCAAGATTTCATTTATATGCTTATCCTTGAGAATGTCTAGGAATGGTAAATTATTTTATCTCATTACAGCCCTTTGGCCAACATGTATGCAATTTATTAGGATCATGAGAATAGTTGCATAAGATGTTAGTGGCTTCATTGTCTTCAAATTTACCAAAAATGTTTCCATATTCATTTTGTTAAATATCATCCTAAGTGAATTTAACTCTAATTCTTTGAAAATTACTGATTCCTGCATTGTTAACTCTCACTTAATCAGGGCATTCTGGTACCTGCAGATCCAATAGGAAGGACAATCCCATCCTGCCTTTCTTTCTTACTGGTTCACACTGTGACCCACCACCTCACTATCCCATTGCTGACATCACACAGGTGTGGCAGGCAAATTTTCTAAAATGCATCCCTGCCGCCTGTGGCAGGCGCACATAGAGATGTCTCCCCATAACCCCCAGAGCCTGTGAATATGATGAGGTATCATTCCTGCGATTATGTTGTGTTCTGTGGTACAGTTGACTTTAAGACGGGGAGATTATCCAGGTGAGTCTGATTTGATCACACAAGCCTTTTAAAGCAGAAAGCTTTCTCCAGCTGATGATAGAAGAGCAAGTCAGCGAGATCTGAAGTGTGAGGACTTGCTGTTATGAGGGTGGAAGGAGCCTCCTAAGAAGGGTTGCAGATGGCCTTACGGAGATAAGAACAGCTGCCCACTGATGGCCAACAAAGAGACAGGGACCTCTCTATTATAACTGCAAGGAACTAGATTTTGCCAATAACAGGAATTATGGGAAGACGCCGCGCTCCAGTTGAGAACAAATCCTGCTGATAACCCTGTGTTCAGCCTTGTGAGACCCTGAGCGGAGAACCCAGCCACGCCATCCCAGAGTTCAGACTTACAGAACTGTGAGTAATAAATGGGTTTTGTTTTAAACTGCTAAATGTGGGGTTATTAGTTGTACAGCAATAGAAAACTAATTCAACTAGGAACAACCCTAATGTTCACCTAGTGATTCACTGAACTTACCTGATGATTTGGGTCTCTAACAAAGTACTTAAATTTGTCATATGTTGATATCATAACCACTAAGCCAGCATGCACATTATAGGAACTATAGATTGCACTGGTCTTTTAAGTTCCTTTTCAACAGCAATAAACATTTTTATTTTTATTTTAAAAACAAAAAAACATTGAACAAAATCTCCAGCGTTATATTCTGACACCTACGTAATTTACTAATATATGTCTGAAGGTTGAAGAACATTGATTGAAGCTACTTTCTTAGAAGGGAGATTTCATTTTCACCCCAGATAGACCCATATTAGGAATCATTTTTAATAGTTTGATAATACTGCTTGTCAGCAGCAATATACGTTCTTCTTCTAAAATGCACCTCTATCATCCAAAATATTGTTCATGATTGCCCACATATGCCTGCCACACATCTGTTTTCATCTTTTCTATCCCTACTCTTGGATTCCACTCTAGCTTTTCAATGCGTTGATTTCTTAAAATTTCATCAACCACAAATTAACCACCCATCCCCCCCTCCAATTTCCAAATGATTATCCACACCTGAAGACTTTACAACTTACAGTACTTCTCTGCTTGTCTGGCATTTCTTTTAAGACTATTTTCAATAATCCCAGCATCTTAAAACAATTTAAAAAATAGAGATGGATGTGAATGACTTATTAGCAGTCCAGATGAAAGAAATTAACAATTGATTTAATGTGAAAGATGAATAGAAGGTGAAATAAAAAATAACACCAAAGTTTCAAGAGTAGATGACTTGAAGGAAGATTATGCCAGTAACAATAACAACAAAAAAGGAAATGCAGAAGAAAAAGCAATTCTGGAAGGAAACAGTGAGTTGATTTTGGATATATTGGGATGTTTATTCAAATACTAAAAGGCGAGATTTGTACCATAAGATTTAAAATGTAACCTTATTTTACAACTTTATACTAAATCCTAATCTCTTCTCCCAAACTTTGGATTCTTCAACCCTTTATTATTAAATAAATCTTTATTTTTCTTTACACCTAGAAACTTAATTTCATTTGTATATAATAAACTATTCTTAAACTATACTTAATGTGTGTATAAGCCCATCTGCTCATTTAAGAAATCATCTTCTATTATATTTCTCTTTGTAATTCAGGGAGTGACAATCTTCTTTAGGGAATATTCTTCCAAACTTTATAGCTAGTTTGCTATTATGACCAAGCAAGGAAATTTCACTTCCAAGTGTAACCACAAACCCAGCTACTTTCCTCTGTAAACTATTGTTCCAACATATTTCAGCCTGAAATTTTCCAGCTGTGCTCAAGGGCTTCTCACAACCACATGGAAACTATTTCTTGGGGCTTATTTTTAATTACAGCCTTTACTCTTTTTTGGTTCTTCAGATATTTCTGCTCCCAAGGTTACATGATGCTCCAGAGACATAACATTAGTGACACCACCACTGTATGATATTGTACAATAAGGAATATCATTGGACAGATGGAAGCATTACCACAGAATTTGGATTTGTTTTTGTAGTTTATTCAGAAAGATGTCCATATTGCCATTAATGTGTGTGCTTTGAACTCATCAGATGTTATTCATCTGGTTAAATGCCTATAAATATACCACACAACTAGGATCCCACAAACTGTCATGCTAAGCAAGATCCATACCCTTAATGACAGAAGTGGTAACATGCATTACACAGCTTTCCATCAGGAAAATGTAGTAAAGAACATTGTGTAATATGTCTATCTTAAGAAGCAAGCTCCTAATGACTGATGGATCTTACTGGCAAAGCTTTCAAGCAGACTCTCAAGTGAAGTCATGTTTATTTCTCATAAATGACCAAAAGTAACCAGAAAGTTCAATAAGGTAGATATAAATGTTTTCAGTTCAGTCTGAAATAATCATAGTGGATATATTCCTAGTTATTCCTCAAATTATTAGAATCTCAAAATTTCTGGTTAATTCTAAAGTAAATCCAGAATTTGTGTATTCCAAGAAGGGTTAAAGAGATTCAAGATGTAATCTATCCAATCAGGACTCAGGGCCCACTGTACTTCTTAAGGACTATTCCAGAATTGACCAAGAAGATTAAAATGATTACTATGCTCCAGATATCACAATAGAGGATCCACCAGTGACTTTTGCCTTAACTGTTTAGAGCCTTTTTAGTTAAAAGTGTCCATACACTATCATCAGTATTTTTTTTTTTCAGTGAAGTGTGTATGAGGAAAGAGGTGGAGTGAAAGTAGTGTTTATTACTGAAAATTAATTAATGTAAAAGTGCTGCTTATACAAGATAGTTAATCATATAGGATAATTCCCTTTCTACAGATGATAAATCTGAGATTCAGGAACACAAAATGACTTTCCAGTAAGCGTTGAGCAAGATCTGAACTAAGGTGTCTTGTTTTCATTTTGATTCTAATTCCCATACTTCTTCGACTATAAAACACGGTGCCCTCAAACTTATCACATTATTAACAGAATTTTTGTTTGAAAAATTACTATTGCCAGAGTTAAATAGCACAAATAACTATGCTATAAAACAATGGATTTCAAGGTTAGGGTCCCCTAAGTAGTAGCAGCTGCATCACCTGGGAAATTGTTAGAAATGTACACAGTCTTAAGCTCTGGTCCTAATGAATCAAAGTCTCAGGGAGTGAGCCTTGGCAATCTGTGTTTTAACAAGGCCTCCAGCTGATTCTGAGACACACTCAAGTTTGAGCTCTAGAATAGTAATTCTCAATATTTGTGCATCATTATCACCTGTACAACTTTTTAAACTCAGATGCACTCCCTACAGTTACTTGCATCTGTGTAATTCTCACTTACACAAGGTTAAGTGACATTGCTATAGAATGTTCGTGAGAGCAGTGAAATTCAATTGTTTAACAAAGAGCTTCATTATTTTCACATGTTTGGTCAATCTAAATATACATTACAGCAGTGGTTCTCAACTACGGGCAATTTTCCACAATATAATTCACAACATTTTCACTATTGTGAGACTGAATTTTATTTGTAAGGATTTCATGTCAGATTTTAATTAAATATAATTTTTAGGTTTTGGGGGCTGTGAGTAGAACCACGGTATGACATAATATATTTAGATTAACAAGATATATATATATTTTTTGCCTTCTAGATATATGTAGACTTGCCTTCTATCTATCTAGACTCTACATATGGTTATAGAGATATGAAGTCTTTGAAGAATAATATGAACAAGTGTAGGGTAAAACACCAACCAGAGTGGAAAAGCCTCATTGAATATACTGGTTTCATGGACTGAATTGTGTTTCCCCAGTATTCAAATATTGGAAGCCTAACCCCCAGTGTAAGTGTGTGTGGAAATAGGACATTCAAGGAAATAATTAAGGTTAAATGAGATCATTTAAGGAAATATTTAAGGTTAAATGCGGTCATAAGGGTGGGACCCTAATCCAGTAGTACTGGTGTCCTTATATATAAGAAGATAGGAGACACACTAAAGAGTTCAGTCTGTCTCAGAACATGCACAGAGAAAAAGCCATAAGACAACACAGTAAGAAGGTGTCTATTTACAAGCCAGGAAGAGAACTCTCACCAGAAACCAACCCTTCCAGCACCTTGATCTTGGACTTCTAGGCTCTAGAACTGTGAGAAAATAAATCTATGTTGTTTAAGCTACCCAGTCTGTGGTATTCTG
The DNA here is from genome assembly GCF_005190385.1 of Monodon monoceros. Lineage (NCBI taxonomy): Eukaryota > Metazoa > Chordata > Mammalia > Artiodactyla > Monodontidae > Monodon > Monodon monoceros. The sequence goes on along the minus strand of NW_021703767.1, from coordinate 40,614,070 downwards.
TTATCACAGCTCAAACAGACTAATACACTGGGTGTCTATAGGGTCTCCAGAAAAGACTACTTTTTATATTGGGGATAAACTAGTCCTAAAGAATGGCTATATTTACCCACCCAAAAATGACTTAAAAGCAGGGTTTGAATGGACCAAACTTATTTGTAAGTAATGCAACTTGCCAGAACAAAGTACAGAACTTGTTAAAGGAATGCAACAAAATCTAGCACTCAACAACAAGAAATTGACCATGTCTAGCATCCAATCAAAAATTACTAAATGCACCAAGAAGTAGGAAAATGTAAATCGTTTTTTTAAATGTATGTTTAAAATTGCCTATGCTTTTTAAAATATTTATTTATTTATTTTGGCTGCACTGGGATCTTTGCTTCGGCATGTGGAATCTTTAGTTGCAGCACACATGCAGGATATAGTTGCCTGACCAGGGATTGAACCCGGGCCCCCTGCATTGGGAGCGTGCAGTCTTACCCACTGAATCACCAGGGAAGTCCCAGGAAAACATAAATCTTAACCCGGAAAAAAAAAAGAATCAATCAATATAAACAGACCAAGGAATAACAGACATGATGAAATTAGTGGACAAAGACTTTAAAGCAACTAAAGACTTTGTAAATATGCTCAGAATTTAAAAGAGAACATAAATATAATGAGGAAAGAATTGGAAGATATAAAAAATACTCAAATGAGACTTCCAGAAATGAAAAATACTTTGTCATGAACATTTCACTGGATGGGTTGTCAGCAAATTAAACAGTTCAGGAGGGAAAAAGAAAAGTAAATGGAAGACATTGCAATAGAAACTGTCCCCCCAAAAAGCACAGAGAAAATCAAGTGAAAATAAAAATGAACAGAGCCTCACTGTCCTGTGGGACAATATCAATCAGCCTAACCTGTGTTTATGGTAACTCCAGGTAGGGGAAAAAATGTGAAAGAAAAGGGTAGAATAGAAAAAAATATTTGAAAAAAATGACAATTTTTTTCCAAATTTGATAAAAACTGTAAACCCACAGACTCAAATAGCTTAATAAATCCCAAGCAAGATAAAGAAAAAAAGGAAACTATACTGCGAACATCATAATTGATGAAAACAAGTAATAAAGAGAAAACCTTAAAAGCAGCCAGAGGCAAAGGAAGATTCATTATGTATAGAGGGCAATGATAAGAATGAGTTTAGACTTCTTGTTGTCAAAAATAAGAATGAAGCTACATTTTAACATCCTGAAATAAAACAAAAAGTCAACCTAGAATCTTGTAGCCAGAATAAATATCTTTTAAAACTAAAATTGAAATGAAAAACTTTTCAAAAAAGTTGAGAGAATTCATAGTTAACAGTCAGGAATTAGGAAGAATGATAATGGAATAGAACAGGCAGAAGAGAAATGCTACCAGATGAAAACTTGTATATACACAAAAGAAAGAAGAACATCTCAAAAATCGTATGTGGGCAAATGCAAAAACCTTCATCATCAATTTTAATTTATTTAAAATGTCATTTTAAAAAAACATTAAATAAATTTATCTCTCCAAACCTGTATGTTTTTGAAGCAAGTTTCCCGTGCATTTATTTCTGTAAATTTTTTACTTTTTACCCTGAGGGTGGATTGCAAGTAGAGTCAATTTGAGAGAACTCTGTATCTTAATTTCATCTCTGTAATTATTATCCACTCTTTATCATTCTGTTTCTTTTCCCTTTATGTTGCAGCTTTGTAGCCGGTGAGTGTGGATGACATTTAACTACTTTAATATGTAGCCAATTCTGAAGCACCTTCAGTCACTTCAGCACATAACAATCACTCTCCAAGACAGGCTGTGTGGTAATGTAGGTGCTGGAATTCTCAGCCAGCAAAAGAATGTAAATAGTTTACAAAGAGTGACATAGCAAATTCATTAAATAGGGAAGAGCCTAGGCTTTCTCACTGTCTGCCAAAAGATACTCAGCTCAGTTTTAAGGATCTACATTCCTGCAAATTATGTACTGAACACCATCGTTGGGATTTTTTTGTTCTTTTTTTTCCCTGAATAATAAATTCAATGAACATTGCTAAAATACAGTTTAGTAGTTTAATGATCCAACTGTTTTTCAAATAAAGGTAAAGTCCATTCAACTATCAAATTACACAAATTCATGGCTGAATGGAGAATTATGTTGTAGTAAAAAAGTGAAATATTATCACCAGAATCAAACATATTTTCAAAGGGATTTTTTTTTTTACCCAAAAAGCTCTAATCCTTAAACTTTAAGCATCTCTTGTACAAGGTATTTTCTGGGAAAATAAATATAAAATTGAAGGAAAAAGAAAACTAGTAAAAAAAAAAATCCTTAAAGTTTTTAATGTTCAGTGTTGGAATTTACATAGTATAGCAGGAAACAAAAAGCTACATAGTATAGCAGGAAGCAAAAAGCTAATCTTCTTGTTCTCTTTCTTATAAACCCTCCAGTGGCTTCCCACAGAATCTGGAACAAAATCTACTAATCCTTGTCATTTCATTCACTGGCCTTAATGTTCTGGCCTCTGCTGACATGACAGGTCATCTCCTGCCATTCTCAGCCCACCGTGCTCAACAGGTTCAAGCCCTATTGACCTAGTAACATCCTTTCAGTCTGTTGACCTTGCCAAACTCCTTTCCCCTGAGGACCTCCCCAAATGCTGTTCCCTCTGCCTGGAACACGTTCCACCTGGATAACATCACCTCCCTCCTTCCTCTCTTCTCATCTGTATCAATTTAAAATATTTTATTATATTCTTTATTTTCCCTTCATTATGTTTAATTCACATAGTAATTATGTCTTTTTATATCTTTGCAATGGCGTTGTATTCCAGTAGGGAGGTATCATGTTTTTGTCTCTCCCTGAACATCCAGAAAGTATGCCTGGCACAGAGTAGGAACTTCATGTTTGTGGAATGAGTGAACAGCTTGATTTGCACATGAATTCATGAATGCTTTTTACCACAAATGCCATTTCATTCTTAGATGAAACCCACAAACTGTGGTGGTATTTGTTATTATTTTATATGCTCTAGTGGGTCTTTCAAGAACACTGTATATTGAAATTGATTCATTTGGCATTACATGGATTCCTAGTTGTAATATGGAGGAACACTTAAAAGCATCATATGTGAACATTTAGGGGTACCAGATGCATAGAAATTCTAATGTTCCTTCCCCAAAAATGTGTGCCATACACGTGTGAACTTATACTAGAAAACGGAAGCACTCGTTTATGATAAGATGTTATAAAGTGGAAAGGAAAATTGGAGCAGGTAGTGGAAATCCCTGTTCCAATATGAGAACTCAGCATTCTGCTGGCATGGCAAGGCGAATCTGTGTCACAACATCTCCACACTGTGGCCAAATCCAGAATCATTTACTACTCTGGGGGAACATAAGCTTTTCATGTCTTAAGTAAGAGTAATGCACCCAAGCATTCATTTAATATTAAACAGAACTAATTTGAATACTTTCTTGAAAATTAATCTTCCAGAATTTTTTTAGTACCCCTTAATCATCATGGCTTAATGTCACACTGGCATAGTTTACTGTGGCTGCTTTTCTAATGGCCCACTCCTCTGTCTTTCATCCTACTCATATCCAAAAGCAATTTTTTTAAAAACTCAAATACATGATTTAGAAAAAAATTGGAACTATATTATATCTCTCTTCCTCTATTTTAACAGTAACTTCCTTTATCAACCGTTACTCCTTTCCCCCCAAATTATCTACTATACAATAACCTGAATTCTGACCTTAAGCTTAAATTTTATAGTTATTTCAAATCTTTGTGCCATTACATTGAATATTTAAGATCTACTGTTTTCATATATACTCACTTCAAACTGCCTTTGTGCACACCCCTCTACTTCTAGTATTGAGTGAGAAGTAAAGAGATTTCCTAAATGAAGGGAAAAGGGAGAAAAATGTAGCTAAATTTCCCAATCCTGCTTGGTCAGCCTTTCTGATAACAAAAAAATTTGAGTTGAAGTGGACTCTTAAAGCATCTGGCACTTGATAATGAATTTGACTGCTTTGTTTAAAAATATTAATCTATAAAATCCCTTGATTGGCTTGTCTGTTAGTACTTTTACTATGTAATAGAGAAAAGGCATTTTGTTAACTAAAATTCCTCATTCTTCCTTCATCCAACATTGACAGCTTTCTATATTAGATTCTATAGATGGCACAGTAAAGATTTTTCCCAAATATGTACCTCCTAGAGGGATGGAACAATGTTATCACTTCCTTTTATTTCCTCATAAACTCCTAATATAATTTGATATCTAGAGTGGAAATCTAATAATATTAGAATGACTAAATAGGCAGATAATTGTTTAATCATTTTATTATGTGTTGGTCTTTGTAACTGAATCATATATGATGTGTTAACATGCCATGTGACTTTTACCTAGTTTCTTAATTTTTCTGGGATTTTCATTACTCATATGTCAAATTTAATTTGGTTAAATTAGGTTAATTTTCTCTAAGGCCTCTTCCAGATTTAAGATGCTATGGTGATTCTGCATGTGAAAATAATAATAATTTTATTAAGAATTATAAGTAATAACAAATATAAATTTTTTCATCAAATGCCTAAGATTTAGGATTTACTATGACATTTTTTAGAGAAGTACTTGAAGGAGAAAGCTACTGTAAGTCTAAAAATATGAACTGGACTATACAAATGTTATTGATAAAAGACTTGAGTACATGGAATACCAAAATTATTTTGTTATATCTGAGGAACTGGTTGTGTCATATGCTGACAGATTAATTAGTTAAAAAGAAAAACACAAACTAATCCCATTAATTCAATGGATGTAGCTAAAAAAGGTGAACATAATAGGCATTATCACTAAAATTCCTGGCCCAAAGTCATTTTTAAAACCTTAGGGCTTTAGGGGACTTCCTTGGCTGTCTAGTAGTTAAGATGCCACACTTCCAATGCAGGGGGCACGGGTTTGATCCCTGGTCAGGAACTATGATCCCACATGCCCCACGGCAAGGCCAAAAAGTTAAAAAACCAAAACCTTAGGGCTTTTGGAAGACACCTCTGTCAGTGGGGGAAAATGAAGCTAGATTATTTGACTATACTTCATTCGTCCTGTAACTGTTTCTGGAAACTATTGTTTGGTAAATGCCCTGAAGATGAGAAAGTCCCTACGAGAGTGATAAATAGAAAGAGAAGTAAGAAACAATCAAAGAATTGGAATCAAATTACATAATTAGTTAAAATAGCATTAGAAATGCTTTAAAACTAAGTTATAATCACAACTTCGTTAGAGTTTTTAAACAATGCATTACACTTTTAGCCTTTCTTTTAAAATTATTCTCTCAATAGGCACCGGTAACCTATGAATCTTCAAATTCAGTTCTAGTTCCTTCACCTCGCTTCAGCATGATGCTGTGACCATCTACTTAGACCCTTTCTTAGCACCACTTATGCAACTCTACCTGGTTCTTTTTCAGCATCCTAAAAATAGTCATTCCAGAAGATTCTATCCCACCAATATTTTCTTGTTTTTTTAGGATGTTACATGTGTTTCAATATCATCATTGACCAGTTACATGGTTCTCAGCTGCCTTCTCAATATCTCTGTAAGGAATAGATAAAAGTCAATGCGTTTAAAACTGAACTTTCTTTTCAAAACCAGCACATCCTTCTGAGATTTCTGTTTCTATTAATGACCTTGTAGTTATCTGTGAATCTTACATGGCATCCCCACACCCCATGCTCAATCGGACTCTGAATCTTTTCATTCTTATCTTAATACTCTTTCTTACAACTGTCTTTTCTTTCCCACTTCCAGTGCCACCCTCCTAGCTACAGGTACCTCTCTATCATCTCTTGCCTGGAATCTTGCAGTGGTTTCTTAAGTATGCTTCACATATCAGATTCATCATTTTTACAATACAAGTCTTGATTTATTGCGTACCATTTTAGTATTTCTAAAGCACACAGCAAATCTTATAATTCCCTGCCGAAAAGCCCTGTGTGTATCTTTCCACTCTATGGGAACAATATAGAAACCCTAATGGTGGGCTTCCCTGGTGGCGCAGTGGTTGGGAGTCCGCCTGCCGATGCAGGGGACACGTGCCCTGGTCTGGGAGGATCCCACATGCCGCAGAGCGGCTGGGACCGTGAGCCATGGCCGCTGAGCCTGCGCGTCCGGAGCCTGTGCTCCGCAGCAGGAGAGGCCCACGTAACGCAAAAAAAAAAGAAAAAAAAAAAAAGAAAACCCTAATGGTCAAAGCTTTTCCTGAGCTTCCTAAATTACATTTCCTCCTGTTCTCTACCTGTCTCCATGTTCAAGTGGAACCAAGCCATCCCCAGTTCTCTACGGTTGCTCTTAGTTTCAGGCAGAAGCTCAAGGTGTTACCTTCCCCTGTAGTGCCCTCTTTACCTCCATCCCAGCCTTTCACCGCTTTGCTGCTTTGACCAGCTCGTTACCTTCCTTGATTCCCTCCGGTCAGAATTTACTTCCCCACTCTCCTCCAACTCTTATTTTCCTTCAGAAAATTCCTTCCAATATTCATGTTTTTGAGCTGTTTCAAATATATAAGAAGATACAGAGAAGAATACAACTAACAAAGAATTAAAAACATAGCTGAGGATCTCAGAACGATTTCCCAAAGAAATTCTTCTCCCTCTCTCTGAGGTAACCATAATCATAATCATAATTTTGGTATTTTTTCATTCATGTGCATTCATTATAATTTATATGTATATATGTAAATATATATACACATACATAACAAATATTTATATATAAATGCATATTTCTAATTATATATTCTAAATAATATGTAATATAGCTTTTCATTTTTTAAAATGTATTAAAATGATGCCATGTTATTCATCTTATCCTATGATTTAGGGGAATTTGGTGGGATGGGGGTGATGAACATTTAGCCTTGCTGATACATGTAATCCTAATTCATTTATTTTTATTAATATAGAGTATTCCATCATCATTATATACAATTTTCTATCCATTCTCCGTGTTGACATTCAAACTTTCTCTGCTTTTCTTTTAATATTACCAGAAAAGTTGTTAAAACAATTTCCTTGTACATATATTCAAGAGGTTTTTTCTGAGTTTATATGCCTAGAAGTTAAATTTTGGAGTTGTAGGATTTGTTCCAATATTCACTCCCAGCGTTGTTCCCATTGTTCCACATTCTCACCAAAACTTGGTATTTTCAGGGCTTTTCAACTTTTGTTAATCTGAGAGATGCAGCTTCTTTCTTATTGTGGTTTTAATTCGTACCCTCCAGATTATTAACTAACTTGAACAAATTTTTTTCTTTTTATTTTAATTAATTTTTATTGGAGTATAGTTGCTTTACAATGTTGTGTTAGTTTCTACTGTACAGCAAAATGAATCAGCTATATATATATATATATATATATTCCCCTCTTTTTTGGATTTCCTTCCCATTTAGGTCAGCATGGTGCATTAAGTAGACTTCCTGTGCTATACAGTATGTTCTCATTAGTTGTGTATTTTATACATAGTATCAATAGTGTATATGTGTCAAATCCAATCTCCCAATTCCTCCCCCCTTAGTATCCATACATTTGTTCTCTACATCTGTGTCTCTATTTCTGCTTTGCAAATAAGATCATCTATCCCATTTTTCTAGATTCCACATATATGTGTTAGTATATGATATTTGTTTTTCTCCTTCTGACTTCAGACTCTATGACACTCTCTAGGTCCATCCATGTCTCTACAGATGACCCAATTTCGTCCCTCCATTGTGTATATGTACCACATCTTCTTTATCCATTCATCTGTTGATGAACACTTAGGTTGCTTCCATGTCCTGGCTACTGTAAATAGTGCTGTAGTGAACATTTAGGTCTATTTAGGTCTTCTGCCCATATTTTAATTAGGTTTTCTTTTTTTTTTTTTATATTGAGCTGCATGAGCTGCTTGAATATTTTGGAGATTAATCCTTTGTCAGTTGCTTTGTTTGCAAATATTTTCTCCCATTCTGAGGGTTGTCTTTTCATCTTATTTATGGTTTCCTTTGCTGTGCAAAAGCTTTTAAGTTTCAGTAGGTCCCATTTGTTTATTTTTGCTTTTATTTTCATTCCTTTAGGAGGTGGGTCAAAAAAGACCTTGCTGAGATTTATGTCAAAGGGTTCTGCCTATGTTTTCCTTTAAGAGTTTTCTAGTGTTTGGCCTTACATTGAGGTCTTTAATCCATTTTGAGTTTATTTTTGTGTATGGTGTTAGGGAGTGTTCTAATTTCATTCCTTTATATGTAGTGTACAGTTTTCCCAGCACCACTTATAGAAGAAGCTGTTTTTTCTCCATTGTATATTTTTGCCTCCTTTGCCATAGATTAGGTGACCATAGGTGTGTGGGTTTATCTCTGGGCTCTCTATTCTGTTCCACTGATCTGTATTTCTGTGTCTGTGTCAGTACCATACTGTCTTAATTACTGCGGCTTTGTAGTAGAGTCTGAAGTCAGGGAGCCTGATTCCTCCAGCTCCGTTTTTCTTTCTCAAGATTGCTTTGACTATTCGGGGTCTTTTGTGTTTCCATATAAATTGTAAAAATTTTTTGTTCTAGTTCTGTGAAAAATGCCATTGGTAATTTGATAGGGATTGCATTGAATCTGTAGATTGCTTTGGATAGTAGAGTCATTTTCACAGTATTGATTCTTCCAATCCAAGAACATGGTATATCTCTCCATCTGTTTGTGTTGTGTTGGATTTTGTTCATCAGTATCAATTTTCTGAGTACAGGTCTTTTGCCTCCTTAGGTAGGTTTATTCCTGGGTATTTTATTCTTTTTGTTGCAATAGCAAATGGGATTGTTACCTTAATTTTTCTTATCTTTCATTGTTAGCGTATAGGAATGCAAGAGATTTCTGTGTGTTAATTTTGTATCCTTTGACTTTACTAAATTCATTGATTAGCTCTAGTAGTTTTCTGGCGGCATCTTTAGGATTTTCTATGTATAGTATCATGTCATCTGTAACCAGTGACAGTTTTACTTCTTTTCCAGATTGGATTCCTTTTACTTCTTTTTCTTCTGATTGTTGTGGCTAGAACTTCCAAAAGGATATTGAATAGTTGTGACAAGAGTGGACATCCTTATCTTGTTCCTGACCTTAGAAAAAATGCTTTCAGTTTTTCACCATTGAGAATAATGTTTGCTGTGGGTTTGTCATATACAGCCTTTATTATGTTGAGGTATGTTTCCTCTGTGCCCACTTTCTGGAGAGTTTTTAATCATAAATCGGTGTTGAATTTTGTCAAAATCTTTTTCTGCATCTATTGAGATGATCATATGGCTTTTATTTTTCACTTTGTTAATATGGTGTATCACATTGATTGATTTGTGTATATTGATGAATCCTTGTATCCCTGGGATAAATCCCACTTGATCATGGTGTATGATTCTTTTAATGTGTTGTTGGATTTGGTTTGCTGAGGATTTTTGCGTCTAAGTTCATCAGTGATATTGGTCTGTAATTGTCTTTTTTTGTGATATCTTTGTCTGATTTTGGTATCAGGGTGATGGTAGCCTCATAGAATGAGTTTGGGAATGTTCCACCCTCTGCAATTTTTTGGAAAAGTTTGAGAAAGATAGGTGTTAGCTCTTCTCTGAATGTTTGATAGAATTAACCTGTGAAGCCACCTGGTCCTGGACTTTTGTTTGTTGGAAAATTTTTAATCACAGTTTCAATTTCAGTGCTTGTGATTTGTCTATCTGTATTTTCTATTTCTTCCTGGTTCAGTCTCAGAAGGTTGTGCTTTTCTAAGAATTTGTCCATTTCTTCCAGGTTGTCCATTTTATTGGCATATAGTTGCTTGTACTCATCTCTCATGATCCTTTTTATTTCTGCAGTGGCAGTTGTTACTTCTCCTTTTTCATTTCTAATTCTGTTGATTTGAGTCTTCTCCCTTTTTTTCTTGATGAGTCTGGGTTAAGATTTATCAATTTTGTTTATCTTCTCAAAGAACCAGCTTTTTGATCTTTACTCTTGTTTTCTTTGTTTCTTTTTCATTTATTTCTGCTCTGAACTTTATGATTTCTTTCCTTCTACTAACTTTGGGTTTTGTTTGTTCTTGTTTCTCTAGTTGCTTTAGGTATAAGGTTAGATTGTTTATTTGAGATTTTTCTTGTTTCTTGAGGTAGGATTGTATTGCTATAAACTTCCCTCTTAGAACTGCTTTTGCTGCATCCCATAGGTTTTTGGTCATCGTGTTTTCATTGTAATTTGTTTCTAAGTATTTTTTTTATTTCCTCTTTGATATCATCAGTGATCTCTCGGTTATTTGGTAACGTATTGTTTAGCCTCCATGTGTTTGTACTTTTTACTGTTTCTTTTCCTGTAATTGATTTCTAATCTCATAGTGTTGTGGTTGGAAAAGATGCTTGATACAATTTCAGTTTTCTTAAATTTACTGAGGCTTGATTTGTGACCCAGGCTGTGATCTGTCCTGGAGAATGTTCCATGAACACTTGAAAAGAAAGTGTGTTCTGCCACTTTCAGGTGGAATGTCCTATAAATGTCAATTAAGTCTGTTTGGTCTCTTGTGTCATTTAAAGCTTGTGTTTCCTTATTTATTTTCTGTCTGGATGATCTGTCCATTGGTGTAAGTGGGATGTTAAAGTCCCCCAGTATTTTTGTGTTATTGTCAATTTCCCCATTTATGGCTATTAGCATTTGCCTTATGTATTGAGGTGCTGCTATGTTGGGTACATAAATATTTACAATTGTTATATCTTCTTCTTGGATTGATCTCTTCATCCTTCTGTAGTATCTTTCCTTGTGTCTCGTAATAGTCTTTATTTTAAAGTCTATGTTGTCTGATATGAGTATTGCTACTCCAGCTTTCTTTTGATTCCCATTTGGATGGAATATCTTTTTCCATCCCCTCATTTTCAGTCTGTATGTGTCCCTAGGTCTGAAGCGGGTCTCTTGTAGACAGCATATATATGGGCCTCGGTTTTCTATCCATTCAGCTAGTGTGTGTCTTTTGGTGGAGAATTTAATCCATTTACATTTAAGGTAATATAGATATCTATATTCCTGTTACCATTTTCTTAATTGTTTTGAGTTTGTTCTTACAGGTCTTTTCCTTCTCTTGTGTTCCCCAGCTAGAAAATTTCCTTTAGCATTTGTTGTAAAGTTGGTTTGGTGGTGCTGAATTCTCTTAGCTTTTGCTTGTCTGTAAAGCTTTTGATTTCTCCATCAAATCTGAATGAGATCATTGCTGGGTAGAGTAATCTTGCTGGTAGGTTTATTTCCTTTCATCACTTTAAATATGTCCTGCCACTCCCTTCTGGTCTGCAGAGTATCTGCTGAAAAATCAGCTGATAACCTTATGGGGATTCTCTTGTAGGTTATTTGTTGATTTTTTCCCTTGCTGCTTTTAATATTTTTTCTTTGTATTTAATTTTTATTAGTTTGATTAATATGTGTCTTGGCATGTTTCTCCTTGGATTTATCCTTTATGGTACTTTCTGTGCTTTCTGGACTTGGGTGACTATTTCCTTTCCCATGTTAGGGAATTTTTATACTATAATCTCTTCAAATGTTTTTGCATGCCCTTTCCCTTTCTCTTCTTCTTCTGGGACCCCTATAATTTGAATGTTCATTCATTTAATGTTGTCCCAGAGGTCTCTGAGACTGTCCTCATTTCTTTTCATTCTTTTTTCTTCATTCTGCTCCTTGGCAGTTATTTCCACCATTCTGTCTTGCAGCTCACTTATCTGTTCTTCTGCCTCAGTTATTCTACTACTGTTTCCTTCTAGTATATTTTTCATTTCAGTTACTGTGTTGTTTATCACTGATTGTTTGTAGTGCTTCTAGGTCCTTGTTAAACATTTCTTGTATCTTCTCAAGCCATGCCTCCATCTATTTCTGAGATCTTGGATCATCTTTACTATCATTACTCTGAATTCTTTTTCAGGTAGATTGCCTATTTCCTCTTCATTTATTTGGTTTTGTGGGATTTTACCTTGCTCCTTCATCTGCAACATATTTCACTGTCTTCTGATTTTGTCTAACCTACTGTGTTTATGGTCTCCTTTCTGCAGGCTGCAGAGTCATAGTTTCTCTTGCTTCTGTTGTCTATCCCCTGGTGAGTGAGGTTGGGCCTGGGGCTTGTGTAGGCTTCCTGGTAGGAGGGACTGGTGCCTGTGCTCTGATGTGTGGAGCTGAGTCTTTTCCCTCTGAAGGGCAGGACCATGTCAGGTGGTGTGTTTTGGCATCTGTCAGCTTAGTATGACTTTACACAGCCTGTCTGCTAATGGGTGGGGCTGTGTTCCTGTCTTGCTTGTTGTTTGGCATAAGGTATCCAGCACTGGAGCCTGCAGGCAGTTGTGTGGGGCCAGGGCTTGGTGTTGATATGGATGCCTCCAGGACCGCACACACTGATTAATATCCCCTAGGCCTGGGAATTATCTGGTGGTCCAGAGTCCTGGACTTGAAGCTCCCACCCTGGAGGCCAGGGAAGCAAGAACCCACAGGCCACACACTTTAAATATGTCCTGCCACTCCCTTCTGGTCTGCAGAGTTTCTGCTGAAAAATCAGCTGATAACCTTATGGGGATTCCCTTGTAGGTTATTTGTTGATTTTTTCATGGACTTGAAGCTCGCACCCTGGCCAGGGAAGCAAGAGCCCACAGGCCACACAGTGCACCCAGAGAAAAAAGAAAGAAAAGGAAGAAAAGAAAACAGATGTACAAAACCCAAGACAAATAGCAAAACAGCAAACAAACAGCAGCAACAACAACACAACACACACCCATGCAGAAAAAGAAACACGCAAACAAGAGAACAAATAAACAGAAGAACTCAAAAATGAGAACAGTCGGTAAGGACTAAACTAAGAAAAACAAAAAATGAGGAATAAAACAAAAACAGAAAGTAGACAAACAACAAAAAAAGCAAAGAAAACATAAAATATATACACAAAAACAATCAAAAAAAAATAAAGAAAAGAAATAAATTTAAAAAATAAAATACAAAGAACAAAAACAAGAAAACCACAAAACAGCTAAAAAGTTAAGTAAAAATAGAAAACTAAAAAATATATATTTAAAAAAATACAAAATATCAAAATTAAAAATAAAAGGTAAACAATAATAAAAGCAACAACACCAACAACTGAACAAAATGAAACAAAAAAAGAATATTAGTAATAAGAATATTTTCCTGGGGCCTCCTCTGTCCGTGTCCTTGCTCCCACAATGAGCCAAAGCCAATCCCCACCTCCCCAGGAGGTCTTCCAATACCTCTAGGTAGGTCTTTGGACTGGCTGTGGGCACTATGGGGACAGCTCAGACTCTGAACTGGCCTGACTCCTGTGTGTACTTGCCCCCCAGTGTCCACTGCTACAAAGGTTAGACCTGTCTCAATTGTGGGAAGACTCATTGTCTATTCAGGTATTCCACAGATGCAGGGTTAACTAAGCTGATCTCAGGGATTTAATCTCCGGTTTATGCAGCTGCACGGAAGGATTCCTGTTCTCTTCCTTAGTTGCATTGCCCCTGGGGCTCAGCTTTGGTTTTGGCCCCACCTCTGCATGTGCACCACCCTCAGGCATCTGTTCCTTGCCCAGGCTAGAGGGAGCGAAAGCAGCAGCTGCTTGAGGCACAATTACTCACTCAAGACAGGGAGGGGTATGGCAGCCACAATTGAGGTTTATGTGAGTTGCCTGCAGGGGTGGAACCAGCAGGCAGTTGCAACAGACTGTGGTGTGCTTGCTCTGGTGGGAGTCCCTCCCAGTGACCACAGAGGCAGGAGCTTGCGTATGGGGGCCATGGTGACCCCATCCCTGAGCACCTCTCAACAATGGCACCTCACTTTCCAGGCAGACCACACTTCCTCTAGGGGCATTCCCAGCCTCACATCCCCTCACTCCCATCCCCTCTGCTGTATCCGTGCAGCCAACAGCGCTCCTCTCCCTAGATCTGTTCTCCCAACTCCACACTTTAGCACTCAGCCCCTGCCACCATCTGCAGACTCTCATCACAGGCAGGGGCACCCAGGGCTGATTCCCAAGGAGGCTTTGGGATGGGCGACACTCAGGCTCCCGGAGCCCATGGGCAGAGGAGACCCCGGCCCAAGGGGCAGGCAGGCCCACTCAGATGGAAGCCCCCCCCCCCAGTGCCCATGGAGGAGGTCGAAGGAGCTGGAACATGGGGAGAGGGGTTATAATGGCAGCTCCGCCCCTTGAGAGCCACTCAACAATGACACCTTGCTTTTATGGTGTCCTAGGCTTTTTCCAAAGACTTTCCTGGTTGTGGAGCTCCTTGCTCCTGTCCCTTCAGGCTGTCTTTTCATAGCCAACAGCTGTCCCCTCCCTAGGTCCATGCTCCAAACCCCACTTTCCAGCACCCAGCCCCCCTTCACAACTGGCAACTCACGACTCAGGCTGGAATGTGCAGAGCTGTGGTGTAGACCATGCATGCAGTTCTTACTTTGTCCTGTCTTCCACAGACTATCTGCGGTGTTCTCCTCTGATCCCCCAAAGGTCCTTTTCTGTCCCAGCTGACTTCCCCACCGTGAGGGAGATTTTCTGAGTGCAGAGACCTCCCCTCCCCTTCAGCTTCCTGCCAAGGTTGCTGGTCCCTTTTTTGATTCCTCTTTTCTTTTTTTCTTCTTTTTTTCATCCTACCCAGTTGCAAGGGGATTTTTCTTGTCCTTTTACAATTCTGAGGTCTTCTGCTAATGTTCAGCAGGTGCTCTATGAGAACTGTTCCATTTGTAGATGTATTCTTGATGTACTTGTGAGGAGTGACGAATCCTGCATCCTCCTATTCTGCCATATTGACTCCTCCCCTAACTTCAACAAGTTTATTAGTCACTTGTCTTCTCCTAAAAATTGCCTATTCATCAATTTTTCAATTGAATTTATCTTTTCCTTAAGATCTTTTAAAATTCTGGATGCTAGCCTTTATCACTCTTTTACTTTCAAATATCTTTGCTCAACTTTAGCTTATATTTTTAGTTTTTTATATTTTCATTAGATAAACAGAATTTTAAAAATATTACTATAGCTAATATTGATTAGTGTCCAATAATGCCTCACATAAATTAAATAATTGTATGTATTTGTGGTCAATTTAACCATCTTCTCCCTTGTGGTTTGTGCTATTATACCTTGTCTAATAAATACTTCTTTATTTGTGGTTAAATGTGTTCTCCTTTATATTCTTCTGAGAGATTGAAGTTTTTGCTTTTCTCTATTGTTTGGTTAAACCATATGGAAGTGACTTCTATAGGAGTTAGAGTGGTCGGTCATTTGTTTTCATATGGATCATCAGTGATACTAATAGCTAAAAAAAATGTTTTATCAAGTCTGAACATCTTTTTCTTTTAACTGACAGTTTAATCCATTTACATTTATTATGGCTACTGATATTGCTAATATTTTATTTTGTGCTTTCTAATTGTCCTGCTTTTCTCTTGGATTTTAACCTCACTTTCTGCTGACTTCATGTGTCCCCTCATTTTAATTCATGAAAATTGTAAATTAAATTCAATTTAGTGGTCACCCTTAAAATTGTAACATGTACAATTACATAAATTCTAAAGTTAATCAATATTTCTATTCTCCTCCTAAAAAACTAAAGGATTTTAAATGTCTTGTTGGCCATATTTCCAGAAAAGAAATGCTGAAAAGTACTTGCTACTTCTTGTAACTTCCTAATAGTATAGTTATTTGAATATATAGTACCCAATAGATTGTAAATTCCTTTAGGATATACATACATCCTCATTTTTTCTCCCTCTTAGTACCTTTAAAGACTACTTGCATAAAGAAAATGTCCATAATATATTTGCTGTTGAAGATTTATGGCTGGCTGTCCTAATTCCTCCTGGAGGACACCAAACCTAAAATGTGCCAAGCTTTGGGTGATATAAAAATAAAATGGATTAAACATATTAGGTTGCTCTCATTAATATATTATTCACCATATTTACCTGCAGTAGAAGAAGTATGAGAGCAGGATATCATAGATTTTAAGGGAATAAAAAGTTTCAAGGAAATTTTCCAACTCTACTAAGTCAGCAAAAAGATAGTAAGAGAAAAAATCTAATTTTTTTTAAAATTTGCAGTTAAAATGGTTACTGATGACCTTGTCGAGAGGAATTTTAAGAGGAATAGTTAGAACAGAAGACAAATTGCAGTAGGTGAGGTAAATGCAAGGTAAAGAAGAAAAGGAAAAAATACAGAGCATGGTTTCCAGAATCTTAGGTGTGACAGGAAAGAAATAATGAGGTAGAATTGAGAATATCTAATAGCTTTATTTTCAGATATTGAGAATATTTTAAATTCAGTAACTAGCATCTTTTGTGGAACTCTCTAGGCATGGGAGATAATTTGAAGTTTACTTATGTACATATGATATCTTGCTTACTCACTTGTAGCATGAAAACAAGATTCATGTGTTTTCATCTTTGCATACTCCATATACTAATACAGTATCCTATATATAGATAGTGCTCAATACCTATTTGATGAAGAAACCAGTTTCCTTAATGTCCTTATCCCAGATGATTCCTAAGCATAGTGTTTTATACGCTTTGCCAATTTTGACTAAAGTTAGTCCCTTCCGGTTTTTGATCCAAGGCTATTATGAAGGGAAATTTTCCTTCAACTCTGTAATATAAAAATGAAAAATGCATGTATCGTTTCTAAATTATATTTTCACCTATATCCTCCAGGCTGAGTAAGTGAGTTTCTAGGAGTAAAAGTGCTAGAAAATATAACAGGCACTGAAATGATTATGGTGCCCATGGAGGTTCCAACCTTATCAATCCAGGAAGATCTTACCATCCCAGCACAATTATTTATTCCAGCTAAACACAGATATCAGAATAATTGAGTTTTCTATATGAGTAGAGGTATTTTAAATTTTAATTTGCATGGTAAAAGTCACATGTTCACATATAGAATTCATACTTATACCTAGTCCAAAGCTCAGTTCAGGTGGGCAGGTTGTATAAAGTTTCTATGGATCTATATTTGGAAATGTAAAGGGATGTATGAGAACATGGTATAGAAGCTGACTTGCTGCCCATTTCTTATTTAAACACCTCAAACCCTAACATTATTTATCCCCTATAGCTTTTAGTAATTATGTCATCAGGTACTAGGGCCATACCTTAGGCTCCAATAGAGTTAACATGGGTCAGAAGTTTTCAAAATGAGTCCTTAGATAGACATCTTACCCTAGGTAAGACAGTCTTACCACAGAACTAAGAAATCCAAATTTCTTGGGGGGCTGTGAGTGAGGCAGCAATCTGTGTTACAACAAACTGTCCAGATAATCGAAATGCACGCTAAAGTTTGAGCACCACTGCTCTAGTGGATGAAATGGGTTTTAATTACAAAGTGGTAGATTTCCACTCAACATAAAATTTTTATTATATATATATATATATATATATATAACTTCTAGTAATATTCTTTAAATAAGTTCATTAGGAAAACTTCTAAACAAATTCAAAAGTAGGCAGCATAATAATCCCCATTTACCACTCATCCAGCTAAAACAACCGTAATTTTTTCAATAATTACTTAATCTATTCTGTTTAATCTTGTTAGATGTAACAATAGTGTAATTGTTTTGTTAGCAAATTCCCCCTCCATTAAAAAAAAAAAATTACAGTAGTGCCCCCTTATCCATGGTACTGATTTCTGTGGTTTCAGTTACCCATGTTCAACTGTGGCCCAAAAATATTAAATAGAAAATTCCAGAAATAAGCAACTCCTAAGTTTTAAATTGTGTGCCTTCTGAACAGCATGATGAAATCTGCAGCCATCCCTCTCTGATGGTGAAACATCCCTTTGTCCAGAGTATCCCACCTGTTAGTCACTTAGAAGCCATCTCAGTTATCAGATCAACTGTCACGGTATCTTAGCGCTTGTGCTAAAGTGACTTATTTTACCTAATAATGGCCCCAAAGCACAAGAGTAGTGATACTGGCAATTCAGATATGCCAAAGAGAAGAGATGAAATGCTTCCTCTATGTGGAAAGGAAAAAGTTCTTGACTTAATAAGGAAAGAAAAAAATTGAATGCTGAGGTTGCTAAGATCTACAGGAAGAGCAGGTCTTCATAGATAGCATGAACTTGTGAAGAAAGAAAAAGAAATTTGTACTAGTTTTGCTGATGCACCTCAAACTGCCAGCCATAGTGTGCAATAATGCCTCTTCCATCTTAACCAAACACTTAAATTTATACAATAAGATATTTAGAGAGAGAGGGAAGGAGAAAGGACACCTTCACATAATTTTTATTACAGTATATTGTTAGACTTGTTCTATTTTATTATTAACTATTGTTGTTAATATCTTACTGTGCCTAATTTATAAATTAACTTTATCATAGGTATTTATACATAGGAAAAAACATAGGATTTGGTACTATCCAATGGGGGGGTCTTAGAACGAATCTCCTGTGGATAAAGGAGGACTACTGTATTTGTTGAAGTATTTAAGGGTGAAATGATATATTTGGGATTTGCTTTTAAAAGAAAGAACTTTTAATAATTATAGTTGCCTGCACATTAAAAGAGCTATCTAGGGATACAGTGACTTCCCTTTTACCAAATATGGTCTAAGAAATTTGGGTGACTATCTATAAAAAATGCTGTAGAAAGAATTTCTGCATTACTTTTTAGGGGGGAATAGATAATCTCTAAGACCTCTTCAGACTCTAAACCATATAATTATATGATGAAATACATTATTTATATTAAATGTGATTTTAATTAAAGATATTTAAATTACCAAGGTAAGTTTCTCATTGAAATCACAAGTAATAGAAAACATAAACAAATATCTATTCAAATGTAAATGTTTGACATAAATAATGTCATTAACTAAAAAGTTTATTTATATATTATAATTATATTAGAAATACAGTTTGCAAATTATTAAACCAAGTCTTACATATAATCACTATAATAACCATGGAGGATTTACTGTATAAGTAATCATCTCCCAATACCAGAGGCACTATATAATATATCTACATTACAAACTGTTGAAGGATACATCCCACATTCATGAAACAATAAAATTTATAGTCAAATATAAAACACATGTTACTGAATAATTGACCATATTCACAAATGCCAACTTTGTGGTTCAAGGACACGGCCCCCTTTGAAGAACATAGCAAGGAGATTGCATTTCCCAGGAAGCACAAAAGACATCTAGATCTGAGATGATGGTTGGATTTTACTTCTCTTTCTAACGTCAATTGATTAGGAATGGTGCCTGGAAAAATGTATTCAAGAATGTGTGACCTCCTTTGAGCTCAGTGGGAAAGAATGGGAAGATTGATTACTGGTGTCCACTACAGGTTGGGGTTATAGGAGGGTGGAGGAGTTTGGAATCAAGTATTTGCCAATCCTGTTGTAGACCGTTAAACGTTTACTTTCTATAAATCTTCTTTAACCACCTCTACCACCTTGACTAGCTATAAAATCTCTCACTCATATTTAAATTGTTAGCCATTCTTCCAGAATAATCCTATTCCAGCAAAGTAATGGTTATTTTGAGTGGGCAAAATCCTTTTTTTTTTTTTTTCTTGAGACTTGCATAAAACAGGGTGGCATTCCAGAGCTTCCTTTCAGCAGATAGCCTGCATCCATCATCAGTAAAACACAGAAAACCTTAATTTGGAAAAGAAAAACCAGAATGATGTGGATAAAAATAGTACCCTCCCCCTCAAAAAAATGCTGATTCAGTGTCTCTCCTTCTATCTGGGTCCCATGATGCCCCTTGACTCCTCCTGAGTAGTGATTACAATTTCCCCTTGTTGCAGCCACCAGTGCAGCTGTTAACTCCCACTGTTGGCATCTGCCCCAGCACCCCCTCTAGTCCTTGCCCAGCTAACCCCTTCTGGCATAGATGACTCCCCTCATCGCAATCATGGTTATTCCTTGTGGTAGACCTGTCAGTCAAAAGAGAACACGGGAAATTGTGTTCAGAAAGACATGGCACAACACAGAAAGACTTACCACTGTGTTGCTTTAAATGATAAACCCCCATACTGCACTTATTTTATTTATTGACATTCTAGTTACACACAGTTCCCAGAAACTGAATTCTTGATAAAAGAAAAGTCAGACAATAAGGCAATTCATATATAACTGTGAAAGCAAGGAAGGCCAAGACTTTCTGAGTTAAGATTGATCCCTCAAGATTGATCCCTCAAGTGAAGCTTTTTGTACTTTGGTAAATAAAATTTTGCTTTTTTTGGTAAATGTCTTATCTGGCCTCTGCTATGAATATTCTCTCTTGAACTTCTTCCTCAAAGTCTACCTGAAAGATGTTTCTTTACAGCCTCATCAAATAGAAGCTATTTTCTCTCTTACAGTTCTCTTATCAGTCAGCATGAAGATGACCATTCTCCCTCACTCCTCCCTGAAAACACTCAGGTCTGAATCTCAAGCCATTAAACTATGCAAAACAATGCCCTACTGTTGCAATGATCTACATATCCTAAGGCACTCCCCTTCTTTAATAATTATATTTTTATTTTTTTATTGAAGTATATTTGATTTACAATATTGTGTTAGTTACAGCTGTACAGCAAAGTGATTCAAGTTTTGGGTTTTTTTGTCTGTTTTGATTTTTGCAGATTATATTCTATTATAGGTTAAAAAGATATTGGGTATAATACCCTATGCCATACAGTAAATCCCTGCTGGTTATCTATTTTATGTATAGTAGTTTGTATCTGTTAATCCCATATTCCTAGTTTGTTTCTCCTCCCCTCCCTCTCCCCTTTGGTAACCATGGGTTTCTTTTCTATGTCTGTGAATCAGTTTCTGTTTTGTACATAGATCCATTTGTATTATTTTTTAGATCCCACATATGAGTGATATCATGTAGCATTTGTCTTTCTCTGACTTATTTCACTAAGCCTAATATTCTCTAGGTCTATCCACATTCCTGAAAATGGCAATATTTTCTTTTTATGGCTGAGTAATATTCCATTGTATATATATATATATATACCACTTCTTAAGTCAATCATCTGTGGACAGACACGGGTTGCTTCCATGTGTTGGCTAAATAGTGCTGCTATGAACATTGGGGTGCAAGTATCTCTTCAAATTAGAATTTTACTTTTTTCTGGATATATACCCAAGAATGGTATTGCTGGATCACATGGTGGCTCTACTTTTAGTCTTTTAAGGAACCTCCATACAGTTCTCCATAGTGGCTGCACCAAATTACATTCCCACCAACAGTGTACAAGGATTCTTTTTTCTCCACACCCTCACCAGCATTTATTATCTGTAGACTTTTTGGTGATAGTCATTGTGACCAGCACGAGGTGATACTTTATTGTGGTTTTGATTTACATTTCTCTAATAATTAGCAATGTTGAGCATTTTTTATGTGCCTATTTTTCATCTGTATGTCTTCTTTGGAGAAATGTCTGTTTAGGTCTTCTGCCTATATTTGATTGGGTTGTTGGCTTTTTTGATATTGAGTTGTATGAGCTGTTTGTATATTTTGGAAATTCACCACTTGTCAGTAGCATCACTTGCAAATATAATCTCCCATTCCATAGGTAGTGTTTTTGCTTGTGTGATGGTTTCTTTTTCTGTGCAAAAGCTTCTAAATTTGATTAGGTCCCATTTATTTTTACCTTAACTTCTTTTGCCTTGGAAGACTGATCTAAGAAAATATTGCTACAATTTATGTCAGAGAATGTGTTGCTGGTGTTCTCTCCTAAGAGTCATATGGTGTCATGTCTTATATTTAGGTCTTTAAACCATTATGAGTTCATTTTTATATATGGTGTGAGGGAGTATCCTAATTTCACTGATTTACAGGTAGCTGTCCAGCTTTCCCAACACCAATTGCTGAAGAGACTCTTTCCTCCATTGTCTATTCTTGCCTCCCTTGTCATAGATTAAATTACCTTAGGTGTGTGGGTTTATTTCTGGGTCCTCTATTCTGTTCCATTGATCAATATGTCTGTTTTTGTGCAAATACCATACTATTTTGATTACTGTAGCTCTGTAGTATAGTCTGAAGTCTAGAGGAGTTATGCGTCTAACTTTGTTTTTCCTCAGAATTGCTTTGGCAATTCTGGGTCTTTTGTGGTTCCATATAAATTTTAGGATTATCTGTTGTAGTTCTGTGAAAAATGTCATGGGTATTTTGATAAGGATTGCATTAAATCTGTAGATTGCTTTGGGCAGTATGGCCATTTTAACAATATTAATTCTTCCAATCCAAGAGTATGGGATATCTTTCCATTTCCTTGAATAATCATCAATTTCCTTTATTAATGTTTTATAATTGTCAGCCTATAGCTCTTTCACCTCCTTGGTTAAGTTTATTCCTAGGGGTTTTCTCTTTCTAATATTTTGTTATCTGTGTAAAAAAATGCAACAGATTTCTGTATATTAATATTGTATCCTACATTGCTGGATTCCTTTATTCTAATAGTTTTTGTATGGAGACTTTAGGGTTCTCTATATAGACTATCATGTCATCTGCCCATAGTGACAGTTTTACCTCTTCCAATTTGGATACCTTTTATTAATTTTTCTTGTCTGATTACTGAGGCTAGGATTTCCAAATCTATGTTGAATAGAAGTGGTGAGAGTGGGCATCTTTGTCATGTTCCTGAATTTATCGGGAAAGCATTCAGTTTTTCACCATTGAGTATTATGTTGGCTGTTGGTTTGTCATAAATGACTTTTATTATATTGAGATTTATTTACTCTAAATTCATCTGGGAGGGGTCTTATCATGAATGGATGTTGATTTTGTCCAGTGCTTTTTCTACATCCATTGAGATGATTATGTGTTTTTTGCCTTTTCTTTGTTAATATGGTGATCACATTGATTGATTTGCATATGTTGAACTATCCTGTGACCCTGGAATGAATCCAACTTGATCATGGTGTATGACCCTTTTTATGTATTGTTGGATTCAGCTTGTTAATATTTTGTTGAGGCTTTTGCATCTATATTCATCAAAGATACTGGCCTGAAATTCTTCATCAAAGAGTTTTTCTTCTTTGTAGTGTCTTTGTCTGGTTTTGGTATCAGGGTGATGATGGCTTCATGGAATGAATTTAGGAGTGTTCCCTCCTCTTCAATATTTTGGAATAGTTTGAGCAGAATAGGTATAAGATCTTCTTTGTATATTTGGAAGAATTATCCAGTGAAGCCATCTGGTCCTGGACTTTTGTTTGGAGGAAGTTATTTTTATTATTATTATAGATTCCATTTAACTTCTAGTGATCAGTCTGTTCAAATTAAATGTTTCTACTAGACTCAGTTTAGGCAGGCTATATGTTTCTAGAAACTTGTCCGTTTCTTCTAGGTTGTTCAGTTTGCTGACGTACATTCATAGTATTCTCTAAAGATTTTTGTATTTCTGTGGCATCAGTTTTTATTTCTTTTCTTTCATTTCTTATTTGGTTTATTTGGGTCTTCTCTCTTTTGTTCTTGGTGAGCCTGGCTAGAGCTTTGCTTATTTATTTATTTTTTTATCGTTTCAAAACAACAGCTCTTGGTTTCATTGATCTTTCCTACTCTTTTTTTGATCTGTTTTATTTATTTCCTCTCTGATCTTTATTGTTTCCTTCCTTTGGCTGACTTTGGGTTTTGTTTGTTCTTCTTTATCTAATTCTTTTAGGTGGTAGATTAGGTTGTTTATTTGAGATTTTTCTTGTTTCTTTAGAAAGATCTGTATCACTATGAATTTCCCATCCCATAGATTTTGTAGTGCTATGTGTTCATTTTCATTTGTCTTGAGGAATTTTCTGATTTCTTCTTTGATTTCATAAGTATTCCCATTAGGTTTTTAATAGCATGTTTTTTAGTCTCCATTTGTTTGTTCTCTTCTCATTTTTCTTTCTGTGGTTGATCTCTAGTTTCATACATTGCGGTCAGAAAAGATGTTTGAGATAATTTGTATCCTTTTAAATGTGTTGAGGCTTGTTTTGTGACCTAGTATGTGGTCTATCCTAGAGAACATTCCATGCATGCTTGAAAAGAATGTGTATTCTGGGTTTTTGTGGGGTTTTTTTGGAAGTAGTGTTTTATAGGTATCAATTAAGTCCAACTGATCTATTGTATTGTGTCATTTAAGACCTCTGTTGCCTTGTGGATTTTCTGTTTGGATGATCTCTCTATTGATGTCCTACTATTATTATTGTAATATTATCCATTTCTCCCTTTATGTCTGTTAGTATTTGCTTTATATATTTTGGTGCTCCTGTATTGGGTGCATATGTTAATGAGCATAATGTCTTCTTTTTGCATTGATCTCTTTATCATTATACAATGTCCTTCTTTGTCTTTTTTCTTTTTTTTTAATTTTTTTTTTGGCCACACCGTGTGGTATGCGGGATATTAGTCCCCTGACCAGGGATCGAACCCACACCCCCTGCAGTGGAAGCATGGGGTCTTAATGCTGGACCACCAGGGAAGTCCCAAATGTCCTTCTTGGTCTGTTTTTATAGCCTTTGTTTTAATGTCTATTTTTTCTGATATGAGTATTGTTACCCCCACTTTCTTGCCATTTCTATTTGCATGAAATATCTTTTTCCATCCCCTCACTTTCAGTGTGTGTGTCTTTTGCCCTGAAATGAGTCATAAAGTTTCAAACACATTCTAAAGGATCTACATTTTTTATTCCCCTCTCCCACATTTTGTGATTTTGATGTCCTACTTTACATCTTCATGCTTATTCTTTTACTGTTAATTGTAGATATGATCACTTTCATTTTTTTTTCTTTTTAATTTCAGTTAAAATCTCTGAACTTTTTTTTTTTTTTTTTTGCGGTACACGGGCCTCTCACTGTTGCGGCCTCTCCTGTTGCAGAGCACAGGCTCCGGATGCGCAGACTCAGTGGCCATGGCTCACAGGCCCAGCCGCTCCGTGGCATGCAGAATCCTCCCAGACTGGGGCACGAACCCATGTCCCCTGCATCGGCAGGTGGACTCTCAACCACTGCGCCACCAGGGAAGCCCTGAACCTTTTTTATTATAGTTAATTTACAATATTGTGTAGTTTCAGCTATATACCAGTGATTCAGTTATATATTTTTTCAGATTATTTTCCATTATAGGTTATTTCAAGATATTGAATATAGTTCTCTGTGTTGTACATTAAATCCTTCTTGGTTATCTGCTTTATACATATATATTGTACTTGTTATTACCATACTCTTAATTTGTTTTGCCCCCCTTCCCCTTTGGTAACCATAAGTTTATCTTTAATGTCTGTGAGTCTATTTCCATTTTGCTTTTGAAAGTTTATTGATTATTTTTAAAATATATGTACTGGCTTATTTAAATGATCTTCAATCCTTTTTTTAAAAAAAATTTTATGGGAGCATATTTGATTTACAGTGTTATGTTTTAATCCTTCTATATATTTGCTTTTCCTATTGTGATTTTTTCCCTTTTCCATAGATTTTTGTTCCTTTTCTATTTAGAGAAGACCTTTCAATATACTTTTTAGCATAGGTTTAGTATTGATGAATTCTTTTAGTTTTTGCTTGTCTGAGAAATTATCTCTTTCTATTCTAAATTATAATCTTGCTGGGTAGAGTATCCTAGGTTGCAGATTTTCCCCTTTCAGGACTTTGAATATATCATGCCACTCCCTTCTGGCCTGCAAAGTTTCTGCAGAGAAATCTCCTAATTGCCTTATGGCAGTTCCTTGTAAATGACTCTTTGTTCTTCTCTTGCTGCCTTTAGAACCCTCTCTTTTTGTTTAACTTTTGACATTTTAATTACAATATATTTGGTGTGGATCTGTTTGGTGTCATCTTGTTTGGGACCCTCTGTTCTTCCTGTACCTGAATATCTGTTTCCTTCTTTAGGTTTTGGGAAGTTTTCACCCATAATTTCTTCAAATACATTTTCAATCCCTTTTTCTTTTTTTTCTCCTTCTGATACCTATTTTGGATAGGTTGACAAGCTTTATATTATCCCATAGATCTTTTATGTTGCTTTCCTTTTTTGTTTCATTTGTTTTTCTGTCTGATGTTCTGATTGAGTGATTTACATTATTCTATCTCTGGGTCACTTATTCATTCCTCTGTGTCATTTAGTCTGCTATTCATTGCTTCTAAATTGATTTTTATCTTGGCAGTTGAATTGTCTAATTTTTATTGGTTAATCTTTATAGCTTCTATTTCCTTGTTACAGTGATCTGCATTTCTATCAATAATCTTTCTTAATTTCTTTAGCATTTTTATTACCTCCTTTTTGAACTTGGGGTGTAGTAGACTGGTGAGGTCTGTTTCACTATTTGTTCTTTCAAAGGATTTTACTTGTTCTTTCAATTGGCAGTAGTTCCTCTGGCTTTTCATTTTATTTAATTTTCTCTGTCTTTATGAATTTAGGAGAAACAATTATCTGTTTTGGTCTTGAATGGGGTGTTTTTATGTGGGAGCATCTCTGTGTTACTGTGTGTGTCCAATATTTTCTACATGAGGGCTTGTTTTGGTATGGATGCCAGCCACATCTTTCCTCAGTGTGACGGACACTATCCCCTTGATGGGTGATTGATGTTGTGGTGTTTAGAACCTGAACTGGATGTGAGGCCGGGCTTCATCTTTCCTCTGAGGCTGTCACCACTCTGTCTAGGGCAGAGTCAGCTCCCCAGTTGTTGGGGTAGAAGTCCTGTGGGTGGGCTGGGTCAAGCTCCATTGCCCTTGACTTCATGCCCCACCTCAAAGGAGGTAGATTGGTGAAGCAAGTGAGGCCCGTGAAATCACAGCAAATCTACGCACCACCGGTATAGGCATCTGCACTTCTACCCAGAAGCAGCCTCAAGTTGCACCCCTTTCTGTTGTGTTCATCCCAGATCTAGTGCAAGGCTGAGGTGTAGATTAGGCTGGGTGTCAGGGTGTTGTGGCTGCAGAAATTGAGGTGGCTGTCCTGCTGCCTGGGCTCTGGGCTGCCTCTGTGACAGATTTCTTCTGCAACCTGTCTGCCCCAGAGCTAGGGCTAAGCGGCAGAGTGGAGTAGGCAGAGCCAGGATGCTCTCACTGGGAAATGAATCTCTGTGTAACCCTGCCCAGGGACTGTCAGGCTGAGATTCAGTGGTTATTTGCTGCACATTCTTGTGGCACTGCCCAGTGTTCATGCTGACAATGGGCTCTGTGGCTCCACCCAGATCACATCCTAGGCGCTTTGGTCTCTTTCTGTGTAACTAGATAAAGTCCTCTGTCTTCCTGACACTCAGTGCTTAGCCACTGCATGCTCTATGGCGCTACCCAGTGCATGCACTGACAACGTCTGCCTGGCTCAACTTGCCACCTCCATGTGTGGGTTGATCATGGTCTCTAGGGCTCACCCCAGGTGCCCCAGTCTCCCTGTGTAGCTAGATCAAACTTTGCCCTGATCTAGCACCAGGCTGTGGTGTGGAGTGAGTGAGGCCAAGGCATTTGCTTCTTTGGGTTGGGAAGTGTGGTGAGGTGGCAGCCACCAGTGCAAGGCTCTTTCTGCCTTGACTGTTAGCAAGCCAGCATATGCAAACTCCTTGCAAGTAGAGTCTAGGCTTCTCCAGCCCTTCTATCTGTCTCAGCAGATTTCTCAGCGGGCAAAGGAGCTTTGTTCCTCCATACAGGACCCCATTACTGGGATGCCTAGATTATGGGTCTACATGCCCCCTTCCCTGGGCTAGGGTCTTCCCATGTGGACCATCTCTTCCTTAGAGATCCCTCCCAGGTGTGCAAGTTCCAACCTGATGCCTCTTTTTTTTTTTTTCATCCTACCCAGTTACATGAAGATCTTTCTTGCAGCTTTGGTTGTATGGGAGATCTGCCAGTTTCCAATTCGTTTTCTGTGAGAATTGTTCCACATATAGGTATACTTTTAATGTGTTTGTGGGGAGAGGTGAGCTACACATCCTCTTGTTCTGTCATCTTGATGACATTTTTTTGTCTCCTTTGTTCACTGCTCTTTCATTCACCACCAAGAATAGTGCTTAGATCATAGTAGGCAAAGAATAAATTCTTAGTGAATAAATGATTTAATAGATGACTAAGTTAACAACATTGCATTCAAGAGGGTAATGTTGTGATTGGCTTGTTAATTTCACATTTGGCAAGGTGCCTTATTGTAAACATAGTTCTGTATAACAGAGTTGGGTCAAATAATGTGTACTAGAACTGGGATAAAATTCAGATTAAAATATATTTAATATTATATTACTATTAGTTATTAATAAGTATTAGAGTTAATTTGTTACATTTCTTTTCATTCCCAAATCACCACTGAGCTCCAGATACACACTGCCTTATATTTATACCATTGTTTTAGTCTTCTAACTTGCTTCTCTACTTCAGTTGTTAAGACTGTATTTTAATCTATTTTACATACTGCTGCCAAATTAATCTTTCTGAAGAGCACTATGAAAGTCATTCCCTGGCTCAGAAAATTGCTGCAGCATCTCAATGCCTAATGTAAAGTCTCTCAAGCTGGCCCTCATCCACCTCTACAGACTTTTCTTCTACTACTTATACTTCATCACCTTGCACTCCCGCCACTGAGCCTTTGTGAGTGTCACCAATTCAGCCTATAAAGTTGATTCTCTACATCAGAAATAGGCAAACATTTTGTATTAAGGATCAAATAACAAATATTTTAGGCTTTGCTAACCATATGGTCTCTGTTACAACTACTCAACTCTGTGCTGTAGAGCAAAATGAGCCCAACAATAAATGAATAAGCATAGATATACTCCAGTAATATTTGAATTTCACATAATGTTCATGTGTTACCAAATATTATTTTTAATTTTTTTAAACTATTTAAAAATAGTAAAACCGTTCTTAGCTTGAGGTATTATACAGAACAGATGTTGGGTGAGCTTTGGTTCTGGGGCCAGCTTGCCACCCTCTCTTCTACATGGATGTAAATCCTACTCTTCATTTACAGTTCTGTCTATTCTGTGTATGCTTCCAAATTGTTAGTACCAACTGTGCCATCTTCTCCTTATTAAATTTTCTTCTGTTTATATAACAAAAATGACCAGATAGTATACCTCTGTGTAACCCCAGCACCACGTTATGCCAATACTAGGCACTCAGCATTTGCTGTTTGCTGTCACTACTGATTATAACTTTGATGCGTGTTAGTCACATCACACTTAACCTTGCCACATAAAAAATATATATTAAAGATCTGTTATTTTTAAAAACTATTTTTTATATGTAGCTTATTTCTTTCATCTTAAGATATTTCCTCACCACATACACACACCATTATTTAACATTTATGACTTTAGTTGTTTTTTTATTCTATATATCCATTGAGTGTGATGCCAGTTTTTGGCATCAAAAAGTAATTGAATCGGACTTCCCTGGTGGCGCAGTGGTTGAGAGTCCGCCTGCTGATGCAGGGGACACGGGTTTGTGCCCCGGTCCGGGAAGATCCCACATGCCGCAGAGCGGCTAGGCCCGTGAGCCATGGCTGCTGAGTCTGTGCGTCTGGAGCCTGTGCTCCACAACGGGAGAGGCCACAACAGTGAGAGGCCCGCGTAACGCAAAAAAAGAAAGAAAAAAAAAAAAACAAAGTAATTGAATCAGTGGTGCAGCTTACAGTCAATGGAATCTTACAGACAATTACAGGACACTCCAATTCTAGTCAGAAAAAGAAAAAAATTTCTTCTACAAATTTTTCTTTGTTTTGATTTTGAGCTTAGCAGACCACAGCTTCCTAGACCTCGGAATATGGTTTTGATTTGAAATTTTCTATAGAGTACTCAGATTTTGTCCTACTTTTAGTTTCAGAAAATATTACCACAGTCTGAAGCACAAGTGAAAGTGGTTTTCCTCCCAAACATCTCTCTGAGTCAATGAAATGAAAGCCAAGTAGAAATGATGTCAAGTCCTGCCCTTCAAACTTGTTTGTTTGTATATCCCCTAAAAAAATGCTTGCAAAATTTATTCCTTCACAAATTTTGAGTTGACATCTGAAATATTTCATTATATTAAATAGTTGAAAAGAAGTAATTTCCATTTTTAAAATGTGTTAATTTTTTAAAATGTATCCAACTTCATTGTGTTCTCTACCCACCAGTATCTATTTAAACATTTACAAACAAACTCCTTTAACAGCTAGAAATTTTACTTGCACTATTTTAATTTGTAGTTTTTTTTCTACTTTTCTTTATTGAAGTATAGTTGATTTACAATGTTTCAGGTGTATGAGAGTGATTCAGTTATATATAAGTATTCTTTTTCAGATTATTTTCCATTATAGTTATTATAAGATATTGAATATAGTTCCATGTACTATACAGTAGGTCCTTGTTTATCTATTTTTCCCTGTACTATACAGTAGGTCCTTGTTGTTTATCTATTTTATATATAGTAGTGTGTATCTGTTAATCCAAAATCCCTAATTTATCCCTACCCCCCCTTTTGCCTTCAGTAATCATAAGTTTGTTTTCTATGTCTATGAGTCTATATCTGTTTTGTAAATAAGTTCCTTTGTATCATTTTTTTAGATTCCACATATAAGTGATATCATACGTTATTTGCCTTTGTCTAATTTGCTCCACTCAGTATGATAATCTCTAGGTCCATCCATGTTGCTGAAGATGTCATTATTTCATTCTTTTTTATGGCTAATATTCCAGTGTGTGTGTGTGTGTATATATATATATAAATTTGTATTTTATTCTAGTTGTCCCACAGAATTTTATCCCAATATGATATATTTTATGATTTAAAAATCTATTAATCACTGTATAACACTTCTATACAAGAAAAATGTAATCACAATTTTTAAAAATTTTACTACAGTGTTTTAAGTACTAAACATGTGTTCTGGATTGAATTATTATAATTTTCAGTATTATATAATTGATCAAAATAATATAATTAATTCACACTGGAAATCCATAATTTAATGAGATGGGCTTATTTCATATATAAATAAGTATGTCATCAATTCTACTTTTTATATAAGCATGAGAAATCATGCTTACACTAATCAGTAAAGAGGAATGAAATTATAATATTTTGAACCCCAATATTTTGAACATTTTCTAAGTAAAGATTTGTGCATTTTAGTGTATATAAATTTTAGATCAAAAGGAAAAAAATCAGATGGTAATTTATTGAGAAGATTCATTTTAATAAATGATCTATCAGATGAAAACTTAATTCAGTTTTTCTTTAATTTTGTTGAAAACAAATAATTTTAATGAAAGTTTAGCAACCACCTGACTTGCAAAGCTTTTGTTGAATGATAATTGTAGTGATTCCCTTTCCCTATACCAATATCAATTAATTCAAAATTCTCTGTAGTTAGCACCCAAAGGTTTTGATACCATAGGTTAATGTACTACAGTCAGGCTCAGGAGAGATAAGTAGGTCTTTCTTTGGTAAAGGGGAGAATGGTAACTGTAAAAGGAAGGTTGGAAAAAAAAGGAAATAGTACAGTCCCTAGACCACAGGCGCATGGTCAGATAGTGTAGGGAGAGGGCAGGAGATTGAGGATAAGGAAATTGATTGCCTTAAAACCTTTTATAACAGCTTAAATTTTTGGAGTCTTCAGGTACTCTCAGAAGTAGTACATTTTCCTGTTGGAAGTCCACTAGTACAAAGTCAATTCTACAACATAGACATAGAACACTCAGAGAAAAGCCTTGGCCACAAGATGTCACTAAAATTCCACACATTCTACTTTAAGATACTATTGCAAGCTCCTTTCCTTCAGAATAATCAGCAACAGCATTTGAGTTCTAAACAAGAGGATAAAGTACCCCTGATTCCTTCTTAATTTTCCAAGGAAAAAAATGTGTTGCAGAAAGAAAGGATGATGAAGACAGGCAAGATAGTTTTGCAATATTATTTCATGCTATCTGAGCCTGTACAAATTTGTTTCTCGCAAAATGTAATCCAATATGTTTAAATGGAATTAAAATTTAATAATTTAAAGTAGGGTACTCTATAATGGAACATCGAATAACATTTTATTAAAATCCTCAGAAAATTTATACATTTTATAGGTGAAAATAAACCATTACATTAAATTTCCTAAGGTATATTTGATTTGTCTGTTTATTCATCTACCTAGTTCTATGCAGTCCCTAAAACTTTTATAATTCAAGTCCATTTAGACTTGAAAAATTAGCAATAGCTTAGTTATTCAAGAGTGGTGTATATTTATAATACTCATTATACTTTATGTATTTTGATACCTTGTTTATTGGCGTGCTACATTTATTACCAATAAAAGTTAATCACTATGCAAAGTCTAGCAGTTGAGACCAGAAGTATTTTAAAGGTACCTGTGTGCAGTTCTTGGGACTTTCCCTAATGTGCAAACCCAAGAATTTCAAAAGATCCAGCCTTACAAAGACTAACTTATAAAATGAAGAAAGACATCACAGCACACCATCTGAATGTAGGGATAGAAATAAGATATATTTACCCATTTACTAATTATGATAATGAATGACTGCTTTATTTTGGCTAGGAAATAACAAAGAATATAAAAATTATCCGATGAAAATATCCCCTCCCACCAATACATCATGCAAAAACATGCCCTTGCTTTACATACATCTAAAAGAAAGAATGTATACTGATCAATGATGATGTTCTGAAAATGTTGGTAATCATAATTCATAAAATGTGAACAAAAGAAAATAAGAATTTTTTGTGATTTTTAAATTTTTTAGTGACGTATAGTTTTGGTTGTACAGCAAAGTGATTCAGGTTTTGTTTGGTTTGGTTTGGTTTTGGTTTTGGTTTTTTTGCAGATTGTATTCCATTATAGGTTATTACCAGATACTGAGTGTAATGCCCTGTGCTATATAGTAAACCTTTGTTGTTTATCTATTTTATGTATAGTAGTTTATATCTGTTAAACCCATACTTCTAATTTGTTCCTCTTTCCTCCCCCTCCCCTTTGATAACCATAAGTTTGTTTTCTAAGTCTGTGAGCCTGTTTCTGTTTTGTGTATAGATTCATTAGTATTATTTTTTAGATTCCACATATGAGTTATGTCATATAGCATTTGTCTTTCTCTGATTTATTTCACTAAGAATAATATTCTCTAGGTCCATTCACATTGCTGCAAATGGCACTTTTTCATTCTTTTTCATGGCTGAGCAGTATTCCATTGTATATATATACCACTTCTTCTTAAGCCAATTGTCTATTGTGGACACTTAGGTTGCTTCTATGTCTTAGCTATTGAAATGGTGTTGCTATGAACATTAGGGTGCATGTATATTTTCAAATTAGAGTTTTCATGTTTTCCAGATATATACCCAGGAGCAGGATTTACTGGATCATATGGTAATTATATTTTTAGTTTTTAAAGGAACCTCCATATAGTTTTCCATAGTGGCTGCACCAATTTACATTCCCACCAACAGTGTAAGAGGGTTCCCTTTTCTCCATACCCTCTCCAGCATTTATTTGTAGACTTTTTGATGGTAGCCTTCTGACTGGTGTGAAGTGATATCTCATTGTGGTTTTGATTTGTATTTCTCCAGTAATTAGTGATGTTGAGCATCCTTTCATGTGCCTGTTGGCCATCTGTATGGTCTTCTTTGGAGAAATGTCTATTTAGGTCTTCTGCACATTTTTTGATTTAGTTGTTTTTTCAATATTGAGTTGTATGAGCTGTTTGTATATTTTGGATTTTAACCCCTTATTGGTAGCATTGTTTGCAAATATTTTCACCCATTCATAGGTTGCCTTTTCATTTTGTTGGTTTTCTTTGCTGTGCAAAAGCTCTTAAATTGGATTAGGTCCCAGATGTTTATTTTGCTTTTATTTCTTTAGCCTTGAGAGACTAACCTAAGAAAATATTGCTATGATTTATGTCAGAATGTTTTGCCTGTGTTC
This sequence comes from Monodon monoceros, assembly GCF_005190385.1. NCBI lineage: Eukaryota > Metazoa > Chordata > Mammalia > Artiodactyla > Monodontidae > Monodon > Monodon monoceros. The sequence continues at coordinate 40,580,197 of NW_021703767.1, read as the reverse complement.
TATTCTATGAGTCTTACAGTGTCATGTCTTAGAAAGGTCTTTATACCATTTCTAGTTTATTTTTGCACGTGGTATGAGGGAGTGTTCTAATTTCATTGATTTACATGTAGCTTTCCCAGCACTAATTACTAAAGAGGCTGTCTTTCCTCCATTGTCTATTCTTGCCTCCTCTGCTGTAGATTAACTGACCATAGGTGTGTGGGTTTATTTCTCAGCTCTCTTTCTGTTCCGTTGATCTATGTGTCTGTTTTGTTGCCAGAACCATACAACTGTAGTTCTTTAGTCTGAAATCTAGAAGGGTTATGCCTCCAGCTTTGTTTTTCCCTCGGGACTGCTTTGGCAATTCTGGGTCCTTTGTGCTTCCATAAAAAATTTAGGATTACTTGTTACAGTAGTGTGAAAAATATCATGCGTGTTTTGATGGGGATTGCATTAAATGTGTAGATTGCTTTGGGTAGTAGGACCATTATAACAATATTAATTCTTCCAATCCAAAAGCATGAGATATTTTTCCATTTCTTTGAATCATCTTCAATTTTCTTTATCAGTCAGTGTTTTATAATTTTCAGCATGTAGCTCTTTCACATCCTTGTTTAAGTTCATTCCTAGGTTTACTTACTTATTTTTTGATGCAATTTTAAGCAGGATTGTCTTTCTACTTTCTCTTTCTAAAACTTCATTGCTAGTGTAAAGAAATGCAACAGACTTTTGTATATTAACCTTGTATCCTTCAACCTTGCTGAATTCATTTGTTAGTTCTAATAGCTTTTGTGTGGAGACTTTAGAGTTCTCAATATAGAGTATCATGTTGTCTGCAAATAGTGGCAGTTTTACCTCTTTTGTTCCAATTTGGATACCTTTTATTTCTTTTTCTTTTTGGATTGCTGTCACTAGGACTTACAATACTGTTTTTTTTTTTTAAATATATTTATTTTATTATTTTGGCTGCAGCGGGTCTTAGTTTCAGCACATGGATCTTCACTGAGGCATGTGGGATCTTTAGTTGCAGCGTGTGGACTTCTTAGTTGTGGCATGCATGCAGGATCTAGTTCCCTGACCAGAGATTGAACCCAGGGACCCCACATTGGAAGCGCAGAGTCTTACCCACTGGACCACCGGGGAAGTCCCTCAGTACTATGTTTAATAGAAGCTATGAGAGTAGGCATCCTTGTCATGTTCCTGAATTTAGTGGGAAGGCTTTAAATTTTTCACCATTGAGTATTATGTTGGCTGTGGGTTTGTCATAAATGGCTTTTATTATGTTGAGATATATTCCCTCTATATCCACTTGCGTAAGAGTTTTTATCAGGAATGGATGTTGAATTTTGTCAGATGCTTTTTCTGCATCTTACTGAGATCATGTGTTTTTTGTCTTTCCTTTTGTTTGTGGTGTATCATGTTGATTGATTTGTGTATGTTAAACCATCCTTATGATACTGGAATGAATCCAACTTGATCATGGTGTATGATATTTTTTATGTATTGTTGGATTCAGTTTGCTAATGTTTTGTTGAGGATTTTTGCATCTACATTCATCAAAGAATTTGGCCTGTAATTTTCTTTTTTTGTAGTGTTTGGTTTGGGTATCAGAGTAATGGTGGCCTCAGAATGAATTTGGGAGTGTTCCCACCTCTTCAATTTTTTGGAATATTCTGAGCAGGATAGGTATAACTTCTTCTTTGTATGTTTGGTAGAATTCCCTAGTGAAGCCACCTGGTCTTGGACGTTTGTTTGGAGGGAATATTTTTATTACAGATTCCACTTCACTTTTAGTGATCTGTCTGTTCAAATTATCTGTTTTTTCTTGACTCAGTCTTGGCAGGCTGTATTTTTCTAGAAACTTGTCCACTTCCTATAGGTTGTCCATTTTGTTGGCATATAACTGTTCATAGTATTCTCTTATGATTTTTTTTTTTTTACCTCTGTGATATTGGTTGTTATTTCTCCTCTTTATTTCCTATTTTGTTTATTTGGGTTTTCTCTTTTCTTCTAGTGAGCATGGCTAAAATTTTGTCAATTTTATCTTTTCAAAAAAAATAGCTCTTGGTTTCATTGATCTTTCTATTTTTTTTGATCTCAGTTTTATTTATTTCCTCTCTGATCTTTATTCTTTCTTTCCTTCTGCTGACTTTGTGCTACATTTGTTCTTTTTCTAGCTTTTTTAGGTGGTAGGTTAGGTTGCTTATTTAAGGTTTTACTTGTTTCTTGAGGGCAGCCTGTATCACTATGAACTTACCTCTTAGAACTACTTTTGCTGCAACCCATACATTTTGTAAGGTTATCTTTTCATTTGTCTCAAGGTATTTTCTGATTTCTTCTTTGATTTCATTATTAGTCATGTTGTTTAGTATCCACATGTTTGTTCTTTTCCCATTTTTCTTTTTGTAGTTGATTTCTAGTTTCATACACTCATGGTCAGAAAAGATTCTTGAGATTATTTCTCTCCACTTAAGTGTGTTGAGGTTTGTTTTGTGAACTAGTATGTGTTCTGTCCTGGAGAACTTTTCATGTACTCTTGAAAAGAATGCATATTATGCTTCTTTTGGATGTAGTGTCCTGTGGATATCAATTAAGTCTAAATGGTCTACTGTGTCATTTAGAACCTCTGTTGCCTTAATGATTTTCTGACTGGATGGTCTATCCCCAAATACAAGTGGGGGTGTTGAAGTCTCCTTTTATTATTGTGTTATTGTCTGTTTCTCCCTTTATGTCTGTTAATATTTGCTATTTATATTTAGGTGCACCTGTATTGGATGCATATATGGTAATGAGTGTAATATCTTCTTGTATTGATCCCTTTATCATTATATAATGCCCTTCTTTGTTGTTCTTTATGGCCTTTGTTTTAAGGTCTATTTTGCCTGATATGAGTATTGCTACCCCTGATTTTTTGTCATTTCAATTTGCATGAAATATCTTTTTCTATCCCCTTACTTTCAGTCTGCCAATGCAGGAGGTTTCATCAATATATAATGCAGATACACAGTGCACAGTAGCGGGGGGAGAGGAGGCCAAAGGGCAGAGAAAAATATTTGTTTAAACTTTTCTTGTCTTGCCACAAAATATGAATTTTATTTCACAGTTTTCCCCTTTTGATCATTAATTGTTCGATAGAAAGCAGTAGGTGATCAAATATCTTGTCCCTCAATGCCATGGCCTGCCCTGGGATCCATCATGTCCCTCCATGCTGGTCCTAATAACCCAGTTCTCTCCTTTTGGGGGAGTTATACTAGCAGAATGTTGAGCAAGGAGTGACATGCAACTCTAGGTTGTCCAATAAGACTTAAGCCAATTTCCCTTGTATGTGCATTGTACATGTCCATTATTTTATAGAGAACTATAGATATGATCTAGTTTCAAGTTGTTTAGACATCATTATCTTAGTACGAATAGAGATACACAGTGTAAAAGGGAAGAAATTATCACCTTATAAGTTCCACAAACTGTAATTTAAATTGGTAGTAGGAGCAACTATATCATTAGCAAAGATTTAAGCCATATTCCTCCTGAACCAAACCATTTTCCTAGTATTTCCCCTATCTGGGAAGAGGGTTATTTGAAGCAGAAATTTGACACTTCTTGTGTCATAAGATGAATTAACAAATATTGTGGCCAAATGGTCATACCATTGGAAAACTGATAGAAACCAATTACCAATTGTGCTCAAAAACCAATTGTCCTCAATTACAGATTGACATCACAGATTGACAGGGGCTCTTTCCAAGGCTACCCATAGATAACTGTGAGCCCAACAGAAACTAACTATGTAGCTTCCTAACCAACCTGGAGAGAACCAAGGTTACAAACTTGTTACAAACATAAATCCATTGGGATTTTTATTAGGAGCTACCCAATATTCAACATGTAATGAAAAGGAGTATTTATGGCCAGACTCAGAATAGGCATCATTCATTAATTGGCCTGGTAAGAGAGTCTCACTTAGTGATATTGGTGGTAACATTAGCTTGCACAATGCTAGAGTTTCTTTCTTTTAAAATAAAATTTCCAAGGACCATCCAATCAGAGTTTTGGGAAGGAGAACTCCACCAAAGCAACCAGGGAGTACTGGACGTTGGTAATTGGCCACAAACCCAACAATTGGATTAATTTTTAAAACTTGCATATGACTGAGCCAAAGAAATACACCTGATTCACAAGCAAAAGTGTGAGCAGTTGTCAAAGAAATCAGTATACAGGCCTGGTTCAGCATCTTTGGTTAGCTCTCTACTTCAGATGTCATTGTCTTCTTGTCCTCGTTGGGTAGTGCTGTTCTTAGTCAAAGTCAGAAACAGGAATTGCAGTTCATTCAGGAGAGGCCTGATATGGTCCCTTCTGACATGGCTGTAAAGAGTCCTTTATATGACGTCTTTTCTGATATGCATAATCTCCTTGTTTCAGGTCATAGCACATCTGATCTTCATCCAAAATTAGATTACTGTGATAAATTTTGGAAATAAACTTAGAGTGTCCTTCTAATAACTGAAGTTTACAAGGAGCTCTCTGGGAAGTGAGTGTTAGCTAGTAAATACAGACCTCAATTAAGAAAATTAGAATATAATTGTCACTGAAACATAATCTTTTTATCTCTGAAATTACCCTCATACTACCAAATATCATTAATTGACCACATAGGCTCTTTTAAATTAGCTGTGTTGGAACTTTTCGTAAAGAATCTCAGATTGAGCTTTTAAAAAACCCTCAAGGCCAAGAAAGCCATGCAAAGGCTGTGTCAACGATTCTGCATGTGATATCCTATAAGTTTCGGTGATAGATTTGGACAAATTCTTCTCCTCTTGAGGTCCCCAAAATATCTTGAGATTCCTGCACCAGTTTGGAGGTGGCCTTCTTTATATACCTGAGAAAGCTGCTGGGAACCTAAAGTTTACAAACTCTGGAGAGATCAGGTAGAGAGAAAAGAAAAATGTTTCATTTCTACTTACAGAGGTGTAATTTAAAGGTTTTCTTATATCTAGAAAATACAGATTAAAATCAGTAATATTTCAGACAAAAACCAAAAATTATAACCATACTCATAAGTTTGCTCAGTCTTATGTAAATAACCATTAATCTTAATCTTATGTTAACAGTTTTATGAAGCCATCAAGTTTTCCACTAGAGTTCTTTTATTTCTTACCCAGTTCACTGGTATAATATGAAAGTTATCAGAAATCTGTACTTGTCAAAAATTCTTTTCTATGAATCTTCTTGAAGATGAAGCATTTTGCAAAAGTGTTGGAGTAGAATAATAGCTGTCTTTGAATGACAAAAGACTTTAAAATACAAGGTTAAAGATCTGATTACAATGCAACTGACAAAGAAACTTGGTTACTGCTGTGACATGAAACAGTTTTTAAGATAATTACTAAAATTATGACTGATATCATTTACCAGGACATACCAGAATTTTAGGAGCTCCATGTAATTTCTAGAATATCTATATTAATAATAATGTTTACCCATACAGTACAACTTAAGAAGTTTCATCACCAGTTATTTGACAATGCTTCCCATGTAATTTAACATACCAAATAAGTATAATTAGTTTAATATTCCTCTGTCTTAGATGGCAAGAAAACAAATATTTTGAGGTGTTCCAGGGACCCTTTGGAAAACCTCAGAATTAGCCATGGGTCAGACAAACTTCATTTAGAATTTAATCTTTGGGAAGTCTGCCAAAAATATCAAAAGTTTTAAATCTCTTTGTTAAATAGAATCAAAGGTCACTGTGAAACAACACCCATTCATTTAACCAAAGTGACAAAGATTTCAGTGGCAAATACCAATCACTTAAAGGCAAAGAACCTCACACAAAAGAAGAATTCCAAGAAAACTTTGCTCTCTTAACAGACAGAGAACCAAACTCCAGTCTTGCACCAGCCTACTCTTAATAACAATATCTGTTTACATAATTAAGTTTAATGCAATCTTAACCTATCCTGACCATGTACAAAACTGTTTTCTCAGTGTTCCTTTTCCACAAACCTTCTACAACTTCCTTTATCCATATTATTTTGTCCCTTATTTTCTTTTCCATTCAGAAACAACTAGCTCTAGGACAAAACCACCTTTCTTTCCTTTAACAAAATGCATTTCCATTCCTCATACCTTCTTTGCTGAAAACACACATCCCACTTTCCTTGCATACTGAGATGTTTCCCATAAGGAAAATTCTTAACCTTAAAACCTTAATCTCTAGTGAAAACCCAAAAGCAAGTAACTATAAACTGTTTGTCATACTAGCAATTCCTGATTGGCACTTATGTGAATGTATTTTATAACCTCTAGAAACATACACCTTCTCAGAATTTCTTTCCTCAATGTGGTACAAGACATGTATGTAATATACTCAAACATCTTTAATTTCTCATAAGAAGATGAAAGTAGGTAAACTTAGACCTGGCCAGCAATTAATGTTCCAGTATTTTATCCAAGTTGAAATGACCCAGATAGTGAATGAATTCTCATAATTTAACTTAGTTTCAAGTTACCAAAATCTGGAGATACTGTCCTTAAAGCAAACATTCACAAAACACAATTATTCCTAAAGAGTTTACTTAAAAGCCCTTATCTCATTTACCTATATTTTATTAAAAGTTTCATCATATTATTATTTTTCTTGACAAATTTTGATGACATATTTTGTAACAAGAATAATATTTGATTTCTAGTAAACCTAGATACAATAAAAGCATTATACTTAATGTTGATGACTCTAAAGATGTCTGTATTAATTAAATCAACAAGCTTAAGCTACCATTAATGCCAGACATTAATTCAGTACTGAATATTTTTCAGATTATGTGAACCTGAAATTCATTCTGGACAGTTTCTTTTATATTTCTGAGTATTTGAACCCTTATTTCCCTTTAAGCCAATTAAATACAGCTCTTTTACAAATTAATTTTGGCAGTACCATGCATCTACAACACACATATATAAACACATACAAACACACAAACAGACACGGACCTCATAGTTCACACTCCAAAAGTTCAGCCATGAATCACGTACAACAACATAAAACCCATCAGTTATGAAAGAGATTGGATTCAAGTTGTGTTTCTGGTAGATGAAACAAATCAACATCACCTGTCTAGATGGCTAAACCCTTTTAAACTAATATTTATGGAAAAGACACTTAAGATTTCTATTTGTCCTTGACCAGTCAAGATCCAAAGATTTCTATTTGTCCTTGACCAGTCAAGATCCAAATTACCTATGCCCTTTCCCAAAATTTGCATTTTAAAAAGATGGTTGAGATAAGCGTTCCTGTTGAAGACCAGGTAGAAATTTTGCATCTGAAATGCATAGGAGGAGAAAGGCAAGTTCCTTCTAGGAAGACTTTGTTCCCTTAAGGTCAGAAAAAAAATTTTTTTTTCTCAATACTTACAAGCCTCTTAAGATAGATAGGGGAGTTTTGGGGAGTGGTAAAAGGATTGGTGAGCTTTAGGATTATTCCTGGAGTTACAACTCCAGTCCTGTAAAGACTAGATTTGGGGGTATTTTTGTTTGTTTGTTTTAATTTTATTGAAGTATAATTGATTTACAATGTTGTGTTAATTTCTGCTGTTATAGCAAAGTGACTCAGTTATACATACATGTGTACATATTTATGTATGTATATGTATATATATGTATTCTTTTTCATATTCTTTTCCATTATAGCTTACCACAGGATACTGAATATAGTTCCCTGTGCTATACAGTTAGACCTTGTTTTTACCCATCCTATAAATACTAGTTTGCCTCTGCTGATCCCAAGTTTCCAGTCCTTCCCTCCCCCACCCCCCTCCCCCTTGGAAACCACAAGTCTGTTCTATATGTCTGTGAGTTTGTTTCTGTTTCATAGATATGTTCATTCGTGTCATATTTTAGATTCCACATATCAGTGATATCATATGGTATTTGTATTTCTCTAATGACTTACTTCGCTTACTATGATAACCTCTATGTCCATCCGTATTACTGCAAATGGCATTATTTCATTCTTTTTTATGGGTCAGTAATATTCTATTGTATATATATACCACATCTTCTTTATCCAGTCATCTATTGATGGACATTTAGGTTGTTTCCATGTCTTGGCTATTGTAAATAGTGCTGCTATGAACATAAGGGTGAATGTATCTTTTCGAATTATAGTTTTGTCTGGGTATATGCCCAGGAGTTGGATTGCTGGATCATATGGCAACTCTATTTTTAGTTTTTTTAAGGAACCTCTATACTGTTTTCCACAGTGGCTGCCCCAATTTACATTCCCACCAACAGTGTAGAAGGGTTCCCTTTTCTCCACACCTTCTCCAGCATTTATTGTTTGTAGAGTTTTTGATGATGGCCATCTGAGTGGTGTGAGGTGGTACCTCGTTGTAGAAATGTCTATTTAGGTCTTCTGCCCATTTTTCAAGTGGGTTTTTTGGTTTTTAGTTATTGAGTTGTATGAGCTGTTTGTAATATTTTGGAAATTAAGCCCTTGTCGGTCACATCATTTGCAAATATCTTCTCCCAGTCCATAGGTTGTCTTCTCATTTTGCTTAAGGTTTCCTTTGCTGTACAGAAGCTTGTAAGTTTGATTAGGTGCCATTTGTTTATTTTTGCTTTTATTTCTATTGCTTTGGGAGATTGACCTAACAAAACATTGGTACTATTTATATCAGAGAATATTTGCCTATGTTCTCTTCTAGGAGTTTTATGGTGTCATGTCTTATATTTAAGTCATTGAGCCATTTTGAGTTTATTTCTGTGTATGGTGTGAGTATGTGGTCTAATTTCATTGACTTATATGCGGCTGTCCAACTTTTCCAATACCACTTGCTGAAGAGACTGTCTTTTCCGCATTGTATATTCTTGCCTCCTTCGTTGAAGATTAATTGTCCATAAGTGTGTGGGCTTATTTGGGGGCTCTCTCTTCTGTTCCATTGATCCATATGTCTGTTTTTGTGCAATACCATGTTGTTTTTATTATTGTAGCTTTGTAGTATTGTCTGAAGTCTGGGAGGGTTATGCCTCTTGTTTTGTTCTTTTTCCTCAGGATTGCTTTGGCAGTTCTGGGTCTTTTATAGTTCATATAAATTTTAGGATTATTTGTTCTAGTTCTGTGAAAAATGTCATGGGTAATTTGATAGGGGTTACATAAAACCTGCAGATTGCTTTGAGTAGTATGGCCATTTTAACAATATTAATTCTTCCAATCCAAGAATATGAGATATCTTTCCATTTCTTAGAATCACCTTCATCTTCCTTTATTAATCTCAGCATATAAGTCTTTCACCTTCTTTGTGAGGTTTTTTTCTAAGTATTATTTATTTATTTATTTTTTTGCTGTGATTTTAAAAGGGATTGTTTGTTTACATTCCCTGATATTTCATTGTTAGTGTAAAGAAATGCAACCAATTTCTGTGTGTTAATCTTGTAGCCTGATACCTTGCTGAATTCGTTTATCAGTTTTAGTAGTTTTTGTGTGAAATCTTTAGAGTTTTCTCTATATTGTATCATGTCATCTGCCTATAATGACAGTTTTACCTCTTCCCTGACCAATTTGAACGTCTTTTATTTCTTTTTCTTGTCTGATTGCTGTGCATGGGACTTCCAATACTATGTTGAAGAGAAATGGTGAGAGTGGACATCCTTGTCTTGTTCCAGATTTTAGTGGGAAGGCTTTCAGTTTTTCCCCATTGAGTATTATACTGGCTGTGGGTTTGTCATAAATAGTTTTTATTATTTTGACATATGTTCCCTCTATACCCAATTTTGTAAGAGTTTTTATCATGATTGGATGTTGAATTTTTTTTTAAGGCATGTTTGAATATTTATTTGGTTGCACTGGGTCTTAGTTGTGGCAGGAGGGCTCCTTAGTTGTGGCATGTGAACTCTTAGTTGTGGCATGCATGTGGAATCTAGTTCCCTGGCTAGGGCTCGAACCCAGGCCTCCTGCATTGGGAGCTTGGAGTCTTATCCACTGCACCACCAGGGAAGTCCCTGGATGTTGAATTTTATCGAATGCTTTTCCTGCATCTGATTGAGATAATCATGTGTTTTTTTTCTTTTGTTGATGTGGTGCATCACATTGATTGATTTATAAAACAAGAAGAGTTGTTTTTTTCCTCGAAGAATCAGGTGGCCATCTCAGTGATATCAAAGGACTGACATATCCATTCACCTGTGTTGGAATGTTTTATTTTTCCTCATTTAGCTTAGGGGAGAGCCCCCACCCCCACCCACGCCACAAAAGAAAAAAAATTCTTATCAGGCTGAATATCAGCTATGGTCAGTTTAGTCAGATCTGTGACCACCCATTTTGGTAATTCATTTTCAAACACTTTTGAAGATTCTCCCTGGGTTTAAGACATTCTTTAACTGTGGCCCTCAGATCAGCCTTTGATCTGAAGGGGCTTCCCTTACAGCCTCACGTGGTCCCATTTCTAAAGGTAACCATTTAATAATGTCTTCAGAGTGGAAAGGCAATTGGACAGAATATTACTAGAATGAGTACTCAAATAAAGAAGGATAGAGGGGAGCAGCAGTTAAAGCTTTAAGTACCTTTTATACCATTAATCGTTCATTATAGACTTCTACAACAAATCTTTCAATGAGGCTATTTTGGAATTTTGAAGCCTTTGGGGGCTTTCACATACCTGTTAGGATAGGTACCATAGTTTAAGATGAGAGTGTTATTGAACTCAGGTCGGGCTGCTCACCACTGAAAAGCCTGTACTCCAGAGAAGTGTTGGTTGGAAAGGAAAGGTTGTTTTATTCAGAAGCCAGCAACCTGGGGAGAAGGCGAACCCACGTCCAAAAACAAACTCTGAAGATTAGGCTTGACCATGAAAGTTTTTAAAGGGAGAAAGGGAAGTTAATCATTTGGGGAAGGAGTCAGAATCTTTGTTATGTTCCACTCTGTGCAGACTTTCTTCTGATTGGTTGGTGATGGGATAACAGGGTGGTGTTCCAGGAATCCTGTGTTCAGCTTGAAGTTACCATCCTCCATCTGGGTGGGAGCCTTAGTTCCTGCAGAAGAACTCAAAGATATTGTTATGTATATCTCTTGAGGAGGAACCGGAATGTTGCTTTATGGCTGCAGTATTGTTTCTTGACTGTTCTTCCTTTGTTTCTGCATTCCCTCCCTTCCCTGATAAGCAACTTATTGAATCTGCTCTTTGGAACTCAGGGAAAGTCAGTGAGGCTGAGTGAAGCCTATTTCCTACAAACAAGAAACAGGGGATATGGAAAGGATTTGTACCTGGGAGGGCTCCACAGGGTCCTGCTCAGTTTCAAAAGCTCTCTAGAATTTTAACAATTTAGATGTTGCACCAATGCAAAGGATCCATGGAGCTAGCCATACAAATATTTCTCCCTGCTAATCTAATTTTAGAAAAAAGAAAGACATTTACCACTGTTGTTTCCAGTAGACCCTAAAGGCACAGATCCAGAAAACTGCTGGTTTTAACTGCACTCTCAAAAACTTTTTAGAGTGTCAAAAGAACCCCAAGTTGACCATTTCAGGGCCCCATTTCCTTTAGTTTCCAATTAAGTACTTGCAAACATACAGAAACCCAGCCGATATTACCATAGGTGACTGTTTGCATGGGAGCTGTTTGGACTTTGAGGCAAAGTTTCCCAGTATTAATTTCATAGTCTAATTCAGATATGAGATATGATCTGAACAACTTTCTGAGGACAGTGTGATCAAGAGATCAAGAAGGAATGCTGTCTTGCTGATGCTAGGAGAATGTTGCTCTTTGTGGTTGAGCAGGTATTTCTCCCGATGGGGGAGGTTTGGTTGATGCATAATGCAGATGCACAATGCACAGTAGAGGGGAGGGAGGAGGCCAAAGGGCAGAGAAAAATTTTTACGTTTAAATTCTTCTTGTCTTGCCATAAAATATGAATTTTATTTCACAGCCAGCACCTGCACACTTTTCACGAGTGGAGTCTAGGGTTCTCCAGCCTTTCTATCTGTCCCAGTGGTTGTCCCAGCAGCCAAGGGCAATTGTCTCCTTTGTGTAGAGCCCCACGACTGGGATGCCCAGTCTGTGGCTCAACCTGTTTGCTCCCCGGGATAAGGGTCTGACCATGAAGACCTTTTCTTCCTTTCAGATTCCTTTCAGGGGCAGAGGTCCTCCAACCCTATGCCTCTTTTCTGTCCTACCCAGTATGTGGAGATCTTTCTTACAGCTTCGGTTGTATAGGAGTTCTGCCAGTTTCCAGTTAGTTTTCCATGAGAATTGTTCTGCATGTGGATGTATTTTTGATCTGTTTGTTGGGGAATGTAAGCTGCACATTCTCCTACTCCGCCATCTTGATCTGAGCCCCCAAAATAGGTTCTTTTTAAAGTTTTTTCACTCCAGTACTGAAAATATTTCCAAGTAGCCTTATTTGAGTAGAAAGTAAAAGGAGACAGTGAAATGATCTCTGACAAATTGCCAGAATATGGGGGTTATGAAAGGACAGAAAATAAGAGCATTGAATCATTGCTAAAAAAAAAAAAAATGCAGGTAATGATTTCAGTTAAATTGTTGGTGAGAAAAGGTGATTACTGCTTTTTTTTTTTTAAAGAATATAAAGTCAGGTCAGTATAAGCTTTTAGTGTACAACTAGTTGAACCTCTGTTAAGAATGATGTATAAGGGACTTCCCTTGCAGCCCAGTGGTTAAGACTCTGCACTTCCAATGCCAGGGGCGCGGGTTCGATACCTGGTTGGGGAACTAAGATCCCACATGCCACACAGTGCAGCCAAAAAAAAAAAAAAAGAATGATATATAAGCAATCTTATCTTTTCCCACAATTCTATTCTATATTACCATGTTCATATGAAAGAGGAAGCTTGTCACTGCTGAGGTATTCTAAGAATAGGCATGTGATGCACAAAACCTCTTGTTTTTATGATCCACATATAAAATTATTTTTTAGTCATATACTTTCTCTCACAATAATCTTACCTTGAATCGCCAAAAGAAAAATCTACCTGCAGATGACGTTAAATGGGTTCCCAATCTGTCTTTTGCATTCAGCTCAGGAAAGAATTCTTTCATGTTATATTGCAGTATTTGGATGTGGTTTTAAAGAAGTACTCTAATATACTATGGAATATTTCTACATTAAGCCAAGAAAATGAGATGGGGGTTAGGTGGGGATAAAGCTCTGTACAACTAAGCCATTTGCACAAGAGTTGTGTAATCTTAAAATAATCTGATCTCTTTGCCATTACAATTCACATTATGAACCTGAGGGATGTCTCTTCAAGACAGTAGGTCGACTGATTGATATGCCACATGAGCAAGGCACCTAAAATCAATGAAAAGCCCTTTACTGACATTAACAGTGTTTCAAAGAAATACTTTTAATCTCTGTTCTGATCTCAAACCTCATGTAAACACCTTTCCTCTAAAAAGGCAGTATCGAGGAAAAAGTTCTGTTTCACCTCTTGCCCAGTTTTTCATGCAGTGTTATAAAAGTAAATGGTGTAGACTTAAGAGATAAAATTTAGTATTTTCTTTCCCCTTCAGCACTGGATCAACATCTTGACAGTTTACTGTTGATAATTAACTGTTCTTTTAAGAAGGGGATGAGTTGTTTGGCTTTTTTGCATAACACTTTCATTTACCTAACCTCCACCTTCATTGCTACCCAAATAGCTGGTGTTCTGTCATTAAAGATCATGATACATCCTTTCTAGTCTTCACCAAAATTTATTTTCCAGTGTAATCTTGTTTTCTATATTCACAAGTTTTCAGGGGTGAATAGGACAAGTTGTTAAGGACTTCTCCCTTAATATATGTTAATACAAACACCAAATAATGATCCAGACACTGCACATCAGTGGTTCTGTCTGCAAAATAAAACATCCTCTAGAACACATATGAAAAGAATTACTCTTCCATGTCACTGAATTATGATATTTTCTGATAGGATTTTTCCAGTAGCTTTTTTGTTCTCTGATAATATTTGTTATTAATGGTGAGACTTTTTTATAACCTCTCAGTTTTTTATCTTTATTATTATTACCTTCTGTTATAGATTTGATATTTGAATTGAGTCTACAAGTTCAGACCCACATGTAATGGAATGCTTCATGGTTGTTAGAGGTTAGTGTTATTATTATATTATTATACATATAAAAATCTATGTAATTTCTGAGGATTACATCTGATGGCAGGAAACAAAGGACAGAGGGACATAATCATTAAGGGGTGCTAAAATGTGCCTTACTGTCCAAGTGATTGAGCTAAGATGGGAGACAGGCAGGGACTCCAGTCATTAAAGTGAGGTGGCTTCACACCACCGGGTGCTGAGTGAGCCCTGTGAGCCAGGTGCCTGGGACAGAAACTGGCAACAGTATCTTACACTTGGCTTTAAGGAATGCAACTCAGGATGATGCCTCGATAATTTTGGACTCTTCTCCCATCTTGCATAAAAAATTTTAAACTGAGATGTATTATTTTATAATTATCCAGAAAATATAAAATTACCTAAGTTCATTTATGAGAGAAATCAATGTGCTTTAAAAAGGATGTGAAAACTTTGGCGACATGCAAATTATTTGATAGGCTGTGTGCTACTGACCACAAATATTTGATAGGCTGTGTGCTATTGACCAGTGGTAAATGGATTGCAGTCCAAAAAAAATTTTGGATGTTTATCATTGTCCTTCCTTATATGGTTCAGTTGATGTTTTGAAGACATCACACTCACAGAATCTCCTGCACAGAATATACAATTTTTAACTCTGCATTCACACTGAAGTTCCTTCCACTATTTACATTATGGAATTTTTATGAATGGTGGTATTTGTACTATTTTATCATTTTTCAGTAAGTCGTTTATGTGAATTGGGAATAAAGGAGTATCAACTGTAAAATTCAAGTTTAATAAACATGAAAATTAATAGGAAAGTACATTAGTGAAGATGAACACCTTGTTGACTTCATGTTGGCTAGAGTAAATTGACCAACACAGTCCTTGTTGTATACATATGTACCTAATGAATGTACATTAAGAACAGAACACCGTTTTAAAAAATGAGACTTTATGAAAATCATCTTACATTTAAAATTTGCAAAATATGTGAATTATGTGCAAAAAATACATGTAAAAAAATGTTTCAGTACATTTTTTTCCTTCTGAACTGTGAAACTGTTTACTAGGGTCTCCATTCTTTCAGCAGCATTGCTCTGATCTGAAGGTTAGGATTTTACCTACAATTTAGATTAAGCACCAAAAGATGACAACAGTTAAAGTAGTAAGAGAGAGATCTCAATGAGAGATCACAGAGAAGCACTTTCTAATAAAATAAATTCTTTATTAAACAGTAAAATCACTTTATACAAGTTAAAGTGAGGAAAAACATAAACTAGAAGAAACAATAAGCTACTTTATGTACCGACTGTCTTCTGTTAAAATACCTGGTACATAGTAAGTGCTCAATAAATGTTTGCCAAATTCAAAGAACATTTAAGAGAAAACACTGATATGTTATTTAAAATCAACTTGTTTCCTCAGTCTAAAATTCTTGCTCTAGTATAAGGCTGCTCTTAGAATTAAAATAATGGCTTATTCTACATTTCTCTTAACTTCTAGGAGTCTACTGTTCAATGATTTTGATTGTTCTATTACTAGTTCCAGCATTAAAGGACCTGACATGCTAAAATTTTCTATCGTTATCTAGTTTCTGCATTCTAAACTCATTTTATCATAAAGCTGTACTTCTCTAATCAATGCAGTCAGTACAGCAAAACCTCCTATCTGCTCAACAAATGTTTTTCCATTACACTTCCTAGAATAACTTTCAGTGATTTTTTTTTTTTTTTTTTGCGGTACGTGGGCCTCTCCCGTTGTGGAGCACAGGCTCCGGACGCGCAGGCTCAGCGGCCATGGCTCACGGGCCTAGCCGCTCCGCGGCATGTGGGATCTTCCCGGACCGGGGCGCGAACCCGTGTCCCCTGTATCGCCAGGCGGACTCTCAACCACTGCGCCACCAGGGAAGCCCCACTTTCAGTGATCTTAAGAGCAGTATCCATCCAGGGCCATGATTCCTACAGAAAAATCCTACCCCAAATCTGCCACTTGTCTCCAATGTCACTCTTAAATATTTGCCAACTCCTACTACTCAATCTCTTGGAGTCATCTATATTTGATTATTTTATTAACATCTTTATTTTTACTAGGGATTGCTGACAGTCTATAATTTGGCCTTCTGTCAACCACTTTACACTCTTCTTGACTAAAACATGGACATATATTTTAACCATGTGCAACAAAGCAAAAAAGTTGTACAGAACATCAATTTTTCAAACAACTTAAGCATGTCTAGTGATTAGAAAGTAGGACAGTATTTTAAAGGCTTCATACTTTTCCCTTTTCTATTCTAGATATGATCTGTAATTTTTTAATCTTTTTATTTCCTCTGTAAATAGAAACATACTATACACATATCCTTAAAAATGATTGAAAAAACACATTTTTCATTCTTTGTTTTTTCAATGAGCATGATTTATGAGGAAGCAAAATAATAAAAGAATTTCCTTAATAATGAACTACAAATTCATTTAAAAGTAATATTCTTAAGTTGCTGAGAAGGCATACAATCACAAAATCGTGTAACCTGTAACAAAATTGTTCCAGACCTTAGAAATCATCTAACTGGTTCATTTTTACATGTGAGGAAATGAGGAATCGAGTTTAAATTCTTTCAAAATAAGGGAGTAGCAAGTCAGACTGAAAATAAAGTGCAAGAAAAAATAGGCTTTTATAACTCACAGTAAACATCATACTCAATTTTAATATTACTTTACTGAAAGACTACAGGAAAGGTTCAAACTAGAAAAAGTAAAGCTGAAAGGATTTAGTGCACTCTGACACAGTTCTGAAATTATTTTCCTTCCAACTCTAGCAAAGGGCCTAATGTAGCTCTCACTTTAAGATATCTAAACCCAGAGACTGAGATTTTAATTCAACATGAGAAGTTGAGGTAAATCAACTTACTGATGTATTATTTTATCTTATGCTTGATTCAGTGACTTACAGATTGTAGATGCTCAATAAATATATGCATATAAACTTGAAGAGAACCCAGATCCATAAGTCTTATTTCCCAGCATTACAGCTGGGCTGTGTACCTTCAAACTGGCTATATACAAAGGTTATAAATAGGGTTGGGGAGGAGAGGGGGAGGGAGCTGATCATAAATATAGACACTTCAGAAGAAATGTTCATATTTTTAAAATCTTTCATTAGAATTAGCAATATGCAAACATTACCAAATAAACATCTCCTTAGGATAAAGTTTTGTAAAGATTTTAAGAACATTAATGTTTTTATCACATTTTTATCACTTTCTCCAAAGCATGTTCATTGAACTTGTCCAAATAAAATGAATTCTGCATTAATGTTTCACTTGACAGTACTGCAGTAGGTTTTGCCTTAATATCTAACATCTATTGAAAAACAAAATACAAACAACTATCATAAACTGACAGACTTTCTAGAGATTATTCTTTCATTCGTAAGATTTAGTCCTCTAGCTTAAGGACTCTGGCAAGGGCACAAAAGTTTCTAAAAATAATTTTAATTTTTAACACAGTAGAGTAGTAGTCTGGGGGAAATAAAATTATTACGGCAGGATTTGAATATGAAGCAGAAGGATCCCTGTTAGGACTCACAGATGTGCTTCAGGGAAGTCCAAGAACTCAATGAAATATGCAAAAATTGTAATACTATATGCAAACATATTTTTTCTAGAAAGAATATAGCTCTCTTTTTCAAAAGGTCAATGACCATCCCCTGCAACCCAAAAAAACAGTGAAAAGGGCATCTAAATTTGTGAAAATAGATGCTGAGAAAAACATCAAGGTATGGTTCACTCATTTTTATGACCTTTTAAGCCACAAGAGCCATTTTGTTAAAACACAATGTTTCTGCTTATCTCATTTAGTTAAACCATTATTCTTTAAATCCTTTTCTGGGGTGCTATTACAATTTCTTACTGGGACTAAGTAACTAGCCTTCCTTTAGCATAAAAATGTTGCCTTTCTGAAAACCCAAGAATGTTTTCCTGTTTGCCATTTTCAAGTTGATTTAATAAATTAGATATGGCTTTTTTTCTATTATTTGGTATTTTAGTAAGACACATGAAATACGTTTTTTGGTATTCTGGATATTAGTAAAACATCCTAATACAACTATTACTTTTAAGTTTTTAACAAAAAAGGATATTGATGTATACTGTTGGCTATAGCAAATCAGCCTCCAGTAAATAAAGATCGGGTGTCCCCTGGTTTGACCACCCAATTACTATGAATTATGTGTGGAGTCAGTTGTATTCTTTACTACTTTACTCCACAAACTTCACAAATACCAGCTGAGTATAATGAAGTAAGAGACAAAGCTGTAGTCTCTACTATTCCCTAACATAAACAGAGTAGTGAGTGGTAGTAAAAGTAGCGTTCAATCTCCACTGTGCTTTTGGACCTTCTCAAAGGCCTGACCAAGCTTTAAGCTTCATGAGCAAATTTCAGTTCTTCTAGGTCTTCTTTCACTGAACAGGAAGTATACACTTCCCTTATAATGGTTTCTAGGTATCTTAGGGCCCTCCAGTATATCCTACTCTGACCTTGGGCTTTTGAAAGTCAGTAAATTTTAATGGAAAGTTAAAATTATCCTAAATCTTAGTTTGGGGTCTAAAAGTTTGTGTATTCACGTATTAAAGTCAAACATGATATAACCCCAAAACCACCACTAATGACTAGAGCCAAAGACAAAATCTACATGCAAAAAAGTCTTTTATACAGTATATAAGCTTCTTTTGCTCATTCATTCACCCATTCACTTAGACATTAGGTCCTACTGTGTGCCCAGCTGAGGGGATTCAAAGGAAATAAAATATAGGTCTAATTCTCATTTGGTCTATTGGAAAGATTTCACATTTTTAAGGGTGATTAAAAGAACATGCAGATTACAGCCTTCCTTGAGCATTACACATTCAAAAATTCAATACTGAACATATCTACAGGTAATTTCTGCCCATCCTGAGCATCTTTGGTATTATTTCTTGATAATAATACCTGACATCAATAGCACAAAGAAAACAGATGGGAATAATTTCAAATTTTATCCTTTACTTTGTATATTTATCGATAACATGCTATAATGATACTTCAAACTTAAAAAGATAACAGGTTTAAATCGAAACAAAAAACTATTCTTACAGCAGAAAAAGGGATTTCCCTTCTTTATTAAGTTCTTATTTTAGGACATATCAATTTGTACTCCTCGTAAGAGGCACAGGACTAAAAAAAAAAAAAGATCAATATTTTCCTCCTGCTTCCAAAATTTTATCAGTTACCCTAGATGGTCATGAGCAGAGTTAAAGTTAAAAAAATTAATATGAACAATACCTCATCACATTTCCCAGTTGAATTTTTTCCAAATGGGATTTTTGTAAATTAAAATTACTAATTAAATTCAGATTCAGCAAGTAGCTGCTGGGGGATGAGGAATTTAAACTTGAAACCAACTGTGTAACCTGGCAACTTAACCTGGTAACTCAAATCTAGTAAAACAAATTAAGAGGTTAAAAAAATCCTAATAATTTTAATTCATGATGTGGGAGTATATCTCAATATATATATATATATATTTTTTTTGGTCACCTCTTCTAAAATCATTCAAGAGAAAACACAGTAACTCATTTAAATTAGGAACTGGGCAAACCTTTAAAAAATTTTCAATAGTATGTTTCCTTTATATGCTATTACAATAAATGCTCTATAAAACTGTTAGCTGAAACTTTAGATAAAGAAAAAAGTCTGTTTTGAGAACAGCACTTATCATTGCCCCAAATTGTTCAGAAAGTGTTGCAGATTTTAAGATACTTAGCTTGGACAACAGCAGATAACTCTGAAAAATGTTCCTCAAATATTTTGAAAGGCAAATTAAATTTTTTTTTACCAGCTAAATTACTGGACTTTTTGTATAAGAATGTCATTCAAGTTTTCTAAAATGAGAGTTTACTCATTTTAGAAAGTGAGCTTACTCATTTACTGAGTTTACAGTAAACATCTCTAAAATTTGTATTTTTTAAGCAATACTGTCATGAGATACATTTGTAAAATTACCCAGATTTAGACAAAAGTAAATGAGAAAATTAAAAGGGGAAGCCTTAAACACTATTAATTTTTTCCCACATGACAAGTACAGATATTAGCAGAATATCCACCAAGTAAAATGAAAATATTAACTGGTTTCTAAGGCACACAGTTAGTTACAACATCTAAAGTGGGATTTATTTGATGAATTGCATGAAGCCTTCAGAACATTTGCTGCAACTCAAGTAGAAAGAGGCAAGTGTTCACATAACATGTTAGTCTGTAGTCAAGAAAGACATTTCAACTAAAATATGTCAATCCCCAAATCTGAAATCACTTAGACATTACTGATGTAGTATTTGGAAGAATTTCTGTATAGAAGATTTTTCAGACTGAAATATAGTACTCAATGCTTCAAGGGCTAGGTAAAATTAGTTCTCTTTTGTTCAACAGTGCCTCATTTCCACTAGATAAAGTTTGGTCTCCAGTCTCACTATCCAATGCCTGCCTTACACTGAGTCATCCTTCACTGGACCACACGAAGTGTTTACATTATAAAAGGCTTCTAGATCACTTGGTTCAAGTGTAATAGCTGGTTTCATTAATGTTCCAGGAGCAAGGGAACTCTCTCCAATAATTCTCAGGTTGATAAATTTGATTTTCCAAGTATTCTCCACAAAAGGGCAGCGGATGAGTCCAAAAATTTGTTCAAAAATGCCCAAACAAGTGTTCTCTCGGTGGACAGTCCCAGCAACTCCAACCATAACTAGACCATGGGGAGAAGCAGCACATTTCAGTCCATGGGAATCTAGGTTGGGACTGAGAAAAAGATATTCTTCTTTCACTAGTGACAGCAGACGAAGGCTCACAATTTCTGCTCCATGGTAGTCTATCACATTTTGTTCAGATGTGTTGTAATAAAACCTAAGCTTGACATCATGCCAGAAGTGCTGTGGCCCCCATTCATCTTGAGGTGGTCCCAGAAGAGGATTCTGAGAATTAAGAAGTTCAAAGAACCAGTGACAGAATTCTTCACCTAATCGATGAAAATCAACCTTTTCAGCTTTTTTATCTTCTTTCTCCTGTTGATTAATAAAACCAATGTTAATTCTTGTATCTATTTACTATCTTGCCTGTTTCATAGCTAACTTTTAAGGTACTAATTATAGCAGAAAGGAAATGAACTACCTGTGAACTCACTGAACCCATCTTGCACAGTAAATTAATTCTCAAAAAGGGGAGGTCATTTTAGAATTTCTCAGCTTAAACTTCTGAAAATTCCTCTAAGAAATTAAGGTTCAAAGTCTCTTAAAATATCAGCATGAATTAAGAGCCAATAATAAGGATTTACATAAGCATTTTCTCTTGATTGTGGCAGTGATTTCACAGGTGTGTTATTTGTCAAAACTTTCAAACTGTATGCTGTAAATGAATACACTTCACTGTGGTATATTTTATATGCAGCAAAGTTTATAATAAACACGTCTTTAAACAGACACTTCTAATATGATTGAAATTGCTTATTTTCTATGATTGGGATTATTTTATATTATTTCTTTCCAAAATGAATATTGCAAAAATACACCTGATAGGCTAGATTTTATTCAACAATGTATTCCAGAGCACAGTACCTCATCTAGGTGGTGAAAGATCTTGTATTTACCGGGCACGTGCTATTACTGAATGTACTGGGCACTGTGTTTGGCACTTAAGTGCTATTTCCATCTTTCTCCACAAGCTTTATGACACAGATATTATCGTTATGCCCGTTTTATAAACAAGGCTCACAAAGGTCCTTACTTGCTCATTTACAGCTAGTATACAGCAGACCCTAATATGAAGTCATATCTATATGATTTTAAAGTCAACATTCTTTTCAGTACATTAAGGAAGGCTTAGAAGTTCCTTTCCTAATGTGAAGGCAAACCTCTCTCACTGTAAAATACCATTAATTCAATGTGGGTATGTAGTTTAAAAACTGCAAGTTACCTAAAGGTTCAATCGATATTTAAATATTCACACAATATTTAAAATGTACAGTGAAGATAAAAAGAAATACGAACAGCCAATGTCAGCTGGAGGAAATTACTAAAACAGGATTTTTTCCTAGCTAACAAATAAAAAAAAAAAATTAAGTTTCTTTCATGAAATGTTTGCAATTTAATACCAAAGAAAGTCTTCAAAATGAGAAAGGGCTTACAACAGCATTCTTCTAAAGTGGAAAAAAGAAATTGGAGAACCAGAGGCTAAATTAAAATTAAATTGATCCTGTAGTCTATCCATTCTCTTTAAAAATCAATAGTCCCCATTTGATAAAGGGATACAAAACATTTTTTCTCACAAATCAATAGAATATTACATATACATTACTAAATATCAAAAACACTTTGTCTCAGGTGCTTTACTGCTCTTTCTTTAGGATGCAAAAAAAAGAAAGTAAAGCTAAAATTATAAAAAAAAAAGCAAAACATTAACCACATCATTCCAGATCTAGGATTATCTAAAGATTTTTACACAGAACTACAGTTCAGGATATGACTATAAGGTCTGTTTTACCTGTTCGAAGAGTCTAATGTCCTCTGTCTTAACTGGCTCTGGCGTTTCCTTCAATTTCAATTGTGACTGCTTTTTCCAGTAATCCTTTGCATGCTGAATAAGATTGTGTTTTTCAGTAGCTGGAGGTATAATAACCCCCTGTGTTGCCAAGTACTTAAATATGATTTCTCGGTGGACTTTTTTACGCCTCAAAAGTTCTTCGACACTTTGACTGTACACTAATATTGCATGAATGGCATCTAAAAGAAAATTATGAAGATTAATAGAAAATCATGAGTCACTTGGAAATTTGTCCAGGGTCAGCAGAAACGCTATCGAATAGTATTTATAAACTCTTGTCATGGCATTATTGCTTTTGTATAAGACGGTTATCATTTCTAAAAACCAGGAAGTGGGGGCTTCCCTGGTGGCGCAGTGGTTGAGAATCTGCCTGCCAATGCAGGGGACACGGGTTCGAGCCCTGGTCTGGGAAGATCCCACATGCCACGGAGCAACTGGGCCCGTGAGCCATAACTACTGAGCCTGCGCGTCTGGAGCCTGTGCTCTGCAACAAGAGAGGCCGCGATAGTGAGAGGCCCACGCACCGTGATGAAGAGTGGCCCCTGCTCGCCACAACTAAAGAAGGCCCTCGCACAGAAATGAAGACCCAACACAGCCAAAAAAAATAAATTTATTTAAAAAAAAAAAAAAAAGGAAGTAGGTTGTCAAGTTTTGGATTTTAAAAAAATTTCTTTAAACTATAAAGTTCCCCACCTAAAATTCCTTCTTCCTTTCACTTCTCATATGAGATTGTGAATTTAAGCATTTTCTTTTAAAGAATGGTTGTATTTTAAGAAAAAAATTGAATAAGAGAAGAAAAAATTTTAATAAGGTCAATGGAACTAAATTCATTTACAATCCCTAAAATATAGGTAAAATTACAATACTTTTCAATCTCCTCACTCTACAGATAACAAAAGTCAGGGATACATGAAGTATCAACAATCATACTTCTAAGAAGTGGCAGAACCAAGACTCTTAATTTTAAAGAACTTCTATTAAACAACAGACTAAAGATTATTTTTACATATGTGAGGTATACAGAATGGTAATAAAACGAACTCCTATATACACACGACACAGCTTAAGACACAGGAATTGCTGGTATCTTTGAGGCCTCATTTTACCTCTCCCTACTTAACGCTATTCCCTCTCTCTCCTCGCTCACCTCACATGTAGCTACTCTCCAAAATTTTATCATTCTCTCGATTTTCTTTCCTTTTTTCTTTCCTTTTCTTTTTTTTTTTTGGCCACTCTGCCGGGCTTGCGGGATCTTAGTTCCCTGACCAGGGATCGAACCAGGGACCCCCAGTAGTGGAAGCTCAGAGTCCTAACCACTGGACCACCAGAGAATTCCCTCGATTTTCTTTAGAGTTGTACAGCATAACTATGTATCCCTACAAAATATAGTTTGGTATTTCTTTGAATGTTCTATAAATCTAATCCATCAATATATATAGTCTTCTATAATTAACTTTTAATGTTTCTGAGATTAATCTATGTGGCTAGACACAGCTGTAGTTAATTCATTTTCAGAGCTGTACCATAGGTAATTATAGACTATACCACAAGGTATCTATCCTTTTGTTTATAGACTTTTATTATGTGTATCCAATTACAAATACTATTACTTTGGACATTTCCACACTTGTCTCCCAGCCCAGAGGGGCAAGCAGCATGAGCATCACCTGGAGCTTGTTAGAAATGTGGAATTTCTGGGCCCACTCCAAAACTACTGAATCAGAATCTGCATTTTAACAAGATCACTGAGGGACACATAGGCACATTCAAGTTTGAGAAGCTCAGGTAAGTAACCTTCCATTTAAGGAGATAATATCGAACTTGTTTTATTTCCAAAGTACTAGTTCTAATTTACACTCCCCCAGTAGTTATCAACGACATACTTCACAAGATCAACAACACTTGACGTTTTTACATTTAGTTTTTGCCAACTTGGTACATATGAAAGGCACCATGTAGTTTTGGTTTTCATTTCGTTGCTTTCTAAAGATGTTGAGTATCTTTCAATATGCTTATTATTTTTTCCTCTCTGAGAAATGACTTCAAATCATTTAACATTTTTGTACTGGGTAGTTTCGTTTCTTGTTTGCTTTTGGATCCACCATCAATTAAATTCAGCAATTTTATCTATTACAATTTTAAATTCACATTCACCAAGACTGTTAGAAGGCGATTAGCATGTAAAATATATAAATGCCAAAGAACTACATTAAGTCTAAAATTATTTTCAGTCTAAATTCTTAGAAATTTATTCACTTAGTGTTCCTGGTTCACTTTCAAATGAATGACCTTAAATGGCGGAAATGTTAAAAGCAGAGAAAGACAGTTTTAAAAGGCAGACTCTTTTGTAGATACTTAAGTCATATGCTAATACAGGAGGCGGACATTTTCTCATTTTAAACTAAAATTCAGCAAATTTAAAATATAACTAGCCAGGTAATATACAAAATCATAAATGCTTAGGCTACTCATTACATTACAACCAGACTGAATATTTATAATCCATGAAATCTACTCTACCAAAATGTTTATTTGGCTCTGAAAGAAATGTAGTCCTAGTACACAGAATCATCTCTGAAAAACTTTGGATCCAAAGAGACATGGATTGATCCTATCTGCTCTTTTATCACAGTAGTTGTTTTACGCAGCACACTGATAAAAAGTGTTTATGATAGATATCCTCCCCCAAGCTTGAAGAAAATGAGCCGCGGCTGACACTCCTCAGCTGATGGAAACTGAAAATGGAAAACACCCTGACTCCCCGGAAATCTTCAAAAAACAAACAAAATCACTATTCACGTACTCTGCATCTTCGAAACAAGCAGCATTTGCCCACAACGTATAATGAATAAAACCTAGAAGCAGCGCCATTTTCAGCGTGCATCTGAAGCAACAGAGCAGCTATAGGGGCCGAGATTCCCGAGGGTTCCGCACAAGCGCAATCCCGGACGGGCTGGGAAGGAGGCCTACCACGGCCTCCACTCACACGCTCCCGCCAGCTGGGGGCCGGGTGAGGTCTGGGGAGGGACGGCCGCCCTTGGGGAGAAGGGTCTACCTTTACCTTGGCGGTCCTCAGGCTGCACCAGGCGGTTGGTGGTGGTGTCGCATAGGGCCATGATCTCGTCGTTGTCCAACAGGCCGAGCAGGTTACGACAGCCCTCCATCTCTGAGTAGCTGAGCCCCGACATCTCTACCCCCAGAAAGCGGGGAGAGGACGCCAATAACTTCGCCCCCTTAGGCCCACTGGGCCGGCGCCGTGGCAACAGGTACCGGAAATGCTCTTCCCGTTGTTCGCAGCCAAAAGGCCTCGGGTATTCCAGAGCCGTGGGCGCGTAAGTGGTCGTTAATGAGGGCACTAAGGGAACGCGGTGCTCCGACCGCTGGTTCCGGGCTCTCGGGGACTGAGTGGAGTCCCACGGATCTCACTTTAGGGAAACTCCGCATTTACACCGGGAACATCGACCTTCCACAAGGGAAAACGAAACCTAAACTCCTCAGGAGTCCCTCCTCCAAAAGAACGCCTGGGGGGCTGCGCAGGGTAGGTGCGCGGAAAGCCGGCAGCGGCCCCAGCGCAAGACAAGCTCCCGTGATGCCGCGGGGCCGGCCAATGGAAGCGTCTCCTCCCCGCCTTTGGGCCGGGACCCCGGGAGCGCTCGAAAGTTCTCTGCGGCCACTTCTGCGTTGGGAGCACCTGTAGTTTGATATTCTTAAATTACATAGTTCTGTGTTAAAACAATTTGGTTTTGTTTAACATTACACTTGGAAAAGTTAAGGGGAAAAAATCACCTATCCTGCCACGCCTGCCCGCCTTGCAGCTGACTTAAACTCCCCAACAAGCTGCGGTCCGCTGTTGCTTCCCTTCTTATCCTCGCCGGCTTGGCTTTAGGCGAGGCAGTATCACGAATAGTTTAAGGTTGGGGTCTTTGAAAGCCAGATTACCAGGGTTTTATCCCGTCATTTACTAACTGTGACCGAGAGCAAGCTCTTTGGTCTTCCAGTTTTCTGTCTCGAAACGAATCTAGTAGAGATACCTACCTCATAGGGTTGTTGAAGCGCAGGGAGGGGGTGAAGAACTGTGCCTGGCGCCTAGAAAGAGCCCAGCATATATCAGCTATTGTTACCACTGTTGGTGTCAACATTCACGAGAGGGAAACTTCAGACTTCAACGCATTGTCACTGGCTTCTGTCTCCTTCCATTGTTTTAGCCATATTTTAGATTTTTAACATTTAATTAGATTATTGCCAGTTAGTAGCTGAAATGTACACACCTGCAGATACAGGTGAGCAGATTTAACTTTTTTAAAAAAAATATCACAGCTAAACAGTCAAAATGAACTGTAAATACAGTCTTTAAAATAAGGCATTCAAACCATGGTTAAACTGATTTGCCAGTGGATGTTATTGGGGGTACCATTTACTCATCAGATACCAATTCTTCATTTGTCATTAAGCGTTGAGTGCCTACTATGCTAGATATTGAAGATTCCGAGAAATGACACAGACCCTCCTTCAAGGAGCTTTTGGGAGTGTTGCAAATAAAGAGATAAATGCTTACAATACTGGTGTGGAACCAAATGGAAGAAGACATGCCCAACTTTTTCATTCGTTCATTTTTTAAAAATGTGTTTACTGAGCATGATTTGCCAGACACTGGTCTTTATGCTGGGAACAAATGCAAGTCCTTTGGAGCTTGTATTCTAGTAAAAGGAAAAGACAATAAACATAAAAGAAACTATACTATGGCAGGGAATTCTGTGGAGAGAAATCAAAAAGAGAGGGATGGAGGAGAGGATGTTGCTATTTTATACAGGCTGTGAAGAAAGGCTTCTCTAAGTGACATTGAAGGAAAGACCTGAAAAAAGTGAGAAACTGAACCACAGAAGAGTGTTCTAGGAAGAAGCAAAAGTAGAGGTTCTGAGGAAAGAACAGAGTGCTTGGCATGTAGGAAGGAGGCCGGGAGGCTGCAGCAGCTTGTGCGAAGAGGAAGCAGTGACTGGTGAGGTTGGAGTTGTCAAGATTGATCTAGAGCAGGGTTTCTCAACCGTGGCACTACTAACATTTTGGGCAGGATAATTCTTTGTTGTGGGTCTGTCCCACAACATTGTAGGATGCTTCAGCATCCCTGACCTCGCCCCACTAGATGCCAGTAGCACCTCCTCCCCCCTACCAAAAATACCTTGTTCCTCAAATGTTTCCTGGGGTGGGGGGGGCAAAATTCCCCAAGTTGAGAACCACTGATATAGAACCACTTGTCCAAAAGTGCTTTCTGAGATGAAAATATTCTGCATCTGAGCTAATACAGTAACCATCAGGCACATATGGTTATTGAACTCTTGTAATGTGGCTAGTGCAGCTCAGCCGGTGAATTTTAAATTTTATTTGAATTTTAATTAAATTTTAATAGCCACTTGTGGCTAGTGGCTACTGTATCAGTACAGTCTAGAGTTTTGCAGCCCATTGTAAAAACTTTGGCTTTTATCTTTTACCTCTCTCTGCATTTCCTTTTATTCTCTCTGTCTCTCACTCCAGACCAGTCAGTGGTTCCCTTGCTATTTTGTTCCTTAAACTTGCCATGCAGGTCATTGCCTCAGAGCCTTTGCTCTTGCTATTCAGCCTAGCACATTTTCCCCTCAGATATGAGTGGCTCTCGTTCCCTTAACTTCATTCATTACTATCCCTGCTCAACAGTTATCAAAGAGGTGGTATCATCATATTTTATCATCATCCTGTTTAAACACCACCTACAATGCCATGCTTACTTACTTTCCCTACGCACTTAATTTTTCTCTATAGCACTTATATTGTATTTTTGTCCCCCCTCCCTACCACCCCCCCGGTAGAATGTGAGTTCTGAGATTCAGAGATTTTTATGTTTCTTTTTTATTATTTTTTTCAATTGTCTGTTACAGAGGCTGGCACATAGTAGGTATGCAATAAATATTTGTTGAATGAATGAATTGTAAAGTCATTGGAGGATTTTAAACTGAGGAATGGCATGATCTGTTTCAAACAGTATCATTTTGGCTGCTGGTGTCTAGAACAGACTGCCAGAAGGGCAACGGTAGAGGCAGGGAACCCAACTAGAAGATTAATACAGTAGTCCAGGTGAGAGTGAAGGACACGATAATGAGTCAGGGATGATTGCAAGGATTTGGTTTGGGCAACTGGAGTTGCCGTTTACTGAGAGGAGGAAGACTGGGAGAAACAGGTTTCAATAGAGAAATCCAGAATTGTCAAGAGATTAGACTTTCTGGAGAGTGTGGTGATGCCCAAGAAGATAAAGCAAAGAATGAGGAGTGGGGCGGAAAAAGAATTACAGGTAGAGGGAGCAGTAGTGAAAAATGCATGGAATAAAACAGCATGGCTATTTTTGGCTGGAACCAAGAGAAAGTAAAATCATTAACAGGAAGGCCTCAGCTCCCTTCAGGAGCTTAATTCTTAACCTTGCAAGAACGGCTCTCCCCTTTTAACAGATGTGGAAGTCTGAGCTCAGTGGGATACACTTAATTGCCTTAAAACTATCATGCTGGAATTTGAATATAGCTGATCACACATCTTTGAGCTGTTTTCATTAAATTACATTGTGGTAGTTTCAATCACTGAATACTTTGAAAAAAGTTCTCTAGATTAGAATGGTTTTGGGGTATTAGATCTGTTAGAATATCCATTCATTCAACAGTAGTTATTTAAGTACCTATTAATAGGGGACTTCTTTAAATGTCCTGGAAATTGAGTTTCTAAGGCTCTATAAATTTAATACTTTATGAAGAAACTGGTTGCTTTATATCTGTGGTTTTCAATCCTTACCTGGAGGACTTGTTAAATGACAGATTGGTCCCTCACCTGATCAAAAATTTAGCATTTCTTTCTTTTTTGAGGGGGGGCGGCGGGCACGCCTCACGGCTTATGGGATCTTAGTTCCCCGATCCCTGGGGACATGGCAGTGAAAGCACAGAGTCCTAACCACTGGACCGCCAGGGAACTCCCCAAAATTTAGCATTTCTAACAAGTTCTCAGGTGATAGCGATTCTGCTTTTCTAGGGACCACACTCTTAAGAATCACTGCTAGTAGAAGAGAATGGAACATCAAACAGCCATGTCTGTACCAGACTTCATCCTTTGTGAAATCACTGATCCTTAGGCAAGACTAACCCTCTCCATCTGGATATATTAGATCCACTCATGCTGTACAATTTGTAGGGAAAACTCCATGGCAGAATGGAAACTGCATGGCAGGATTTTAGGAGGAAACATCCGACTTTTCAGTTCCACCTCTCCATTTACTAGCTGTATGACTAGTCAAGTTATTTAATCTTTCTGAGCCTTGGTGTCTAAAAAGCATTGTTCATATCTACCTTTGGGTTGTTTTAACAGTAAGAGGTAACACATATAAAGTAACCTGGTATACAGTAATTTCTTCTCCAGTTGCAGCACCCATAAATAAGGCATGAACCTCTCTCCCTTTAGTTTTTATTCCATGTAATATTGGATCGCCTCCATTTTAAATATTGATATACAGCCCAAACTTCTGGCCTTGTTATCAGTTGATTCTTGAATTAGTATGGACCTTATGCTATGAAAGCAATCTAATTTATCTTGGAAGTGTATTTAATATTTGATTGCTTCCCAGCATTTCTCAAATTTCAGAAAAGAAAAAAATGGAAAGTCTAGATAACCCCAATAACTTTATCTAAATACCTCAATACATTTATTTAATAGTCTAAGATCATATGACCATAAATCATAGTTGGAGAATTCTAGATCTCAGCTCTAGAATGTTTCAGTAATTTTCTCATAGTTTTTCAAAGCATAACATTTGTAATATGTGCAAATCACCGTAATTAACACAATATCTGTTCTTTCATTTGCAGTGCTCATCGTATCAAAGAGTTTCTCTCTACTTCAGCCCCAAGCTACAAGTTATAGCAAAAAGTGTAGGAAGTTTTCCTTTGTTAGTGAGCCAAAAAAGTAGAGCCCTCATGCCCAAGGACCCCACTTTTAGATACAGATTACTAATTGGTTTGAACGTTTTCCCATTGAAATACTTTTGTAGGAAGTAATTTTCATAATTTACATCTTATTTCAAAGCGACTTCACAGTCTTTAAGTTCCACCAGAGGCTCTTCATCTCTGAAAAATTACCAGTGCAGATCAGTCCATCCACTGTCTTGGAGAGTTCTGATATTTGTTTTCCACCTACTAAGTTTCCAGAGGGTACTATTTCACACTGAAACCACTTACCTGAAATGACTTTAGTAACCAGTGTTCTATCAACTTGTAATTCCTGCATATGGACATTAGTTTAAATAATGTCAAAAATATCTATTTTGTGTAGACTTTTAGAGTTTTCTATGTTCTTTAAAATCACTCAATAACCTGAATATGGTAATATTAACTGAAATACCTCATTCTCTTATGAAACATAATAGAAATTTCTTATTTAACATACACCTTAAGCCTAATTCCTTTTGAAGTAATGTGCTACATAAAACTGAACAACTTCATTACCAACAAGGACAATGTTTTATTGAACAAATCTATGTACAGTACAAAAAATTTCTTGAAATGAGACACTGTTGATTTATTGCAGTTCAATGGCTCAGTTTTAATTTGTACTCTTATAAAATGCAAAGTAAAATAATTTAATGTTCAACAAGGAAGCACAAATTTCCTTTCTTGCTGAATCTGTAATATCTTTCACATATTAACAATTCCAAAATGCATATGCAGCATTTAGTCATTCTGAAATGGTGTTTTACAGTACCAAATAAATTAAAAAATAAACACTACCATCCCTTTTAGGTTTTTCACCCATACTACAGTTTGAACCAAACATGAAAGGAGTACAGCTGAACCTTCAAGTGTGATTTGAAAAGAATCACAAGTTCAATGTTATGTTTTCATTATATAATTGGTGATTTAAAAAAAAAAAAAAAAAAGAATATGACTGAAGCCCAAAGTACCAGTGCCCCTGTCCACGAAGGTTCTCCTTTTCTATCTTCTCCATAATATCTGAGCAGCAAAAATTCAGATTTGCTATTTTTTTTGACCTTACTGAAACATAGCAGAAAGTTAATATTTAATGTTTCAAAGGAAATTTTTATTTGAAAATGAAGGATGGAAACTTGGTCCACGTAAGATAAACACATCCTTAAAATAGAAGGAGTAGAAAAGAAAAAGAGAAGAATTTGAGGAATAAGAAGAAAGCTTCCTTGTCTTCTGAATTCCACATTGGAACTGTTGGAAGTTTATGCACCCCGTAAAAGCAAAATGATGTAAGTTTATGTTTTATAAGGCATACATAAGAAAATGTACACATTCTTTCAATAGCAATTATTTGATAAGTATATAAAGAGGTTAGAACAATGTGGTCAAATAGAATTTTATAAAACATTCCTTGATCTAGTTATGTATAAACCAATTTGATCTCAGTCTTTCAGAAAGTTTTCCCTTACCAACACAAAAGTAGAAATAAAACCTCAAAGACAAAAAAATAACAAGTGGAATATGTTTAAAACATCTTGGTATGAACTGCAAAATGAATGAAAATAAGTTGCAGACATGGATTTATGTCAATAGTTACAACTTATAAAAAATAAAAAGTTAAAAATGTGATAAAATGTTAAGCTGTGATTTTAAACATCTGGAAAATGTACAAAGCAGAAATATTTTAAAATAACTTCATTGTCCATATGAACTAGTTTCCAAATACTTTTTATTATATGATGTATTTTAGACTGAACTGAAAAAGAACTCAAGTATTATATTTTTAGTATCAGGAAGTATGGAAAACATTTTTTTCTTTAGTTGACCTTAAAGGATTTAAAAACCTTATCGAGTTGTTTACTTATGTTTTTAAATGTAAATTCCACAGCCTAATGTAGGCTACATAACAAAACAAAAACCTGATTTGATTGATATGGACTTATGACTATCAATTGCATAGTAGTGAATGCCTATGATAAATAAACTAATAAAATTGGGTAGTTTTTTAGATATCTGATTTATCATGACCTGGAAATCCTAATTTAATAAAGCCTGGATGCTACCCTGGAAGAAAAGTCACACTTCCTTAGTGACTTCATTCAAGAAGCTTTAATATCCAGAAATTTATAATAGTAGGGTCTGATGAGATTATATACTTTGAACAAGAATGTATCAGTTGGAATAACTGGAATATCTGGTTGACATTGGTACATTAATAGCTCTGTTTTTGAAGAATTTGCCTTTGCATTTTTGTTCATTTTACCCCTGCTATAGATTAACACACTGTTAGGTAAAAGGAAGTCTTTAAGCTTCCTCTTTTAAAGACACGGAACACATCTGAGAGGGTATTTTTAAAAACCTTTTTGTTTTAACGATTTATTGACTATTAAGTTAAAATCTTCCTTAGGAAAATTACTGGTCATCAAAGAAAATAAATGCATCAATATATCTTACTGTGTTCTTGCTGTGCAAATTTTTGTGTAAATATTTCTTTTTATATATAAAAATTACTATTCAGACCAAATTCATCAGAAATAAATAAGAAAGCATAAGTAATATGGCTTATTTTAGAATTAACTCTCCTAATTGAATAAAACCAATGAATTCTTGACCGGATTCTTAGCTGCATATTTTTTTTTTATAGTCAGTTATTTTTATAGGACTGTACTTAGATAACTCACATTAATGTCTAAAGGACCTTACTATGAATCATCAAGCAATGTCCTAACACTACTCTATATACAAACAGAAATATCCCAGTGTGCTTATACCATTATTCACATTGAAGAATTTGCAATTCAGTGTTTTCTTTCAACTAAGATAGCCTTTAATGGTCTTAGAGCCTCCCATCTCTTCCCAGAGTTACTGATAATATGTTTTCTATTGACGCTGCTGCCTTTTAAATATAACTCATTGGTATTATAAAAATGGAAAGTGGAAGGTTCTGTCAAGAGCTTATTAGCAAAGCACTGTTGTTTTGTCTTCTTTTGTTTGTTAATTTTAAATGCTGGTATGTCATTCATTGAACTTTGACCTAATCAATCATCTGGAAACAAGGTACAATCTTTTATAGCTAGTATGGTGATAAATCGTTTTACTTTCATCTTATCAATCAGTTTCTAAGTAATAATAAATCAAACAGAAATGGTTCCTTAAAGCATGTTTGACCAGAAAGGAGGACATAATCTGATTAGGCATGACAAGAAAACAAACCCTATTTGTGGAATACTTTTAAGTTGTTTATTGTAAACCACCCCCCCCCTTTTTTATAATGGGTTTTTCCCTTTCTGTAAGGCCATAGCTGGTTATTCTTTTTGACTAGTTGCCTGCATATGTTTCTCACATAAGCGAAACTGAACATGCTGCTATTAATCATCATCGACTTCTTAAACAAAATGTGGTTTTTCTGGATAACTGGTACTTTGGGAGTTTTGTAATAACCCTTTTGGAGTCTAAACCAGCACATCTCCTCTGTGGGTTCATTCTAGAAAATGTGCTTTGTCTTTATCTTTAGTAATCCAAGACCGCTCTAAAATTAAGGCCATCAGGGAAATAGCAAACTGATGATGCATTTTCTTGTAGTGCTTTTTGCACACTACTGCTTGATCGACAGATCGTTCTGAAACATTTTTATCAGGCACCTGTAAAACAGAACACGTCTGTTAATTCATATTTATAGATGTTCATCTAGTATTCTAAGTTAGATTTCCTGTTTATTTATACCTTTACTCATTTA
Organism: Monodon monoceros; assembly: GCF_005190385.1. Classification (NCBI taxonomy): domain Eukaryota; kingdom Metazoa; phylum Chordata; class Mammalia; order Artiodactyla; family Monodontidae; genus Monodon; species Monodon monoceros. Next base: position 40,545,782 of record NW_021703767.1, on the reverse strand, counting down.
AAGAATATTAATATTAGTAGAAAGGCAAGCTCTTCTTTTGCTCAGTTTTATTTTTCAATTATTTTCTGGCTCTTTCTTATTTTTGTTTTTGTAATAGAGGCTCAACTTGGTTTACATTTCTGGCATGCAGATGAAAAACATTTCCATCATAATTACTTTGTTTTTAGATCTCTTATTACATAAAACTTGGAATGAAGAAAAGCCTCAGATACAGTTAAAGAGTATGATCCAAAAGTATGAAAAAACTGTGTTCAAGTTCTGGCTTCCACAAGTTCACAGGTGTATGCCTATGCAAATTACTTGTGAATGTCAGTTGCTTGATCTATAAAACAGGAATAGTGATAGCACCTCATGGTGGTTGTATGGATTAAAGGAAATAATGTATGGGGTAGTGCTTTATTATCTGTGTTATATAAATGTTAATTTTTTTAACCTTACAAAGATCTATGGCATTTTCTATTTCTACAGATATACCTGCTGAGAAGACAGAAGACTTACTTTCATCATCTGAATCAAATCCAAAGAGTGTCTGACATTTCTTTTGTGCAAGGTGAGCCTCAAGTGCTTCTGCATTACAGTAGGTGGTCAGGCATTTGCCACATCTTAATCTTTTCACTGATTTTTTACAAACGTTATCTTGATCAGAACAGGCATCTACCCTATCAGTCAGAAATTTTCTGCGTTTTGGCATACTAAGGTACCGTTCATCAAGGTAACTGGGAGGCAATGGTCTGACATATGGCTTTGTTAAAATTAAGCCATATGAAGTATGTTCACTCGTCTGATTTGGTTTGGAAGGTGCCTGAGGTACTGGCAGGGTACTGTGTTCTTGTGGTACAACACTAGGTAAAATGGAACCGTTTTCTGTCCTGATTCTATTTGTATCAATTTTCAAAGCAGGATCTGAGGAAACTAAAGGTGTTTGCTCTATTCCACTGTGTCCATTGACTAAATCACTAATACAATTATTTTCAGAATTTGGCTCTATGTCAGGCATCTTTTGGTCTGTCAAGCTTATATCAGAAACAGTGTGATCAGAATGTTCATTTCCATTCTGAACTAAACGGTCTTTCTTTTCCATACTTTCTATACATGTCTTTGGTTCTGTAGGATCTTTCCTTGATTTGCTAGTAGAAACTGGTAGACTAACAGTTTGTTTCTCATTACTAGATGAGTCTTTTTCCTGATGATTAGATTTTGAGTCTGTAAGAACATCCCAAAGAACTGCTTCACTTGGTTGTGCAGATGATTCTGGTGTTTTACTTAAATAGTGCTGAGCTTCATGTTCATATAGTAGAGGAAGATCTTCAAAAAGTTCATGGCATTCTGGAAAACTACACTGAGCTTGAAATATCCTGTGACTTTTTGTGTGCTGAGCAAGTTGGATTGGCAGCTTAAATGACTCATTGCAATTAAAATGCAAACAAAAGTACACATTTGGATAGCTGTGTCTATTAAGGTGATCTATAAAATGTTGAGAATCTTCAAACTGCCTTTGACAAAATTTGCATTTTCCTTTGCTCCACTTCATTACTGTTTGCCGCACATTTAAATCAGTTGGATGTACAGTCCTTGCATGCTTATTTAGAAATCCAATTCTTTTAAATATCCTGACACAGCCAAGAGCGGGGCACTTAAAGTTTCCTTCTTGATCTGTCGCATATATGTCTTTTGGATGGCACACGGTTCCATTGATTTTATGAAGTACTGAAGTTTCCTGATTCAAGTCGTAATCATCTTCTTCATAATCACCTTCTTCGTCTTCTTCCTCCTCATAGTCATCCACACATACGGGTAATGGCTCTGAGACATTATTTAAAGAAGTATCAGGATTGCCATTTTCAGTAATATTTTGAATAACATCTTCCGATACACTTCCTGGAATTTCAATGAATTCACCCACATGTGAAGGGATGACATCTTTGTTTCCATCACTGGAACGGGTAATAGTCTCTACTTCCAAATCCTTATTATCAGACTTCCCATTTTCAAATGAAATGAAAGTATCAGAACAATTTATTTCTTCCAAAGCAGGATTTTCCTGATCCTCCTGTTGAGCTGCAGCAAGTTGCTGTCTCTGTATTTTCTTAACATGATTCTTTAAATGCTTCTGCATAAGTCCTCTGTTTCTAAATTTTCTACCACATATCACACATGAAAAACTGCCCTTTTTCTGATGAGCCTGCGCATGCCGTACAATGTGACCACCTAGAAATTCCTTGTTACATAACATACACCGATGCCTTGGGACATTGTGATCTACTCTGGAAGCACTAAGAGCTGTGAGGTTTTTCTTTGCATTAATATGACCTTTTGGTTGCACTCCAGATATATCATCAGGATCAAGCTCTCCAGTGCTCTGATCTGTAAGAGAGTCAAGTCCTTCATCTAAACCTTGCTGTTCCACTGCCTTTTTTACATTACCTGTAGAATTTTCCAGTGTACTTTCATTTAGAAATCTAATTGCTGATTTATCACTCAGTAACGCTACACAGTTTTTCTTAATCATTATGAAGTTCCAGAATTCAGGATCAAAAAACAATCCCTTTTTCAAAATTGGAAGTAATTCAAAACGAACACGATTTTGAACACTACTTGTGCCTTCATTATATTCTTCATCTGGACGTTTGTAAAGCTCTTCAACAGTATGATAAGCTTCCAAGGAGCGCTCAAGAAAAAATATTGAGAGTGCACAAATCCTGAGGATCTCCAAGTCATTTGGCAAAAAATGTGCAATTGTTTTATAAATTAGACATTTAGTTTTGGGATCATCATGAAGGTCTAGCTGTAGAGCACAACCACATATTTCAACACAAATTTGTAAGCCTTCTTCTTCAACCTGTAAAAAGAAAAATATTACTGCTACTTCTTAAAAAAAAATTATTAACACTTACTAGATTATCCTTTTAAAATACTGGGTTGGCCAAAACGTTCCATAGCACCGTACGGAAAAACTCGAACAAACTTTCTGGCCAACCCAATACAACTCTGAAATGAAAGCTAAATAAACAGAGTATTCTAAATGTGCAATTTTCTTCAATGGGTAGCCATGTTTAACTACTTTTTAATATATAAATAAATCTGTTTTAACTTGAGAATAACCTGGAAAAGATAGTATTTTAGCTTCCAATTTATTTAATTTTCAAGTCTGACAAGCCCTACTGACCATAATACAAAATGCTTCATAACCTTATGGTTATTAAAATATAAAATGCTTCATGAACTTATGGTGATTCAAGTTTCTTACATATCTAGGCCCCTGTTTTAAGGTACCAATCTTACATTCTGTGGCAGAAGGGTTAAATTATATGTATTTAAAAACACAGTTATCAATTTTTTTTGTTTTATTTTTGCGGTACGCGGGCCTCTCACTGTTGTGGCCTCTCCTGTTGCGGAGCACAGGCTCCGGATGCGCAGGCTCAGCGGCCATGGCTCATGGGCCCAGCCGCTCTGCGGCATGTGGGATCTTCCCGAACCAGGGCACGAACCCGTGTCCCCTGCATCGGCAGGCGGACTCTCAACCACTGAGCCACCAGGGAAGCCCAGTTATCAGTTTTTGATGTTAAAAAAATACTAAAGTAAAAACAAAAAGAACTGCTTATGGAAACTCTTTCATAAAGCTGCACTAAATAATATTATTTATTGTACTTATTAAGTAACATTATTAATCCAAATAAGGGGAGAAGTGTAATCCACATGAAGAAGGCAATTATAAACTTTCCAAATCTAATAAGGTATCAGAATAATGAACCTACTGGAAGTTATCTGAAAAGTATTCAAGCTTTGAAACTTTGACTGATGACTCAAAGATAACTGCATCAGCTTTTAGTTGGGATTTGTTGTCTATCCACCTTAATTCAAGTTATAAATAATGCCTCTAGAATGACCTAAATGCTTGTTTGAATAGAAAGAGATAAAATAATAATATGTCTTTAACAGTTGTGTCTGTGTATCATATTGCCTGCATATGGTATATTACAGATGACAGGGAGGAACACTACCTTGCCAGCCTCATGTCCTCTGAGTTCCTTATGTGCTATGCAACCCTCACTTATAGTTCCACAAGCAGAACTTAACTCTGCATATCACTTTACCTCGCTGGTAAATTCCTACCCATCTCCTATTCATTCTTTGAGAATCAATTCTGCCTTGAAAGTTTTTCTGATTCATTCTGGCCCCTACCTTGGGGTAGAGTTAAAAACATTCTCTATTCTTTCCACTGAGAATAATTTATACTTATTTCTAAAAAGCATGTAATATTGTTTTATAACTGTCCACGCCCCTACTTCTTGACTTGGAATTCGTAAATCACAGGGACAGTATCTCATTTTTCGTATCCTTCTGTGGTTAACATAGGAGTTGACATACAGTGACCTTTGAATAAATGTTTGCAGAATGAATGAGATCAGATAATATTCCACTGATTTAGTCTCCTATAAATCCACCATTTCCAGCTTGGAATCCTTTTTCTGAATTCAAATTTCTTATTTCTATAATTGTCAGTTATAAAACCTACCTAGATTTTCCAGATATAGCAAATTCAAATCCACTGCTTCAAAACAATTCATTCTCTTTGTTCAATGTTCTATCTACATCCTCTCTTTTCTCATGAAATTATAATGTACTCACAGTTGCTGAGGTTTAAAAATTTCAGGATCATCACAAAAGGGAACAGGCTACTTTCTTACCTGAAAGCCTTTAACAATTCCAGTATATTTATGGACTGACATTTCAATTTTTAGAGTAGCATTCAGTCCCTTTAGGGTCTATAGCAACCCTACCCGCAACCCCATAGAAACTAAACTCTTCGATTAGTTTCGTCATCCACACACTTCCCCGTTTCTGTGCCACCCTATTAATGCCACTGGACAGCTGTGAGAACCAAATAATAAACTGAGGAGAAGGGGCTCTGTAAACTACAAAATCCTCTACAAATATTAGTATTATCCTCCTCTATCATTTAAAACCCAACTGAAAGCATCTTCCTCTGTGAAGGCTTTTCAGATATGCTATCTGTAATGTCTCCTTCTGAACTCACACAGCATTGCCTGTGCCTCTTAGCACTGAGGCGTGTGAATGATCTATTCCATCAGATAAAAATGTTTTTAATAGTATAAGAAATTAAGCACATTTTAAATATTTATTTCATCTTTGAATTTTTCCTCTTATCATGTATTCTTAGGTTGACCACACATGTGAAAACGAGAAAGCTCTATGATAATTGGCTGAACTTCACCTATATTGTAAATTTTCTATAACAAAGTCTCTCGATTTTTGGTACAAATGAGAATCATATGTTAAAAAAACAGAGATAGATAAATATTTTTTAAGAAGTTTTACAGGTAATTCTGATGTACTTCAAATATTAAGAAGTATTCTATAGCATAGTTTGTTTTTTCTTTGTTTTTTTTGGTGGGGAGAGAGGTTAACTTTGACAATGCATTTAAATGACATTTCACTCTTTAATAATGAAGCTATTAATGCAGTTAGCAAATAAATAGGAAATAAAACAAAACCAAACCCTCTGATATAATGCTTTTTATCACGGGAATATGATCACTACATGGTCATACATCTAATGAGTGATGTGATAATGAATGTAATAAATGCATAAATATGTAAAAAAATTAAAATATATTATTTAATGGATGCCTCCTTATATATTTAAAAGTAACCCACATAAAGATTCAGTTAAATGGAGCTACCTAAAATGTAAGGTAGCTTTATCTTTCCTATCTTTGTACTCAAAGTTCTGTTAATACTTGAGGAGAAAAAGTAAAAGGATCTGTAGGATCTACTTTCATGTCTATGTAAGAATCATACGTAGAATTGTACTCACTTGCCAGTGGCCCATGAAAAACTTGCTTCAGAACTATTTTTAAAAACAGGTAATGGGTTTTTACTATTATTTTAAATAAACACTTTAAAAATTTGTCCTTAGGTTTCAAAAATGTCTCAGAATTCATTATTCCTTTTTACCTAAACACCAAACGTAAAAACTATGAACTATTTCTCTATGATGGTGAACAGGTATTAGCTATAGTTACAGAAAGTTCATTTGCAAATTAGTTAAGATTCTACATACAGGACTTAGAATAATGTTAAAAGGGCCAGGCTTATTTAATTATAAGAAAAGAGATAATAGCTTCTTATGGAAGCAGTTCCCATACTAAACTTTATGTAACACTAAATTTTTTTTCTCTTTTTTTCAGTTATTTTCATTTATGCATACTATTTGCACCATGTTGGGAGTTTGAGGTGGGGGGGGAGGGGAGGATATAATATATGGAGAATGCCTTAAAATCCTCCTTTTCTTCAATTACATGATCAAATACATTTTACCACAAGAGATTCAAGTTTCAGTGAACTGTCATTTAAATTTAATTTAAAATGAAGGGATAAATATATACTATTTACCTCATCTTTAATGATTTTCATGAAAGGAAATATGACTCTCACATTAGTTGCTGTTCTTAAAAGCTGGTAGCATTGATCTACAAAAACTTGTTTTGAAGGATTAGACTTTAGCTGAAGTTTACTCCATATGAAAATCAACTCCCTGTAAATGAGAAAAAAAGAGAAATATCAAAGATACGGTTTATTCAAATACAGACATTAGCTGTCTTTCCCTGATTCTGTAGTGCCCTGGCTGGGATGTATACAAAGTGGGTGTAAATGGATATTAAGTTAACTTCCAGGCTACTTCCACTACCTATTTGGGATTAATAGAAGCTAGGAGAAAAGGTGAGATTAGAAATTGCAATTTGCTGTATGGAATGCATTCTAATTATATGCCAACAAACCTAAGGCATCTCTAGTACTTGATCAAAACAAATTCTAATCTCAGTATACTAATATTAATGATATTGCTTAAAAAATTTAACTTTGACCTTTAATTAATACCCACTTGCAAATTTATAAATCAATGTTGTAGAATTTCTGCAAAGAATGGTTCATACTTTTCAATCTATTAAGATACCAAAAGTACTACAGATTAAAAGTGTAAGTATATTATAGTACTGATTCTGAAATTTTGTTTTATATCATCTACTCTTCCATTAAGATGTAGTATTTTAAACAGACAAGCTATGGACCATTTAAAGTATTTCACAGGTAGACTCTTTTCTAAAATATGGCCAAGGTTATTAGATGAACAAGGTAGGAGCAGTGGGTTTTGAGGCAAAGGAAATCATAAGATATAATTGTTACATTTGGATATCACATTTTAGCAAATTAGAATTCCTTGAAAAGTGTCATAAAAGTTACATAAAACATCATAATCTAAAATGTATTAAAATAATTGATGAAAATGTTTAAAAAAAAAAGTGATATACTGAGAATGTACTTTGAACCCAGCACATACAGCTATTAAATCTAAGGACAGCTTGACTACTATCATGAAGGTATGCATACTCTATTTACAGAGACAACACAGAACACAAAACAAAAAATGATGGCAAGCAACACAATAAGTAAAACCAAAATTCCTCTTCTATTTCACACAAGCTGTGTGGGTGTTCCTAAGCTTTCGTCCACCACTCACTTTTTTTTGGCACACATATTCCTTTGGAAAGCTCACCAGGTTTCACACCATGTTCCCAAATCTCTAGCTCTGACTTCTTTCCCACTTTCTGTAACTGGGTATTTCAACTTAGATTGGTTTCTATCACTTTAATCCATTTAGAACAAATCAAATTCCTGCAAAATTGATTACCTTTTCCTAGACCAATGACACTAAACATTTCTCTAACCTGTCTGGTTCTAACCTGCTTGTTTTTCATAGTCTTTATATTTTTATTATATTTTTGCCCACAGTTATATCATTCTTTCTCAATGCTACCACGTTAGGCCCTTTAATTTTCCATATGTACTTCTATAGGAGTTGCTAAACTGATCTGCTTCCAGCCTCCCAGATTATTTCATTTAGTACTTGTTCAATATCCCTTGTGGTGTTAAAAGCAACAGAAACATGGGCTTTGGTGTCAGAAGGATCAGGATTTGAATCCTGGGCATTCTCCTAAGTTGGTTTCCTCAGTGTCAGTTAATGTGCTTCATTTATTCTCACTTTTTGTTGTGCTGATTGCTCTACTTGGAAAATATTTATTTCTAAGATAAGCTTATCTTTCAGAGTCCATATCAAGTGCCTCTTCTTAATGCAAATTTTCATGAATACCCCAAACTTAAAGTGATAACTACTTCAGAACAGATCTTATCTCTCTTACTGGTTTAATGCCTTTCATATACTTCCTTGTTTATAAGTCCTGTTTCCCCAACTATTAATACATTGTAAATCTTCTCAATGACACATTATATAGTGGAGGTAGTGAAGAAGAACAGGAGATTGGGAATAAGAGACCTACATTTCAATAGGGCATTACATGCCAACTGAGATGGTACTCCCCAGTTCACACTGAACCACCATTTTCTAAGAATAGCCCGAATACACAGGGCTGGAACCTCAGTGGCCATGCCTAAGTGACCCTCCTCACTCTCCTTAAAATATTAATTCAGGAATGGGAAACTGACCCCAATTAAGTCAGTCAGAATCCCTGGAATGTTCTCAGCTCTAAACTATGAAGCCTGGGGACTGTTGGCATTCTTCTGGTCTGCAACAGGAAAGACTGAAGCCAAATGGCAGAACAGAGATACTTTTAAAAAAACCCAGCAATCTCAACGTCCCTGTTAGCAATTATCTTTGAGGACCACCTATAACCCTGCCCTTTTTGTGGCTCACGTCATACCCCAGTATACATTCAATAAATACTACCTTCTCCCTGAACTAGTTAGACATAGGATGTTATCACTTGGAAACTGACTAGTATAAATTCCAACTCCATTTTGTTACTAGCTGTGTGGCTTTTATCTCTTTTATCCACAGTTTTCTTATACATAAGAAGAATTAAGAGAGATAAGTGAAAACACCTAGGTGAAATGTCTGGTATATACTGATGTTTAATAAATTGCTCAGATAGTCTTCTTTGTGAAGATGAAAGGGAAAGTTTAATGAAGCTTATGTTTTCCTTTCCAAAAAAGGGTCCTTAAAAAAGAAACAACACAGCACTGATTTGGTGTACAAACACATTTCCCAGGTAGCTAACTGCTAATATAACCGCCAAGTTATCTAGTTGCAGAGAGACTATAACAAGGTCTATAGCCACCCTTACCACATAGATTTTTTTTCATACTATACCCATTTTATAGTAAGTAATGTTTAGTAGCAGAGACTGCCTGGGTTTGAATCATTATTTACTAGTTGAATGGTTTGGGCATATTATCTACCCCATAAGATTGCTGGAGTAAATGAGATAATGCATATATAAAGCATAGACTAATGGAAGCACTCAGCAAATATAAGCAGCTGCTATGATTATAATATTCTTATTATCGATGGTGAGAGAACTGGATTAGTAGCTTGCTTCATTGGCTTGAGACAGAGCAAAACTGGACTGTGATCAGGTTTTGTCCTCAGAGAGGGGAGATGAAGAGTAAGCTGAAGACCAAGATGAAACAGACAACACGGACCTTATAAGCTGGAAAGAATCCTGCTCTTGAAGTTACAGTGAAAATCAACTTTTTCGGACCCCAGCACTCAGAAATATAAAGGAGAGAGGTAGAAGAAATAAGAGGGCAGGCGATCAGAACTCAGCCTACTCAGAAGGAAGGACAAAGAAGCAGGCTAAAGATTCTTTTCAGTTAGGCAGCTGGGAGTCACACAGCCAGCTTCTATTCTTAGAAGGTGACTGTGGCCAGGAGCAGGAAAGATAGGCACTGTTCTATTTTTAAAGTTCTTCCCTAAAGAGTAGAAATTGGTCAGCCAAGAGAAGAAGAAAATAAAATGTTTTCCTGGTCCTTTTTGGTTTGTTTATACTTGATTCCAGTTTACTTATGAGTGTGTTAAAATGAAAACAATGGATATTCTGTTTAAATAGTTTAATATAGCCAAGGATAGAGAACATTCCTATCACCATAGGAAAAGATATACTATAACAGTAATGACTATATCCTGTTTCAAAATAACTACATACCAAGAAATGATAATACTTTGAAAACTATTTAGAAGTGTATGTCTTACCATTGTCTCCTGATCCTCCTCTCTATTTGTAATTTCAATTTACATGGTAAACTTCTGAATAAAAATTTGTATATTCTAAGAGTACAGTCCCATAGAAGACAAAATCCACTAGTTTCTAGACCCAGTTCTATTAATTAGCTATTTGACTCTATCTCTGAATCTGAAGATTTTAATCTATAAAATCTATAATATATTAAATAAGTTTATCTTTAAACCACCTTCAAGCTATTGTTTTAAGTATCTAAGAACTTAAAATTTGAAAGCATTTATTAAAAAATGTTTATAGCCCATATCATTTCATATTATGATGTTAGGCACATGAAACCTAGTTTTCTCTTAAGAATTAATGACATGTCAAAGTGGCAGGGTTTTTTTTCTTTTGTGTGTGTGTGTGTGTGTGTGTGTGTGTGTACTGGGGTAGGGGAGGCAGAAGTTATTAGAATCTTTTCTAATTATTATTCATGATTTCATCTAATAGCACTTAAGGGTTGGTACTAAAACTACTCTCAAACCACATTCTAAATTACATGATTGCTAGATAAATTTGACGCTTCATAATATTCTAATAATTTTTTTTTAAACATTTTGCTATTATTTGAGGATATTTCAAGAGGAACTCTTTTATTTATTTATTTATTTTTGGGCTGTGTTGTGTCTTCATTGCTGCGTGTGGGCTTTCTCTAGTTGTGGCGAGTGGGGGCTACTCTTTACTGTGGTGCGTGGACTTCTCATTGCAGTGGCTTCTCTTGTTGCAGAGCATGGGCTCTAGGTGTGCGGGCTTCAGTAGTTGTGGCTTGCAGGCTCTAGAGTGCAGGCTCAGTAGTTGTGGCGCACCGGCTTAGTTGCTCCGCATCATGTGGGATCTTCCCGGACCAGGGCTTGAACCCATGTCCCCTGCATTGGCAGGTGGATTCTTAACCACTGCGCCACCAGAGAAGCCCTCTGCTAATAATTTTTAACTGGTTTTAAAAATGCTTAGAAAAACTAATAGTCACATAATACCATTTATATTAGTGTCCCCAAAATGAGTTACTTAGGTATAAGTCTAGCAAAATATGTATAAGATCTACATGAGGAAAAAATCTAGCAAAATATGTATAAGATCTACATGAGGAAAACTACAAAACTCTGATGAATGAAATCAAAGGACTAAATAAATGGAGATATATTCCATGTTCATGGACAGGAGGGCTCAATATTGTCAAGTTATTAGTTTTTCTCAACTTAATCTACAGATTCAATCCCAATCTAAATCCCAGCAGGTTATTTTATGGATATGGACAAACTGTTTATGTGGAGAGACAAAAGACCCAGAATAGCTAATACAATACTGAAGAAGAACAAATTTGGAGGAATGATACTACCCGACTTCAGGACTTAATATAAACTAACATAATGAAGACAGAGTTGTACTGGTGAAAGAAGAGACATATAGATCAATGGAAGAGAACAGAGAGCTAGAAATAGACCCACATAAATATAGTCAACTGTTCTTTGACAAAGGAGCAAAGGCAATACAATGGAGCAAAGATAGTCTTTTCAAGAAATGGTGCTAGAACAACTAGACATCCACATTAAAAAAAAAAAAGAGTCTAAACACAGACCTTACACCCTTCACAAAAATTAACTAAAAATGGATCATGGTCTAAACAGAAAACACAGAACTACAAAACTCCTAGAAGATAACATAGGAGAATACCTAGATGACCTTGCGTATGTTGATGCCTTTTTAGATATAACACCAAAGACATGATCCATGAAAGAAATAATTGATAAGCTGGACTTCATTAAGATTGAAAACTTCTCTGTGAAAGACAATATCAAGAGAATTAAAAGACAAGCCGCAGACTGGGAGAAAATATTTGTAAAAGACTCATCCAATAAAGGACTGTTATCCATAATATACAAAGAACTCTTAAAACTCGACAATAAGAAAACAAACAACCCAATTAAAAAATGGGCCAAAGACCTTAACAGACACCTCACCAAAGAAGATATACAGATAGCAAATAAGCATATGAAAAGATGCTCCACATCATATGTCATCAGGGAAATGCAAATTAAAATGAGATACCACTACACACCTATAAGAATGGCCAAAATCTGGGACACGAATAACAAATGCTGGTGAGGATGTGGAGCAACAGGAAATCTCAAACACTGCTGGTGGAAATGAAAAATGGTACAGCCACTCTGGAAGACAGTTTGGCAGGTTCTTACAAAACTAAACATACTCTTACCATACGTTCCAGCAATCGTGCTCCTTGGTATTTACCCAAAGGAGGTGAAAATTTATGTCCACACATAAACCTGCACACAGATGTTTATAGCAGCTTTATTCATAACTGCCAAATCTTGGAGGCAACCAAGATGTCCTTTAGTAGATGATGGATAAATAAACTGTGGTACATCCAGGCAATGGAATATTATTCAGCACTAAAAAGAAATGAGCTATCAAGCTATGAAAAGATGCAGAGGAACCTTAAATGCATATTACTAAGTGAAAAAGGCCAATCTGAAAAGGCTACATACTGTATGATTCCAACTATATGATATTTTGGAAAAGGCAGAACTATGGGGATAGTAAAAAAAAAAAAAAAAATCAGTTGTTTCCAGAGGTGGTGGCAGGGGTGGGAGGGAGAGATGAATAGGCAGAGCACAGAGGATTTTTAGGGCATACTCTGTATGATATTATAGTGATGGATATATGTCATTATATATTTGTCCAAACCCATAGAAAATTAACACCAAGAGTGAACCCTAAAGGTAAACTGTGGACTCTGGGTAATTGTGTCAATGTAGGTTCATTCTTAGTAAAAAATGTGCCATTTGGTGAGTGATCTTGATAATGGGGGAGGAAATGCCTTTGTGGGGGCAGGGAATATATAGGGAATGCCTGTACCTCCCTCTCAATTTTGTTGTAAAACTTAAAACTGCTCCGAAAAATGAACTCTTAAAAAAATTTAAAAATAACACTCTAAATTTAATTTAAAACATAACTATTTTATTGTAACACATTCCTTAAATATCAACACTATCAATTACTGGTACATGATCATTTTCTTTTTTAATCCTTACGATAGGTCTTACAACCTATCGTTTTTTGCACAATAAATGTGGGGGAAAAAGTGGCTTAACATTTTCACATAACTTTAAAAAAATATATAAGGTGCAAATTCTGCTAACCAATTCTCCTTCTGTACCCCATCTCACCATTTCAATTTCTATATTAGGAACACTTACCAGATACAGTACATATCCCCATTCTGGAGCTGTGGAATAAGAAAGGATTCACAGAGTTGCAAGGCTAACATAGTCTTGCCTTCTTTTTCAGTGTTACAGATGATATCAATTCCACTCTTACAATCAGTTTTCAGTAAATGCTATAAGAGAAAAAGAAAAACCAGTTTGTATCATTAAAAATATCTAGAAAGATAGGTGTAATAAATGTTTAAATTAAGCATTCAGAAGAAATTAGATTTCTAGTTTTCTTCTACAAAGACAATGATGAGTTGTACAGAGATATTTTCATGTTTTCATAGTTTCACTATATAGAACCTACAGTTTACAATGACTACTTTTAATCTCAATGTCCACAGCTTGTCGGTATGTAGGGTCCATATTCGAAAAAGGTTCTTTCATCTTAAAAAAAAACCAAAATAACAAACATATGCATTTAATTTCTTACAATTTTATTTAAAATGCAAAATCATAATGCTTCTCGGTTTTTATTTAACCTCTGTCACACCAGAAGCTCACTCAACATGAATAATGCTTATCAACAAAAATTTTAATTTCATCATTTGTTAATATCAGACTCTAATTCAATATGAGCTTAAAGAATGGTGCCAAAGGGAACATCTAGATAATGTAATTTTAAAACCTTTGATATTACTGTAAAAGGAATTTAACAAGAATGGGCTACTTTTTTTTTTTTTGGTAATGTTAAAATGGTAATAGGCAAACATAATCTCAAACAATACCTCCCGGAATAGGTGATCTTCTACAGGTGACATAAACAGACATGTGAAGAGTGCTTGATGGAAGTACAAGTCTTTACTGATTTCTGGGTGATTTATACAACATTTAATGAGAGCCATTGCTTCAGGTATGCGTTCACAAGCAATTAGATATCTGGCACGTAGTTCAAAGAATAGTGGATTTTCAGAACTTAAATATTTGTTCACTATATTAAAAAGAAAACAGACTCTTATTACTCTCATGAAAAGACTGTCTCAAACTTTGTTCTTTGACACCTTAGCGCTAACATGTGGTATCTAATTAAATCAACTATTTAATTAAATAGTATTTTTCTTATTAGGAGTTTATTTGTGAAAGGAATGTTCAGTTAAATGATTGGAAAAATGGAAGTAAGAGACACCAAAACTGTGCCCAAGAAATATTTGCTGATTCTTTCTCAGTCTAAAAAGCAAAATTTAAAAAACAAAAAAAAACATGAAATATTCTTTTTTTGTGTTCACTAATGTTAAAATATGTTTCAAATTTCTTTCTAGTCTAAGATTACATACTTTATCTTCTTACTGACCAGTATTTTCATTCCTATAAGATTAAAAGGCTAAATTGTAATTTGTCATTAAACCATATTAATTCAGATTAATTATAGAGAAATGTAATCTGAATTAATGAAAAAGTTCAATCATAAAAGAAATATATTTTATTACTTTCAAACAAAAAAATTAAGTTACAAGTAGTGCCAAACAGGACTGCTTATTAATATATGCCCATGTGTCACTAAGGATAATTACTAATTAATACTTGCTTTTATACAATTTTAAAATATATAAAAACCTTTATCTATATAAGTTCATTTAGACCTAACAACAACCTCATGACAGGTATACTATTAATACTTGTTTTACAGATCACAAAACTGAGTCTCAGAGAGGTCAAATGACTTGCCCAAGGACAAAGAATTAATTAAATAAGTGGCAGAGCAGGAACTGGAACCCATATTTCATGATTTCAAATCCAAAAATCTTTTAATTAGTTATATATGTTTAATCAGTAGTTTCTGAAATGCCTATGAATAATGTTTTATTTGGGCTTCAACATTTGCCTTGCAATTCTGTTTACACTATAAGCTAAGCAGACAATGATTTTGTATAGTTGATGCAAAGATAAACTTCAGACTGATCTTTACTCTGATGATCACCAACTAGAGTACAGTCATCTACATTAATGAGGTTCTAGAGCAGCTTTTCCCAAAGTGAGGTATGCTAGTGTAAGTATAAAAGCAATATATATGAAAGGACTATATACATATTATAAACTGTATATATTGAGGCCATCAGCCCTCACACCAACAAGCAACAGGTTTGTTCTAGCTCCTACTGAAAGGAGCCTAAAAGCTACCCTAAAACCCCAAACTCTCCTCCCCTGTTCTCATTCCCTATGATTCTGTCTTTGCCTAGCTCCTGTCCCCTCTGGCCACATTCTCCAGTTTCCTCAGAGATTCCTTCAAGGCTGTCACCCTTGCCTTCCCTATATTTGATGGTTCATACTTTTCCTCAATGAGCCAACTCTTCCTCCTCTGATCTAACTACTGCCTCCCTCTTCAGTTTTTTTCTTTTCTTTTTATTTCTTTCCAAGACCCTCACATCAAGTGCTACTCTCCTTTGTATCCTTTATATTTATACCACACCATTGTCACATATACCTTAGCTCTTTCCTTCTAGTCTTGTCCTACCTCCCATCTCATTCCACCACTGCTTCTCCTGGTCTTATCTCTTTTTTCATCTTCTCTAACATCTCTTCTAGTCCTCTACACTTGTATCTGGGGTCAGCTTGCTCTTAAGCCCTAGAATCATAGCCCCTTCTCCATTCAGTTCTACTCACAACCCACCCCACTCCTTTACCTGGGACAAATGGAAAGATCCTAACCTGCACAGGCAATTGGTGGTGTGAAACGTCTTCTCACCAGACCAATATCTGAATGGTTCCAGCTGGCAGGTCTTGTCTTTCCCTTTGGTCATGTTATAACTGCACTCCATAGGCTCTCTCCATGCTCTCAAATGTGTCCACACTTGTGCTTATTCACTACTGCTGAGCTTACATTCTATGTTTTGGTGACCCAAATGTTCTGGGGCTCAGGAATAATATGGCAAATTTTTTTTAAAAAGAATTAACTAGAAATAGTTGACAGAGCTTCCTGCCTTCAAAAGCAGATTTTGGCTCACAGGAACCACTGTGTATCTAGGTTGGAGAGGAAGTGATGTCCAAAAGGTATGCAGGTGGTAAGGGGATGAAACAAAACTTAACTTCTATTAATGAATGAAGTTCGGGAAATACTGCTCTAGAGTATTTGGAATCGAAATTTACTTATTAGTCACTCATTCAGTTATGCATTCATCATGTGGTCATTCATTCAGTAAACAAATATTTATACTGAGCACTGGCTAGGTGTAGGATATATGGTAGTGTATATCAAAACAAAAGCTGAAGGAGTTCCATCCTTCACAGAGTTTCCTGTATAAGGGAGATTCCATGTGCTTAAGGAGGGTGTTTTTTTGTTTGTTTGTTTTAAAGGGTGTTCCTACTTAAATAGATTTTAAAAAACATAAGTGAAAACAAACTCTGTAAAAAGCATGGGGATACTAAATATGTTAACACTCTGAATTCCCATTTTAATAGGAAATTACTAGAAATAATTGTACCTAATCTTATGTCAAGTCACTCTTGGGCTGGGTTAATGTAACAAATTAGACACACTTCATGTGAAAATACATTACTCTTATTCAGTATTATAAAATAAAGAAAAATCACTATTACTGCTCTAGTTAGAAAATGAAGTTGTATTTGCTTCTCACAAATGTTGGTTTAGAGTTTGAGTCTCCTGAAGTACCTATCTCCTGAGATGCTGGCTGGGCTTTTAGAACAGCTTGCAACACTGGATCTTCCCATGGGCCACCATCTCTAATGATTCGAGTCACCAGTTCCAGATTCACATTTCCATATCTGCGGAGGTGATTCTGGCATTCCTAGGAGAGAAAAATCATTTTGGCTTTGTGAATTTAAAGGGGTTAAAAACTAAACTTGATCATCATTGTCAATAAAATGACTGATGGTCAGTGAGGCAGCTGTTAAACTACAGAAGAGAAAGGGTTGCTTTAGTAACCTAATTAGGGTGTCAAAACCCCATTAGTACACAAATAGGCTTTAATGCCAAAGGTTACACAGTTTGTACATAATTGGACTTAGAAAATCCCAATGTAACAGGGATGAAGTGTAACCTAAGGGAAAAACATATGGGATGCATCATTTCTAGGAA
Source organism: Monodon monoceros (assembly GCF_005190385.1). NCBI lineage: Eukaryota > Metazoa > Chordata > Mammalia > Artiodactyla > Monodontidae > Monodon > Monodon monoceros. Next base: position 40,528,422 of record NW_021703767.1, on the reverse strand, counting down.
AAGAACCAGGCTGCAAAAACCTAATGGAAAAACTTACAGGATGCATCATTCCTAGGAAAAGAACCAGGTTGCAAAAATGTAAAACGTGTACGTTCAGTCATGTGAGAGTTCATAAAGTCTCTGTTAACAATGGCAGGCCTAACAATAAGAAGGTAATAGAGAGGTCCCTGTCCAATGCAGATTCTGGTTGGCAGGTAGATACAGGTCTCTGTCACTGATCCCAAATGTAGAATCTTAGGTGTAGCAGAAGGCTGGAAGATGGAAATTCTATTCCACTTTGTTGTGTAAGTAGATTTATAGTCTTGGGATGAGAAATGACAGGCTGAAGGAATGAATCCAGGCTATAATACGAAGACTTTGCATTAGGTTTAAGATAAAGATACTATTGATAAGTTGGGCATTAACTGATAATTTGTCTATGCATTTTGGAGGACTTTTTTAAAAAAGATATTTGAAATGTTTTTAGAGAATCTGGTATCTCAGACTTGTGATTAAAATACGAAATATGTAACAAGTTTGTGAACAATGTTTAATATTTAGGAGAACTTGGTTTACTGAATTTATAAATTTATTAGATTTACAAGATTTAATCATTTGATTATGATGCTTTGATTCATTATATACTTTGTTAGGTATTTTTTTAAATGTTTCATGGAATTTAATTTGATAATTTAAAAAGATTAACTGAAGGCCTAGTGAAGGTATGGATAGATTTATTTTTTAATGCATAAATTGAGCTTAAGGCCTTAAGAAAAAACTAGATATTGAAATTGGCAATGCTAAAAACTGGAATAAACTGCACATCAATTAAAATACAAGCAACTGTCAGGATTTCTTTCTGTGCTAAAAAAATCCCTCAGACATGAAAAACCTAGTAACAGTTATAAAGCGAAGCTTCAGGATAAAACCATATATATTTACAAATTTTATTTATCAGATGGATCATTAGGCTACATATTCAAAGTGGCAGTGAACACTTTGCTTTTATTAAATTGTCATGCTCTTTCATCGTTTCAACTTTCCAAAGTGATATCTATATGCCACTTTTCATTCATTGTTAAAATACATGCAAGAGGTTTTGTTTTGTAAGAGAACAAGGCAGTAGAAGGAATCAAGTTTCAAGATGAAGAATCATTCAAAGAAGCCAAAGGATCATTAAGTCAAAACATGAAAGTAAGTATCTTCTAAAAGTTACTTAGGGAATTCCCAAATTAAAATGAGCAAGCAAGCAAACAAAAACCCTATAGCCAAATGGGCAAGTTACTTAACCTCTCTGCTCCTTCAGTTAACTCCTCTATAAAACGGATACTAAAAACACCTACTTCATAGGATTGTTGTGAGGATTAAATAATACACAGTATTGAAAAGTGCTTAGGACAATGCATAAGTACTTAATGTTAGCTATTTTTTTCTACTTTTTAAGATTCTGAATAAATATTTTATTTTAGGACACCCAACTTCCTTAGCATAAAATTAATTTCTACATTTCCATGTGTCAGCGTATTACAGCACTCATAAAAATATGGTATAAAGTTATTGATCAGCCATGATTTTTTAACACATGGAACATAGTAATGATCTGTGGCAATGACTTCATGGTTAAAAATAACCATCGATTTCAAACCTCAAGGTAAACAAACTCCTAAATTACTCTAGACATACATATTGCTGCCCATACAAATTAAACTACCGTAAGCTGGCTTTTGGTCCAGTCAAAGCATAAGAAATAAGGTGAGCTGGATGCCAGCCCATGAATCACTGATTAGGCTTTAGCTCTGCTGCTGAGCTCTTGGACAATCTTTCTTTCTAGCTGTGTTAGGATAGGTGAGGCACCAATCATACAGCCATTAGTGCTGTGGGACCCAGAACTGGACTTGGGCCTAAAGTCAAGATATGGTGAAATAGGTCTATTGCTAATTTCTTAAACTTGGCTGAAAATAAGAAACACTTGGAGGTCCTGTTAAAAAATGATTCCCAGACCCCAATTCAAACCTACTGAATCAAGGTTTCTAGGAGAAAACCCTGATAATCTGTATATTTAACAATCCCTACCCCACAGTCAACTCTGGCATACTTTTTGATTGTATTGGGTTGGCCAAAAAGTTCCTTCGGTTTTAAAGTAAAAATAAGACAAATTTTTCATTTTCACCAAGAACTTTACCATTTTGTTCCACTACCTTCTGCCATTTTTCAGGCAACTTCATAATTCCATCTTGCCAAAACTTTTTATCTTTTTGAGCAAAGAACTGTTCCAGGTGCCTTTTATAGTCTTCCATGGAATTGAAATTTTTTCCATTAAGAGAATTTTGTAAAGACCGAAATAAATGGAAATCCGAAGGTGCAATGCCTGGTGATTACATCGGATGAATCAGAACTTCCCAGCCACTGTAACAGTTTTTGCCTGGTCATCAAAGAAACATGCAGTCTTGCATTAACCTGATGGAAGATTATGTGTTTCTGTTGACTTTCTGGATGCTTTCTGTCGAGTGCTGCTTTCAGTTGGTCTAACTGGTAGCAGTACTTATTGGAATTAATCGTTTGGTTTTCCAGAAGGAGCTCATAATAGAAGACTCCCTTCCAATCCCACCATATACACAACATCACCTTCTTTGGATGAAGACCGGCCTTTGGTTTGGTTGATGCTGGTTCATTTCACTTGCCCCACAATCTCTTCTGTTCCACATTATTGTATAGTATCCACTTTTCATCGCCCGTCACAATTTGTTTTAAAAACAGAACATTTTAATTACGTTTAAGTAGAGAATCGTATGTTGAAATACGGTCAAGAAGGGTTTTTTTGCTTAACTTATGTGGAACCCAAACATCAAAGTGATGAACATAACCAAGCTGGTGCAAATGATCTTCAACACTTGATTTGGATATTTTGAGTATGTTGGCTATCTCCCGCGTGGTATAACGTTGATTGTTTTCAATTAATGTCTCAATTTGATCGCTATCAACTTCAACTGGCCTACCTGACCACGGAGCATCATCCAGCGAGAAATTGCCAGCACAAAACTTCACAAACCACTTTTGACACATTTGATCAGTCACAGCACCTTCTCCATACACTGCACAAATTTTTTTTTCACGTTTCAGTTGCATTTTTACCTCTCTTGAAATAATAAAGCATAATATGCCAAAAATGTTGCTTTTTTCTTCCATCTTCAATATTAAAATGGCTATACAGAAATTCACCAATTTTGATAAGTTTTTTTTTTTTTAACACACGATGATATGACAGCTGTCAGAATACAATCTAACAAAATTGTTCCAAATGAAGTTAAAGACAACTAAGCACTACTAGCTACTAGAGCTATCTTACAGAAAAAACTGAATGAACTTTTTGGCAAACCCAATCCCTTCTACATTTGGAGTGTACTTTCATAAATGTTTATACTGTAAATTATATACCTGTACTCCTACCAATCCTTCTATTAAAGATTAGTAAATTAGCTTAAATTCATCTTTCTAATATAAAAATTATAAATGAAAGTTTTGTTTTTTGTGTGCGTGCACTCGTTGAGTCAAGTGCACCATATTTTGGAGGCCACTTCTATGGGGAAATAACTTTGGATAGGAAATAGAGATGAAAGAAAGATTTCACTTTTGTCTACTTAAAAAGACACAGGATGAAAGAAAAGTTTCTAAGTATCTTCTGGCTTATTTTTCCTTAAATAGTATGGTGGCTTTTTTGGATGATATTCAATTTAAAAGCCTCCCAAGCGAAAAGGAAACACTTAAATCACTACAGAATTTACAACTTATCTTTTCTAGAGTATATTCAATTGTGTTTTTTTAGAATGTTTACTTAATTAAATTTGGACCTGTGTATTAACCTCATCCTTTATTTACCTACTGCACTGTGCTAAATACAATTTCCTCAGAAACTTACATTCAATCTTGTGTTTTTGCCAAAGGCAGAGAGAAAACATAACTACCTCACTCTTCTTTTAGAATCCATTTAGTTCCAGAAGATGTTTCTTCCCTGCACCTGCTGCCACTTTAGAGTTGGCCACCACAACATGTCTGTGAAGCTGCAGGTCAGTGTTCTGGCCATCGCACAAACTTGATCTGAACCCTTTCGCTTATCATAGGATAAAGGTTCTTAATGCCCCGACTTCGTATTTAAGGACCTCTGGATTTACGTACCTACTCACTCACCTATTATTGCACATCATGACTCCTTTTCTCCAGCCTGGTCTCTTCCATGTCTCCCAAACTTATCTTGTCCTTTCTTGTCTATGCCTTTTCTCATATCATTCTCTTTCTCTTACAACTTTTGGTAAACCTATCTAAATCCTTTCTTAACTATTTTTCCACAGAGAAGCCTCCACTAGCCACCTCAATCCATAATAATTCTTTCTCCTGCAGTACTGAAAATCTGTACCACTCCACTCTTCTGGTACTCATAATATAGGAGGAAGGCCTTGCATTACTAATTAGGTGTTGCCATCTTACTTCCTAGGTAGTTAAAAGCTTCTTCAAACAGTCAGAAAAGGAAAGGTATATCAGAGAAGACGTATTTGCAATAATAAATAACTTTTTAAATCAAAATAGGAATTTATAGAAATCTGTGTAAGTAGAAGCACTATGGAATATCTGTCTTATTTTGAATGAAATGCAGATTCCAGAAGAAAAGTATAAAATACCACATGTCAAATTCATTCATAAGCAAGCTACTGCAGCAAATCAAAGCAAAAATACAAAAGGTATTCAATGTGGTTAATTTATAAAAGCAAAGCCTTAAAATACAGTAAAATCTTTATAATACTTTGAAATGAGAATGATCATGATATCTTTTATTATTATATTTTCATCGGTTATCTTATGGCAAAGCACTTTAAAAGTGGTAAAATTCAAAGATGTTATGCAGTTTTCATTTACAAAAAGACAGTTCTCACAAATTTGCTGTTCATTTCTGTGATAAGTTCCTAAGAAGTATTTACCTATGTTTTTGAAAACATAAACATTCTGAGTTTGCTCATATAAAGAGAATAGTATACAGTGAAAAAGTTACTGCTTTGTAAAAGAAAGTTCTTAAGGAGAAAATCATTTAAAATGGATGTTTGGACGTATTTACATCATTACGTGATTGTTGTTGCCCAAAATCGGTATCACCTATAATGCTTGTATCTATGCCATTAAAAAACTTAAACTAGAATTTTCTGTTTAAAACAATCCTTCAATAAGAACCTGCTGTATAAAAAAAAATAAATAAAATTCTAAAAAAAAAATTCTTCATTTGGAGCATTTAAATGAGTTATTTTGTTTAAAAAATGGTTGCTATTCAAGAAAACAATGATTGATTTCAGAAACAATAGAAATTCAGCAGTCAAACTGCTACAAAAAATTGCAAATTTGCAAAAAGTTGCAAAATTGCAACTTTTTTATTAAAAAAATTATAAATTTGGTGGAACGCATTTAAAACTGAGTATCAACATTTAGAAAAAAAAATTTTTCCATTTGGATCTACCAAAGGTATCTTTTTCACCTACGACAACTATTAAAACCAAGTATCAAAGCAAACTGAACTTAAAAAATCAGACTTTGAAGTACTATGTGAACTGTTAAAAATTTTTCAAAAATAAAAGCACATTCAGTCATACTGATGTCATTAAAGTCTCACACTGTTAAAATATTTTACTATGTATTTTTGTGTTTTATAATGTATTATAATATTAGTGCACGTACATAAATAACAAATATACATATATTGGGGATATGTGCTCAAACTTAAAGAAAAAATCTCGATGAGTATTATATCAGAAGTCTGGGGATTCTTGGTTTTAGGTATTATTTGTTTTTATGTTTGTGTTTGGAATCAAATATAAAACTCATCTGCTTCTATTGATCCTAATGTCACGGCAGTTTTCTTCAACATCTCCTGATCTGCTTCTTCCTTGCCATTTCTATAATTTGCACTCTAGTTGATGCCTTCATCTGCTATCATTCAGGTAACCAAACTAAAGTTTCTTCTTCTTCCCTCTCCCGGATAAGGTGGTCTTGAAAAGGCTTTAAAATGTTAAGACCATGAAGCATTTAAGATGGTAGTATAAATAAAAACGTTTCTTTAAACCTATTCTTTTGACATACACATTATTGCAAACACATGGTTACATCATTTCATATAATAGATTAGGGAATACTGGAAAGAATGCTGGGTTGAGAACAGGATTTAGGTCCTTTTTCTGCTTCTATAAACCTCAACTCCACTGGAGCTTAATTTTCTGATCTATAAAATAAGGGATTATTGGATTAAATAATTTCTAAAGTGACTCTCAGTCTTAAAATTATAAAAATGCATTAATGCATATAAATTACACATATTTGATTTTTTAAAATAACTAGAATCACGTACTTAGTGAACTATTTAAGATACCTCTTTTGGGGCTTTTGAAAAAAACAAATATTTAAGTATGAGTAACTGTCTCCTGTAATAAACCTGATTGCATTTTTATATTTAAAAAATTTTAGGTAACAATGTAAATGTTACTTAAATTAGCAATCAGTTTTTTTCTGAAGCGGAAGCCAATCATAAATACAGTAAAACTATCAACTGAGAGTATAATCAAATTTCAAAATTAATTGGTGGTTGCCATGCTAATAAAAGCACAACCGTGCCCTACTATCAATATTTTTAAATAAGTAATGAGATATTATGGCCAACAGAGAAGTGCTATTGTTACAGTTCTAGCCTCTAAGATAGACCCTGAAGCAGAATTAAAGTATATGCAAGATTTATTTGAGCACAGTTTCCTACACAGAGAGCTAAATGTAAAATATGACTCAGCAGAAAGAGTACTGGAGTCAGTCAAGAGAACAGGTCACAATACGGGCTATGCTACAAATTGAACAAGTTACTTAAGCGTCAGTAAACATTGTTGAATGAATGAATTAATGAATCTCTCTGGTCTTTGGTTTCATCATTTATTAAAAAATTAGATTGGACTTAATATCCTCTACAGTTCTTTACAGCTAAATTTTCTATGAGCTAATATTTTATCTGGGAAAATATAAACTACTTCAAGCACTAATATGTTGATAATTCTAATTATTATGTATTAAAGACACTCTACAGAATCAGCTTTCAGTGAATAATGAGTGCCTCAGTGATCCTGATATGCTTTTAGAACTAATTTCAAAGTTAAGTCCTATCACTGACTTTAAAGACACGTATATGTCTGCTCCTGACAACACAGATTGCAAGATACTCAGGATATTAAGATCTTCATTTATGTTGGATACTATGGTGTGAATAACTATCAATGTTCATCTCTTTGAGATGACTGCTCTTCCATATGCCCAGGTATACCCGCCTTTCCTGAGATATGCAACTTACTGATGTTGACAGCCCTATCTTTTGGAGGCTTGCTCTTGGTCCCTTGAGCTTAACTATCTCAAGTTTATTTATTATATATTTTATGCTTGAAATAATTTGGGGTCTTTTATCTCTTCAAAGTGACTGTAGAACTTCAACAGTTGAACCAAAGTAAAGTGTTTCCTACTCAAATAGATTATTTAAAAAAACACAGAGAAAGTGAAAACATTTCTGAGGCAGTGATATATAAGAATTATTAACCATGAGTAATAATTTCAAGATAAATGCCAGAGGAAAAATATCAAAGCTTTTACCCATTTCAACACAAGATTTATCTAAGGAATACAATCTTTACAAAATGATTTCAGAATCTGAAACTTTAATTTTAACATCAATCCCTCTTACTCCCAGTGCTAAATATGTGGCACACTTGTCAAACATGTTTCTTTCATAGATAGTGAAATCTTTTCCCTTATACTTTTCTCACAATTAAACATACTTTAGTTTCTCTTTTTTCCTACACATCGTCAAAGTATAATCTACAAGTAAACATTTGATGGTTTCATCCCATGAATACATTTATTGATGTCTCCCCCATCTTATTGTACACAGTGGTAACCAATGGACCATGAAGTAAACAGCTTCAGACAATACACCTCATTGTTTCTTATTTTTTAAGAGTTCAGCAAGGATAATACATCTCTAAATAGAATTTTTTTTTTAAGTAAGAAATGGCTAGACATCAGATGGAAATGTCTATGGACTTATTTATCCTTCCTTTGTACTGGCAGACATACCAGTCCCCCTTAGGGGACTTAGACTACTAAGTGTTGGAAACAAAGGGATGAAAGTTAGTCTTTGCCCACCAAATCTAATTATGTCGTAGTTGGAGAGACTATCAAACCACAGACAGAATATAGATTAGTGCTTTGTAACAGTGGAAAAACTTAGGTGGGGCAAGTCATATGCAATCAAGATGGAGTTGTGCAGAGATAGGAGAGCTTCTATTCAAGCAGAAAATATGGGAACACAATTTTGAAACTGCTTCTCACTTATGTCTTGTTCTTAAGCTGATATGGTTATATTTAAAAACCTTTTAACCAGCAATACAAAGGTGGTTTTGAATACCAAGATGAGGAATTTTGGTATTCAAAACCGCCAAATTAAGTATTTGGGAAATTTCTTCCAAGTAGCCTAGGGAGGAGGGGACATGATCCCAGTTTTGAGAAGGTTTTAGTGGAATGTTAATAGTTCTAAACTTATTCCTATTAGCTACAAATAATAAAATCTGGGAGATGTGCTGGTCTTATGACCACGATGAATATATACTCTAACTTCTCAGGGGAGATCAACACTTGCCCCAGTGAAACAGGGTGGGCATAACGATCTATTGTGGCTGGTTCTTTTACTGCTGATTATTTTTTGCTCCTTTTTTTTTTTTGCTGTAAGCGGGCCTCTCACCGTTGTGGCCTCTCCCGTTGCGGAGCACAGGCTCCGGACGCGCAGGCTCAGCGGCCATGGCTCACGGGCCCAGCCGCTCCGCGGCATGTGGGATCTTCCCAGACCAGGGCATGAACCCATGCCCCCTGCATCGGCAGGCAGACTCTCAACCACTGCGCCACCAGGGAAGCCCCTATTTTTTGCTCCTTTTAAGATGCTATTGCAGTAAGATAGCCTTGGGCCTCTTCCTGTTTGGAAGTTTATGTCCCCTACCTCACCTCCTCCCACCTCCTTCCTCTACTCCCCCAAGGAAGGTCAAGCAGATTTAAAAATAGGGTGAAGTCCCAGGAAAAAAAGCTTAAGGAAGGCCAACTTCTAGTCTAAAGAAAAAAGATCTTTGTGATTTATACACTGACCCCAAAGGATGGGGATAGAGTTTTCTCTGAGATAAAGGTAGGCTCATTAAAACATTTGTAGAGCTCTAGCAGTAACGCTTTTAATTACTGGTTGGCATTTTGTTGACTACTCCAGGGTCTCTGTTTTTTTTCCCCTAAATTAAACAAGTGAACAAAAATCTTTATAACATCTATTTTTCTCTTGATTAATAAAAATTATACATGTTCTTGGATTAAAAAGAAACAAATTAGGAAGATACATATATAGACCCATGAAACTAAACATTATTGTGCATCATCAGTACTTGGATATTCCAAAGATATTTAAAACTCTTGCATCTAGAATGGAACTTATCTTCTTTCTATATCCTCCTCTTCCCGCTATGATCACTGCTCACTTAGTGAATAGCACTACCCTACGTGGTTACTTCAGCTTAGATGCCCAAGAATATACTTGATTCCTCCCTATCTTCCTTACCTCCATCCAATCAATAACATAATCTGAGATTTTAGTTCCTGATTACTGTGTGTGTGCTTTTATTTAAAACTTGTATTTTCTTTTTTGGGAATCATTTCTGATATTAATAGGATTTTCATAATAACGATATTAACAATAGTGTGCTAATTTTTACTTGTTTCTTCAGGTCAGTCCTATTTTTTTTCTGTAACAACTCTGTGTAAATTCTTTGTTTTGATCACTTCTAAATCAGCTGGCATACTTCTTTTATTTGTTTTCCTGATAAAAGATGTAGCTGGTTTGTTTTCCAAGTATTTGGACTATTTACTTCTGTTGCCCTCTCTCATAGACTATAGGGCCTGGCAGTTGTATTATTAAATAATATTTTTCCCTTTAAAAACTCCAGACATTATTTATTTATTCTGGCATTTGTTAAAATGAAGAAGTTCACTGCAGACCTGATTTTATTCTTTCCTTTGTGAGAATCCTGTTTGTTTTACAGGAGTCCTGCATCTTTCTTTATCTTGAAAACTGAAATAAGATACAGCTGTATGTAATTATGGATTGAAAATTAATTTTTAAAAATTATTTCCTTCACTGATTTGGATTTTCCTGGAGCTAATCTGCTGTTGATCGCCTTCACTACACTTTTAGTTTAGTAGTTTCATCTCCATACAATATTTTACTTCCATACATTCCTGAGGTTGTCCCTTCTTTACAATTTCACTTCCAGTTTCATGGAATATACCATAGACTCAACCACAGCAAGAACATAACTGATCCTTGTTTTAAAAACTGTCTTATCTTACCATGTAACTGATGGTAACTGGTGTTAGTCTCTTTATTCATCTTTACCTAGAGTATTTAGAACAGAGAGCTCTTTTACTAATGGGTAAACAGGTTTCTGTCAAATCCTTCAAGCCCAAACAGAGAAGGTAAAAGTTTATAAGTTTGATTTGTTAGATGAATGGCCCATGAGGCAGTAAATTATGAGGAAGCTACAGTGGGAGACAAAACTTTATAAAACTTTCTGACCTCTGGGTATTGGGGCAGGCTGCATTTAGTTTGGGTCATACAGTCATTCTCTCAGTGGAAGGAATGCTCTCATGCAGAGCCCATACATCCCATTTTTAATGTAGGTATAACACGATTCCTGTTCTGTTGGTTCTGCTGCACACCTAGTGCATTTTGAAGAAGCACCAACAAGAATGAGATTGGTCACATACCAAATGCCCCACCACCTGCTACTTCCTCCAGCCCCTGTTGTTACAAGCTGGTAGGGGGAGTGGCGTATTACTGGATAGCACTGGAAGGTCTCTCTTTTATCTCTCTCTCTCATTTCCCTATTTAATCACATTCAGTTAATTGACTGTTAATAAGTCCTCATCCTAGTTAACAGAATTTACAAGGAAGTTTTTCCAAATTTTATATTATTTTTGTCATTTCATTAGGAATCTAAAATATTTAATTAAATTAATGGATTTTGGAGTGTATGAATTCAATCACGAGCCTATGGAAAGCTCACCAATGAACAGATTAAAAATAATAATGAGGTAGGGGCATCATATAAGAAATGTGTCATCTTCTTGTGTTGAGGTAAAGAAAAGTTACTGGAAGCCAAGTGCCAAGTAAGCAAGGGTCTTAGAAGCCAGCATAGATCTTGCTCAACTTACAATGGGGTTAAGTCCCAATAAACCACCGTAAGTTGAAAATATAAGTCGAAAATGCATTTAATACACCTAACCTCCCAAACATCATAGCTTAGCCATGCCTACCTTAAAAATGCTCAGAACACTTACATTACAGTTGGGCAACGTCATCTACCACAAAGCCTATTTTATAATAAAATGTTGAACATCTCATGTAATTTATTGATTATACTGAAAACGAAACAGAATGGTTGTCTGGGTACAGAATGGTTGTAAGTGTATTGGTTGTTTACTCTTGTGATGGCATGGCTAACTGGGAGCTACGGGGAGCTGCTGCTTGCTGCAGCTGCCCAGCATATAAGACAGTATCATATGGCATATCACTAGCCTGGGAAAAGATCAAAATTTGAAGTACAGTTTCTACTGAATGGTATGCTTTCACACCATTGTAGAGTTGAAAAATTGTAAGTTGAACCATCGTTAAGTTGGGGACTATCTGTATATGGAACATCTGGCTCTAAGAATGAAGTTTCCTCTTGGAATAAAGCAGAGGAAAAATATAGTCCGTGGATAAGAAAAATTAATAATTTCTACTTGAACAACTCAAGGTTTAGGAAATCTGAAATTCATGGAGAACAGAATAAGCTTAAGAGGTAGGTTTTGATCTCACTGTGAAAAACAGAAATCCGAACAGTATGACTTCAGAGTTCACACATTTCACCAGACAGGTTACAGGCCTGCCTTAGGCCTTAAGCCTGATCATTTTTCTAAGAACCACGCCAAACCGATGAACCTATATACAGCAAGTACGATCATTATCCCCATTTTACAAATGATAAAACTGACACAGAAATTATGTAACTTGCCCAAGATGACAGAGTGGCAAGCTGGGATACTCACAGTTGGAAAATGGGAGGGGAGTAGGTGGGGGAACAGATGAGCGATTAACTCAAACCCAGCAAAGAATGTTAGACCCTTGCTAACCCAAAGCGTGATCAGGGAACGGCACCATCAGCATCACCTCAGAGCGGGTTAGAGATGCAGACTCTCAGGCCTCACCCCAGAACTACTGAGTCATAACTTGGACTTTAACAAGATCCCCAGGTGATCTTTATGTACATTAAAGTATGAGCAGCGCTGTGTTTGTCCTACTTCTTGTAGAGGAGAAAGAGCATGATCTTAAGCTGTATGAAAGATGGATAGAAATGTACCACTTGGGAACTAGGGCTTGCACTAGTAGAAAGTATTAAAAAATTCAAAAGGTGACATTGGGATTGTCACTGGGTTATCAAAGGTCAGTCAAAAGCCTGGAGAATTCACAAAACTTAACAAATGTGAGGTTTTAGAAGAGTATACATGATGGACTACGTGTTGGCCTTTCCTGGGTCGCTTAGGGCACATGTCTGGCAAGCACCAGCAGCAAAGCACCAGCAGCAGCAGTTCAGTTAGAAAATGGAAGACTATTCTCCAGATAAAGCTAAGATGGGAAGAGAAGGTGAAACCTCTCCAAGGAGGCAGGAGTTAGAGGCCCAAGAAAATTCAGAGTAGGAAGAAGCAACAGCAACAAAAGTAGTGGAAATGCAGAGATTAAAAACAAACAGGAGAAGGGGCGGGCTTTAGAATTTGAGTAGGAGATAGAAAACAATACAAAACCATGAACTTTCCCTTGAGGGATTAATTATTTTGATAACTGAATGGAAACCCTGTTCACAAGAAAAAAAGAAAAAGGATATATCCCTTCACAAATGCTATGATTTCACACATTTAAAACAGAAGTCAAGTATTGTCTCTCTACTCTAAAAACACTTCAGTAGTTCCCACTAAAGTCATTTGTCACTTTCTAAAATACTCTTACTTTACAAAGGTTTGACTTCTTGTCTTTGTGTCTCTACACCAGAATTCAACTGCACAATAGCAGGGGTTCTTTTGTTTTTGCTTATTTTGGTTTTTCCAGAGCTTAGCGCCTAGCACACAATGGGGACTAAATAAATATTTGCTGAAGTAAAAGTTCAAGAATAGATTGCCAAGAACACAAGTGTCAAAGGAAAAATGGAATGGAAAATTAAGAAGTTTTAAATACTTGAATATAGACTCTAATTAGAATGCAGGCTCCATGAGAACAGGTATTTTTACCACTTGCGGAATGTAAGGATGGATAAAGTAGAAAGTTCAATATAATGTACCTAACTTCACTGATTCTAAGATACATTTTTTCATATTTTTATAACTCTGAAATCAGATTATGTTTTACATTCAATGCTATCTTTGAATCCATGTCAGCCTGGTAATGGTCATGATGTAGCTGTCATTCTGCATGCACGGACATTCAGAGACAACATGAAAACTTGCAAAAGGGTATATTGGTGACACAGAATAAAATCCAGGAGACTAGCAGAGCACTCTCTTAACTCTTGGATATCAGATGGTATAGGAAGGGTATAGGGTAATTAATCTAATTTAACACTACCCCTGAAGCAGGAGTCAAAAGTTGATTAAACAGAACTTATTATAAAGCCAGCTTAAGCTTTTAAAAGCCCAGTACCAGTGACTTTGAGTTCTTTTATTAATTATTTTAGGAAATGCTGCATCACCAACACTTTTGATGCCACTGAAGACAAAATGGTGTAGAAAAATAGACACTGATGACTGGAAAGGAAAAGCAATTCTAGAGTAAGCTTCTGAATGTGAAGAAGTTTTAGATATACCTTAGCCAATTAAGTTTGCTTAGAGTTTTCCTATTTTATGTATGTACCAGAGTGATCACTCATAAAAATCTGTTTTAATTCAGTCTAAAAGTTCTTTAAATAAACATGAAATAAAAATTCTAGGTGAGAGAAAGCACTGCATGACTTTTCTGTTACTCTGATGACTTCCTTCCTCAAGGTAGATTGCAATACGTTGTCTGAACAACTATACCTCTAGGGGGAGCTCAAAGTACATCTTTCTTTATTCCACCCCAAAAAAGGGCAATGAGACTGCCAAGAACCCATCAGTGAGCCACGGTACTATGTATTGCTTCCCAACAAAATGGTAAAAACATCAAATGTTCTTTTATCTACAGGTGAGGTCTTAGATCTTTTGTCATTCCCTTCTGGATTTACTCTTCACTCATGGAGCATGTGCAAAAAAAAAAAAAAAAAAAAATCTGTCTCCTATCTTGGGAAGGCTATTAAGAAAACAGATGACAAAATCAGGAGACAACCAAAGGAAAAAGTGGCATGGGACAAACAGCCTGCTTCTAGTCTAGGCAAAAAGAGTCCTTTTTCCAGGCTGAGTTCTACATGGGGCTTTGGAACAAAAGCCTTTAGCAATAAAAAGCAAGTATATGTCCAAGATGCGCTTGGGAATCTATAAGGGTGGTGGCAGCAGGCTCTAGTCTAGCAAATGTGGAATTAGAATCCTCTGTATGACTTGCTTAGAAGTACAGCTAAAGATTAATTTTAAGAACTTTCTTTTTTGCCAACATAACAGAATCTTAAGCATTGCCACCTTAGTAAATATAAAAGCTTATAATCAATATACTATTTTTAGGTGGGGAATAAAGGCCTATTTTAAATGTATACAAAATGTACGTAGTAAACTGTTTTACCTGGAATGATCCAAGAATATCCTTTAAGGGCTCTTCATAAAACTCATCTCTTCCAAAGAACAGCAGCAACTCAAAGAAACTCCTAGAAAGAATAAGTGAATGATAACTTTCATTGCTTCTCTGAATTTTTGCCCCAATTTAAAAGTCTCAAGAGATACCAGTTACATAATATCAGATATTTAGTTTTAAAATAGTTGGCTTTGAAAAATTATATTGATCATTTAGGATTCATGTTATGTTTTCAGTAAAATTATAATAAAAAGAAATACACTGAAATTCTATACCTATAGAATGAACAATTACATTACTTATGTCTACCAGTGTTCACAGTGGGGGAAAAAATGCAATGGTATACCAGGTGGCAAAAATGTGGCTATACATATAACAATGATTCAAAATGGGCACATAGTCCAGCTTCACCCCAATACAATGGACCCCAGAGAAAACTCAAAATCTGATTGTTTTTCAAAGAAATACAAGGGGTGGTAAAATTGACCCAAAAATATAAGAGGCACAATGAAAAGTCTCAGCCAACATTTATATTACAGCAATATCACCAATTTTATACCTAATACATGACACATGGTCCTCAAACCCTAGGCTTGCCTTGATTATCCCATTTATGATAAGTTGTCCAAACTCTGTGGTTCCTCCTTTTTAAATAAATTATTTGGAAAATACTGTTACTAAGTACTTTATGTGCCTTTAACAATTCATGAGTTCACACAGGCAGAAATATAACTTATTTCCTAATCATGAGCAAGGAAAACTATTAAAAATTATTTGATATTATTTAGTAATCTTAAAGTATCACAATGACGAATCCCTGAAAAATTTAAAATTTTATTAACCTAGAAGACTCAACTAGGAATACCTGAAGTTGTATTTTTTTAAACACTTTTGGCGTCTTTTTTTGAGGCATAATTGACACACAACAATATATTGGTGTCAGCTGTACAACATAATGATTCAACATTTGTATATATTGTGAAATGATCACAGTAAGTCTAGTTAACATCCATCACCATACATAGTTGCAATTTTTTTCTTGTGATGAGAACTTTTAAGATTTATTCTCTTAGCAATTTTCAAATACGCAACATAGTATTATTAACTATAGTCACCATGCTGTGTATTATTAATACATCTCCATGATTTATTTATTTTATAACTGGAAGTCTGTACCTTTTGTCTCGCTTCGTGCATTCTGCCTACTCCCCACCCCCCACCTCTGGCAACCACTAATCTGCTCTCTGTATCTATGAGCTTGGTATTTTGGGGGTTCTTGGGGTTTTTTTGTCTTAAAATTCAACATATAGGTGAGCTCATACAGTATTTGTCTTTATCTGACTTATTTCACTTAGCATAATGCCCTTAAGGTTCATCCACGCTGTCACAAATGGCAATACTGCATTTTTTAATGGCTAAATAATGTTTGATTGTGTATATATACCACATCTTCTTTATCCACTAATCCACTGATGGACACACTTAGGTTGTTTCCACATCTCAGCTCTTGTAAATAATGCTGCAATAAACATGGGGTGCATATGTCTTTTTGAGTTAGTGTTTTCATTTTCTTTGGATAAATACTGAAGTGGAATTGCTGGATCATATGATAGTTCCAATTTTAATTTTTTGAGGAACCTCCAGACTGTCTGCACCAATTTACATTCCCACTAACGGTGTACAAAGGTTCCCTTTTCTCTGCATCCGTGCCAACATGTGTTATTTCTTGTCTTTTTACTTTTTGCCTTTAATCAAAGCAAATCACTAATAAAGACAACTTTTTAAATACAAATGCAAATGTAGAATATAACTGAGAATTTTAAAATTATATAAAAGACCTAGGTATTACACAATAATTACAAAGACCCTTCTAAATACAGTATAGTAACCATACTCCATAAACTGATATATTTATAAATTTGACTACTTAAAATTTTTAAATGTCAACAGAACAAAACCACATAAAAGCAGTCAAAAGCAAAATAATACACTGAGAATCTTTGCTGATTTCCTTAATTAAAAAGCTTATATAAGTAATTTTTGTTTTAAAAAAAAACAGTTAACAACCTAGTAGAAAACTGGGAGAGAAGACCACAGAAAAGAAACGCAAGTGGATTTTTTTTCAAATATGAAAAGATTCTCTACTATAATTAAATAAGTGAAATTATAAAGATGAAATGTCATCTCTCCTATCTTATTTACAAAAACAAAAATGTTGATATATCCCATGATGGCTCTGAAGTACAGAAATAGGCTCTGCTATCTAGTTGGAGGGATGATAAGTGGTACTATTTTAAAGGCAACATAGTAATAGTCAACAAAATTTTAAAAGCACACATACCATTAGACTTACCATTTCCATTTATAAGAATTTAATCCTCCAAATAATACACACATAAGTTCAAAGACACACATATATATAGATATGCATCCACAGATGGTTTGTAGCAGTAAAACAATGGAAACATACTAAATGTCTACCACAAGGGACTGGTTAAATTATAATATACCCATGAAGTGAAATATAATACAAATATTAATGAGAATATTATTGAGAATATATTTACATCTATATGAATAGATAAGGGGGAAATTCCAGCATATATTGTTAAACAAAGATGGAGAAATCTATTCATTACATTATCACTGGTGTAAAGGAAGGGAGAGAGTAGAAGGCACATGTACACCAATGCATATTGCCAGACTACTAGAGAGATATGCAACAAACTGGTAAAAACAGTTGCCTTTACATAGGGGAAAAAGAAACTAGGGGTCGGGGATGAAAAGGAGAATTATTTTTCATTATCAACCATTATGTATTTATTTTACCATCAATAAGTAAGTATAAAATAGCACCATCAATGTACTTCTGGAATCTTCTCTATCCCTATTAATAAAGCATTAATTCACATCTATCTCATCTTTAAACTTCTAATAGACCCTATCTCCTGTCTTGCTATTCCACACTTACCTAAAATCCATGTTCAACATGGCTACCATTGTTATCTTCCTAAAACACAGAATGATCTACTTACAGACTTAACACTTGGCTGTGTAGATTTTACCATCTAAAGCAAAGACCTTCAGCTGACACATTTGTTTATATAGATCAAATATTTTAAAAAAATATTTTAGTTTCCAATATTTAAAAACTGTGGTATTTCAGATTAAATGTAGATTTCTCTGAGCTCTTGATAAAGAGGAATCCCTGTAACACAGGGCTTGCATCTCTCCATAGCAAAATAAGCTGAGCAGCTACTGCCTTTAGTCAGGGCATGGACCTCTCTTCCAATTTGCCAGTCTCCATCCATCTCCCATTTCCCCAGCACACTGCCTACTTGACTTATTTATTACTTATATTCCCATTCTATTTTATTTAGGTATTTGAGATCACTGATGAAGAGGAGGAAATTCAGATTCCTTATTTTGACATAAGAACCTTTATGTCTGATCCGAAACTACTTTTACACACAGATATTACCAAATTCCATGCTCAAATTGCAGCAAACTTTCCTACATAGCCTAAAACTCCTGTGTGCTTAAAGGTGTTTAGGTCTGTTGCTTCCTCAAGACCTATTTATATGATTCCACCTAGGAACTTAGCCTAAAAACTCCCTTGCTTCTCTCCAGACTAATACATAGGTGATTCTTCTGTACTATCATAGTACTGTACTTTGCATGTATCACTATTATAACATGTTGAAACAAGGAGGTGTTAACTTTGTACTAGGTAGAATGGGGTAGAAATTGCATCATTACATTGAGTAGATAGTACTGACTGGTAGACCACTTAATTCTATTGAAGGAGGAAGAGATACAAAGGTTTTTAGTAGAAATAAAATATGCTATGGCAGTAAATTCAGAGATGAATGTGCAGATTAATATGACCTTGTAGATAATCTAAATATGCAGAATTATGTCTGTATTATGTGAACATGAAAGGGGAGCCAACATTACAAGAGATCTGTATATGCCTCACTATCAGCTACCTCAATAACAAGGCCCAAGTCCATTATAATGACACTAAAATGAGAAAAACTATATGCAAAATAAGTAGAGTAAATAATGATAAAACAGTATGGTCTAGCTAACTCTGCCTGAGGGTAAGATTCAGGAAAGTCAACAAGTATTTACATAGTAGTGAAATCACTAAGGGAAAAACCTAGAGTATATGTAGAAGTAGAAACTTCCTGTCCCAGACCTGTTGAATTTCCTATTGCCTAGTGTAAAGGATCAACTAAATGTTTAGAGATCAAATTGTCTAGCCCTCAAGGAGGCAAACTCTACAAGATGCAGGGTAAATGAGTCCACAATAGAACAAGGTAGGACTCCAAAATATATATAGCAGTCTAGAGCAGGAAGGCCTGTTGTTATATAATACATGAGATAAGAATAGTCAGCCATATTTAAACTGTTAAAAAACAAAGACGGGCTTTCCTGGTGGCGCAGTGGTTGAGAGTCCGCCTGCTGATGCAGGGGACACGGGTTCGTGCCCCGGTCCAGGAAGATCCCACATGCTGTGGAGCGGCTAGGCCCGTGAGCCACGGCCGCTGAGCCTGTGCGTCCGGAGCCTGTGCTCCACAACGGGACAGGCCACAACAGTGAGAGGCCCGCGTACGACAAAAAAAAAAACAAAACACAAAAACAAACAAACCCCCCCCCCAAAACAAAACAAAAAACCCAAGAGAATAATATTTCCTAACAGGTAAAAATTACATGAAATTTAAATATTACTGTCAATAAGTACATTATTATTCAAACAGAACCACACCCATATATTTACATATTGACTATGGTTGCTTTCATACTAGATAATAGAACTGAGTAGTGGCCACAGAGACCTTATGAGTTAAGCCTAAAAATACTTGCTATCTGGCCCTTTACTCACCCATGGTCTACAGCCACACTGGGTTTCAATCTCAGCACCACCATTTCCTTGATATGTGACCCTGGGCAAGTCACTTAATATCTCTGTGCCTCGGTTTCTTTATTTATAAAACAGGAACAATAACTGTAGCTACCTCTTGTAAAGCACTTAAAACAATCCCTGGGGGTGCTATAGGTGCATGCTAATAATAATATAGTACTACTACTTCTATTATTAACATTGCCATCAAAGTTTCCTTCAACAATCTAAGAAGAAACCTGAGGTCTTCACAGATTTGTTCTTCTCAGCTCTGCATATGTCAATTTTGTTGATATGTAAGACACCAATTTTTCCTCACTTAAATTATGAAGATTTTTTAAGATATCTAACTAAATTCATCAAAATGTTTCTTTCCAAAAATTTATTATTGTATAATGTTATATTGGTTTTTAATGTTGAATGTTTCATATAGTGTTTAATGTTTGTGTAATAAAATATTTAGTATAATGCTTAATATGTCATAGTCTGTACATTAACCAATTATAATTAATATTAGTCCAAATTATGGGTTACCTACAGTTCATTCACCTAAATTGAAATAATTACTCAAAATAGAAATACCTAGGTAAAATGATTTATATAAAAACATAAATTATTTGCAGTGGGACAAGTATATTATAGATGGCATGCCCTTTGAATTTAAGTCATTTTTATTTGACTTTCATCAATCAGTATATTCCTATTAGCTATGTAAGTTTAAATAACTAGAATATCACTAAAGTCTCCATTTATTAAACAAACTATATTCTATCCTTGGGTTGCTTGGAATTCAGACAATATATTACAAGTGTTTACCAGACTTCACATATATTACAAGTGGTAATAAGGTGCCAGACTTCTTAAAATACAAAGGCACACATAAATAGATTGGTAATTATGACCAGAATTACTTTTCTTTTTTGGGTCTCTGAAGCAGATAAGTAATTTTCACACTAAAATATAAGAATGTGGATTTGTGCATTTATCTGCCATAGGAAAATTCCACTAAATTATGATGCTTAACTATCCAAATACAAGAAATCCACTTACTAATTTAAGCCAAAGAAAATTAGGTCTGTTCTACATGAATTAAATAAGAATAGAATAAAATGTTATTGCCCACACTTTAAACACTCATTTTTAACAATTTCTTCTACACTAACTCTAAATCTTTGATCATATAGATGTTTCAACTCAGCAGTGCTTAATCTTTTTTTTTTTTTCCTTTGGCCACGACTGTGCAGCATGTGGGACCTTAGTTCCCTGACCAGAGAACGAACCTGCACCTGCTGTAGTGGAAGTGTGGAGTCTTAACCACTGGACCACCAGGCAAGTCCCAGCACTACTTAATATTAACAAAGAGCATTTACTTTGTCATACTCAAGCATTCCAATGCATTTATCTTCAAAATACTTTCTTCAGTAATGTCTTTAGTGAGGAAAGAAGAGGTTCATAGTTTTTTTTTTTCAACTATATACTGATAAACTGTATCAGTATAAAACATTATTTTCTCTAAAGTATGACAGACTAGTACCCTTAGCGATTCACCATCAGAAAACAAGTAAAATGCTGGATAAAACAGCTGGCTTTTGCCTTGACTAAAACTTCCAACAGCTATGCCAATATGCTCCTCCCACCAACTTCACCACATTTCTAAGACTGTTAAGGAAAACTGTCTGGTTGCACTTTGAACTACCCTGGAAAAGAAAAAAAAAAAAAAAATCTAGTTTTAAAATCCTCTCATATAGGTTGTCACCTGAATTCATATTGCGTACATGGTCCAAAAATTCTCAAGCCAAGAATTTAGCTAAGATTGGTCCTGGACTAGTAATATCTCCAGGTCCCTGCCAGAAACAAATGTAGATCCTTTCTGAATATCCACTTCAAATTCAGGCCTCAATTTTTGCAAATAAATTTATTCCAAGAAAATACAAATTCACAATGTAAATAATAATGATGATGACAATAAAAACCACAGTATATAAGGAAACACAACACCATGAGCAAGAAGCAACAGAAAGTCCATGAAGACTTTATATATTTAAACCAGACCCAGAATATAAAAGGAGGATAATATTAAGGAATAAAGAAATATTAAAATGATAAAAAACAATAGCAGTCAAAAAATTATAGAAATAAAAAGTAAAATCAATGAAATTAAAAGCCAATGAACATATTTAACTGCAGGTTAGACACAGCTGAAGAAAGAATTGGTAAACAGAAAGATCTGTAAAAAAATAAAGTGCAATACAGAGAGACAAAGAAATGGAAAATACAAGCAAGAGTTAAAGACATGAGGAATGGAGTGTACAAGTCTAACACGCCTAATCATACTTCAAAAAAAAAAAAAGAATGAGAGAATGAAGCTAAGACAAAAACTGGGTAAGAATTTTTCATAACTGATGAAAGATACCAATCCTCAGGTACAGGAAGCCCAGAAAATCTCAATAATGATTAATAAAAATAAATCTATATCTAGCTAATCACAGTAAGCTATAAAATGCCAAATACAAAGAACAATATATAAACAACCAGAGAATAATAAAGACAGTTCACAAAGACACAGGTAATTAAATTAGCAAGAAGAGTCTAAGATGCAAATTAGTAAGCATATAGGCTAAAACATTTGACAGCATGAAGCAATAATAATAATTTCATCTGGGCTTTTAAAAGTCATAGCAAAAATACATGGCATCAATAAACATTAAAGTTGGAAGGAGAAGTTTCAGCCTTAGTGTTCCAGTGTTTTTGAAGTGGAGGAAGATAAAGAGCATATAAAATATATACTTCAGTAAGTTAAATATTAAATTCTCCTAATTTATAAATTTACATAACTTCAAGTTTTTCTGAAAGTAGAAAGTTGGTTACAAAGTTAATATCTAGGAAAACCATGAAATAGCATGAGCAATGAAAAGGAACTTGCCAATATTAAAACATTTTGTAAAGCCTTTATGATTCAACTAGCATTATACTGACACATCAACAAATAGCCTAATGAAATCAAATGGAAAATCCAAAAATAGGACAACTGCATGTGAAAAATGAGTATATGACAAAAACAGCATCTCAAATCAGGGAAAATGTTTACTCCATATCAGATAGCCCAATACTAAAAGACAAAATTGATTCACTCCAATTTCCAAACATAAGAAAAAATTCAAAATGGATAAAAAAACCTAAATATAAAAAATTAAACACTACAAATATCAGAAGTAATCACATATAACTTGGTTATAGAGAACTTTTTCTTAACTATGACTCAAAAGTCAGAAGCAACAGAACACTGATAAATTTTAATTACATTTTAAAATGTCTAAAAGTATAATTGCCATAAGGAAAGCAAAACATAAATGAAAACATATACATTTGTAACTAATATCAGAGGAAGGGGTTAATATCCCTAATACATAAAGAGTTTATGAAAACTGAGAGGAAAAAGTCCAACTAACTTATAGAAAATGGGCTTGAGATAATATAAACAGGTAGCTCATGGAAAATGAAACAAAATAGTCTTTAAGGATATGCAAAAGGGTGTTCACCTTCACTCACAATAAGAAAAATACAAATTAAAACCACATTGACGTGCCATTTCTCTCCTATTAGCTTAGCAAAAAATCAAAAGTTTGACAACAAAGAACTGTGGTGAAGTCGGAGGTAAAGCTTTATTTTATGGGTGAGAATGCAAAATGGTACAAGCTGTATAAAGGGAACTTTGAGACTACTTAGCAAAATTACATATCTATTCATCCTTTGACACAGATTCTAGGAGCCTACCCCAAAAATCTACTGGCAAACATACAAAAAGATGTATGCCAATGGATATTACTCATAGCACTACTTGTAATAGGAAAACAAGGGAAGCAATCCAAATACTTATCAATAGAAGGCATGTTGAATGAACTATGGTACATCTACACAATATTGTAAGATGTAAAAAGGAATTTGGACTATCTCTGTATCACTATGGAGTGATCTCCAAGATATAATATTAAGTGAAAAAAGCAGAGTGTAGAAAAGTGTGTACCTGTTTATCTAAAAAAGGGCATAGGGGTATGGATATATATCTGTTGGAACTTGCTTTTCTATCCAACTAATTTGTCTTTTTTAATAGGTTTAGGCAATTTACATATATTGCTTGGATTAAAACCTACCATGGATTTGTTCTCTGTTCATTGCTCCATTTGATGCTTCTTCCACCTTCTTTTGGATTGAGTGATTTTATGATTCCATTTTATCTCTATTTTCGCTTAATATATCCATCTCTGTATTCAATGTTTTTAGTGATTACTCTAGGGTTTACCTTATATATAAGTCCTAGCCTACCTTCAAATGATATTATGCTGCTTTAAGTATAAGATAATAATCCTTGTGCTCTTTTTGTCATTCATTTAAATTTTACATGCTACAAACAATACTTCACTACAATTTTTGCTTTAATCTCAGCACTTAGAAAATATAACCCATAGGCTGGCTGCCAGTTTCTGTAAAAGTTTTACTGGAACACAGCCACATGCATTCACTTATGTTGTCTATGGCTACCTTGGTGCTACAAGAGCAGAGTTGAGTAGTTACTCTATGATCTGCAAGGCTAAATAAAGTATATGGCCTTTAAAAAAAAAAAAATGTTTGCCAACCCCTGCATTAAACAGTTACGTTTCACAGTGACTAAAAATTTTTTAAATTCAATTTTATATTTACAGTTGGCCCTTAAACAACATAGATTTGAACTGTGAAGGTCCACTTATATGCAGATTTCTTTCAATAAATATGTACTGAAGTACTATGCAATCTGTGATTGGCTGAATCCATGGATGCAGAATTGCAGAAATGGAAGCCTGACTGTAAAGTTCTACATGAATTTTCGACTGTGTGGGAGGTTGGTGCCCCTAACCCCTCCACCGTTCAAGGGTCAACTGCATCTTCAAGCTTGTACCATTTTCAGATCTCATTTCTTTAGGTAGATTTTCTGTCTGGCATCATACTTGTACTACTTTTTTTTGTAGTTCAGGTCTTCTGGGAATAAGTCTTTCAGTTTTTGCTTCCCCCAAAACATCTTTATTTCTCCCTCTCGAATTGATAGTTGAAAGAATTGTTCTTTCAGCACTTTAAAGATGTCACTTGACTGTGTTCTGGCTTGCACAGTTTCTGAGATGCCTGCTGTAGCTTTCTAAATTAGGTAATGTCTTTGTTCTCTGGTGGCCTTCAAGATTTTCTCTGTGATTTTTTGAGTTTGAATGTGATGCACCTAGGGGACCTAGGTGGTAGTCTGAGAGAGTTTGAAATTATCCTGTTTGTTGTTCTGAGTTTCTTAGACCTGTGGTTTAACATCTTTCATTATATTTGAAAACTTCATGGCTACTATTTTATACTTCTTCTGCCTCATTTTTCTTCTCTTTCTGGGATCCTAACAGACATATGTTATACAATTTCATATTTTCCCAACACTCTTAGATGCTCTGTTGTTTTCTTCTCTTTTTCTCTTTGTCATTTAGTTTGGGTAATTTCTTCTGACCTATATTTGAGTTCATTCATTCTTTCCACAATTGTGTTGTGTTGACTCTACTGATGAGCACATCAGAGGCATTCTTAATCTGTTACTATATCTTTCACTTCCAGCATTTCCATATGAATCTTTCTTAAAAAGTGTCCCAGCTCTCTGCTGGAATTCTCAATATGTCCAACCATGTTATCCATTTTTCCCACTAGATCTTTATATCTAAATTTGATTCTACAAACTGCTTTGTCTCTTGATAGTGCATTTTTTTCTTTCTCTTTTTTATGTGTCTATAATTTTTGACTGAAAGCTGGACTTCATGATATATGAAAGTATAAACAGATGTTAATAAAACTGGTGCCTGGAAACAGACAAGCCTTTTCTTCTGCTAGGCTTTACTGTTGGGCATTTAAATAAATCTACTCATGAGTTAAGTGAGTTTGTGTTATTGCTATCATGTGGGTTGTTGCTATCATGACCTTCAGTGCACCACTGTCTTCAAATTCCTCCACTGTTATATTATGTTGAGGGTGGAGCCTGGGTTGCCAGATAATATTTTAGGCTTTCTGGGCCACATTAAGTCTCTCTCACATTTTTTTTTTTTACACACCATTGCTTAAAAATATAAAGACCAGTCTTAGCTTGGGAGCCATATTAAAAAAAAAAACAAAAAAACAAAAAAAACAGAAACAGCCATGGGCAGCATTTGACCCCATGGGCCATAGTCTGCCAACTCCTAAGGTAAAGAATAATCAGGTTAAGCAGAGAAATGGAAGACATAAAAGACCCAATTAAAACTTTCATAAATAAAAAAAATCTAATGTCTGAAATGAAAAATACATTGTATGGGATTAATGTCAGATTAGACTCTGCAGAAGATAAAATCAGTGAAAACAAGGTATAGCATTACTAAAACAAAACACACACAAAAAGACAGAAAAAAATGAATAGAACAATCAGTCAGGTGTGGGTCAACTGTGGATTCCCTTCAAGTGGTGTCCTTTAAGAAAACATAATGGTGATTTCTAAAAAAATTCTTTTTTTTTTTTACAACTGAAAATAAAATTTATTTGTAATATTTATTTAATTCATTTTAAGAAAGGAAATACATTTCTACATATTCTTGTGAAGTATCTATAGATACATGTTTTTTCTTAGCTTTCTTATCAGTTGTCTAAATAGTGAATTCTGAAAATTCTGACAAATAAGCTATGTAGGATATAATTTATGATAATCCTGTGAAATACCTCCATAAGTTTCCACCTTACTTTTTTTTCCTAAAAAATTCTTGAGAGAATTTCCCAAATTTGGTAAAAAAGTACAAACCCAAAATTCCAAGAAATTTAAGAGTAAGAAATGTGAGAGATATTACACAAGGAAAATTACAATCAAATTTCTTAAAACCAGCAACAGATTCCAAAAGACACCAATAAGAAAATGAAAAGACAAGCCACAGAATAGGTAAAAGTATTTACGAATCATAGATCTGACAAAGAATGTGCAACCAGAATATATAAAGAACTCTTACGACTTAATAAGGCAAACAATCCAATTTAAAAATGGGCAAAGATTTGAACAGACATTTTACCAAAGAAGATACACAATAGCATATAGGTACATGAAAGGATATTTGCCATCAACAGCGCTGAGGAAGTGCAAATTAAAACCAAAATAAGATACCATTACACAACTACTGGAATAGCTATCATGAAAAAGACAAATAATCACAAGTGTTAGTGAACATATGGAGACACTGAAACCTTTCTAGATAGCTGGTTAGAATTTTAAATGGTGTAGTCACTTTGGAAACAATGTGGCAGTTCTATGTTAAACCAAAGTTAAACATAAACTTATCATAGCATCTAGCAATTCCATCCCTAGGTATCTACCCAAGAGAAATAAAAACATTTGTCCACTTGTACACAAATGTTCATAGCGAAAAAACTGCAAACAATCCATATATCCATCAATTGCTGATCGTAAAAACAAAATGTACTATATCCATACAATGGATTACTATCCAGCACAAAAATGAATGAGCTACTGATAAGTGCTAAAACATGAATGAACCTCAAAAACATTACTCTAAATGAAAGTACTCATATGTAAAAGCCTACATGTTGTGACATATTGTTTACACGAAATGTCTAGGTATAGCAGCTCTGTTAAGATAGAAAACAGATCAGTAGTTGCCTTAGGCTGGGAATTGTCTGGAAGTAAGTATGAGGGATATTTTAGAGGTGGAGAAAATGTAGTAACACTGGATTGTGGTGACGGCTACACAACTTTATAAATTTACTATAAATCATTTAATTATACTTAAACTGCATGAACTTAATGACACGGAAATTATGCTTCAATAAAGCTATAAAAAATAGATAACTAGCAATGGGTAAAGTGTGGAGGTATAGATGAAAGAAGACTAACGATATATTGATAATTACTGAAGCTGGTGATGGGTAAGGGCAGTTCATTATACTATTCCTTCTACTTCTGTGTAGGTTTGAAAATTATAATAATTTAAAAAATTTATAAAACAATGCATTGACAAAGGTGTAGGGAAACAGGTCCTCTCTTATATGGCTGGCAATATTGTAAATTGCCTCAACTCTACAGAGAAAATTTGGCACTATCAAAATGACAAACCTAAGACTCTTTGATCTAGCAATTCTACTCCCAGGATACCTGTACAATATACAAAACTCCTTGCACAGGTATACCTCAGATATTGCAGATTCAGGTCCAGATCACCACAATAAAGCAAATACTGCAATAAAGACACATGATTTTTTTGGTTTCCCAGTGCATATAAAAGTTATGTTTACACTATACTATAATCTATTAAGTGTGCAATAATGTCATGTATAAAAAAGTATATACCTTAATTTAAAAATGTTTTCTTGCTAAAAAGTGCTAACCATCATTTGAGCCTTCAGTGAGTTGTAGCAGTAACATCACAGATCACTGATCACAGATAATAACAAATGTAATAATAATGAAAAAGTGTGAAACATTATGAGAATTACCAAAACATGACAAAGAGACATGAAATGAGCAAATTCTGTTGAGCACCAACAGACATGCTCAACGCAGGGTTGCCACAAACCTTCAACTTGCAAAAAACACAGTTATCTGCAAATCAAATTAAGCAGAGTGCAACAAAACAAGGTATGCCTGTATATATTCCAAGTGTCACTCATACGTGGCAATTCATTAAAATTCAAGATTCATTATTGTTGACAACAGCAATAGATTGGAACATAATCTAAACACCCATTAATAGAGTACCAGTTAGTTAAAATTTTTATATATCCATAACAGTTAAATACTCTACAACCATTATAATGACTGATGATAGTTTTTCTATGATGGGGAAAAATATCTGAATGAAGATATCTGAATTAAGAAAGGGTACAAGACAGTGCGTGCACTACACTAGCATTTTTGTAAAATGGAGGAAAAGGAAACATGATTTTTTTTCTTGTACATGCATAAAATATGTCTGGAAGGAAACCCAAGAGAACAATTACATTGTTTGCCTATGGAAATGGAAACTAAATGGAACTAAGTGCGTTTCCACTGTAAACAAAATTGAAGGATGTAAACTGAACAATATCTACTTGTATGCTCCTTGTATGCTCCTTGTATGCTCAGCATAATTTTTGAATTTTGAAACACGAACATGTGTTACCTACTCAAAAAAAAAAGAAAAAGCGATAGAGAAAATCTTAAAAGCAGCTTCCCAAAAGGGCACATTATATACAGGGAAACAAAAATAAGGACAGCAGACTTTTCATCAGGAAAAAAAAAAATTGTGCAAGCCAGAAAACAATGGATGGACACCTTTTAAAGTACTGAGGATAAAAATCCTGTCAACCAAAAATTCAATAATCAGTGAAAATATCTTTCAAAAACAGAGGTCTCTGACCTCCAAAACAATCAGCACACTACAGAATCATATCCATCTCACTGCTGACAACCCTGTGATGAACCTATAGGATGAAAGTTTCACCCAAGGAAGTGACAGCTTTATAAAGGGTAAGAATTGAGCCTAGTGACCAAGAACTCCTCCCCCAGAGAAGAAATGAATCTCTTTCTCCCTTGGTGTTTGAGGAGCCAGCTTGGGGTCCAGCAAACCCCACCCTGACCCCAGTATCGTGTGATGGTCCCCTCTGCTCCAGTCCTCCCAACCCTTCTTGGATGAATGAAAACTGACCCATTTTCAGGGGAATGACTTTCCTCCTCACTGTGTTGGCCTGAGGCGTTGGAACAATGTGTGATTTTTCAGTGGTTTCCTACACTGTTGGTTCTTCCCTCGAGGCTGGGAGGCAATAACTACCATCCCAGGACTTCTCAATACATTTTTATTACCTAAACTGATGGGGGAAAATACCCCAGAGATCTCTGTCAGTTATGCAGAAGCCAACTGGTTAATGGTTAAGTTTGATCAAGGGAGGCAATGGTAGAAAACTGAAAGTTAGGAAGAAGGGAGGAATAAGTGGTCTTTTCCCCCTGCCCTTCTTCTTCTGGGACCTCTTTAGCAGTAATTATATTTCTTCTGAGGCCTCCTCTCACACAAGTCAATGCTTCTTCCCCTCATCAACCATTTCCAGTCTCCGAGTTCTAGTATTCCATCCTTGTGCCTTTGTCCTTTTATTTCCAGGACTAACAGCAACTTAACTACTAGTTGCTAAGTCTAGGTTCATCATCCTCTCCTTGGTCTATTCTGTCAGATCTTCAAACTATGAAACTGGTTCTATAAATTAAATTAAATTCTCTCTACTGAATTACCTAGCATGACTTACATTTTCCTAACGAGATCTTGATTTAAATAACCTATAAAACTCACCCATAACTTATAAACTTATCTCCACCTATAACCCTATCTTAATCAAAAAGAAAGTAAAAAAGGAAACAAAAATAAACTTACTTGTGATTATTCCCTATAAGACCAGCAGGAAATTATACTCCATCCCCCCAGTTCCAAAATTAGAATGGAAAACTTTTTCTAAAGTCCATGGCTTAAGAAAAATATAACCAATAAGCTACAGCCAAGATGAGTCACATATTTGTTTTTATTAAATATTTAAAAAATATAAGTTTGCCTTGGTACCTTCATCCTAGGAAAAAATTTTAATTGCAATATAATTTACATATAACATTATATTAGTTTCAGGTGTACAATATAATAATTTGATACTTGCATATATTACAAAATGATCACCACAACAAGTCTAGTTAACATCCGTCATCATATAGCCATAATGTTTTTTCCTATGATAAGAGCTCACAAGATCTACTCTCTTAGCATCTTACAAATTACTAACTATATAGTCACCAAGCTATACATACATTCAATGACCTATTTATTGTATAACTGGACAGTCTGTACCTTTTAACCACCTTCACCCATTTGGCCTACCCCCAACCCCCACCTATGGCAACCACCAATCTGTTTTCTATAGCTATGAGTTCAGTTTTGTTTTGTTTTCTTTTAGATTCCATATATAACTGAAATCATTAGGGTATTTGACTTTCTCTGTCTGACTTATTTCACTTAGCATAATAACCTCAAGGTCCATCCATGTTGTCACAGATGGCAAAACTGCATTCTTTTTTATGGCTGATAATAGTCATATATATATATATACACACACATACATATCACATCTCTTTATCCTTTCATCTATCAATGGACACTTAGGTTGCTTCCGTATCTTGGCTACTGTAAATAGCAATGAACATAGGGTTGGCAATATCTTTTTGAGTTAATGTTTTTACTTCTTTCATATTAATACCCAGAAGTGAAACTGCTGTATCATATGGTAGTTCTATTTTTAACTTTTTGAGGAACTTCCATAGTAGCACTTTCCACAGTGGCTGCACCAATTTACATTCCCAAAAACAGTGCACAAGGATTCCTTTTCTCCACATCCTTGCAACGCTTACTACTTCTTGTCTTTTTGATAATAGCCATTCTAACAGGTGTGAGATGATAGCTTATTGTGGTTTTGATTTGCATTTCCCTGATGATTAGTGATGTTGAACATATTTACACATACCTGTTGGTCATCTGTATGTCTTCTCTGCAAATCTGTCTATTCAGACCTACCATTTTTTTTAATCTGATTGGTTTTTGCTATTGAGTTGTATGAGTCTTTATACTTTCTGTATTTTGGGTATTAACCCCTTGTCAGATATATAATTTGCAAATATTTTCTCTCATTCAGTAAAGTTGCTTTTCATTTTGATGGTTACCTTTGCTGTGCAGAAACTGTTTACTTTGATGTAGTCCCACATGTTGATTTTTCTTTTTTGTTTCATTTGCTTTTGGTGTCAAATCCAAATAAATTATCACCAAGAACAATGTCAAGGAGCTTGCCACCTATGTTTTCTTCTAGGAGTTTGATAGTTTCAGGTCTTACATTTGATTCTTACATCCATTATCAGTTGGTTTTTGTGTATGGTTTGAGATAGTGGTCCAGTTTCATTCTTTTGCATTTGGCTGTCCAGTTTTCCCAACACCATTTATTAAAGAGGCTGTCCAATCCCCACTGTATATTCTTGGCTCCTATGTTATAAATTAACTGACCATGTATGTGTTGGTTTACTTCTGGGCTCCCTATTCTTTTTGAAGACCTATGTGTCTGTTTTTATGTCAGTACCATACTGTTTTGATTACTATAGTTTTGTAATATACAGCTGACCCTTGAATAACTTGGGTTTGAACTGCACAGGTACACTTATACCTGGATTTTTTCCCCTAAATATGTACTACAGTATTACACAATCTTCAGTTGGTTGAATCTGTGGATGTGGAACCTTGGATACAAGGGCTGAATGTAAAGTTATACACAGATTTTCAACTGCACAGGGGATGGGAAAGTTGGTGTCCCTAGCCCCCCATTGTTCAGGGGTCAACTTAGTTTGAAATCAGGAAATATGATGCCTTCAGCTTTGTCTTTCTTTCTCAAGACTGCCTTGCCTATTTGGGGTCTTTTATGGTTCCATACAAATTTTAGGAGTTGTTAGTTCTATTTCTGTCAAAATTTTAATGTATTGTTGCACTCAGTTTGTTAATATTTGATTGAGGATTTTTGCATCTATGTTCACCAGGGACATTGACCTGTAATTTTCTTTCATGATACCCTTGTCTGGTTTTGATATTAAGGTAATATTGGTCTCGTAAAATGAGTTTGGAAGTGTTCCCTTCTCTTCTATTTTCTGGATGAGTCTGAGAAGGACTGGTATTTAATTGTTTTAATGTTTGGTAGAATTTGCCAGTAAAGCTGTCTGGTCCTGGATTTTTGTTTTTTGAGAGGTTTTGGATTACTGATTCAATATCCTTACTAATAACTGCACTGTTCAGATTTTCTATTTCTTCATGATTCACTCCTGGTAGGCAGTATATGTATGTAGGAATTTATCCACTTCTTCTCAATTGTTAAATTTACTGGGGTATAATTATCCATGGTATAGTCAACTCTCTATATCTGTAGGTTCTGCATCCATGGATTCAATCCACCATAGATCAAAAATATTGGGGGTAGGGGCAATTCCAGAAGGTTCCAAAAAGCAAAACTTGAATGTGCTGAGCACTAGCAATGATTTACATAGCATTTACTTTGTATTTACATTTACACAGCAATTACATTGTATTAGATATTAGAAGTAATCTAGAGATGATTTACAGTATATGAGAGAATGTGCTTGGGTTATATGCAAATACTAGGCCATTTAATATAAGAGATTTGAGCATCCATGGATTTTGGTATCTGTGGGGAAATCCTGGAACTAAGCCCCCATGGATGACAAGGGACAAATGTAACCTCTTATGATCCTTTGTATTTCTGTGGAATTGGCTATAGCATCTCCTCTTTTCTTACTTTTAGTCCTCTCTCTTTTTTTCTTGGTGAGTCTAGCTAAAGGTTTGTCAATTTTATTTATCTTCTCAAAGAACCAGCTCTTAGTTTCATCAATCTTTCTTATCATCCTTTTAGTCTCTATTTCATTTAGTTCCACCCTGATCTTTTGTTATTTCCTTCCTTCTACTAACTTTGGGCTTCATTTGTTCTGATTCCTTAGAGTGCAAAGTTAGGCTGTTTATTTGAGATCATTTTTTTTTCTTGATGTAAGTATTTGTTGCTATGAACTTTCCTCTTACAACTGCTTTGAGACTTTCAAGATGGCGGAGGAGTAAGAGGTGGAGATCATCTTCCTCCCCACAAATACATCAGAAATACATCTACATGTGGAACAACTCCTACAGAACACCTACTGAACCCTGGCAAAAGACCTCAGACTTCCCAAAAGGCAAGAAACTCCCCACGTACCTAGGTAGGGCTAAAGAAAAAAGAAAAAAACAGAAACAATGGAATAGGAATGGGACTTGCACCTCTGGGAGGGAGCTGTGAAGGAGGAAAAGTTACCACACACTAGGAAGCCCCTTCACTGGCAGAGACGCAGGGGTTGCGGGGGGGAAGCTTCGGCGATACGGAGGAGAGCACAGCAACAGGGGTGCAGAGGGCAAAGCAGAGATTCCCGCACAGAGGATCAGTGACGACCAGCACTCACCAGCCTGAGAGGCTTGTCTGCTCACCTGCCAGGGTGGCTGGGGGCTGGGAGCTGAGGCCCGGCTTCAGAGGTCAGATCGCAGGGAGAAGACTGGGGTTAGCTGCGTGAACACAGCCTGAAGGGGGCTAGTGCGACACAGCTACTACTCCTGGAGGGAGTCCAGGAAAAAGTCTGGACCTGCCTAAGAGTCAAGAGACCACTGTTTTGGGGTGCACGAGGAGAGGGGATTCAGAGAACTGCCTAAACGAGCTCCAGAGATGGGCGCAAGCCGCGGGTCTCAGCACGGACACCACAGACGGTCATGAAACACTAAGGCTGCTGCTGCGGCCACCAAGAAGCCTGTATGCAAGCACAGGTCACTATCCACACCTCCCCGCACACCCCGGGAGCCTGTGCAGCCCGCCACTGCCAGAGTCCCGTGATCCAGGGACAACTTCCCCTGGAGAAAACACGGCGCACCTCAGTCTGTTGCAATGTCGTACTGGCCTCTGCTGCCGCAGGCTCGCCCCACATTCTGTACCCCTCCCTCTCCCAGGCCTGAGTGAGCCAGAGCCCCCTAATCAGCGGCTCCTTTAACCCCGTCCTGTCTGAGCAATGAACAGATGCCCTCAGGCGACCTACATGCAGAGGCGGGGCCAAATCCAAAGCTGAACCCCAGGAGCTGTGAGAACAAAGAAGAGAAAGGGTAATCTTCCCAGCAGACTCAGGAGCAGTGTATTAAATCTCCACAATCAACTTGATGTACCCTGCATCTACGGAATACCTGAATAGACAATGAATTATCCCAAAATTGAGGTGGTGGACTTTGGGAGCAATGACATATATATTTTTTTTCCTTTTTCTCTTTTTGTGAGTGTGTATGTTTCTTTGTGTGATTTTGTCTGTATAGCTTTGTTTTTACCATTTGTCCTAGGGTTCTGTCTCTCCATTTTTTTTTACAGTATAGTTTTTAGCACTTGTTATCATTGGTGGATTTATTTTTTGGTTTGGTTGCTCTCTTCTTTTTTTTCTTTTTCTTGTTACTTAATTTTTTAATTTTCTCATAATTATGTATTATTCTTCATTTTAATAACTTTATTTCATTTCCCCTCCCTCCCTCTCTCTCTCTTTCTTTCCTTCTTTCTTCCTTTTTTTCTCCCTTTTATTCTGAGCCCCGCGGCTAACAGGGTCTTTATACTCCAGCTGGGTGTCAGGCCTATGCCTCTGAGGTGGGAGAGTGGAGTTCAAGACATTGGTACACCAGAGACCTCCAAGCTCCACATAATATGAAATAGTGAAAGCTCTCCCAGAGATCTCCTTCTCAATGCCCAGCTCCACCCAATGACCAGCAACCTTCAGTGCTGGACACCCTATGACAAACAACTAGCAAGACAGGAACACAATGCAACCCATTAGCAGGGAGGCTGCCTAAAATCATAATAGGGTCACAGACACCCCAAAACACACCACTGAACATGGACATGCCCACCAGAAAGACAAGACCCAGCCTCATCCACCAGAACACAGGCACTAGTCCCATCCACCAGGAAGCCTACACAACCCACTGAAACAACCCTAGCCACTGAGGGCAGACACCAAAAGCAACGGTAACTATGAACGTGCAGCCTGTGAAAAGGAGACTCCAAACACAGTAAGTAAAGCAAAAGGGGAAGACAGAGAAACACACAGCAGATGAAGGAGCAAGGTAAAAACCCACCACACCAAACAAATGAAGAGGAAAGAGGCAGTCTACCTGAAAAAGAATTCAGAGTAATGATAGCAAAGATGATCCAAAATCTTGGAAACAGAATGGAGAAAACAAAAGGAACGTTTAACAAGGACCTAGAAGAACTAAAGAGCAAACAAACAATGATGAACACCATAAATGAAATTAAAAATTCTCTAGAAGGAATCAATAGCCGAATAACTGAGGCAGAAGAATGGATAAGTAACCTGGAAGATAAAATAGTGGAAATAACTACTGCAGAGTAGAATAAAGGAAAAAGAATGAAAATAATTGAGGAAAGTCTCAGAGAACTCTGGGACAACATTAAATGCACCAACATTCGAAATACAGGGGTGGCAGAAGAAGAAAAGAAAAAGAAAGGGACTGAGAAAATATTTGAAGAGATTATAGTTGCAAATTTCCCTAATATGGGAAAGGAAATAGTTAATCAAATCCAGGAAGCACAGAGAGTCCCATACAGGATAAATCCAAGGAGAAACAGGCCAAGACACATATTAATCAAACTCTCAAAAATTAAATACAAAGAAAAAATATTAAAAGCAGCAAGGTAAAAACAACAAATAATACACAAGGGAATCCCCAAGGTTAACAGCTGATCTTTCAGCACAAACTCTGCAAGCCAGAAGGGAGTAACAGGACATATTTAAAATGATTAAAGGGAAAAAACCTATAACCAAGATTACTCTACCCAGCAAGGATCTCATTCAAATTTGACAAAGAAATTAAAACCTTTTCAGACAAGCAAAAGCTAAGAGTATTCAGCACCACCAAACCAGCTTTACAGCAAATGCGAAAGGAACTTCTCTACGGAGGAAACACAAGAGAAAGAAAAAAACTACAATAACAAACCCCAAACAATTAAGAAAATGGTAATAGGAACACACATATCGATAATTACCTTAAATGTAAATGGATTAAATGCGCCAACCAAAAGACAAAGACTGGCTAAATGGATACCAAAAAGAGACCTATATATATGCTGTCAACAAGAGACCCACTTCAGACCTAGGGACACATACAGACTGAAACTGAAGGGATAGAAAAAGATATTCCATGCTAATGGAAATCAAAAGAAAGCTGGAGTAGCAACACTCGTATCAGGCAAAATAGACTTTAAAATTAAGACTATTAAAAGAGGCAAAGATGGACACTACATAATGATCAAGGGATCAATCCCAGAACAAGACATAACATTTGTACATATTTATGCACCCAAACACAAGCACCTCAATACATAAGGCAAATGCTAAGAGCCAGAAAAGGGGAAATCGACAGTAACACAATCAGAGTAGGGGACTTTAACACCCCACTTTCACCAATGGACAGATCATCCAAAATGAAAATAAATAAGGAAACACAAGCTTTAAATGAAACATTAAACAAGATGGACTTAATTGATATTCATAGGATATTCCATCCAAAAACAACAGAATACACTTCTCAAGTGCTCATGGAACATTCTCCAGGATAGATCATATCTTGGGTCACAAATCAAGCCTTGGTAAATTTCAGAAAACTGAAATCGTATCAAGTATCTTTTCTGACCACAACGCTATGGGACTAGATATCAATTACAGGAAAAAAATCTGTAAAAAATATAAACACAGGGAGACTAAACAATACACTACTTAATAACCAAGAGATCACTGAAGAAATCTAAGAGGAAATAAAAAAATACCTAGAAACAAATGACAATGAAAACACACCAACCCAAAACTTATGGGATGCAGCAAGAGCAGTTCTAAGAGGGAAGTTGATAGCAATACAATCCTACCTCAAGAAACAAGAAACATCTCAAATAAACAACCTAACCTTACACCTAAAGCAATTAGAGAAAGAACAAAAAACCCTCAAAGTTAGCAGAAGGAAAGAAATCATAAAGACCAGATCAGAAATAAATGAAAAAGAAATAAAGGAAACAATACCAGAGATCAATAAAACTAAAAGCTGGTTCTTTGAGAAGATAAACGAAATTGATAAACCATTAGTCAGACTCATCAAGAAAAAAAGGGAGAATACGCAAATCAATAGAATCAGAAATGAAAAAGGAGAAGTAACAACTGACACTGCAGAAATACAAAGGATCATGAAAGATTAGTACAGGCAACTATATGCCAATAAAATGGACAATGTGGAAGAAATGGACAATTTTTTAGAAAAGCACAACCTTACGAGACTGAACCAGGAAGAAAAAAGAAAATATAAACAGACCAATCACAAGCACTGAAATTGAGACTGTGATTAAAAATCTTCCAACAAACAAAAGCCCAGGACCAGATGGCTTCACAGGCAAATTCTATGTAACATTTAGAGAAGAGCTAACACCCTTCTCAAACTCTTCCAAAAAACTGCAGAGGAATGAACACTCCCAAACTCATTCTATGAGGCCACCATCACCCTGATACCAAAACCAGACAAAGATACTACAAACAAAGAAAACTACAGGCCAATATCACTGATGAATATAGATGCAAAAATCCTCAACAAAATACTAGCAAACAGAATCCAACAGCACATTAAAAGGATCATACACTGTGATCAAGTGGGGTTTATCCCAGGAATGCAAGGATTCTTCAATATACGCAAACCAATCAATGTGATACACCATATTAACAAACTGAAGGAGAAAAACCATATGATCATCTCAATAGATGCAGAAAAAGCTTTCGACAAAATTCAACACCCAGTTATGAAAAAAACCCTCCAGAAAGTAGGCGTATAGGGAACTTTCCTCAATATAATAAAGGCCATATATGACAAACCCACAGCCAACATCATTCTCAATGGTGAAAAACTGAAACCATTTCCACTAAGATCAGGAAAAAGACAAGGTTGCCCACTTTCACCACTAGTATTCAACACAGTTTTGGAAGTTTTAGCCACAGCAATCAGAGACAAAAAGAAATAAAAGGAAACCAAATCAGAAAAGAAGTAAAGCTGTCACTGTTTGCAGATGACATGATACTATACATACAGAATCCTAAAGAGGCTACCAGAAAACTACTAGAGCTAATCAATAAATTTGGTAAAGTAGCAAGATACAAAATTAATGCACAGAAAACTCTTGCATTCCTACACACTAATGATGAAAAATCTGAAAGAGAAATTAAGGGAACACTCCCATTTACCACTGCAACAAAAAGAATAAAATACCTAGGAATAAACCTACCTAAGGAGACAAAAGACCTGTATGCAGAAAACTATAAGACAATGATGAAAGTAATTAAAGATGATACAAACAAATGGAGAGATATACCATGTTCTTGGATCGGAAGAATCAACATTGTGAAAATGACTATACTACCCAAAGCAATCTACAGATTCAATGCAATCCCTATCAAACTTCCACTGGCATTTTTCACAGAACTTGACCCCAAAATTCACGATTTATATGGAAACACAAAAGACCCCGAATAGCTAAAGCAATCTTGAGAAAGAAAAACGGAGCTGGAGGAATCAGGCTCCCAGACTTCAGACTATACTACAAAGCTACAGTAATCAAGACAGTATGGTACTGGCACAAAAACAGAAATATAGATCAATGGAACAGGATAGAAAGCCCAGAGATAAACCCACGCACATATGGCCACCTTATTTTTGATAAAGGAGGCAAGAATATACAATGGAGAAAAGACAGCCTCTTCAGTAAGTGGTGCTGGGAAAACTGGACAGCTACATGTAAAAGAATGAAACTAGAACACTCACTAATACCATACACAAAAATAAACTCAAAATGGATTAAAGACCTAAATGTAAGGCCAGACACTAGAAAACTCTTAGAGGAAAACATAGGCAGAACACTCTATGACATAAATCACAGCAAGATCCTTTTTGACCCACCTCCTAAAGAAATGGAAATAAAGCCAAAAATAAACAAATGGGACCTAATGAAACTTAAAAGCTTTTGCACAGCAAAGGAAACCATAAGCAAGACGAAAAGATAACCCTCTGAATGGGAGAAAATATTTGCCAATGAAGAAACTGACCAAGGATTAGTCTCCAAAATTTACAAGCAGCTCATGAAACTCAATATCAAAAAAACAAACATGGGGCTTCCCTGGTGGCACAGTGGTTGAGAGTCCCCCTGCCGATGCACGGGACACGGGTCCGTACCCCGGTCCGGGAAGATCCCACATGCCGCGGAGCAGTTAGGCCCGTGAGCCATGGCTGCTGAGCCTGTGCGTCCGGAGCCTGTGCTCCGCAACAGGAGAGGCCACAACAGTGAGAGGCCCGCGTACTGCAAAAAAAAACAAAAAACAACCGAATCCAAAAATGGGCAGAAGACCTAAATATACATTTCTCCAAAGAAGATATACAGATTGCCAACAAACACATGAAAGCATCCTCAACATCACTAATCATTAGAGAAATGCAAATCAAAATTACAATGAGGTATCACCTCACACCGGTCAAAATGGTCATCATCAAAAAATCTACAAACAATAAATGCCGGAGATGGTGTGGAGAAAAGGGAACCCTCTTGCTCTGTTGGTGGTAATGTAAATTGATATAGCCACTATGGAGAACAGTGTGGAGGTTCCTTAAAATACTAAAAGTAGAACTACCATACAACCCAGGAATCCCACTACTGCACGTATACCCTGAGAAAACCATAATTCAAAAAGAGTCATGTACCACAATGTTCATTGCAGCTCTATTTACAATAGCCAGGACATGGAAGCAACCTATGTGCCCACTGCCAGATGAATGGATAAAGATGATGTGACAAATATACACAATGAAATATTACTCAGCCACAAAAGAAACGAAATTGAGTTATTTATAGTGAGGTGGATGGACCTAGAGTCTGTCATACGAGTGAAGTAAGTCAGAAAGAGAAAAACAATACTGTATGCTAACACATATATATGGAATCTAAAAAAAAAACTTGGTTTTGAAGAACCTAGGGGCAGGACAGGAATAAAGATGCACACAGAGAATGGACTTGAGGACAAGGGGACGGGGAAGCGTAAGCTGGGACGAAGTGACAGAGTGGCATGGACTTGAATATACTACCAAATGTAAAATAGATATAGCTAGTGGGAAGCAGCTGCACAGCACAGGGAGAGCAGCTCAGTGCTTTGTGACCACCTAGAGGGGTGGGATAGGGTGGGTGGGAGGGAGACACAAGAGGGATGAGATATGGGGATATATGTAAATCCATAGCTAATTCACTATGTTATACAGCAGAAACTAACACACCATTGTAAAGCAATTATACTCCAATAAAGATGTTAAAAATAAAAAAAAAGACACTTAAAAAAAACTGCTTTTGCTGTATCCCATAAGCTTTGATATGTTGTATTTCCATTTTCATTTTTCTTAAGGTATTTTAAAATTTTTCTTTGACTTGTTCTTTGACCCACTGATTGTCAGTAAGAATGTTGTTTAATCTCCACATATTTGAGAATTTTCCAGTTTTCTTCTTGTAATTGATTTCTAGTTCCACACCATCGTGCTCAGAAAAGATGCTTGATATGATTTCAGTTTTCTAAATGTACTAAGATTTGTTTTATGGACTAACATATGATCTATCCTATTCATTTGAGAAGAGTGTGTATTCTGTTGCTTTTGGATGAAATATTCTGTAGGTCTGTTAAGTACAACTGGTTTAAAGTGTCGTTCAAAGCCAATGGTTCCTAACTGATTTTGTCTGGAAGATCTATCTGTTGATGAAAAGTGGGGTATTAAAGTCCCTTACTATTATTATATTGCTTGTCTATTTCTCCCTTTAGGTCTCTTAATATTTGCTTTATGTATTTAGGTGTGTCTGGGGGAATTTCTTTTAAGATTTCTGCATAAGGAGCAATGAGCAAAATTTTGTCAAATTTTCAGCAACTACAGATGTATTTCGTATATGTTTTGTTTTCGTTTTCTTTTCCTTCTTACTTCAGTCCACAGTGAAAGCTGACAGTATAATGCTGTAGTCTAGCTCTATGAACCAAAGCTAGCGGGGGAAGGAAGGAAAAGTTAAAATGTTCAAATCTGTAGTTTTTCAGGGATCTGACTTAGCATAAAATTAAGACATTCAAATATTAGAAAAATTCAAACATGTATTTACATCCTTCATAATGACTATATACAAGTTCTTCTAAAGAATATCACCGATCTTCCTGATAGCAGCAGAAATAGTAACACCTTTCAGTCTACTGCTTTTTCACTCTAGTTTTAGTGTATCCACACTGATCAAGGCAATTATCAAGCTGTCCTTCCTTTAGTTAGATCAGAAAAAAATAAATACCATTTTTAAAACTACACACATACATCCTTCTAGATTTTGATACATAGTATGGGTGAGAAGAGAGTATGTCATTATCCGATCACTTTTCACTTCTGCCAATACAAATATACCACTTAACAATCTCTGTATCTCTTTGCCATTAAAATGACTATAGTCTCAACTACTTCACTCCAAAATTAACAAAAGGAGTAAAAAAACCAAAATTACAAGGAAAAAAGATGCCAGTCCACAACTAGCGCCAAATGAAATGTTGAGCACCTAAACATGGCCAATATAAATAAATGCACATAGGTTTGTCTAATTTGACTTTAAATACAACAAATCCTGAAAACAAAATATTCTAATGAAATAGTAACGAGAAACAAAACAATGTTGAGAGAAGTTAGTGAGGGAATTTAATTAAGACCCCAAATGGACTCAAAAAGGAAGACATCTCTTCCTTAGAGAGAAAACAAAGAAATAGGCTAGACAGTCTTGATTTCTCTATAAAATAAACAAGGTTCGCCTGTCACAAATGATTAGTAAAGATGATGGATACAAAATTGGAGACGGTTTTGAATAAGTGTTGGTCAAAATAATTGAAGAGTCTAACCTTACACCTAAAGGAACTAGAGACAGAAGAACAAACAAAACCAAAAGTTAGTAGAAGGAAAGAAATAATAAAGATCAGAGCAGAAATAAATGAAATAGAAACAAAGAAAACAATAGCAAAGATCAATAAAACTAAAAGCTGGTTCTCTGAGAAGATAAACAATATTGATAGACCATTTGCCAGACTCATCAAGAAAAAGAGGGAGAGGACTCAACTCAATAGAATTAGAAATGAAAAAGGAGAAGTTACAACAGACACCACAGAAATACAAAGCATCCTAAGAGACTACTACAAGCAACTCTATGCCAATAAAATGGACAACTTGGAAGAAATGGACAAGTTCTTAGAAAGTTATAACCTTCCAAGACTGAACCAGGAAGAAATAGAAAATATGAACAGACCAATCACAAGTAGTGAAATTGAAACTGTGATTAAAAATCTTCCAATAAACAAAAGTCCAGGACCAGATGGCTTCACAGGTGAATTCTATCAAACATTTAGAGAAGAGCTAACACCCTTCTCAAACTCTTCCAAAAAACTGCAGAGGAAGGAACACTCCCAAACTCATTCTATGAGGCCACCATCACCCTGATACCAAAACCAGACAAAGATACTACAAACAAAGAAAATTACAGACCAATATCACTGATGAATATAGATGCAAAAATCCTCAACAAAATACTAGCAAACAGAATCCAACAACACATTAAAATGTTCATACACCACAATCAAATGGGATTTATCCCAGGGATGCAAGGATTCTTCAATATACGCAAATCAATGTGATACACCATATTAACAAACTGAAGAAGAAAAACCATATGATCATCTCAATAGATGCAGAAAAAGCTTTTCACAAAATTCAACACCCATTTATGAAAAAAACTCTCCAGAAAGTGGGCATAGAGGGAACCTACCTCAATATAATAAAGGCCATATACAACAAACCCACAGCCAACATCATTCTCAATGGTGAAAAACTGAAACCATTTCCTCTAAGATCAGGAACAAGACAAGGATGTCCAACCTCACCACTATTATTCAACATAGTTTTGGAAGTCCTACCCATGGCAATCAGAGAAGAAAAAGAAATAAGAGGAATACAAATTAGAAAAGAAGAAGTAAAACTGTCACTGTTTGAAGATGACATGATACCATACATAGAGAATTTTAAAGATGCCACCAGAAAACTACTAGAGCTGATCAATGAATCTGGTAAAGTTTCAGGATACAAAATTAACGCACAGAAATCTCTTGCCTTCCTATACACTAATGATGAAAAATCTGAAAGTGAAATTAAGGAAACACTCCCATTTACCACTGCAACAAAAAGAATAAAATACCTAGGAGTAAACCTACTTAGGGAGACAAAAGACCTGTATGCAGAAAACTATATATAAGACACTGATGAAAGAAATTAAAGATGATACAAACAGATGGAGAGATATACCATGTTCTTGGATTGGAAGAATCAATATTGTGAAAATGACTATACTACCCAAAGCAATCTACAGATTCAATGCAATCCCTATCAAATTGCTAATGGCATTTTTTATAGAACTAGAACAAAAAAATCTTAAAATTTGTGTGGAGATACAAAAGACCCCGAAGAGCCAAAGCAGTCTTGAGGGAAAAAAATGGAGCTGGAGGAATCAGACTCCCTGACTTCAGACTATACTACAAAGCTATAGTAATCAAGACAATATGGT
Source organism: Monodon monoceros (assembly GCF_005190385.1). NCBI lineage: Eukaryota > Metazoa > Chordata > Mammalia > Artiodactyla > Monodontidae > Monodon > Monodon monoceros. The sequence continues at coordinate 40,484,320 of NW_021703767.1, read as the reverse complement.
ACTGGCACAAAAACAGAGATATAGCGCAATGGGACAGGATAGAAAGCCCAGAGATAAACCCACATACCTATGGTCAACTAATCTATGACAAAGGAGGCAAGGATATACAATGAAGAAAAGACAGTCTCTTCAATAAGTGGTGCTGGGAAAACTGGACAGCTACATGTAAAAGAATGAAATTAGAACACTCCCCAACACCATACACAAAAATAAACTCAAAATGGATTAGAGACCTAAATGTAAGATCGGGCACTATAAAACTCTTAGAGGAAAACATAAGAAGAACACTCTTTGACATAAATCACAGCAAGATCTTTTTTGATCCACCTCCTAGAGTAATGGAAATAAAAACAAAAATAAACAAATGGGACCTAATGAAACTTAAAAGCTTTTGAAAAGCAAAGGAAACTATAAGCAAGATGAAATACATCCCTCAGAATGGGAGAAAATATTTGCAAATGAATCAACGGACAAAGGATTAATCTCCAAAATATATAAACAGCTCATGCAGCTCAATATTAAAAAAACAAACAACCCAATCCAAAAATGGGCAGAAGACCTAAATAGATATTTCTCCAAAGAAGACATACAGATGGCCAAGAAGCACATGAAAAGCTGCTCAACATCACTAATTACTAGAGAAATGCAAATCAGAGCTACAATGAGGTGTCACCTCACACCAGTTAGAATGGGCATCATCAGAAAATCTACGAACAACAAATGCTGGAGAGGGTGTGGACAAAAGGGAACCCTCTTGCAGTGTTGGTGGGAATGTAAACTGATATAGCCACTATGGAGAACAGTATGGAGGTTCCTTAAAAAACTAAAACTTGAATTACCCTACGAGCCAGCAACCCCACTACTGGGCATATACTCAGAGAAAACTATAACTCAAAAGGATACATGCACCCCAATGTTCACTGCAGCACTGTTTACAACAGCCAGGTCATGGAAGCAACCTAAATGCCCACTGACAGACAAATAGATAAAGAAGATGTGGTACATATATACAATGGAATATCACTCAGCCATAAAAAGGAACGAAATTGGGTCATTTGTAGAGACACGGATGAACCTAGAAACTGTCATACAGAGTGAAGTAAGTTAGAACGAGAAAAACAAATATCATATATTAACGCATATATGTGGAACCTAGAAAAATGGTACAGGTGAAGCGGTGTGCAGGGCAGAAATTAAGATACAGTTATAGAGAACAAACGTATGGACACCAAGCAGGGAAAGCGGCAGGGCTGGTGGTGGTGGTGGTGTGATGAATTGGGAGATTGGGATTGGCATGTATACACTGATGTGTATAAAATGTATGACTAATAAGAACCTGCTGTATAAAAAAATAAATAAAATAAAATTCAAAAAAAAATAATTGAAGAGTCAGGAAGTAATAAGAGTTGTTACATCTTGTAGAGAAAGGATATACGTACTGATTGGGGCCTACAAGACTAACACCTTTTGTGGGGCCTGGCACCACTGAAAAAAAATGGTACGTTAGAATTAGTCTTTCTTCCTCTGATTTCTAGGCTGTCTCCTAAATTAGTTGAAGCCTGGACTTAAGTTATAAATGTAATCAAATAAAACATGGTTTAATATAGTAGAGACTGAAATTAGGCACAAATTCTATGAAATATGGTAAAATTCAGCAACATAATCAGAAAGGGTCACTGATCTCTCATGTAATATGTGTGGCCCATGATTGTCTAGTCACTCTAAACAAGAGGCTGAGTATACCCACTTAGTTCCATGAAAAAGAAGGCCCTTTGGTCTTCTCTCCCTATGCAACTTGACATATATACTTTTAGTGTTTGCCACTGCATATACTAAATGCTACTAGCTGAACTAGTTTCCTCCTCCAGTGGACTATGTGGGTCCTTGTGGACCTAATGGCTGCCAGGCAAATTACTACTTCCATTACTGGACCCTGCCTGGACTGCTGAAATCTATGAACATTTACTTTCCGCCTGGCTAAGAGGCTAGAAAGGCAGCATTAAAGCTTGCTTTTATGTAAAACTTACAAAGTCTATGTTCTCTGCCTGAAGGTCTGCTTAGTTTCAGGGTGTTTGGCTTTGCTCTACCTGGAAAACTTAGAAATCAGTATTTAACCGATCTAAAACAAGAAAACAACAGGAAAAATAAACACTCAGAACTAAATAACTTGAATTTGCAAAAGCCCCCTAACTTCTCAGGCCTCAGTTTTCTTATCTATAAAAAAGGAATTAATTTGAGGTCCTTTTTAGTGCCAACACATACATACATACACAGCAAAATCTTCATTTCTTTAGAAAATACAGCTTACAAGGAGAGTCAACCCAGGTAAAATTATAATTAATCAATTTAAGACAATTCTCTACATAACTATTCATTTCCATAAACTTTAAAAAAACACTCAGGTATGAATAAAAACAGAATCCAGTTTCCTTCTCTGTAAAGAACATCTTGGAAAAAGTGTAGTTTTTAGAATCTCCCAGTCTACAGAAGGCAGATCTTCACATACGTATTAATTTACAAGGTGGGTATAGGATTTTACGAAGGTAGATATACAGACCAAACTACCAGAGAATATAGTAGTTTTATGTTTAACATATATTTTATATGCATATATTATACATATGCATATTAGCATGAGACAGAATGTTATAAACATTACTTCTTTAGCTCACCTATATATTTTTTAAGTGAATAAAACTTTTAAAATACACTATATATATCATAAACAATTCTACAAATAGATATGAGTTATAACGAAATCCATTAATAACCTGATATCCTGTCCAGGCACCTTGAACATTCTGTTTGCCATTCCTGGGAGTCTCTTTTGCTCCTTCATCTAATTTACTCCCATCATCCCTTCAGAGCTCAGCTCAAGTTTTAGTTCACCGAGCAAATTTTCCCTGACAGGGAAAGGTCCCCTGTTAAACTCTCTCGCTGTACCCTATAATTCTTTCATACTTAACAATACGTACTAGTGGAGCCTCTTGTGTAATATCTTTTAGCTCTGTAAGGTCTTTAAAACAAGGACTCACCAATCTTATTTTCTATTTTACCTCTAGAACCAAGCACAGAGATTTACAGAATGAATGAATGAATGAATGATTATGGAATAATTGTTAGAAGAATTTTCTAGCTTAAATATTTCAATAAACTAGAACACTGTTCCAGACTCACTAACGCTTTCAATGGCACCACCATATGGCCACTTCCCCATTTTTCTTCTGGTATTAAAAGTACAATTATCTTTTCCACTAAAGTAAATTCAAATAATGCAGAAAGTTTTCTTTATAAGAAACATTACCATTTAACAAACCACTAAGATAATTTACTTTCTTTTGCCTAGCGCTGTCCATCTTAGATAAGATTTACCTTTGCTTAATACATTATTCTTTTCATGAGCAGTAGTTAAAAAAAAAAAAGCTAGCAAGCAGTGAAACGTAAGTCAACAAATGACTTAATTTACTTTTGAAAGCCTTAAAAACATTTTCACATTACAACACAAAAGTTAACAAGATTATACAGATGAAAAGGGGGAAATATCCAAATGGGCACTGAATCAAGAACAATGCTTCTTGCTTACAAATAATGTATTTCTTTCAATACTTATTTATTTTCCTCAGAAATCAGCAGAGAATATTTGAAGCTGCTTCAGTAGCTTTCAAAATATCATATAAAAATATTCTTTGTAGTGACATCCATTACTTTTGTCTACTTAGCCAGCTCTCCTTCACACTACCGCATTCACTTCTTGAGGAAACTGCTTATCCCTCCAACATTTCTATGGCCCTCACAGGGCTGCCAATGTAGTATTCTCCTTTCCCCTAGCCATGAGGTGGGCTTGCTATCAGATAGCCAAAAATCTTACCATACTCTTCTCAACAGAGTGATTAGTTTAAGCAATGGGCACATAACCTCAGACAGGCCTGAGTTCCCAAAATATTTTGGGGAATAGAAGTGGGAGCAGAGGGTTTCTTCTCCCTTGGTTAATAAAGTAAACTTAATCCAAGAATTGTCAACAGCCCTGAGAGAATGAAGCCAAAAAAGGAATGATGGAAAGGAAGAGAATAATTCTAGATATTTTATTCTCTAGATTCGGAAAATCCTGAAACTAGCTCTAGTCCTTGCTTTTCCATGATTTAGTTATCTAATAAATCCCTCCAAGCCCTTCTTTTTTTGTTTAAACTAGGCTGGGTAGGATTTGTCAATTATAATCAAGAAGTCCTAATACTTCCCATATTCATTTAGGCATTGCAAAAATAAATCTATTTTTTAAAAATAATACATATATTTTTAAAACTTCTGTGCTCTTACAAGTCTAAATAACGTTATATTCTAAACTCTTCCCCTCCCACAATTTTTTTTCAGCTTTACTAGGGTATAATTAACAAATAGAAACTGTATATATTTAAGGTATACAAATTGATACATAGTGAAATGATCACCACAATTAAGCTGGTTAACATATCCATCACTTCACATAGCTTCTATAACTTTAAATATATATAAACTTTTAAAGAAGCACAATGTACATGCACTCTTTCAAATTTTTATGCATGTATGTAAATCAAAAAAACATAAAAGTTCACATATATTAAATTTACACATCTTCAATATTTAAAAATGCTAAGTGTATAGAAAGGTTTCAACACTCTCTCACTGCCAATTACCCAGAATTAACAACTTTCAGTATTTTTAATAGCTGGTGATAATAAGCTCTGCTAGTATTTCTTGATTTACCAATTTTAAATATTATCTCCTAACTTCCTGCTGTGATAGAAGAGAATTAAACTCCTCACACAAGTACATCCTCCCAACAGTCATTCACTATTATTTCCTCTATTATTTATCTTTGTAACTTTAGTTACACCTTTATTTACGGTTTCATGTACTGACACTCCATTTTGTAAAATAAGAATTTTAAGGAAGGGTATTAGTGCCCTTGTCCTTCACTTTCAACTTGCAATTTCCATCAAATAGTCTTATATTGAAAGGTTAATAATTCTCCTCCGTTCTGTAATTATAATTATTTTTGTGCTTTAAAAGTTTGAAGTCAATAAGCATCATTTACATGAAGAAAACTATATATAAGTAACATTCAGTGCATATCTAAGTAGTTTGTTATGACTCTGTGTCATTTCCTGTTCAGATTATTTTTTCTAATTGCTTTTTTATTTCCTTTGCCTTGTGTACTTTTATCACTACCTTAAATGGTTCCAAAGTCTCAAGGTTAGTTTCAAGTCTCCATTTTTACTGGATATTCCCCTCTTGGAGGTGACATATCTGTAAGACCTACTATTTAGCAGCGACCCTGGAACTTCTCTTCTGTCTATCTTAAGTAAAAGCTACTGTTTTCTAGATCCATTGTCATCTGGTCTTTTTATATTATACCCCATTTTTCTGGAGTACATTCTCTAATAACTTCCCAAGAAAGAGAATGTGGACAAATCAATCTCCTAGGTCCTGACATGCCTGGAAATATTGTTTCTACTCTCACACTTCACTGACAGTTTGAATGAGTATAAAATTCTACACTGAAAATAATTTCTCTTCAAAACTTCAGAGACATTGATTCATTATATTCTACCACCCACTGTTGGGTGGTAGAATATATCAACAAACATCAATCTGATGTTTGTTCCTTTGTAGGTGACCTAGTTTTTTCTCTCTAGACGGTGTTCAAATCTGCTTTTTCATTCTTGTTATTTTCAAATTGCAAAATGATGTATTTAGCTGAGTATTTTTTATATTCATTGTGCTGAGCACTTCTTGGGCTCTTTCAGTCTGGGAGTTTATGACTTTTATTTCTGGGAAATTCTTTTATTATATATTTATTTGATAATTTCCTCCAACATATATTCTCTAAATTCTTTTTCTGGAACTTCAGCTAGTTAAATAATGAACCTCCTACATGAAGTCACTGTATCAGTGTTCTTCTGAGCATTCCTTCACTTTGGTTTTGTTTTACATTCTGGATTATTTTTTCAACTTTACGTTGCAACTTTCCTACAGAATTTTAAATTTTAACCATCACATATTTTTAATTTCCACAAACTCATTTTTGGTATCTCTTTATTCCTTTCACACAGCATGATATGTTGATGTTTTAATGTCCTACAAATCTTCTCAACTCTCTCTGAAAATGCTAATTATAGATTCTACATTTCTCTTTTAAATGTTTTGTTTTCAACATTAACTGTATTTCTTCCAGAATTTTTTTTTTAGTTTGTTTTCATTGTATTTTTTTCATGTTGAAGGCATTCCCCAAATGTCTGATGATTCTTGAATATCCATTAATATCTAAGAATAAAGCCACAAGCAGTTTAATTGGGAGCCCTGTGAGCATGTCTAGAGTTTGGTGACTGGTAAGTTTTTCTTTAGGGTAATTAAGTGATTAGGTAGCTGTCTCAAGAAGAACCCTTAATTGCCAGAATACAAAGGTCACTGCTCCAAAGTCATTTAATTTCATTAGAGAAAAAAAGAAAGTATCATTGCTGTTTCCCCACCCTACCCAGGCCCTAGGGTCTAGTGAATGGCCTGAATGGAAAAACTGCAATTAACTCCTTTATCTGTATTCTCCCAAAGTATCTCATTCCCTACTCTCTATTTCATACCTATAATGTTCAAATTCTACACCTCCCTAGGATTCCAAGGGGAAGGAGGCAGGACAGATGGTCTTTCTCCTATCTTATAAGGCAGAGGATAATTTTGTTTTATATGCTACCCACAGTTTCAAAAAATGTTTTACAAATAATAAAGTATACACATACATAAAAATAAATATATAAAACAAGAGTTTTACAAAATAATACTTATCCCATGAGACACACTCTGATATTTTCTATTGTATTTTGTAATGTTGATAAATGAATTCAAACCCACTAATGTGATGTGAGTGTAATGTGAGGAACAACAAAAAAAAAGAAAATTAAGTTGTGACTTGCTCTGACATGTTTCAAAGACACTCCTCTATCTGTTTTCTTTCCCAAAGAAAATTGTTGAAATCTTTTCATTCACTGATGACTCTTCTCTATTTTCTTTTCACTGTATTTCCCTCTTTTACTTCTTTACTATTTTAGTAGGATCTAGGAGGGCAAAAACGATAAATACAAGTGCTCAGTTTGTGATCTTTAACTCGAAGTCCTTTACAAGTATTTTTAAAAACCAAAGTTTCCTAACCTCTTTCTGGCCCGATTTAAGATCCCTCTGCTAACTATGATGGCTTCAACTGCTGCTGGGATTTACCATTAAAGTTTGCCAAGGGAATCTGGGGAATTAAAAAGGAAAGGAAAGTGCTAGTAGTAAACCTAAGAATCTATATAACAATTCCACTTAACTCTAAAGCTAAAAGTAAAATTGTGGTTAAATGTTCAAAATTAAACCTAAACACTTAAATGAAGAAATAGAAATCTTCTTGAGGGAAGACTTTAGGAAAGATTTCTTCTGCAGAGAAAATAATCAAAAACCAGTTCTCAAATATATCAAGAAAATACTTTCGTAAGAAGTAAAGAGTACTTACAAAGCAAGGCTACTCAAAACATATTGTACGTGCTCACATTCATCTGGGAACGATGCACTGGCTGATGTAAAACAGCAAAGTGCAGTCTGAAGAACCTGAAGCTGTGGCAAAGGGACCTGCCATCTTCCAGCATAATCTTCAACCACCTGATAGGGAAGCAATCCAAAAAATACATTATTAGAGAAAATGTTAAATTTGGATAAATTAAATTATACCAGATAAATTAAAATATTAGTTCAGCATGAACACATGATTTAGGAAGGGGGAAAAGATCTTTATTGCTTAGTTTCATGGTATACATCTGAAAATAAAATGAACTATTATTTGAAAATGTGGAAAAGAAATATAGTATATAAATGACCACACAGTTCAGCTGCCAAATGTTGTAACAAATGCCTTTACATCCCATATCTAGTTTTTGTCAAAATGCCAATTATCAAATATTAAAATAGCTAGACAGTAGGCTATAGTAATAAAGAAAATTAGAAATGAGCATGCATTATTATTACCATTAATATTTACAAGACTGAACTCTAAACATTCCGGCAACAAATGAGTATTATAGTGGTGTGATACTCTGATTAGGAAAGTTTAAACTGTACCATACTGAGGAGAAAAGAATACAGAATATAATCAGTCTTGGCTCTGTCACTTAACTAGTTTTATGAATTGGGTATGTCATCTTCCTTCTCTATGCAGTAGTTGCCTCACCATAAAATGGAGATAATAATGCTTATCTTGCAGGTTTACTCTGAAGCTAAATTGGGAATAATTTATGAGAAAACATTTTAGAACTATCAATTGCTATAAAATGTTAATTATGATATCTCATATGCAAGACTGCTGTATTAAAACTATTATATTCTAGAAATTCATCTTATAAAACAGGTTGGCAAACTATGGCATATAGGCCAAATTCAGCCTGCTACACATTTTTGCATGACCTACAAGCTAAGAAATGGATGTTACATTTTCAAATGGTTGAAAAAAACATTTTGTGATGTATGAAAATCACATGAAATTCAAATTTCAATGTCCATAAAGTCTTATTGGAACATAACCAGGTTCATCCATTTACATATTATCTATGGCTGCTTTCCTGCTACAACAGGTTGAGTAGTTGTGACAGAAATCATATGGCTCACAAAGTCTAGAATATTTAATATCTGACCCTTTACAGAAAAAGTCTGCCAACTCCTGATTTAAAAGCTGGTAAAACTAGAGCAGAGTAGAAAAGCCAAGAACATTCAGAGCTCAAGGACTTTTCATACTAATCACTTCCTGTTGGAGATAATTTTCCATGAGTCTCTTGTATTTCCACAGTTTTTTAAAAGAGGCCCTGACTGCCTTCATCCTTTCAAAGATGTTTACAGGGAACAGCCTTGAAAAATAGAGATGATATCCATGATGCCCCTGCCCAAAGCAATGGTGTCTCTCTGGAGCAAAGGTCAGGCAGATATGCTTGCAGACCATTATAAAAGATTAGGACTCCCTAAGCTTGGGGTTCGTAAGCTGTGATATAAACTTACTATGAGCTCAGGATCCACCTGGGCCATTCACATCACCTTTGTGACACTTGAGGGGCAATTGGAACCATCATGAACTTGAAGCACATGCTGCTTGCTGTGCCATGAGTAACAGAGTCTGCTATCTCTGATCCAGGAGTTTCATGTTTTGGGCCAGCATTTGTGAAACTGTGGCAATCTACCTTAGATAAAATCCCAGACACTTCACACTTGTTTGACAATTCCAAATTGCATTACCAGGTGTCTAGCATGTCTCCAATGTTTCTAGGAACATGTATGGATAAAGAAGAAAGCTAGAGAGTATTAGCTCTGTGAACTTGTATCCCCCTTCTATATCTAGTAGTCCTTACTAGCTGGGAAGTAAAAACTACTAGTAACTATGATGACTCCAAGTAGGACAAATTTTTCCAAACCACCACAGGCAGAAAAAAAAAAAAAAGAAGAAGAAGAAGAAGGAGAAGAAGGTTAGATAAATGGTAGTTTCCTGGCTTTAAATTTTCTCTTCACTAAAGTGTCTGACCACCTTTATTGCCTCTTTTTGGCCCCCACACCACGATTCTGGTGCCACATAAAAAACAGGTACTAACAGACTCACATTTTTTCTACCTTTAATCCGAAATAGTTTGCCCTAATACATTTCTACTTACAACCTTATGCACTTCCTATTTATGGGCTGGGTTTATCTCCTTAGAAGAGAAGCTTTCTACTTTCTCAGGTTCTGTTCTCATTGTAGCTTCCCTCATTCACCAAGATTCGGCTATTAATACTCTGCCTGATCCAGCTGAGCCCAAACCTAACACAATAAAAGTACTTGTGCAAGACACCTCCAGTAGGTTTCCCACAATACCCTTTAAGGGACATAAACAAAACTGGCTGAAATTTACATACAGTTGGCCCTCAGTATCTGTGGAGGATTGGTTCCAGGATCCCCCACCCCATACCAAAATCTGCAGATGTTCAAGTCCTTTATATAAATAATGTATTTGCATATAACCTACACACGTCCTCTCGTATACTTTAAATCATCTCTAGATTACTTATAATACCTAATACAATGTAAATACTATGTAAATAGTTGCTAGCGCATAGCAAATTCAAGTTTTGTGTTTTGGAACTTTCTGGAATTTTTTTTCCAAATATTTTTGATCCACAGTTGGTTGAATCCACAGATGTGGAACCTACAGATACAGAGGGCTGACTGTATCTTCTTATACTGTTTAATGTCATGCCAGACACTAATAATTCACTATAACATTCACTATAACACCACTTTTTAAATATTTTCCTTAAAATACGTAAAAGTATACATTACACTATCTTTTTACTTTGAAAGTTTTCTCCTGCATTATAACTGTTATCATAAGCACTCAGGTAATGAGAGCTGATAACCATGACATCATAATCTGAATGTGCTCTACCAGGTCACTGTGCGGTGAGCAACACATCTTACATTTGTCATTTTCTTTGGTATTCTAATAAGTAACAGTTTTTACTATTACTATGTAAAGAACTGCTGTATAATTACATTCTTTACTTACGAACATCATCCAAATTACTACAGACTAAAATGTGTCCCCCTAAAGTTCATGTATTGAAGTCTTAACCCCAGTGTGACAGTATCTGGAAATAGGACTCTTAGGAAGTAATTTAGGTTAAATGATGTGATAAGGAAGGGGTCCTAATCAGATAGTATTGGTGGCCTTATAACAAGAGCAAGAGAGGAGAGATCTTTCTGTCCCTCTACATGCATGCACTGAGGAAAGGCGATGGTGAGGCCACAGAGAGAAGGCAGCAGCCTGCAAGCCAGGAAGAGCGTCTTTGCCCGAACTCAACCATGCTGGCACCCTGATCTCAGACTTCTAGCCTCAAGAACTGAGAAAATAAATTTCTATTGTTTAAGCTGCCAAGTCTGTGATATTTTGTTACGGCAGCCAGAGCTACCTAATACACAAATGTATAAAAATAATACAAACGTAGCAGTCTAGGAACCCCTAAAATGTCATATAAAGTGATTGACTAAAATATGATTATCTGTTTCTTAACTGAATTCTCCTTTTTTCTAATGTAACAATGAAGACTACCAAACACTAGTTTGTCACTGAGCAAACAATCCTCTTGATTTCTAAATCCAGGTAATAATAGACTAGATCATTAACATAGTTATCACACATGACTTTACTTCTGTTAGCTGGCCATTCACATCCCTGTCATTTTCCTACCTGAAACCTCCCATTGGCATCAACTTTCATTATTTATATCAAAGGCTTCACAGGTGTCAGTGGAGCTGTTCACTAATGTTAATTTCGTTACTTGTTTACAGTGAATCCACCCACTTTTAAAATCTGATTTACAAACCATGGCCATTATCGTATGTGATTAGCCACATCACAACTACCTTCCATTCTAAGAGCTTCAAAAAATGCCTATAATACATGCCAATCTATGCACTGAATAAATTTGTTAATCTTCTAAATACCTAAAATAAACATTGTAAGAAACATTAAGTTAGCCTTTTCCCCACCCGCTTTCACTATGATTAGGTTATTCATTTGTAATATACCTACTATATATATATATATATAATTTCCTAGCTCTGTCCATTGAGAGGGCCACAGAGCAATGACACCTCAGTACCAACATACACACTTAGGGCCCAAATCTTGGTTTCTAAACACTATTCTCCAATATGAGGAACTTGGGGCTCCTCAGGCACAAGGAACTTGGGCTGCTCAAGCCCTCCTCCGGCAGGGATGGAACAGGGAAAATAACTAGATAGGACTAAGTAATGAAATGCTGAAACAGTGATGGAATATAAGAACATGGGAGCCAACCTGAAGGTGCTCCGAGCAGTTAAAGCTAGAACAATTTGAGCAACAAAATAAATGATGGTAGTACTGGACTTTAATCCATCAAACCAGATAAATATCCATGAGTCCCTACAAATAATCAAATTAATCAGTAAGTGTAAGAGACAGCTCTTCCTCACAGAAGAAGACTAATTAATAAACATAGAACAAAAGAGAGAAATAGAGAATCACCATTAGGCAAATACTGTACACAGCAATGAATGTTGCAGACAAGATCCATGGAACAATGCTAATATTAGTGGGTGAAAAGTTTGAGGAGATGCAGGATTTGCAGTTTCAAAGCATCTCCCGCAAGACGGTTATCAACTACAAACAGACAGCAACTTTAGAGTGGAGAAACCCCACGGACACAAACTTAACAAAGCCATCAAGGTAATATCACTAATAAGTAATAAAGCATATTATTATCATAAATCTCTTGATATGAAGCCCCAAGAAATACAAAAGCATTTTTGTGGTACTTTTGCCAAAAATGCATAAACTCATTCCAATCATGAGAAATCATCAAACAAACCCAAACTGTAGGATATTCTACCAAAAAAATTGATCAGTACTCTTCAAACATGTTAAGGTCATGAAAGGAAAAACAGAAGAACTGTTACAGAATAGAACAGACTAAGGAGAAATAACAACTAAATACAATGTGAGATCAGAAATAACACCCTGGAACAGAAAAAGAGCACTGGTGGAAAACCAGTGAAAAGTATCACTCCCAGAAGACTCTCATCTCCCTTCTTGAGTATATTGCATCCATATGGTATGAAGCTGGCCAGAGTCCTCCCTGTGGCTGCCTGAGTATCAACTTAAAGACCCAACTTTTCTCTTAAGTAGGTCCAAAGGTAAGTAGTAGGCTCATTTTAAAGGCTTTAGATCAGTTTTGGTACCCGGCAATTTTTTCTTTGATTTCAAACTCACTAGAGAGAATAATATACTAAATGCTCCCTGTATAAACATTAAAATTGGCACACAGACAAGGGAACCCCAAATATAAGGAAATGTATATGAATATCAAATGAACATGTTGGGTGAACAAATATCTTCGTTTGCCTGCAGCTGGTGATATCCACAGATGTGTGTGCACATGATAATGTCTTAACTAGCATGGGCTAAGCAAAAATCTAAATCTGACTTCAATTTAGCATGGCCACTAAGGCAAAAGAAATAAAAGCAAAAATAAACAAATGGGACCTAAACTTAAAAGCTTTTGCACAGCAAAGGAAACCATCGACAAAAGGAAAAAAACCTACGGAATGGGAGAAAATATATGCAAATGATGTGACCAAGGGGTTAATATCCAAAATATACAAACAGCTCATACAACTCAATTAGAAAAAAAAATCCAATCAAAAAATGAGCAGAAGACCTGAAAAGACATTTTCCCAAAGAAGACATACAGATGGCTAACAGGCACATGAAAAGATGCTCAATATCGCTAATTATAAGAGAAATGCAAATCAAAACCACAATTAGGTATCACCTCACACCTGTCAGAATGGCTATCATCAAAAAGTCTACAGATAACAAATGTTGGAGAGGATATGGAGAAAGGGGAACCCTTCTACACTATTGGTGGGAATGTAAATCGGCGTAGCCACTGTGGAAAACAGTATGGAGGTTCCTTAAAAAACTAAAAATAGAAATACCATATGACCTAGCAATTCCACTTCTGGGTATATATATGGAAAAACCACAAAAACATTAATTCGAAGATACATGTGCCCTGATGTTCACAGCAGCACTATTTACAATAGCCAAGACATGTAAGCAACCCAAGTGCCCATCAAGAGATAAATGAATTAAGATGTGGCATATATATACAATGCAATATCAGCCACAAAAAAATTAAAAAATACTGCCATTTGCAGCAACATGGATGGACCTAGAGAATATTATGCTTGGTGAAACATGTGAAAGACAAATACTATATGAAATATGTGGAATCTAAAAAATAATACAAATGAATGTATATGCAAAACAGAAACAGACTCACAAATATAGAAAACAAACTCGTAGTTACCAAAGGGGAATGGGAAGGGGGGAGGGACAAATTAGGGGTGTGTGATTAACAGATACAAGCTGCTATATATAAAAGAGATAAGCAACAGAATATACCATAAAGCACAAGGAATTATACCCATTATCTTGTAATGACCTATAATGGAATATAATCTGCAAAAATAATGAATCATTATGCTGCACATCTGAAATTAACACAATATTGTAAATCAACTATACTTCAATTAAAAAAAAATTAGCATAGCCTGGCCACAGATGGTATTACAGGTGTGGCTGAGGCAATAATTATATTATTGACTTTTTTAAATGTCCATTAGCCGTATAGGTTTTTTAGATATTAGTAGGTGGAAATCCTTTTTGTTCCTTCTGTCTGGTTTCTCAACAAAGACTACAAGCCAGAGGATTAAACTGAAAAGCTGGTTAAGTTCCATATGGGTCTTAGCACACTAGTGTGTTAATGTCTAGACTTTAAATTGTTAATATTAGTCTTAGATCAGCTGACTTAATTCTGTCCCTCTTAATTTTGTTCTCAGAGAACAGCTCTTATATTCATGTCACTTGTCCAAAGGCTTCTAGAGTCACTGTCATAATATAATCTCTAGTAACTTCTGAGATTGATATGTACACAAATTTAATCAAAGCTATAGATGTCAAGATTTTATCTGAGTTCAGTGAAGATGTCCAGTGGATTTTATTAAGTGCAGAGATAAAGAAGGGTCAAGGTTCTTTATTGTTTAGGGCATAAATCACTTTCCTAGGATGAGGAAGAAGAAAAGCTCAATGGAATTATTACAAAGTCAAAGCCAAAAGGGAAACTTTTAAAAGGCCTATGCCTCAAAAACTAACTTTAGGTACCAGGTTTGCTTAGTCTCAAGAAGAATTAAATTTGTTTTAAAAAGATGATAAACTTTCAATTAAAGTAACAGTGGAAGAGTTAAAGTAAATAAATAAAAGGAGGTCATGTTAAGATGGAAGAAGAGAGGGACTTCCTTAAAAGTAAGTTCAATCTCAGAAGCTAGACTAGTCAGATATGAAAAAAGACAAAGGAAATATATATACCAGAACTATGTGTTCCTAAAGATGGAATGGGGGCAAAAAGTATTTTAGTTGCTACTCATCAGAAAGGAAGGGTGACTGACTCCAAAGGTATCTAACAGAGAGATAGCAGGTAACTGTAGGATGGAAATCTCGGTGAACTGAACTGGAAATTCAAGTATGGTAAGATGGTATTTTAAAGAAATAGAAAGTACATAATAAAAGTGAAAAAAAACACACCATGAAGACTGCGACTGCTATACAGTAACATAAAATACGTACAGATTTGAAAGGTTAAAAAAAGCTGAGAGATTAGCTTTAAATACCTGAAGAATTTCAGGTGCATTTCAAATTACTAGTTATTACAGAGGGCAATGTATGGTATGGCATGATGTCACAAAGAAAAGTGCCCCAGGAACTCAAAGTTAGGCCTCAGGGAGTGGACAAGGAAAAGCAAAACTGAAGAAAAACAAAATAAGAGGTCAGACCTAGGTTTTATGTTGAGCTGGTAAGACTTCCTTAAACCTGGGAGAAGAGAGTGGGAAAAATCTGTTTGATAAAAAATGCTTTTTGATAAACTCAGAATTCCTTGACTTTCATCTCTGACATTATGGCAGATCTTAGAAGACATAATTGAAGAATAATAAAACCTAAGCCCAAAAGCAAAGAGAAAGGGAAAGGAAGAGGGGCCAACTTAAGAATAGGCTAAAATATAAACAAAAACAGAAACCAACTATGTTTATCTGAAATGGCACATCCTATTATTGCTGAAAGGAACGTGACAAAAAGGAATGTTTACACTGCCAATGAGGTAGAACAAATTATGCAAGGCCTATAACAGTTAAAAGCAGAATAAAGAAAAGGTCTAGAGAAGCAAGTAGCTGAAGAGGTACTGTCTTTACTGGGCTCCTATGAGTGCAGACATCAGAAACATTAAAAGTAGCTTCATTTCAGGTACCCATTTATGGTTATTATCCAAATAATACAAATATGGGGCACAAGAGGAGTGCTTTTATGATTTTAGCTCAATAGGCCTAAGAATTTCAGGGGAAGTGGCAAAAGCCAAGGTAGCACAGGGCTAAAAATGTCTTGGCACAGGTTGGGGACAGAGGAGTCCAGAGACAAGAGCAGAACACTAGAGCTATGGAAATTGCAAGGCCTTGTAGAGATTATACTTTGAGCTTTACACACTGCAAGTAAGTGATACACTCTTTACAAGAGGCAGTATAGAAATTGGTGCCACTAAACAGAATCTATACTCACTGTAGCATAGGAGTACCAGGACAACACAGAAAATATGGAAAGTAAAAGCTTTTTTTTTTTTTTTTTTTTTTTTGCGGTACGCGGGCCTCTCCCGTTGCAGAGCACAGGCTCCGGACGCGCAGGCTCAGCGGACATGGCTCACAGGCCCAGCCGCTCCACGGCATGTGGGATCCTCCCAGGCCGGGGCACGAACCTGTGGTCCCCTGCATCGGCAGGCGGACTCTCAACCACTGCGCCACCAGGGAAGCCCGTAAAAGCTTTTAATATAAAGGAAATCTAAAGGAAGAGACATCAAGTATGACCTTGGTGCCTGTGGCTATAATCCATGGAAATTTATAAACTCTGCAAGACAGAAATTCAGACACAGCTTTCAAGGAAGTAGAAACGTTCAGGTAAAGTGCTTCCACCCCTCAGAAAAATATCATAAGCACACAGTGGCACAACCACTTGATGAATTTTCCCAGTACAACTTTAGAAGTTATAGACACTGGCAGTTGCCATAACTGACTGGCACCCTGGTAAAGTTGAAACCAAAACTGACTTGTTACCCTGTTTTTTGTGCACCCATCTTTCCTCTAATATCCATCTTTAGTGATATCACTAAATCCTACCGGCGAAAGTGATGTGAGTCAACTGTATTACGTACTAAATTCAAGGAATTACTAGTGTTTCTAAATTTAATGGGTGTTGGCTGGTTAAAATATTGTGTTTGCCCACTGACCTACCGGATTCTTTAAAAAGTAAGATTGGAGGCTAAATAATTTTCCTTTTGAGGTGTGAAAGAAGCCACTCCCAGTCAGAGGAACACGACCAAGCTATAGCTCCTGAAAACTCCCCAACCCTAACCAGACAGGCACACTCTGTCTCTGATTACGCAATATTCCAGGAAGGCAAGAATTTCATATCTTAACCTCTATGGGACTCTAGTTTTTAATTTCTCTTTGTGAACTTGATAATGGGAAACAATTCATTTGACCCAAATGAAGTGTTTCTGACAGACAAAACAAAGGCCAAGTGGCAGGAGAATAGTTATTCAAGTCGAAGGAGGGGGCAAAAACACTAGGGTAGCTGAAGGTAAGTAGTAGACACAAAGAGTAATAGGGGACAAGTCAAAGAGCTAGACAGGGGTTGGACCACGAAGCCCTGCAGTCCATGCTAAGAATTCTGGCTTTGACCCTGAGATAGAAAAGCATGGAAGGTTTAGAAGAGACCTCACTCATGTCTTTAAAAGGATCACTTTGGCTGTGTGGAGAAAAAACTGAGAAAAACTAAAAGCTGGGAGATAAAATTGTCCAGGAGAAAGACAACTGTAGCTTGGACCAAGGTCCTAACAGCAGTTACAGTAGTCAGATATGCTTTTTCTCCCTTATTAGATGATTCAGTTCCTTGAGGGAAGGGGTTGTGACCTTTTCCTCCCTAAATCCCCTGTAATCATTAGGATGAAGCTTTCCACATAGTACACAGCCAATGTTTTCTTTCAGGAATATCTTCTACAACACTTTTATGTATCTAGATCTATGCCTAAGATAATTAAGGATAATTCAATTGACTGACATTAAGAAAAAGTAAGTTACGTATACATTGTCAGATAGGCACATATGCAGCATTTTATGACCACCTATTAAGTTATGAGCAATTAATAGTTGTTGAAGTTAAATTCAAAATATAAAAGAGAGGATAAAGAATCTCAAGAGTTAAAGGGCGACTTCCCTGGTGATGCAGTGGTTAAGAATCCGCCGGCCAATGTCAGGCACACGGGTTCAAGCCCTGGTCCGGGAAGATCCCACATGCCGCGGAGCAACTAAGCCAGTGCACCACAACTACTTAGCCTGCTTTCTAGAGCCCGCGAGCCACAACTACTGAGCCCACGTGCCACAACTACTGAAGTCCCCACGCCTAGAGCCCGTGTTCCGCTACAAGAGAAGCCACCGCAATGAGAAGCCCGTGTACCACAACGAAGAGTAGCCCCCACTCGCCACAACTAGAGAAAGCCCACGCACAGCAACGAAGACCCAATGCAGCCAAAAATTTAAAAATTCATTTAAAAAAAGAGTTAAAGGGCAATATATGTGGAATCTAAAATATGGCACAAATGAAACTATTTACAAAACAAAAACAGACTCACAGACATACAGATCAGACTTGTAGCTGCCAAGGGGAAGGGGGAAGGGAGAGGGATGGACTGGGAATTTGGGGTTGGTAGATGCCAACTATTACATTTAGAATGGACAAACAACAAGGTCCTACTGTATAGCACAGAGAACCATATCCAATCTCCTGCGATAAACCATAATGCAAAGCAATATTTTAAAAAGAATATTAAAAAAATGTGTATATGGTAAAACTAAGTCACTTTGCTGTAAGCAGAGATTGGCACAACACTGTAAACCAACTATACTTCAATTAAAAAAGGCTAACTAGTAATTCAAAATAATAAAATTTGAACAATAATAAAAAAAAGTTAAAGGACAAAATGGCTTCAGTTAATAAAGAGTTTTTAAGAAACTATCAACAGAATAACAGAAGAATTTATTTTTTTCAAAAACATCAAGAAAGGACTGCATAAGAGTTAAGTCCCATAAAGAGAAGCAGAAATAGCATATCTGCTCTTTACAAACACAGGATGAAATGTAGCAAATCAAAATAATAAAAAAGGATGAATGACTTTTAAGATTCTCATAACTCAGTTCTATCTAATTTTTTTTCACAACTTTCTCCCCTCTTGATTATGTTATGTACACTCACTATAGTGAATCTGGATACTTAAAAAAATCATCCATCATTTTCTGCCCATATATCACCACTGTTAACATCTTGGTAATTTCTCTTTTCTAGCTGTGTGACTTGGGGTTAGCTGTTTAACCTCTCTGCATCTCATCTAAAATGAAGATAAAAATAGTATCTATCTCACAGGGTTGTTGAAAAGAATAAATAAGAAAGTAGGACATGAGCTGACACACTTTTTTTTGAAAGGGCCAGAAAGCAGCTTATGGGCCATACATTCTCCATCTCAACTACTTAACCCTGCTATATCATGAAAGCAGCCATAGAAAATACAGAAGTGAAAGGGCAAACCCCAATAAAGTTTTATTTGCAAAAGTAGGCAGTGCTGCTTGTATCACAATGGCTTACAGCAAAGGTTCATAACCTGTTGGTGTGTTTGGATGATTGTGGTCTGTGTTTGTTTAGCAAGTTTTGAAATTCTTAAGAGAATGTGATAAAAACCAACAAAAAACCTTAGACCGGCTCACCAAGGAAATGTAAATACAACTTTTTTTTGCAAATAATTTCAGCGTTCACAGACTTCCTGAAGTACACGAATGGCCCCTACGGATTATCATCAAGAAATCCTGTTTCTAGTGAAATAGCTCATTTGATTTTTCTTTACAGCACTTTCCCCCTCTAAAATACGGTGAGAATGGACCAGCCTATATTCAAACTGTATAATCCTGCTACAAACAAATTGTTCCACCTAATATTTTTGTTATTGTACTTTATTTTCCTAGATCATTTATAGTCATTGAGGACATAATTTTTTAAGGTTGAATAATATTTTAGTTTATGAGGGTTGAAAAATGTTCAACTGTTTTAGATGTTCTGGTTGCTTTTCCATTTTCAACTCATTCCTTTCATTAATTACAATTAATGCTATTGATGAAGCACTTTAATCCAAATTTACATTTCCTCAGAAATTAATGCTATAAGTCAAAAAGTACAAATTATTTTTAAAGTTTCTAATATATTTTGATGAATTATGGTTCAGAAAGGTTGTGGTGATTTCTGCTCCCACCATTTGAAAATGAGATATCCATTTCACCACACCCTCATGAGCGTGGAATATAAATCTTAAACTTTACTAACAAGTTCTATAATCTGAAAGATCTTTGGCAAAAGCTTTCAAAACATGGTAAAGGATAGATAATAAAGTCTAAAAATGTACATCTACTGTGCTCCGGGTTAGTAAGATTTCAAGATATTCAAGGTTGAATCTTAAATAATATGGAGAAACAAACTTTAAAATTTTAATCATTAAGAAAAACATCTAAAATATATTCCATACCCTCCAGCCTTCAAAACACAAGGTAATAACGTAAAGTAACAGGTCTGTAATCATCATAACTCTTGCATTTAAAAAATAACCATTATAGTGAACCACTGCTTCAGAGCGAAGCATATCCCACTCAGGTAAGTTGGGGGAAAAAATAAAAAAGGTTGAGAATCACTTCTTACAGGGAACCTCTGATAGCTTAAGTTCGATTTTTTTTCTCTCTTTTACATTCAGAAACATCTTTAGTTTCTGCTGCCTTGAGTCTTTTTAAATCACTACTTTTACTCAGTCAATAATTGCTTAAGTATGCTGTAGTACATACCAATACATATGCAGATGCTGTAACAGATACCAAATGCATATTCCTAGATACAGTATATGTGTATGTTGGAATGGTTAAGTACACGGGCTCTTGACAGATGGGCCAGGATTCCAACCTGACTTAATCAAACCATTTAACCTCTCTTGGCCTTAAGTTTCCTGATCTGTAAAATGAGAATAATGGCACATACCCTGTGGGATAGTGGATTAAATGAGACAGAACAGGTAAAAGACTTATCACAGTACCTGACACATGGAAAACACTCAAAATATTATAAGTTATATACATATATATAGCACTCCAATAAAATAAATAAATCTTCCAGATACTAAAAATATAACACACACATATCAAGTCATTGGCAACAGTGATCAGCGAATATTTAGAACATTTCAACTTTAGGGTAACCAAAACAGATATGGGTTAATTTTAGTAAACTCTAGTTATAGAACTATATATTAATAAATTGTGTACATATTTTATTGGGGTATCATATGTGTATACATATTTTCAAGGTACATAGAACAATGTTGTACACTTATCTATTAATATCTACTGATACAACTACTTTTCTAATTTCTCCTTCTCCTTTCACTTCTCTCTTTTACCACAAATGTAGCCAGAAAATGAGGATATCCCCTCCTTTCTCAAAGTTAATTAACTGATCAATTACAGTATATCACTCAACTCTGAATAACTACTCCAGTCTGACTCCTGCTCCCATCGTTACATCAAAACAGCTCTGCTTAAAGTCACCAAAGACCTGCACGTTAATTCAATGGTTGGATCTCATTAGCTTTTGATGCCAGTTACTATTCACTCCATCCTGAAATATTCTCTTTTCTTGTCTTCTGTGACACCATAGTTCCCTGGTTTTCTCCAAGCTCTTTAATCCTTCTCAGACTTCATTTGAAGACTCAACCTCTTCTACCAGGCCATTTAACTATGGAGTTTCTGAAGCTTCACTTCTAAGTCCTCTTCTTTACTCACTCTATATTATCTCCTTATGTGAGCTCATTCACACACACGGCTTCAAATACCATCCACACAACTATGATTGACCAGATCTCACTTCTGAACTCTGGATTATGTAAATCTAGCCATCTTTAAGATCTCTTCTTCAGTGAGGGTACGCACCTTAAATTCAACAAGTTCAAACTAAACCAAAGAATCTCAGCCAAGTTCAACTTGCCCAAGAATACCTTTTATTAGCCTGCATTTTATAGTATTATACCTTTTCTTCATAGAACTTATCAAAGTTATACCTACATACAAAAACAGAGATAATGCCTCTTTATCACTATATGCCCAGTGCCTTATACAGTCATTCGTCAGGATCTGGGAGACTGGCTCCAGAACCACCCCCCAACCCCTACCCCCACCCACAGATATCAAAATCTACAGGTGCTCAAGTATCTCATATAAAATGATGTGGTATTTGAATCTACACATATCCTCCCATATGCTTTAAATCATCTCTAGACTACTTAAATACCTAATACTATGTAAATGCTACATAAATAGTTGCCGGTGTGCAGCAAATCAAGTTTTTTTTTTGGAACTTTCTGGAACTTTTTCCCCCAATATTTTTTCATGTCCGGTTGGCTGAACTCGGGGCTGCAGAACCTGCAAATATGGAGGGCCAACACTATAAACAAGCGTCAACCCTAACATCAAGGACTCTTTTTTCTACTGTTTAAATGGAAAGCCTTTCAGCTATTTTCACATTCATGGCTGCTTTGGAGAACTTAGGGTATTAAAAGGTTGGTATAAGAGTGTCAATGTACTGAACTTTAGGATCTTATGTAGCACTTTATACAGATTGACCTCCTCTCATGTTTAGCTGCCACCAAGTGCTCCACCATAGCTCTAACCAGGTGATGTTGACTGGGTCTCATCCTAGAGAGCAGACCCAAACTGAATAGAGTGTACTGCTGAAATGATGAACTGACCTGTCAGAGAAATAAGGAGCTAAAAAATAAATGTGATATATATTACATGAAAGTTGAAGATTACCTTGTATTAGATTCATTCGAAATTACAAACCTTAAAAATGCTCTCCAAAACAGACTAGGTACTGCTGTATTTACAGCATAACTAGAATTAATATTTAGTTAAATAAATTACATTAGATCTTAAATGGCCTAATAGCCTTGCCATTACATTTTTTAATATAAATTTATTTTTTTATTTTTGGCTGTGTTGGGTTTTCGTTGCTGTGTGCAGGCTTTCTCTAGTTGTGGTGAGTGGGGGCTACTCTTCGTGTGGTGCGCAGGCTTCTCCTTGTGGTGGCTTCTCTTGTTGTGGAGCATGGGCTCTAGGGGTGCATCCTTCAGTAGTTGTGGCACACGGGCCCAGTATTTGTAGCGCACGGGCTCTAGAGCGCAGGCTCAGTAGCTGTGGCATGCGGGCTCAGTAGTTGTAGCACACAGGCTCCAGAGCACAGGCTCAGTAGTTGTGGCGCACAGGCTTAGTTGCTCCGCAGCATGTGGGATCTTCCCAGACCAGGGCTCGAACCCATGTCCCCTGCATTGGCAGGCGGATTCTTAACCACTGCACCACGAAGGAAGTCCGTCCATTATATGTTAATATACATTTTAAATGGCATATTAATTGACCATATTTTATTGATCATGTTTTATTTTTTCAAATACCTCACCAGACACACATTTTACCATAGCTTTCTTAAATTTAATTTATAGTTTTCTTTTTTGCTTTTGTTTGTAAATGCTAAGGTATAGTTTACCACATTTTGGCACGAAAATCAAAAAGTTTCTGTGCCAACAATAACAGTAAAATTGGTGCCCTCTCTTTGGCAGAACTGCAAAATAATGGTATCACTAAAAATTTTAAAGCAATGAACTTCGTTTAAAAATATTTTCTTCTACCATCTTACCTATAAAAATTGAGATAAATTTCTTTAAGCCAATGTCATGAGTGCTTATTAGAAAGCAGTAATGAACATATATTTTAATGCAAGGCTGTGTATAAAGAGGTTACATAAGTTTAGGATCTCATTGGTTAACCTAAAATGACCTTCATAAATTCACTTAACCAACTCATTAAAAAAAAAAAAAAAAGCATTTCACTTATTTCTGAGAAACAAGGAGTTAAAATTTCATCATGCTCAAAATATTCTTGCATTTATTCACAGAAAATAAGCAATCTGTGAAATAGGGAGAGAAAAAAATAAAATGTGTTTTTTATATTTTTCCTATGATTATAAAGATAGTAGGTTTAATCAAGAAAATATAAAAAATAAATGCAAAGAAAAAAATTTAGCTATAAACATATCACTAATAAATTATCCACTGTTAACGATTTGGTATATTTGTTTTCAGTCTTTTTTATTTACAAAAGTGAAATCACCTGTCATCTGTGTCTTTTCAGTCATTATTATACCACTAACAGTTTCCCATATGAATAAATATTCTTTAAATACACGACTGTTAGGAGAACACAGGGTTCCATTATATGTAACGCTTCCCCTAACTTTGGCCTAAAGGTTTTCAATAATTTGGTATTACAAATAATGTCATTATGAACAATTAGCATTATTCAATTCTGAAAGTCAACATAAAAAAAGCATAAATAACAACAAAGCATTAGCTCTCCAAACACAGCCAACAAGATCTAGGGTTCATTTTGTTTTGTTTTTCCTTATTATAATAATTATAATAAGGAATATTATATAAGGAATATAATATAATAATTATAATAAATAACATGGAGATAAATATCATACTTGCTAAAAGAGCTGCAAGTAATTGCCTCTGGGGAAGATGCAGGGAAAAAAAGGGACAAGGAATGACTGCTATTTAAAAAATACTATATTATATAATAAAATTATAACCAGTGGCAAAATAGAAAATCAAAAACAAAATAAAAACACAAACAAACAAACAACAATTGCCTCTAAAATATCTTCTTGTTTTCTTCCTTCCTTATTAATAGAATCATAGACATGTGTCTATCAGGGAAAAAAATACAAAAACAAAAAAAAAAACAAAAAAACCCCCAAATCCTAACATTCTTTTCAGATGAGAATAGCTAACAAGATGGAAATGGAAGTTACTGAGTAGAACTTAGGGCAAGATGTTTTTGGCTTACCCCAGAGACACCCTGTTCCTGCTACATGGAACTCAGATGTGATGGCTGGAACTTCAGCAATTATTTTGGGTCATGAGGCCAACTTGAAATAGGAAGATAAGGATGACTGATAAGAAAGAGTGAACGATGGTAAAATGATGATAAAGCTACCATATCATCCCTAAACTATCCATTCAAGACTTTTCATGTGAGAAATAAATGTGTACTATTGTTTGAGCTGTTTAAGTCAGGTCTCTACTAGCAGCAAAATGCAATTCCTCATATTTAAGTTTTATATGACTCATTAAACCAAGTACATGTAAAACACATATAAAAAGTAATAGCAAATCAAAAAATAATTCCAATTAATTCCAAGACTAGTAAAAACATATTATTATACCCTAAGAAACTGCTCAAGAAACTATAAATATTATGTAAATTTTATACCAAGACTAAGAGATAAAACTTGTATTTTCCTAAAATAATTAAATTTTAATTTCTCTAAAGTAAGAGGCATTAGCATGTATTCTATAAAACTATGAAGCAAACCCTTTTTCTGTTAGATTACCTCTTTATCTATTAAAGTGCCGGGTACCCAGTAGCTGCTTAAAATTATTTGAGGATCATTAAAGACTTTTTTTAAGACATAAAGTATCCACTAAGGGTTCCAAAGTAAGATTATAGCAGGGTTTCTCAACTTTGGCACTACTGATATTTTGGACCAGACAATTCTTTGTTGTTAGGGCTGCCCTGTGCATTGCAGGGTGTTCAACAACATCTCTGGCCTCTACGCACTAGATGCCAGCAGCAACGCCCCAATTAAGACAATCAAAAATATCTCCCGACACTGCCCAATGTCCCCTACAGGAAATAAAATCTGAAAAAAAAATGTAGTTGTTTTTGCAAATCATTTAGTGCTTCATCAGGAACATTTGGCTTTTCTAGTAAATAAAAGAATTTTAGAATTGTAACATTTCTAAATTCTCTCTAAAGTTGATTGTGGTATACAAACTCAAAGTGACCTACAGATTAGGTTATCTCTAATGTCCCTTTTAAACCTTCAGAGGATTTCACATGAAAGAAATATTAATAGCTTCTATCTATTTAAGCCTATCTATGTGCTAGGTATAGTACTGAGCACTTCATGTTCATTCTCTCTATACTCCTGACATCCTCGTGGGATGGCTACTTAACCCCACTGTAATAAAAAATAATTTTAAAATCTATTTTAGTCAACAAATCAAA
The DNA here is from genome assembly GCF_005190385.1 of Monodon monoceros. Classification (NCBI taxonomy): domain Eukaryota; kingdom Metazoa; phylum Chordata; class Mammalia; order Artiodactyla; family Monodontidae; genus Monodon; species Monodon monoceros. The sequence goes on along the minus strand of NW_021703767.1, from coordinate 40,458,390 downwards.
GTGCTTCCAGAAATAATTATTTATCATTCATTACATTCACTCTGGCACTGAACTAAGAAGGTACCTTTACTTGCTTAATTTACAATTTATGATAAAAAATATTTCAATATATCTAGCAACAAAATTAAGTTGAATTACCACAAACTTCAGGAATTGGGGAAATGTTCACAGCCCCTAACAAGTCAGAGAAATAATAATTAACTGTTTCTTGGAATATTTTTTATACTGTGGCATAATGAAAGAGCACTTTTTAAATTTTTCTTCCATGATTCCCTGAGTTCTTTCAGTAACCTTTTTTTTTCTCCTTTGTACAACTTGACAAAAAAAAAATCACTTTATAATTATTTGAGGATTCATCTGTAATTTCAATCTGTTGTTCAGGAGAAATTGAAGGCTGGGTCCAAAATCCCAGCTCCTTCACCTGACAAATTAACTTCTTCAGGCCTCAATTTCAACTATGTAACTTGCATAACAAGACCTATCTGAAGGCCTTAAGAGTTAGTAGGTCCTCAATAAAAATTACATTCCTCTTCCTTTCATCCTGAAATTAAATATCAGCTAAGTGCCAATTCTATTTAAGTAATTGTTGAGAGTCCACTAATAAGAGCAAAGGGAGGATATGATGGGGCAGTTAGTCTAACATTATTCAATGTAACTGGAAATGAACACATTCAATCTCCCAAATCCATCATCTCAAAAATGCTGTAGCCTAAGCCCTTAGTTTGAGATTTTTAATTACTATGCTTGTATTGTTTCTCAAATAGAAAAGTATATCATCAAATACACTGAGTACATGCATAATTTTTCACTTATATTATCTATAAGTGAAATAGATAGCAGCAAAATGCAATTCCTTTTTACTTTTCCCTGTGGTAAAAGACACAGGACCATTTTTGAAAAGAAGTGTTCCTTCCTCTCCCTTCACCCACACAGCTAACTGCCAAGAAATTTTGATTCACATTTCTCTCTAAAAGGAGGAAGATAAATTGGAGCCTTTCTTCTCAACTTCACAAGGCTCTGTGTATAATTCATATATTTAGTTAACTGTCACCAACCCAAGTGCATATTATCCATTTTATGGATTACTCACAATTAAGTCATTTACTAATGAAGGCAAGTTACCCTCAGCGAACATCAGGAAACCAAACGTTTAAAAAGAAACAATCTTTAGGAATTAGATTATATAATCTACTGCTTCCCTCACTGGCAAATAAAACAGAATTACTATACTAGAATTTTGTTAATCAGTCGGTAAAATTCAACTTAATACAGGTAATCTTTTATTCTATCTAAGTTTTAATACAAAAAAGGACTTCACAAACCTCACCTACAAGGTGGAACCAGACAAGAACTCTAAGAAGAGATCGTTTGGTAATCTAGAGTATTATAAAATACGTTATAAGGGTTCAGGTAAAAGTTGGTAACATGAAAGTATATCAATGTAACACTCATAATTTAGCAATATAAAATAAAAGTTCATTAAGTTCTTCCTGTTTAGTTTTGCTTCCTTGGATATTTTAGAAGGTAGTGGAGTTTTATAAAACAGTCAACTTCATTTGTTCTTAAAATAATTTACTGTCACTATTCGGACACTGCATTTCACAAACTAAATTTATTCATTTGTTCTTAAAGTTGATTTCAAGAAACAGAATAAGAGTAATTAAGAGTTCTCCAAAAATGTTCTGGCCCTCAAATTAAATTTCCCATTCTACAGAAAGTAAGGGTTATCTGTTCAGGTAAATTTACAAAGCTAAATGTAACCAAAGCCAAGTTGCTCATTAATGATATACAAGCAAAATACAGAAAAAGATAAAAAGACTTTCTGCCTATGACTATATTAAAAAGAGCAACTGTAACCTAATTTTTCAGAAGTTTAAAACTTCTGAAAGTTTTAAAAAGTCTACTGATACAAAGTCTACTGATAACATGGTTTCTAGATATAAAACATAGAAGACAAGCTCTGTAAAGACACTGAACCTCTAAATCCTGAATGCCAATACCAACAAAAAAATTTTTAATAAAGTCACTAAATAGAGAGCAATGCCAAAGAAAATTGACATACCCTTTACACCAAGACAATTTCCACTGTCAAACCAACTTATCTATTGGGGGAAGGGGGGATGAAATCAAAAAACAGTTTAAAGTATTAAAAACTTACCTGAATATGTCAACCCCAGCCTTTTTCTTTCAATACTTGGAAATACATAAAATCAAATTTCAGCAAACATTATGCCCACTTCTGCTTAACTTTATTTCCTATTTGTTAACCGGAATGAAATTAATGGCTTACTTTAATTAATATGTAAAGGATCCAAACCCTTAAGGATCCAAACATATTTTACATATTCATTCCTTTAATTACTATCCCTATTTGACAGAAGAGGAAAGAAACTAAGGCACAAAGAGGTGAAGTAATTTGTTCAAGGTAACACAGCTAGAAGTAGTAGAGCCATGACTTGAACGCTATATAGCCAAGATGATAAACAAATAAAGGAATGGGGTGGAAAAGGAGCAGTTAAATTTTTTTTCCAACAGTTTTCAAAGTAAGAGTGTTGTGAAAGAGAACAAAATGTTTAAACTATAAATATATGTAGATGTGAATGTAGATAACACAAATTTTACCCCTACACAAGTACTTTGGTGCTTTAATATTTGATTATGGTCAAACATTCTAAACTACATCAAATTTTAGTGGCAGTCAACGAAGTAAATAATTTACTGTCACTTTTCAGACACTTTTTTTTTAACAAGCTAAATAAAATACACTATAATTTAAAGGAAGGGGGTTGGTGGTGATGTAACTGGAGCAATAGTTTCAGGAAAGCTACTTTCTCTATTAGCAGTTAATTAGAAAAAAGCTTGCGTGTATCGGGGAAAAGGGTAAGAAAAGCAAAGATGACAATCCCACTGCCTTAACCCCACCTCCCAAAAAAGTAACTAAGTCACTGTGGGTCAGCGCCTAAACCAACTGGAGAACCGGCCCAGCGGGGTCTCGCGAAGAGATGACAGGAGACCCTAGCAGAGGGGGAAGGGTGGCGATGACAGAAGAGGGGGCGGTAAAGAGATGGCAAGCCTCCCATCTCCGGAAAAGGGGAGAATACGGGGGCAAGGGGCGGAGAAGGGAAGGCAGGAAATGTTGCCAGAGATTCCAAATGAGGTGACAAGAAACCGGGTAGGAAACACAAGAAAGGCGGGACCCTCGGGCAGAAAGGGGTCTGTTTGGGGCAGGGGAGGCTTGTCAGTACAGAGCTTTCCTGCCAGCTGGCCCTCCTCTCCAGCCCCTCCACCCCCGACAAACTCTCACTTTCTCAGCAACCCTAAACCTGCGCAGGTCATCCCCGTCCCGCTCCCCACCCCCCACCCCAAGCCGGATAGGTGGAGGGGGGAGCTTCACCCTCACGCTCCTTGTTGGGCTGGTGGCGCGAGCGCTGGACACAGCCCAAATTCGGGGACTGGAAGACCAGGAAAAGCAGGGAGGCCCAGGACCTGGCTGACAAGTCCCGGCGGCCGACGGGCGCCTCACCTGACAGAAGCGTCGGCAGTAATCCCGACTGCTGATCCCGACGCCGCCGCCACGGCAGCTGCCGCCGCCAGCGCCGCCTCTGCCTTCGCCCGCAGCTCTAAGCCCGGGAGGGCCTGGCGGGGACTCCACAATGGCCACGAGCTCTTCTCCAAGGCGTTCGGCCTCTTGGTCGCTCTCTTCCTCCGCCATGAGGCTCTCGCCGCCCAGCGCGTACCAGCCCCTGCGCCCCCGCCGCTGTAGCTGCCTCGGCTAACCTCCTCCTCCTCCTCTAGTTCCCTCCCCCTTCCCTCCTCCCCAGCCGGACAGGGGCCTCTCGGCTGGCTCTACTTCCGGCTCCGCCCACCCACGCCCCCAGTTTTCATTGGAGAATTCTAGCTGCCAATCATGCACATATCCACCCTTCCACTACTATTGGCCAAATCAGCCGTCTGTTTGATAGGTCCGCGGTCCGTTGGTCAATGTTGCTCGGCGGTTACTGGGTACCGCCTACGAGCTCTCCCATAGGCGGCGCAGGAGGACTGGGCTCGGCGGGGGACACGGCGGCCGCTGCGGGGCTCGATCGGGCAACGGCGACGGCGGTGGCGGCGGTGGCGACTGGTCCTCCTCCTTCACCCCATTGCACCTCCTTTTCTTCCTCTTCCTTTTCTTTCCGGCCGCGTATCGTCCATTTCCCCTCAAGGCGGCCCCGATCCTACGGTACCAAGGAGCTAGGGAGGCCGAGGGTGGGCCCGACCGTTGGTGCGGGCTTTGGGCCCGGGGCCTTCCGGCCCGAAGCGGGAGTCGGGGGCGGGGCCGGGGCGCTGTTGTCGGCGGTAGGACGAGGGAGGGGACGGGAAGCCTGACAGCGGTCGCCTCCGCCAGGCGCCTGCTGCCTCCTCCCTTGAGACTGCCGCCAACTCGGCTGTCGAGTTCCCGGGCCCACGGCCGGCAGCTGGGACTCGGCCCTGCCCAGCTAGCGGGCAGGGGCGGTGGGGCGCCGGCGTGCTGGGCTCCGCGCGGGAGGAGGGAGTCTAGACGCCGGGCGCGTCGCGAGCCCCGCCTTTCCCTCCTCCCGAACCCTGGGGCTTGGGCGCCCGGGGAGGTGCAGATCCGGGCGCACCACTGTGGAGGGACTGAGATGAGAGTTGGAGTAAACGTTGGGATCCGAATTTGTGGTGTGGACTTAGGGTGATTTTAAGCACACCTGCGTGGTGGTTGTGGTGGACGTTCTTGTTCGTTTTTTCATCCACCCTTTTTCCTTCCCCCTCCCCCATTTTTTCTTTCCATTTGTTTTTCGTGTTTTACAGTAAAGGCATGACTTCCCAGCACCTCAGGGAAAATAGGGTGCAAGCCCAGAAACTATTTCCACACCACCACTTGTTGAAAAACTGATTTGAAGGCATCTCCGGGTTTGAACAAACTGAAAGTGCCAGGATTTCATGCGTCTTTGGTTTTGCTCTGGAGACCCTTCGCTTCTAGGTATCAAGACGAAAAAAACTGGAAACTAATCTGGTAAACATTTAAACTTGAAAACTTCTGTTGAGTTTTATTTTTATCTAGTAAATGATTTGCTTCTTTTGTTGGCCAGTTCCTGCCCTTAACTTTGTAACTTCCTCGTTTAAAATATCTTTACTTCTATGGAAAACACTTTCGTTCCTCGGTTCTGTAAACTGGAGCATCCTCTACTGGGTGGATATTTACCTCTGCAGTAACACAAATATACTTTAAAACTTAAAAGATTTTGGAATGTATAGGCCTTTCATATAGCACAAGTGATTGCGCGTTTTATGCTTCAAAGAATAAGGAACATGTTAATTGTTTTAGAGTATGAAATCCAAAGACAAGACTTTTCACATAGAATGATTTAAGCATTACTGGGCACAAATATGTAATGTATTTCATAAATAGCTTAGAGCCATTAATTATAATTGGGACTGACTTGCTATATGATTATAAAACACATACCATTAACTTAAAGTACAAATATGTGTAATGGTAATTCACTGTTTAGTAAGCAGGAATTGTCTTACCTGCCATTGAAAACCTATAACCTAAATAGTATTTGACACGAGAGCCTTGCGTTAAACACATTTTTAATGGGAAAAAAAAGAATTAAACCTATTAAAACTTAAACTTGATCATACTTTCCAAAATTTCTTTGGAATGTTGACTTCTTCTCTGAGGTTATGTCCACAGGTGTCTAATACATAAATTCTTTTGAGAGAGATTTCATGGTAACCAGCTATGAATTCTGTAGCATAGATTAACAGAATACTCCATTGTTTGTGATTACACTTATAAAGTACAGTTCTTCAGAGCATACCTGGGAATTTTTCTCTAATGTATTTATGCAGAACAGAATTCCATCTTGAATTCTATCAAATTCATTTCAATTTCTTATATCTAGGTTAATGTAAGAGCTTAATCCAATGGCATGGCCTCAGGGAACAAATGGTTATCACTTACAACTTTTCTTATCTCAAGTTTTCAGTGCCCATAACCTTACAATTTTGGCAATGATCACAAAAATTTGTTTTGGGGTTCAACTGAGAAATTATTAAGCTGCTTCTGAGTTAAATATTTGGAAAAATAGTGAAGATAATCACTTATTCCATATCAACAAATTGTGATTGAGCATCTGTCATGTACAAGATACTGTGTTCTTAGTTTTGGTCTAACTTAATAGTTAAATAAGTGAAATAAATATTGGCAAATGTAAATATTATTCTTTAATGAAAAAAAGTGTTAGATAGGGCACTTTGCATAGCTTGTCTATCACCTTTTGGAAAGGTATCTTAGTAGAGGTATATATGCATTAAAAAAAATGACTTACTTTGAGCTCTGTATTTTGACTTTAAAATTTAACATCATTGTTGCTACTTTTAATTGCATTTGGCCTGTGTTCTTTCTTGGTTTTTACTTTCTTTCTTCTCAGAACAATTTTGGAAATTATATTCAACTTCATATAGAATTATGCCAGTTTAGTGGCCCACCTGTTTGAACAAACTTTGTACACAGTTCCTTGCAGTTGTTTTCCTAAAATCTGTTGCCCCAGAGCTGTGAAGGGAAAGAAGTTCTTTTAAACTTGAACACATATCTAAATTGGATGAGATTAATACCATAAATGTTGACCTGTAGTTAGGTTTTCCTAAAGGATAGTGACATCTGGGATAGTTTTTTCATACTTTGAATTTATTTGAATTTCATCAAAATCAAGGAATGGACCTAGTTGTTACTAGTAACTTGCTCTGGTTTTGCCTTCCCTTAACATATCTCAGGTAAGTTAAGACTTAATAGACATACAGTCTATTAATTGGAATTAAGTTTTCTGAAGCCTTTAATCTTAAAATGTTTATACCTACCTTTTTATTATTCCTTCCCTCATGAAGTGTTGTTATAACACTGTGTTTCTCTTGTCTTGAAAGAACCCTATTCAGAGTCAGAATGGAAAGATTTGTAGTGACAGCACCACCTGCTCGAAACCGTTCTAAGACTGCTTTGTACGTGACTCCCCTGGATCGAGTCACTGAGTTTGGAGGTGAGCTGCACGAAGATGGAGGAAAACTCTTCTGCACTTCTTGCAATGTGGTTCTGAATCACGTTCGCAAGTCTGCCATTAGTGACCACCTCAAGTCAAAGACTCATACCAAGAGGAAGGCAGAATTTGAAGAGCAGAATGTGAGAAAGAAGCAGAGGCCTCTAACTGCATCGCTTCAGTGCAACAGTACTGCGCAAACAGAGAAAGTCAGTGTTATCCAGGACTTTGTGAAAATGTGCCTGGAAGCCAACATCCCACTTGAGAAGGCTGATCACCCAGCAGTCCGTGCTTTCCTGTCTCGCCATGTGAAGAATGGAGGCTCCATACCCAAGTCAGACCAACTGAGGAGAGCATATCTGCCTGATGGATATGAGAATGAGAATCAACTCCTTAACTCACAAGATTGTTGACAAGGAGGTTACCACCATTGTGATCAAGATAAATAATGTGGAGTATTAAAGTTATGTGTTGATTGTGTGGTTCATTTTTATATTTATTTCATTTTAAATCATGTGATGCAGAATAGTTTTGCAATGTATATATAGTTGCAGGCAAAAAAAAAGAAAACATAAAAAAAAACCTCACTGCAAAACATATTGTTAATTTTAGTCACCAATGGTGTAAAGCAAAACTTAGGGTTTAGAGTGTGCTAGGATACCTGAAACCTGATGGTTATCTTTAAAATTGATGGTTTTTCTCCTGAAATGTTTGTGCATGGAAGAACTGCCCTGCTTTTTTACCCCATTGCCATGTATGATTATTCCTTGTGAGATTACCTAATTACTTGGATTGAAGACTAGCCTAGGAAATTGAAGCTGCTGCCAGGCAATACCACTCACAGTAAATTAAAGGAATTATTTCTGATTAGAGGATCCTCAAAAAGGAAGTTTCCCATCTTCAAAATGGTGGGAAACTATTCTTACATCTTCAGATTCCTAGCAGAAAATGATTGTTTATTTCAGACTATGCTTTACTTGTATATGAGGTAGTTAACTATCTTTCAGTTCCTCACTGTCTTTTTTCCTTTTTTTTTAAAGGCTTATTGTTGTATTTAGTAGCAGCTTCAAGTGACCAAAAGACTAAAATCTTTTAATGTCGGTGCCAAAAGCCACCGGGAATTTTGCAGTGACACGATTTTAGTCTCGTACTATAAACACAAATGTTCGAACCATAGCTTTCATTTCAAGCATCATCTTGAATTTGCAAACTTTTTTTTTTATGTCATGGTGTTAAAAGACTTCAAGATTGGCATTTTAATTTAAACAGGTAGACATTTTATGATTGAGTTTCCTGTTTTTACAGAGAATTAGTAATTACTTTTTGGCTGACAGATCAGATGATAAGGAAATTACTTTTTATGCATTAATTTTTCCACAGGATTTTATAAGAGTTTATTTAGATAGACTAGAAACAAGTTTACTTACTTTCAGTTTTATGTGCTTTGCCTCTGGTGGTATAAGGTTTTTAAACAGATGGTAAACCATTGTCTAAAAATACTGGCAAGGTTTTTGTAATGGAGATCTGGCAGTATCCTGCATAACTGTTTGGGTGAGGAAATAATCAATTCTGTTAAAGGTCAACCATGTTCAGGAAATGATCTCTATCTATCTGAATTCCACTATCCTGTAAGGTTATTAAAGTGGCTTAGCCCAGGTATGTCCTCTTTGTTGGATACCCAAATTATATTTTAAAAAAAATTAAAGAGCTGAAAACTTGGAGTAGAGCTTTAAAAGTCTTAAAGTCTTTGAAAACATTCAAGTTAAAAATCTTTATAAAGTATATTTCTATTACAAAGCACTGACAAAAGATGCCCTATGTGACTTAGAGGGAGTTATCTTTGAGGTCATTTTACCACAAGTCTTCATTAAAAAACAGCTAAAGGGAATAAGAAAAAGATTAGATATTAGGTTTTTCAGAATCGGCTTTCCATGTCTAAGTTTTTTTGGTGGACTTAAGTTCCTAGTATGAGGTGTCAAAGTGCCCATCTCATTTTAGATTTTATGTGGGCTTTTTGTTGTTGTTTTCATTTTTAAATAAGTCTACCACCAAAAAAAAAAAAAATCACTTGTCAAAATTTGAGCTACCAGTTTTTCTCATGTTCAGTTATGTTAAAGTAGCACAATTAATGCCCAGAATAGTGCTCTCATTTGTTAAGCACATGCAAGAGGAAACCAGTGGCAAAACCAAAATGTACTTTGCTTTTACTTCCTCTAGTGAAGGATTTGCAGGCAACCATGTTTAACTTGAATTATCTAAGATGGTACAAGATCTAAGAAACTCGGAAAATAATTGATTTTTATAGCAGTATTTTCAGAATACAAAGATAAGGTTAGATATACAATCATTCTAATTTTTTCAAGACTTTCATGTGATTCAGACTGCTCCCTATTGTTTTGACATTAATTTGCACTAACAGCAAACACATAGTGGCAGAACGGCTTTAAGTAGTCCTAAACAGTAAACTGGATGACGTTGTACTAGAAAAATACCAATAATTCACATTTGAGTTTCTAGCAGTTATTACTAATTTGATGATCATTTAGGTCCCTTACAGCTTAATGTATTTCTCCAGGCTCCTAACTTTTCGTATATCCAGTATATCTAGGGGCATAATCCGTCCTCCTGTTAGGATTATATCATGTCCTTAGAAGCGTTCTCCATCCTGTTGTAGAGGTTTAATGTGTTTCTTTACTGATTATGAAACTTTTCGTTCCCTGAAACTGGTTAACTTTACTTCATAGTTAAGGCAGAATGATTGTCTTAGCCTTCTCAAACTGGTACAAATCTGTGAAACCATGGTTAGCATACGTTGGGTAACAAATGGAGAATGTCTAAGAGGCATATGCTGCTGTGGAGGTGTGGACGTGTGTACAGAGCTCTCAACTATATAGTGTTAGTGTGATGCTATACTATTGGGAAAAATAGCACATTTTTTCTATTTTATAAGTTGTATGCATAAACATAAGATTTGTAATGTTTCATTTATAAACTGCCTTCAACACATGCTTACCTGTTAATAGTGTTTTCTCAAAGTATGATAGTATGTCTTCCAGAATTTCACTATATGCTTACAGTAAATAGTTCCTACCTTGTTGAAATGTTAAATCCTTGTTGGTTTCTTTTGATTCTCTGGGGCATATAGCAAGCCTGAAAGACATTATAATCATTTCTTACAGGGTGGAAATTTAGAAAGATTGTGTATTGGAGCCTAAATAGTTATTTTATTCTTTATCATCTTTGAGTAAGACTTTTTTTCTTTTTTTTTTTTTTTTTTAAACAAATGTTACTTCCAGTTAACGCATTTGGCCCTACTGAATTTCAGGGACCAAAATACCTATACTTAAAAAGTTCTGCATCTTACAGTTGTAACCAATTAAGTATCAGCTTGGGATTGTTCTGAAGTCTTCATTGCTTAAAAACTATTGTAAGTAACAGTTGGCAAGATCTCTAAGCAGAAAGTTCCATGTTAAAATCTTTTGCCTGAAAGAATTTGTATGTAAATGTTAATGGAAAACACATTTAAACAAAATAAAACGTAAGGTGGCCCCAAACAAAAGCCACAAACAATTTGTCATTTGGTGCTTAGTCTTTGTAAGGGCTCTCTGTGGTTTGACTTGCCCCAGCTGCCTTTAAATGAGTACAGATCACCTTAAAACATGTTTATTAAATAGAAGATTCATTCTATAATTTAATTGAAAATCTTAGCCTAAAATAAGTTGCTTTGGCTTCTAGTCAGCACTGATTAAAATGTGAATAGTGAAGTGACTATCCTAAACCTGGTTTATCTCAATCCATACTACCATAGACTTTTGAGGTAAATACAGTTCTTATGTAGTGGTATTCTACTTGTATCCAGAATACTGTATTCATTAAAATTTTACTATGTTCATTTTTGTATTCCCTTCTTATTTTTTTTGCTCACGCATGTATCCTTAGTATAAATGTGTCGCTTTTAAAGTTTTGTCTCTGTGACTTTTAGAAATAAATTTCAAAAATTGTTTCAGAAGTTTTTGAAAGCATGTTTTGTTTTGTGGGTCAATAGCATATATTTCATAATTCCAACAGATTAATAAAACTTTACTTAGATTTATTTTTCTACTCGTTATATCTCTTTGTAAGATTATTAGTCCTTATGTCCAATGTAAAAGCATATATATTCTGTCAAACCAAATTTACATCATAGCTACAGATAGCCCCTTTACCCTAAAATTATATAGGTAATATTTAAATAAGCTTAATCAGTGCTTTTAATTGGAAACATACTCTAACTTTCTACCTTTAGAAAGACTAATTATGGAAGACAAGGACCTAATTTGCATCTCGTAAGTTTTATCGGGTTTTCTAAAGATTTGCTGTACTCTTACCAGCACTGGGGATAAAATGCATAGAAGTGGAAAATAGTCTTTTATTAGTTTTACATAGTTTTGAGGACGGCTATTCCTCCTATTCTATTTGGAAAAAAATAATGAATTTATAAAGTAATTGACTTGTTTTTTCTGAAATCAAAATGGTAGAAAGGACCTTAAGAAATTAGTCAATACTTCTGTTTCCAGCTTAATATCTCCAAATCAACAGAGGCTTGTCTTCATTTTTCCTAAAGAATCTCATAACCTTTATTAAATGTAAACCAGTTGAATGTGTGTGCCTTTGGGTCTCATAATAGTTCCTTTTTTTCTTTCTGTGTGTATACTGAGTTGTATTATGCACCTGTAATATGGTATCTCATGATGCAAAGATGTTCCTGGGATCAGACTAGCTAACCTAGCCCAGTAAAGACTAAAACTAGGAAGCAGAGTAGGACTTAAACTTGTGATGTGATGCATTTGATACGTATGGCATGACTTCCATCTGATTACCCCTCTAATATGTTACTTGATTTCATTTGTTTTATATGCATACTGTTTAGAATGAATGCTTAGATCTCTCTTGTTTAAATGTTGGAATCAAATAATTTAAAAGTCCATGGCCTCAAGTTCTTGGTTAAATTTGAATAATATGCAATCAACTAGTACTTACTGAGTTCTTATCATGTGCTTGACGCTACTCCAGCCATGCTACTCTAGTGGCTACTCTAGCCACTCCATCACATCTACTCTACATCAGAGAAAATAAAGATGATTTATTGTCGCTAACACAGTGATGGGGGCAGAAGAGCGGGAGGGCATATATTGTCTTATCTAGCCAACTTCTTTAAGCATTCCTTGTAAGACTAGTAAATTACCAACAAAATAGTTATCATTGGTTTCATCTTCACTTTCCAAGTCTTATTCTGTACAGGAAGAGCAATAAAATTTGAAAATTTCCAAATTAAATGGTGTGCATATCCTTTGAAAATCTGGTAGTATATGTTATACAGAAGCTATCAATTTCCAGATTAAATTCTATTAAACAATGGGATTGACCAATGTAAATAAGAACCTGCCACACATTTTACTGCAATGCCCATGATATATCAAGAGCTTCATTGAATACTGAATATCAAGATAGTCACTGGTGTACCTAATCAATTAGACATTAATTAATGATGATCATAATCCAAACCCCTGAGCTGGTATGTATATTAAATGACAGATTCTACAACCTTTTCTGTTTAAGCATACAAGGAATCAGTATGTAATAGAACACACTGATTTTTAAAAATTTTTTTCTTAGAATGCTCATGTAATACATATTCAATAGTAATAGTAATAATTTATGTATTCCTTTTAATCTAACAAATTATACTTTTATGAATATATCAGAAACAAAATGGCCAATATATAAAGATATATGTAAAAAGAAGTTCATTTTAATATTATAATCGTAAAAAAACGCAAATACTGTGAATGTCCAGCAAAAGTGCAATGGTCCAAAAATTATGACACATCAATATTATGGAGTTATTCAAGTGCCCTAAAAGTGTGGATTAAAAGAGACACCTACAAGATTGTTAAGTTTCTCTGTATATACATTTATAAATATATATAGTGTATTTTGAGGAAAAATAAAAGAACAGTGCTATGCAAAGTACAATACATTTGTATGTGGTAAAAAACACACTAAATGGTTAAGATTACTGACAAATGGTGATACTGCATGGGGTGGGGGGGCAATATTTGCCTTGTTTTATATACTCCCATATGTTGACTTACAACAAGCACGTTATCTGTGTCACACACACAAAATATGAATTAGACTTTTATTGAAACTTGCTCCCACAGTAGTTATATCCTAACTGTAAAGAACAGCAATATCACATAATTCATCGACCTTATTAATGAGAATATTAAAGAATTTTAATTGCTGTACAAATATTTTAAAACATCTTTTTGAATTCTTTAAAACTTATCTTTATAAAATTTAGTTGCATATTTACAAAGTGAAGTCATTATTCTTCTACCCAAGTTATTCATTACTAAGTATGTAATGGGGAGTCAATTTCAAAGCTGTGACTTTAGTATCCCTGTACTCTATAAATAGCCTAAACTTTTTCTAGTTTTTTACAGTAGTTGTAAGTACTAGTCCACAATGCTTCAATAATACCTATAACAAACATAAATCTAATAACTGCTAAAACCTTGTGGGTGTTTCCTAATCTGTCAGTTAATGAGAATAAAACAAATGTCATAAAATATCAGGTAGTTTTTCTATCTAATACCTTAATTTCCTATTTCAGAAAACCAGCATTAGATCAGGATTGGAACTCCATGTCTGGTAATCATTTGTCATTTAATTCTGTTCCTCTCCATGAAGGTTGCTATTGTGGAATGTACACTCTTCTGAATACTCTTTTCCTACCGGGGGATCACCTAACATCACTTTGCTTGCTGACGCAACAGCAGTTTCTTTACTACTTAGTATAGTAGTGACACAAAACAATTAAGGTGCAATCCTTCCCTGTTACCAAGGGCCATCTGTCCTTAATCTTTCTTTCCTGATTTCCTTCTTTCTCCTCTAATGCTTCTTCGTCATCTCCCCTTGTGGATTCTTAATGCTATTACGTTCCTTTGACTAACACAAAATATTATCAACTCACTGTGAGCTCACAAGAGTTATAAGTAGCAAATTCATGTCTAGAATCTGTGTAGTCATTAATCCACATTTTAAAGTGTACCACTGTATTGAATCTACAGAAAAACAGGTTCATATTGGAGCAAAAGGAAAAAAGGGCTGGGAAGGAAGGTCTCCAGGGAAACAAATGGAATATATATTATTTTGTATTATATTTATATTATTTCTTTGATCATCTACTCTCCTTCATTTATTCCATCCTGCTTTTGATTTCTAAGACCTCTTTCTTGTTTTCTGAACACTTCCTTTTCATAGCATCCCATTTTAGATTTATGATTGCAGAATTTTCTTTTATCTCTGTGACAACTGTAATTTTTTAAAAGCTTTCTTCTGCTCCTGCACTGTCTCTATTTCCTCCAGGCTCCTCTATTTCTGACTGTTTAATTTTAATCTGTCTCTTCCTTATTGGAAGCATTATTTAAGTATCTAGTGATTCATAGATGCTGATTCATATTTAAGAACTAAATAGCTGATTGGAATCCCTATGTGCATGAATGGGACCAGGCAACAGGTAATCAGAAATAAAACACAATTTTTGAAGAACTCCAGAAGTAAGTTGCCGAAAATCTTTTATCTAAGTGCATTCAGTTTCTTCAAACTCACAGGGACAAATGTAAAAAAGTAATAAACAGAAACCTCAATCAAATAGAGTCTGGAGACCAGAAGGGGGAGCTCTCATGCCCTGTGATGATGGCAGAACCCAACAGGAGGAAGAAAGACTCCTGTTCTTTCCTGGCAAGGACTCAGCCAATGAAAAGCCATGGGTCTGTTTATGATAGCCCTCTCAACTTCCTTTTCCCCTTTATAAAAGCTTTCCCCCATGTGGGGACTTGCCCATGGCTTGCCTACACATGGCTTTCCATGGTTGCAGACCGCAAGTTGCAATTCTCTGCTGATCCTGAATAAACCCATCTTTGCTGGAGAAATATCTGGCAGTCTATTTGTTTGGTCAACACAAGAATGTGAATAATATGCCCAATTACTGGAATTCTGAGAACAGGATGAATAAGAGAGCTATTATGAGTTGAATTGTGTCCTCCCCCACCAAATTTGTAACTTGAAGTCCTAACCCACCAATACCTCAGAATATGACCTTATTTGGAAAAATGATTATTGCAGGTGTAATTAGTTATATTGGAATAGGATGGGCCCCTAATCCAATAGGACTAGTGCCTGTGAGAGGGGAAATTTGGACACACACACACACACACACACACACACACACACACACACACAGACACATAAAACAGGGAGAATTCCATGCTAAAGGTAGAGCTCTAGGTGATGTGGCAGAAGCCAAGGAATATCAGAGATTGCCAGCAAACCATAGGAAGCTAGGAGAACAGGTCATAGAACAGGTACATAGAACATAGAACAGGTGCTTCCTCACAGCCCTCAGAAGGAACCAATCCTGCCTACACCTTGATCTCAGACTTTTAGCCTGTAGAACTGTGAGACAATACATTTATGTTGTTTAAGCCACCAAATTTGTGGTTTGTGGTACTTTGTTACAGCAGTGTGAGGAAATTAATACAGGAGCTTATGGTTCAATATGTAATAATTATTTTAATCCCATGTTGTTAGCCCTGTGCCTCATTGCAACCCTTTATTCACTGGCTTTCCTGAACCTGGAGCTTCTCTGGTTCAAATTATCCAGAGAATAAGCTTCTGATCCCTTGCTTGGTTAGGGGTGTGGATGTGAATGGAGAAATAGTTGCCTACTGGTATGGTCTAGGGAAGTGGGCCTGGAGCATGCCAAGAGCTTCCTTGAAGCCTGCAAGTGCTGAGCCCCTGAGGGGTTCTGGAGAGTGAATTGACTGGCTCTGTGTACTTGTGCCACTCAGTCACTTATTACCTACCCAACTACACTTCATGTTTTGAAGGTTGAGGAAATTTCTCATACATTATGTGTCCTTTTCCATTTCATTTGTCCTTCAGTTTTAAATACACACACACATACACACACATATACATACATATATTTCTAATTCATGTATTTTTATTTTAGTGAAGTTTTATGAGATAAAGGAGATAAATACATGCTAATCCACCAATTTTAACCAGAAGCCTTTTGCTTCTGATCTCAATATGCTACGTTTGAACATCAAAACCAGAGACTGGATAGACAGGTCAAACACATGCACTTCCTTCCCTTTATGCCTCAAATCCCTTAAATTCTGAGAAGAAATTCATAGTAGCATCATAAAATAAGAAAGGGTTCATGAACGCATAAGACTTCTTGAGGAATCCCTGGATGATGGAAAAATTGATTGTATGGGACAATTAACTGTATAGATGTTGGAAAAACAGTTAACCCTTGAGCAACACAGGTTTGAACTGTGTAGGGTCACTTATACATGGATTTTTATCACTAAATACATACTACAGCACTACACAATCCAATCCTCGGTTGGTTGAATTCAAGAATGTGGAAACTCAGATATGAGAGCCAACTGTAAAGTTATACTTGGATTTTTGACTGCGTGGCGGTGGGGTCTGTGTCCCTAATTCCTGAGTTGTTCAAGGGTCAACTGTAGACTGATTGAGAAGTGACACAGCTAGAAAAACCAAAGCTCAAATGCTTTGAAGAAAACCACATCCTGAAGAAAACCACTGCTGAATTCACAGCAGAACCAGAAAAACAGCAAGCTCAAGAACAAATATGAAGAATAGGAGATGTTGTTTCTGAGTAATTATCAGGGTAAATGGCTAATAAGGCCAGCTATACCTTGCAGGGTGGGGGCAAGATTCTCCAGAAGGCTGTATATAGTCTGAATCAACATCCGATATACGGTGCTACTTCTCCCATAGCTGGTGTACAGGAATCATGAGTTGAAAATGGGAGTGGCACCAGTCTCTATTACCCCTAGTGATCACTAGCAAAATTTGTGCTTCCTGTTCTCATGACTTTATGTTCTGCTGGCCTAGAGGTCTTAGTTCCAAAGGGAGGAATGCTTCCACACTGAGACACAGCAATGATTTTCGATTGAACTGCAAGTTAAGACTGCCACCCCGCCACTTTGGACTCCTCATGCCTTTGAATCAGTAGGCCTAGAAGGTAGTTACTGTGCTGACTGGAGAGACCAATCCTGACTACCCAGGGGAAATTGGACTGCTGCTCCACAATGGAGGTAATGAAGAATATGTGTGGAATACACAGATCTCTTAGCGTCTCTTAGTATTACCACCCTTGTGATTAAAATCAATGGAAAACTACCACAACTCAATCCAGGAAGGACTACCAATGGCTCAGAGCCTTCAGGAATCAAGGTTTGGATCACCCCCCCCCCCCAGGTAAAGATACATGACAAGGCAAGGTGCTTGCTAAAGGCAAAAGGAATATAGAATGGGTAGTGAAAGAAAAGTAAAACTACCAGCTACAACCACATGACCAATTATAGATATAAGGACTGTAACTGTCATTGAGCATTTCCTCCTTATTCTGCTATGAATACATTTGTGTATCTATATATCTCTATCTGTATCTATATGTCTTTGTCTTCTTTCCTCTCCTATTACCTTATAACATAGGTGTATTGAATTTATATTGCAGTATTTAAGTACTGTTAATTTTACATCATAGTATTGAAATTATAGGATATCAAGAAGAAGAGTAAACATCACTGAAGGATTTTATCTCCTCTTCTCGGGAAGGGGTTGGTACATTTTCAGTTGTACACAGGATAGTTGTATCATGTTAGATGGAACTTTGGTCTTAATATTGTTTTCATTTGAGTATTGTTTAATGAGATGAATATGGGTGCCACGTTGACAAGGGGTGGGCTTGTGATGATCAGTTTTATGTGCCAACTTGACTGCGCCATGAGGTGCCCAAATATTTAGTTAAACATTATTCTGGATTTGTCTGTGAGAATGTTTTTTGGAGGAGATTAACATTTGAATCAGTAGAATGAGTAAAACATATTGTCCTCCTGTCCAATCGGTCGAAGGCATGAATAGAACAAGAGGCTAATACTCCTTTAACTGACAAGGAATCTCCTCTTGCTTGACTGCCTTGGGCTGAGGCATGGGTTTTTCCTGGGTCTCAAGCCTGCAAATATTTGGTCTGGAACTACAACATTGGCTGTCTAGGGTGTCCCTTAGGTCTCCAGCTTGCTGACTACAGTTCTTGGAACTTGTCAGCCTCCATAGTGGCATGAGAAAATTCCTTACAATAAATCTCTTCAGGGACTTCCCTGGTGGTGCAGTGGTTAAGACTCCACACTCCCAGTGCAGGGAACCCAGGTTCAATCCCTGGTCAGGGAACTAGATCCCACATGCATGCCACAACTAAGAGTTCACATGCCACAACTAAGGAGCCTATGTGCCACAACTAAGGAGCCGGCGAGCTGCAACTAAGACCCAGCACAACCAAATAAATAAATATTAAAAGAAATAATAATAAATAAATCTCTTCATATATAATATACATATAATATGTATTGGTAAGATATATAGTTATAGATAAACATCTATATTTATTTACCTGTATCTATATCTATATCTATCTACCTGTCTATCTATCCATCCTACTGGTTCTGTTTCTTTGGAGAACTCTAATACATCACCCAAGTAAAGTCTTCCTTCTTTTGGGAAATAGGGAGGAGTTGACGGAAAACAAATAGGCTGCCAGATATTTCTCCAGGAAAGAAGAGTTCATTCAGGATCAGCAGAGAATTGCAGTTTGGGGTCTGCAACCATGGCAAGTCACATACAAGTCCCCACAGGGCAAGGGAAGGAGAATGCTTCTATAGATGGGGAAAGGAAGTTGTAAGGGCCATAGTAAACAAAGAATCTATGTCTTTTCATTGGCTGAGCCCTTGCCAGGAGAGAAGAGCAGACTTTCTTCCCCCCTGTTGGGCTCTTCTATTGTCACGGGGTGTGAGAGCTCCCCCCTTCTATTCTCCAGACTCTATTTAATTGAGGTTTCTATTTATTAATTTTAAACATTTCCCCCTTTTGATCAAGATCTTGCTCTGAAAGCACTGATGATCAAGCATCAGGTTTTTATAGTTTTAGTGGCTTTCTCTTCCTTAGTGCCAGGAAGGACCTTTCCTGGGTGTAGTGTCCCAAATATGAGGGAAAGTGCACAGGTTGAAAACCAATTAAAGTCAGATTTGAGTAACAAGGAGGGGTAGGAGGGAGATCTCTCAGGCACTTTTTATCTAAAATCCATATGTTATCAAGATCATAGACATTGGTGTGGTCTGATCCGGATAACTTTGGAAAGCTGTCGAATCAGATTTCCTCTGCTTCTATTCTAGAAAATCTACTTTAAGTCACCAGATTATGTGCACGTTCGGTCAGAGTTCAGTGCTTTCTTTAGGGCATTACATAAATCCAAGAGTCTATTCCTTGGAGTCTGGCAGTATCTGATGGAAGCCTTTATAGTGAGGTTGAAGAGAGTTCTTCTGGAGGTGCCTTTTCCAATAGATGAAATCTCCATTTTGCCAGGTGTGATGCTTAATGTCTTCATCTCCTGAGAGCACACCATGAAAAGACTGCTCTACCAAAACATGTTATTTTTAACAGAAGCAATCAGGCCTTTGTAATATTGGAGTATCTCTCCTTTTATCTCCTTCTATGAATTGTAGGTCAAAAGAAGCAGGAGCCAAGTGCAGTGGGAATCCCGTGACTGTCTCAAAGGGTGAGAGTTAATGTGTTCCAAAAGAGGTGAATCTGAGATTTAGAAGGACTGCAGCAACAATTTTGGTCAAGGTTTTTGAGGGCCTCTACAAATTTTATCACTGGGTCTTAATAATGCCATTAGTGTGTTCAACATAGGATTGGGGGTGGTAAGCATAGTGAGAGTATTGTAAAACTGACCAAACGGCATAGACTTTTTGAAGTACCTGTCCAGCAAGATAGGTTGAGTTTCCCAGGTAAGGATAATCTTTTCCAAAAGGGCTTTAGAAGAAACAGTAGCCTGTCTGCAAAAGAAGGCTTCAGTCCAATGTGAAAACATACAGACCAAGCCTAAAACAGATTTATATCCATGAGGCAGAGGAAGTTGTATGAAATCCATTTGCCAGACTTCAAATGGTCTGTTAGGCAGTTTAAAATGTCCAGGAGCAGTATGAACAGGCTTCCCTGGGTTGTATTTTGGACAAGTGGGATAAGAAAGGTAGGCATTTTTGTGGCCCTGTTAATGTTTCACCACCAACATTATTCATGAAGGCTATCATTTTGTCAATAGATCAATGATTTAATGCATGTACAGTGGTTAGGACTGGGAATTTGAGTCTCCAGTGAGACTGGGTTGTTATTTGGTCCAAACCAGAGCTTTCTCTTTTTATCAAACTAACAGTTGTTGACTTCCAATCTTGTTTTTCCTTTTCTGAGGCCAACTATTGGGCTTTTCTAGCCAGTTTTTCTAAGTTATCATTTGGGGAAATATGCTTTTGAACCATGACAGAGATTTGGCTGTTTCTGGTCTCTTTAACAGCAGCATTCCTTGCAAAAATGCCAGCAAGGTGGGTGATTTCCCTTAGCTTCCAGTGAGTCAAGTTTACAATGCCCCAGAATCTTAATAATAGCCAAAGCAGTAGGTAAAACTATTACAACCAATAATTCCTGAACATAGGGGCCATTTTAAACTTTATTTCTACTGGAAGTAAAGGAAGCCATGTTGCTTCCTTGACATTCCAAAATCTTGAGCTACTCTGAAAGTGTACCTTCTATCAGTATAAATATTGGCAGTTTTGTCCTTGGCTAAAGTACAAGCTTATCTAAGAGCTTATAATTCAGCCTGTTGGACTGAAATAGCCATAGGTAAAGATACTACCTCAACAGCATCATAAGGAGTTGCAACAAACGAACCTAGCGACAAAACAGAAACAGACTCACAGACATAGAGGTCAGACTTGTAGCTGCCAATGGGGAGAGGAGGAGGGAGAGGGATGGACTGGGAGTTTGGGGTTGGTAGATGCCAACTACTACATCTAGAATTAATAACCAACAAGGTCCTACTGTATAACACAGGGAACTATATCCAATCTCCTGGGATAAACCATAATGGAAAAGAATATTAAAAAAAAGAATGTCTCTATGTGTATAACTGAATCACTTTGCTGTACAGCAGAGATTGACACAACATTGTAAATCAATTATACCTCAATATTAAAAAAATGAAAAAAAACAGAGGAGTTGTAATAGCATACCCAGCACTACATTTGCCATTGTCAGTTTTTAAATAAGAACCATCAGTGAACCATGATGAAATCAGTGTTACCCAAAGGAATTCCCTATAGATCACCATAAGGGGTCAGAAGGTGGTCTATCAGCATTAAGCAGTCATGAGGGACCTTGCCTGTGTACCTCTTTATCCGGCTATTCATCTATATTCTTTATAGTAGCCTTTATAATTAAATGGAAAATGTAAGAAAGTGTTTCTCTGAGTTCTGTGAACTGCTCTAGCAAATTAATAGAACTGAGGAGGGGGGCATGGGAACATTTGATATACGGTTAGGTTGGTCAGTCAGAAACACAAGTGACAGACGACCTGGACTGTGATTGGCTTCTGACATGAGGGCAGTCTTATGGGATGGAGCCCTTAACTGGTCGGATCTAATGCTATCTCCAAGTAGATAGTATCAGAATTGAGTTAACTTTGTAGGATACCCAGTCAGTGTGAGCACTGGAAAACTTGGTGGTGTTGGAAAACACTCTGGAAATACCTTCCAAATGCTGAGTATGAACTATTTCAAAAACACAAGTATACATTCATCCAAACTAGAATTTAAATGTGAGGTCAAAATAAATAAATGTTCTGACTTGCAAAGGTCAAAAGTTACCACCCACAGAACCTCTCTGAGATAATTATATGAGAATCATAATAGAAAAATGTTAGATATAAAAAAATGTTAAATATAAGAAAACAGAAAACGTGATATACAAGAAAGGGCAACACACAAATATACAGTTAAGTCTTAATACTACTGATATATAATGCTTTAAAAGAGTGAAGAATGTGGTCATTAAAATTCCTGATAATACTAACATTTAGACATTGGGATAAAGGGATGGGGTAAAAACCAAAGTAAATAAAACCTAAAACTAAGATTAATGCTAAGATTAATTAGTGCTAAGATTAATCCTAGATATTGCTAAAATTATAACTTTCAGATGTTGCTATAATTAACTATAGATATTGCTAAAAATATAAATTTGTATATAAACAAGCAAACAAACAAACAAAAAGACAGGGATTGGATGTGTAACTTCCAATCCCATTAATAAAAAAGAAATTTAGTAAAAGAAATCCAATCAAACAAAACAAGAAAGGAACAAAAAAAGAAAAGGAAAAAAGCAGTGCAAAAGACAAAACATAAGATGGCAGGAGTAAGTTCAAATATATCTGTTATTATAATTTATAAAAGTCTTCTATTAAAAGGATAATTAGATTTTTTAAAAACAAGGTATGATTGAAAAAACTGTACTTACAACAAAATTGCGCTGAAAGTTTGAAAATGATATATTAATCAAATGCTCAGAAAATAAGAACAACTTTGACAATATTACAATCAAGAACAAATAGAATTTACAATTATAATAGAACAGAAAAGAATAATTTTTGATATTGGTCAAATATACACTGTGCCTCTTTCTATCCTTTTATAATCCCCATTCTCAAAGAAAACACCAACCTCAGCTTAGAGGCTTCTGCAAGCACTGATAATGACTCAGCATTTATAACTTTTTGTTTTTAGTACATGTATTTTTATAGTTAAGTTCTATTTGTGGATATTTCACTTTGGCTTTCCAATTACAGTTTTGATGGTTTTCTTTTTAAATAAATTTTTTGAAGTATAAAAAGCAAGTGAATGTAAAACATACCAAGGAAATAATAGCATTTGTGAGACTTCGGTAGAGCAAAATACTCGAAGGTACCATGTGATGCTACACAAATATGACAAAAAACAAAAGATGATGTGGCACAGAATGGTTAGCTGCTCACCAAACCTGCAGATAGCGAGACTGCATTTCCCAGCCTCCTTTCCTCCTTTCCAGAGTCCTGGCCAATTGCATGTGAGTGGAAGTCAAATTTTAATCTCTATCACGCCATCTTCTATTCTCTTCCTCCTCTGATGACTGAACCCAAGGCTCTAGTGAAAGGAAGAATGATAAAACAAAAGGAGTTTGGGAGTTGAATTGTGTTCCCACAGAGGTAACAGCAAATATTGATGCATGCTGCCTTGTCATCCAGGAAGATTTCCCTCTAGAAAGTCTTCAGGGCAGTGAACTTTTTCTTTCACTCAACTGGTTGGTAATATGATGGAGAGACACACACACAGAAACACACTCACTCACTCCACACACTTGTGCTTAGTATTCTACTGGTTATATTCCTTGATCCAAGGTTTTTATTATATTATGTATGATAACTAGGTTTTTTCTTTTATCAGCATTTGAATAATCAACAGAATTCATCATATTACTTAAGGGAATATACCTTTTTTTTGAGGTTTTTAGCAATGAATTTAATATAGGCAAGGGAAAGTTCTAACTATAAATACATCTCATCTGTTCATTGTAGCAGGCCCATAAGTAGTCTTAGAAAGGATCTGGAAGCTCCTACTTCAAGTTGTGGGTGTATGGCCATAAATTAGTAAAATCACATAAAAAAATTCCAAGGTTAAAGATTTTCATTACTTTAGACTGATCTTTTTCCAGTTAGTACCAAAAAAGGTTCTTACATTATAACGATGAGAGAATGAATTTCTTTCTTAATATTATTTATGTATGTGTGAATTGTTCTTTTATGTGTATGCGTGTTTAACAAATTTCTAATCATGGGTGACCCATACTCACTATCTATTAAGTTCTTGACTAATATTTTCTGATGTCACTTTCATTTATTCAACAAACATTACTGGGTACAAACCAGTCAGGTGCTGTGAGAAACACTCTTTGCTCTAGACCTGAGGGACCAGGACTAGGCTCCTATTCTCAGGAAGCTCTAATAGGGGGGAAAATGGAGAGAGAAAAAAATTCCAGTATAGTACAATAAGTTCACTCTAGTCAAATAAATGAAAATTGAAATATTAGTTAGATAAGTTATTTTTGGCTGGTAAAGATGACTATTACTTTTTAATGTTAGTCAGTGTATGGGAAAAATGGATATCTCATACCATGCTGCGAGAATAAAAATTATAGATTCTAGATACAATTTGGGAATATGCCATAAAAGCCTTAAAATGTGCAAACCTTTGGCCCACAGATTCCATGTCTTTGATTCTGTCATGAAGAAATATTCATGAATGTATGCAACCAATATGCTTCTAGGATATTCATCCAGCATTGCTATTATTAGTAAAAAAAATTGTAATTAATTTAAATGGCTAATAATCAGTACATTTTTATAAACCAGCCATAGGGTAGAATGCTGCACAGCTTTTAGAAAAAGATGCTGTAGAAGAGGATTTCGACATGAAAAATTTTTCACATTCTATTTTTGTATTAAATGAAAAAATAAATTACAAATACATCCATCCTTAGGTGTTTACATTTATCTCTGGGTAATAGAGTTGCAGGGATTTTTATTTTCTGGTACATGCATATTTATACTTTCTAACCTGGAAATGTCCCTTGAACAAACAACTGACCATTGGGAAATGGGAGCCTATCAAATCCATTACAAAGAGACTCTGTTATATATGTGCTGCTTTTATGAGTATGAGAGGGGCCCAAGGTATGGTGGTCATATTAATTTAGAATTAAAATCTTGAGGATCTGTATAAAAGGTGTCAATTGTTTCACTTTATGCTTGATAATCTGAAAATCCAGGAATCACTGATACATTTTGGCAGCCTCCCTCTTTACCCAACTGCTATTATGATACACTAGCATATGTATGGTTACTTAATAATCCTGGCAAAATGGAATAGTGTGTTTATTGCTTTCTTTTTAAAGAATTTTGTCTACACTTCCAGTGTTACAACAACTAGAGCTTAATGATAGTGGTCACATAAAGTACATGTTATATCCTCAGGGATGAGAATAGGCTACAGGAAAAGTATGTAAAATTTTTTTAAACTTGCTTCTGTAGTTTGAGAGAGTTGGTTGTCACCTTGACTGAATGAGATTTATCATTTCCTTGGGGTGAGATTTCTTATAATGACTGAATTTCTCTTAGTTATTTATAAAATCAATTAAATGAATAAATGCATTAATTACAAACCTTGGTGTTATAATTTTATCTACTTAAGCGCTATTTATCACCTATATCCTCAATACCAGGCAAGCAGTCTGAGGAAGTTCAGGGAAACTATGTTTGCCAATAGGTTACGATGAAATCTAAAGTTGATTTGCCTTTCATAGGTTCTTTAAGAGAGGTAAATTTTCTACCGGATATCCGAGATGGGGACTAACAAGCTTGTACGTTTCTATGGAAGGAAAATACATTCTATTTTCCACAAGACACTATCTTGTAAACAGTTAAGAGTCAGTGGTCACATTAGGCTAAAGTGACCAGAACTATCTTAGACACAGGAAGGCTCTAACTGGGTAACCAGAGGAAATTCAATCATTTCTATGGTTTGGTATTCTGGATTTGATTAACTTAGCACTGAAAAATAGTTTTTCGTGTACAGCACCAAGAACTCTACTCAGTATTCTGTAATGACCTATATGGGAAAAGAATCTAGAAAAGAGTGGATATATGTATATGTATAACTGATTCACACCTGAAACTAACACAACATTGTAAATCAACTATACACCAACAAAAATTTTTTAAAGATAAAAAGGTTTTCCTTTTTAGTTTTCTAAAAAAATTCCATTTGAAAAAAATACCAACACAAAACACATGTGCCATCTGTACAACTGAAGAGGATCAATGAGCCCTCAACGTTAGTTCAGGCTCACCTATAAATTACTTGCATGATTTGGACAAGCTTGTACAGACTTCTCTGAGCCTTAGATTTCGCTTCTGTGAAATGCCAAGTTTGGTCTATGTGGTTCCCAAAATACTTTTTGGGTTTATAGGCTATCATTTAATGATAATGAGAAAAAGTCTGTCCACGCTGAGATGCTGGTAACGGTATCACATTCAATCTGCTTTAGAAGAGCAAAGAGTCTGGAAGTATTTAAACAGTTGGAGGCCAAGAAGGAAAGAGTGGGGACAACAATAGGCATTACGAAATTTCTGCCTTAACTTTGCATTCATATTGGTATACAAACAACTTGGGCATAAATGTAAAAATATCTTAGTGTAGACTAAGATAAGTGGTGATTAAATATTGAGTAGCATAATATAAGGTACTATGTGATAGCTATAGCAGTAGTAATCTGAGAACAGAGAAGAACAAAAAGTTCCTTTCTTTTGGGTACCAAAAAACTATATTGAAAAATATCATTTATAAGCAAGAATTGCTGAATGGTAATTGGGCTGTTTGGTGGATTAAAAATGAACCCCAATTCTTTGACATTCCTCCCATCTAGAAGTGAGGGTCTATGTCCCCTCACTTTAAATCATTGTGGGCTCCAGGCCTGCTTTTACCATTAGATTGCGGCAGAAACAACACTGTGCCAGTTTCCAGGACCAGAACATAAGAAACTGGTAGTTTCTGCTTCCTGTTTCTTGAAAACCCCTTTCTGGGAGCCCTGGGTGTCCTGTAAGAAATCCAACCACCTTGCAACTGTCATGCTACAAAGGTCACATGTTGATACTCTGGGCAATAGTTCCAGCTGACCTCAGCCTTCTAGACCCTCCTAGAAGTAATAGTAATAGTCATGTGAGTGAAAGGTCTTGGACCTTCCAGACCATCCCATTCACCAGTTTATATAACTTGATGATGCCAATCAATCCCACATGGAGAGGAGTCTCTTGGCTAAAACCTGTTCAACTTCTTTACCCACAAAATTGTGAGATACAGCAAAATTGTTTTTTGACACTCCTAAAGCTCGGGGTAAGCTGTTAGGCAGCAATGGGTAACTGAAACAAGATGATAAAAGATTCTTAGAAGTAGGTCTTTTTTCCCTGAAATTTTATTTGGTTTGTGGTATACTGGGGAGACAGTTTATGACATCAGACCTTCTAATCTTGGATCTTCTAATCTTGGATGACTCCAGGAGTGTTACATCTAGAAAGAGAATTACATTACTTCTGTACATCTTTTTGCTCCTTCTCCTTTATATTCTTGGTTGGCTGCCTGCCCATTAGAGGACCGGAATTCCTTTATGTCTGTTGAGTGGTAATCCAAGCTCCATTAGGTAAGATTCAACAACCTCTTATTCTGAACTGGGAATTCCTCCCCAAATATTTCTGCCTTTCATGGTTGATACCATATTGGGATTGGGAGAAATTCCCTATCTATTTTCTATCAACTAGATTTAGATAGAAGAGCCAAGACTTTCGATAGAGAATTTTTTGCTACTTACACTAATCCTGTTCACCTCAGGCAAATTACTCAAACTCTCTGAGCACCAGATTTGCTTTTTTTTTTTTTAATAAAATGAGGATAATAATTCCTTCTTTGTTGTGAGGTTGATAGCAAATATACACATACAAAGTATGAAATAAAATTCATATTTTATGACAAGACAAGAAAAATATTGACAAAAAAATCTCTGCCTTTTGACCTCCTCTCTCCCCCCACTTTGCATTGTGTATCTGCATTATGCATTGACCAAATCTCCCCCACCTGCAGAAATACCTGCTCACTCATAAAGAACAACATTCCCCTAGCATCAACTAGATGACTCCTTAAAGATAACATTCCTTCTTGATCTCGTAAGGGGTCACATGGCACTTAGATCTGGATCATGTAAACTGTCAATAATATGTCATTTGAGGTACAGCCCTCTGTCTCAAACTGTGCCTTGACTGTGTGTCATATAACTGTGCCTTGAGTTCTAATGGGCGGAACAGTTCTCAGAGCTTTCTGAGATGCTCTTCCTGGGTTATAATCCTCAAATTTGGCTTGAATAAAATTTTCCATTTCTTTCTTAGATCGACTGACTATTTTTTCATCGACAAAAGTATATTCCATAAAATAACCTGGCTACAAAATATGACATATAATATAGAATAAG
Organism: Monodon monoceros; assembly: GCF_005190385.1. NCBI lineage: Eukaryota > Metazoa > Chordata > Mammalia > Artiodactyla > Monodontidae > Monodon > Monodon monoceros. Next base: position 40,430,266 of record NW_021703767.1, on the reverse strand, counting down.
TTTGATGATTAGAATAAGTTTTTCCCAGATTCCAGTCCCTGAAACTGCTTCTCTTTCTATTCACTACAATTACCAAATGCTTGCCGTATTTCAGGTTCTGATCTATATACTGGAGATACAAAGATAGATAAGTTACAGCTTCTGGCTTTGTGGAGCTCAGAGATCAAGAGGAATTTGGAAATTAAATCAGGCAATTAAAATCGGACGGCTCACACCTAAGGAATTGTAAGGGCTCATTTACACATCATGGCAGCTTACAGAACACAAAAAAATGGAAGTTATTAAGATACAGAATGAAACTCAGCAAAAGAGATTATCTACAAGCACAGAGTGAAGCAGGACACAAATCATGTTCTCAGAGTCAGAGAAGAAGTTAAGAACAAGAAAAATAGTGTTAAGTAAAACCTGGGCAACAGAAACCCAAGTGAATTAAATATGCAGAATAACCCTTTAGACAGGCATTTTGTAAAAAGCTTGGTATATGATGCTCTTTTGTTAAAGAGATTTAAAGGAAGGTAAATTTGGACAGTTGGTGCCAGTAGTACAACACTCATTGTCAAACCAGACCATTATACCGTGAGAAACTGAAAGTGAAACTAATGGCAATAAACTTGTAGTAGCCCACCTACTATCATGAATGCATACATATGTATATTTAATCTGTTGGACAGCAGCTCTAAAAGTCACCTAACCTGTACCCTTAGGGACATAAAACAACCCCTGATACATATTCAGCCAGAGGCCTATTATAGGCAACATGAGGAGCATTAGTAGGGAAAACAAAAAGAACAGACAAAGCTCTCACTCAGCCCCATGTGCACCATCCTTCAGGGCCTGCCTCCTGCCTCCTGATCCTTCCTGCTACTTCTCCAGACAAAAGAGTTCAATGAAGGGTATTTAAAGGGGAATGATATGCTGTGATAACATATGTTAGCATTTCATTCATTCAAAAGTATTGATTGAGTACCAGCTATATTTCCAGTATACATATTAAATTATATAAATTTTATTTTTTAACACAAATGATTCTTTTAGCAATTGGTTTTCATGAACCAACTTAAGGTCTCTTCCAGCCTTAATACCCAGGGATCCTGGAGCCAAGAAATTTCTTTGGGACAATTATTTTTGCCTAAAGGAAGGTTTTATTCTATCTCCAGTCCAAAATTGATTACCCAACTTAAATATGTCTATTTTTGTACAAAACTGTGTTTGGTTTAGGACAAAGCTATCATCCGTATTCAAAGCAATGGAAAACACATGAATTTGGTTATTCTGTTCTGAAAGTGTCCAAAACAGAGATAAATTAATATCACTGTTAAAGATCTTTACAGTTAGAAAATGTATACTTCAAAATGTATAAAATATATAATTTATAACATAAGTAAATTAATAGTTAGATCTGACCTACAAATGTCTTAAGGTACCTTGCCTCCAAAAATGGAATTGAAATATTAAAACTAGAGCTCTAAAGCTAGGATTTTACGATCAGATACTGCAATTCATTATTTATAGGATATCTTGATATTTGGTTAACTATATATTTTTCCACGGTTTCCAACTTTCCTATTTAGATATAAAAATTTTAGAAAATGTATAAAGATAAAATTGATTCTGACCCTATTTATGGAATGTTTTATTCTGCTAAGTATTTTTAGATTTTTATTTTGATATTTACTAGAAAAATGTTTCCTCTTAAACTATATGAATAAATGTTAAGAAATCTAGGAATTTCTGCCTGTAACATTTGATACACAGAAAGAAATATATTTTGTTTAGATATCTTTAAGTAGAAGACATTTTCTGAATTTTTTATTTATGAATCATACTTCTGACCTTTTTTCACTGAATGTTATTCATTATTTTAATTAATTCATCTGGAATGACAATACTACATGAAGTTTTAAGTTGGATAAATATTTGAATTCCTTAGGGACTGAGAATATTATGCCCAAACTTTGCTCTCAGAAAAAGAATAAGAAAGCCCAAGGGAAACCAAACCAGAAATCAAATCTCAAAATCTTTCAAAGAGAGGTATGTATTTACCTGACACTATGAAAGAAAATTATCTCTACATTACATAAAATACAACTTCCATGTCATGTAATTAGTAGTTAATAGTGACATACAAATTTTTTTTAATCTCAGGTACAAATAGTTGCCATTCTCATTTTTTGGATCATGGTACACCATCATTATTGGCACACACTTCTCTTGTTGGGTTTTGTCTTAATTTTACTATTGATATATTTCCTCTTCAGATCCTACTCCAACTTATATCTACACCCCTCCCCCATGGTATATGCCGATGTATTTTATGTCTCAGAAAAATTTTGTATCCCTAAAACACGCAGTGTTTCTTTTCTATACATGTGCTTTTAGTTTACACAAATGGTATTGCACTATGTATTTTTCACTTAGCTTGTTTACAAGATCTATCCATGTGGCTTTGATTACATCTAGTTCATTATTTCTGACTACTTCATAGCATACTATAATACGCATCATCACATTTTATCTATCCATTGTCTCAGTGATGGACAACTAAGTTGCCTTCAAATGCCCACTTTCACAAATAATGCTGAGGTAAACCATCTTGTATCTGTTTCTTTATGGGCCTGTGCAAGATGGCCTCTGGGCATATGACCAGGAGTGGGGTTTATGAGTCATAGGTTACATGCATATTTACTTGTCTATCTTATTTGTCTTTCTAAAGAACCAGCTCTTGGTTTTTTGATCTCTCCTACCAAATTTTAATTTTTTGTCATTCTCTAGTTTATTGATTCTGCATCTATCTTTATTATTTCCTTCTTCTTCTTCTTCTCTTTTTTCTCTACCAGCTTTACTCTGTTGTTCCTTCTTCACCTTCTTGGGTTGAACTCCTAGGTCATCTGTTTTCAATTGTTCTAGCTTTCTAATAAATACATTCAAAACTATAATGTTTCCATTAAGCATGGCTTGAGTAAAGTTCCTTAGACTTGATATACAGTACATTGTCTTTTAGTTCTAAGTATTTTGCAAGTTCCCCCCACCCCGCTTTTTTTTGTATAACAAAAGGTCATTTAGTAGTATGCTATTTAAAATATCCAAAACATGTCTGGTTTTTTTTTTTAAGGCATTCTTTTACGCCTAGTTCTACAGATAAGTTGGCTTAATACGTTGGAGTGAGCTAAACATAAACCACTGCTACACTGTGGACCTACTCGAGCGTGGCCCTAAGACACGGTAATGAGGGGAAATCCTCCCAGAGAGCTGAGCTTCAAGACTCACACTAGGTCACCACTTTCAGTAGTCTGAAAGAAGACTGTACATAAGGTCTTGAGAAGTGCCATGTGGCTTGGCTGGTGGGTCAGGAGCCTGGGTGAAGCACTGAAAGATCAGATGAAGGAAGACTGAGGAAGAGACACGTGGATAAATCTTTGGAATGAGCATAGAATAAGGAGGAGAAAATGAACAACAAAGTATACAGGATAACTCATCCAGGGACCCTTACCAGTCTCTGTCCTTGGTCATGGCATTGCTCACAATGGGCCTAAAGAGAGCAGTCATGGTGGTGGAGATGGAGGCTGTATACAGACTCAATAGCTTAGCTCAATAGCGTAGCTTCCTTTTACTGATGCTAACCTAACTACTGCTGCTGCTGAATATCATATCTCCCAGCAGCACAGACTGATGCTGAGCCTTAAAATGGTACTGTCCTTCAAGGAGCTCAACCAACAACTCTGCAGCAAACTGGTTGCACTGGACCTCTTTACAGCAAAGGAAGCGTGACAATATTCAGATGACCAGGAACCACCAGTCCTACCATATACTGCATTACCAGAATCTGCCAGTATGATAGAATGTTGAAATAGCCTCTTAACAGGTACAAGCCAAGGCATCAGCTTGCGGATGACCCTCTGTGGCACTGGAGTGTTGTTCTTCAGGATGCGATATATACTTTGAACCAATGGTCATTATATATGTTGCAACGGCCAGCACACATGGGTATAGGAATGAAACAATAGAAATAGAAGTTGTTCCTGGCATCACTCACAATGAACCACTTTGGATGTCTGTCCTTCTATCTGCAAAACTTGGGTTATGCTGGATAACAGGGGACCAGTAAGGTTCTACTGAATCTGAGGCTGTGGCTGCCACCTGGTCACTTTTGACTCCTCAGGTCAATAGGCCAGGAAGCAAATAAGAGTTACTATACAGGAAGGTGTAATTGAGTTACTATCATGAGAAGATAGAGTTACTGCTGCGTCATGGGGGCAAAGACAAGTATGTCTGGAACTTAGGGGATTCACTGGTTTCTTCTTGATGATCATATGTCTGATGATAACAGTGAGAAGGCAACTACAACAACCATGAATTAGTTAGAAAATGGTAAAAAAGGGATCAGACCCCTCAGGGATGAGGGTCTGAATTTTCCTAAAGTGAAGCAACCTAGACTAGTGGAAATGCTAGCCAAGGATGAGTGGACTGTACAATGGCTTCTACAGAAGTAAGACGCTGCACAGCCATCATAGGCTCACGACCAACTGCAGCAGTGGAGATTGCAGTTTGCCCTATTAGCTTCCTATTGTTAGTATTTCATTTCATTTTATTTAAAAATTGTGACTGTCCACTAAACTGAAGAATAGTGACTAGACAGTGGGGCATAAGTAGATCTGTGCAGTGCAAGGGGAAGATTACAGCAGTTGCCATTGGTGTTCAACCCAGATCCCCTGTGTGATTATGTTGCCCATATATCCTAATAGCTTCTTACTTCAGGTACAGTGAATCTTAGCCAGAGGTTTTCTTGGATCTCGGGAGGGTGCTTGGCCATATGTGGGGCAGACTGGAATGTCCAGGGAGCTAATGACCATGGGAACAGCCCTTAACCAATGAGGGACTGGAGTTGGTGGGTGAATACCCAGTTTTTTTGCTCTTCGAATGGGGTAAATCTGAGGCCTGCTCGACATCTCCCAGAGGGCCCCCGTGGGATTTAGCTTCATTGTCCAAAGTGATAACTTGTTCCTTAAAATGTTCTGTATTGACTTTCTTCCCTTTGCTGTCTTACTTCTGCATTCCCCTATTGGTGCTTTTTTAAGTCACCATCAAAAATAAAATATTTGCACTCAGATCTTTGGCTCAGGGTCTGACTGGGGAAAATCCAGCCTAAAACAATCAATACCTTAGCCCTCTCTCAGCCCTCTTTCCAGTCTTTCTAGCAGCCTCCAACTGTGTTAACATTACTATTAGTTTATCTCAGAATCCTTATTGATGGGTATTTTTCCTTTTTTCCCTCTTTTTAATGTTTTTTCTTTATTTTTTGGTAGTGGTCATATAAGAAACAGTAAATGGTATTAATTGTTCATTTCTCTTCTTTCTGGAGTGCTTCCTCCCAAAGTGTTTTTGATAATGGCTATGTGTGGTAAAACTTCTGAGACCTTGTATGCTTGAGAACCTCTTCATCTTACCCTCACATTTGAATGATCACTTAGATATAAAATTCTAATTCAAAGTTCCTTCAGCACTTTCAAATGAGTGCTCTCTTGTCCCCCTGTTTCTGCTGTTGCTGTTGGGAAGCCTGATGTCAGTTTAATTCTTGTTCCATTGTAGGTGAAGCTCTCCGAAACCTTTTAGAGTATTTTTTTCTTGTACACACTTTATTTCTACAATAAATAAAAGAGCAAATCGTCCATATGATCTATTGTTAAGATACATATATTACATTTGGCATTTAAAAATGATCTCTCCTTCCATGGAAAAGAATAGTGAGCCCAGAAATAAACCCAAACACTTATGGCCAATTAATCTATGACAAAGGAGGCAAGAATACACAATGGAGAAAAAACAGTCTCTTCAATTAGTGGTTCTGGGAAAACTGGACAGCTACATGGAAAAGAATGAAATTAGAATATTCTCTAACACCATATACAAAAATAAACCAAAAATGGATTAAAGATCTAAATGTAAGACCGGATACCATAAAACTTCTAGAGGAAAACAAAGGCAGAACACTCTCTGACATAAATCACAGCCATATTTTTTTGGATCCATCCCTTAAAGTAAAGGAAATAAAAGCAAAAGCAAACAAATGGGACCTAATTAAACTTAGAAGCTTTTACACAGCAATGGAAACCATCCACAAAACGAAGACAACTTACTGAATGGGAGAAGATATTTGCAAATGATATGACCAATAAGGGATTAATATTCAACATATATAAACAGCTCATATTATGCAACGTCAAAAACAATCTGATTAAAAACTGGGCAGAAGAACTGAATAAGTATTTTTTCAAAGAGGACACACAGATGGCCAACAGGCATATGAAAAGTTGCTCAACATCACTAATCATCAGGGAAATGCAAATCAAAACCACAATAAGATATCATTCACACCTGTCAGAATGTCTGTCATCAAAAAGAACACAAATAGCAAATGTTGGCAAGGATGTGGAGAAAAGGGAACCCTCGTACACTGTTGGTGGGAATGTAAATTGGTTGCAGCCACTGTGAAAAATAGTATGGAGGCGTCTCAGAAAACTAAAAATAGAACTACCATATGACCCAGCAATTCTACTCCTGGGTATATATCCAAAAATACAAAAACATTAATTCAAAAAGATACATGCACCACAATGTTCATAGCAGCATTATATACAATTACCAAGGTATGGAAGCAACCTAAGTCCATCAACAGATGAAGGGATAAAGATGCGGTATATATACATACATACATACATACAATGGAATACTGCTCAGCCATAAAAAAGAATGAAATCTTGCCATTGCTACAACATGGATGGACTTGCAGGGTATTATACTAAATGAAATAAGTCAGACAGAGAAAGACAAATACTGTATTATATCGCTTATATGTGGAATCTAAAAAATACAACAAACTAGCGAATATAACAAAAAAGAAACAGACTCACAGATATAGAGAACAAACTAGTGGTTACCAGCGGGGAAGGGTGGAGGGGAATTATAGGAGTAAGGGATTAGGAGGTACAAACTATTATGTATAAAATAAGCTACAAAGATATATTGTACAATGCAGGGAATGTAGCCAATGTTTTACAATAACTATAAATGGAGTATAAGCCTTAAAAATTGTGAATCACTGTATTGTACGCCTGTAACATATATTGCACGTCAACTATACTTCAATAAAAACAAACAAGAAAAACACAAAAAGCAATCTATCCTACCATTAAAGAGAAAGATAGCTTTATGGATCACTATAATTTGATGGGAAATGTGGCAGCCCTGAAGGTGTGCTGTTCGGACCTCCCCTCAAGAGAGAAGCTGCCACTATGGAAAACAGTACAGAGGTTCCTCAGAAAAATAAAAATAGAATTACCTTATGATCCAGCAATCCCACCCCTGGGTGTATACCCAGACAAAACTATAATTCAAAACGATTCATGCACCCCTATGTTCATAGCAGCACTGTTCACAATAGCCAAAACATGGAAACAACCTAAATGTCCATCAGCAGATGAATGGATAAAGAAGATGTGGTACATATATATATGATGAAATTCTACTTAGCCATAAAAAAGAATGAAATAATGCCATTTGCAGCAACATGGATGCAACTAGGGATTATCATACTAAGTGAAGTAAGTCAGAAAGAGAAAGACAAATACCATATGACATCACTTATATGTGGAATCTAAAATATGGCACAAATGGACCTATCTACAAAACAGAAACTGACTTACAGACATAGAGAACAGACTTGTGGTTGCCAAGGGGGAGAGGGGGAGGGAGGAGGGGGGAGGGAGAGGGATGGACTGGGAGTTTGGGGCTGGTAGATGCAAACTATTACATTTGGAATGGACAAACAAGGTCCTACTGTATAGCACAGAGTACTCAATATCCTGTGATAAACCATAATGGAAAAGAATATATAAAAAGAATGTACATATGTGTATAACTGAGTCACTTTGCTGTACAGCAGAGGGTGGCACAACATTGTAAATCAACTATACTTCAATTAAAAAAATATTAGAAAAAAAAGGAGAAGCTGCCATGAGTACCATGAGCTGACAGCCTCCAACTGCAGTGCCTTCAGGTTATACCCCAGGGTTCAAATCAAGGCCAAGCTGTCTTCAAGCAGCTCCCTGGAGAGACAGCACAGCACGCTCTTGGAGGATGGAAGTCTCCTCCCAATTAGAAACTATGGGCAGTCTTTGCACCAGCGTTCCCCACTGGGCTGAGACTTTCTCAGAGCTGCAGCATGGTCTGAGCCTCTTCCTCCCCAGTCTTTCGTCCTTACCCTTTCACTTTCACAAGTGTCAGACTTGTGCTGTGGATTGTAGGCTTTCTCTGACCACTTTTGCTCTCTCTGCTCTTGATCTTGCGCTGGTGCTATCTCTACTGCAACTCTTGCATTTCTAACTCCATCTTGGTGTCTGCTTCCGGGACAACACAGACAGGAGAAAATGAGTGTGTGTGTATGGTATTTAGTTAACTAGAAAGCCCAGCCCAGAAGACTTGCAATCTGATTATTTTCCATATGCTGCCGCGGGACATATACTACTGTTACCCAGCATGCTCTGCTTTCCTTATTCCTTTCCCATCAAGGCCTGCAGTGAAATGAATCTTGAGCTTTCAAAACAGATCTATTTTTATTATAGATCAATAGATTCTTTTTATTATAGCCTTCCCTCGCTTGAGATAAGGTATTTTATATTTATAGTATAAAAAGAATGCAAATGCTTACTATTATCTTTTTAACCCATTTGTAGTTTACCAAACGGACTCATTTGGTAGATCATAGTAGATCACAGCTTGGATACTGGTTTGACAGTACCAATTTGGTCATTTCTGTTTACTTTTTTGGCTTTAAGAAATCTCTGAGTGGTTTCTGACTCATTTAGAGTTATTTTTTCCATTTTTCTATGTGTTCCTACTTTACAAAACACTAAAACTGAAGAATTCAGATACGAGTAATTCACAATATCTTTATGGATTGTATAAGCAAGTTATAAAGAAGACTGAAAATATAAAGATAAGAATTGTTTTTAAAAACCTGATGAATTTTGGAAACCCTTTTTACAAATACAATTTCAACATGTTTATTTTTATATTAAAGTATATTGACTTGGTAAAACATAAAGGACCTCTCTAACTGCACTCTTAGTTCAGCTGTTAAAACACCAAATTTGTTAAAACACCAAGAAATTTATAGCTACTCCTCTATCTCAATCAATTCAAGTCACTGAAGTTTATAGTAGAAAGATTATATTTCTCTAGTCTGAAGGCTTTGTCCAATTACAGATACTTAACCTGCCAGTAAGTAAATCGGAGACATTTTATGAAAAACATGTGGTTTGTACTGGTGTGACTATGATTATTTACATTTCAATTTTTACCATGTATTAATCTGCATACTGGCTGTTTTGCTCTGTGGTTAGCATCAAATGTTTGGCACCAGGGTACTTATATAAAATAGACTACCGCGGTGGTATTTTTCTGAGTTCACTGTTTATTTTTTGTGTCCACAAAACCCACAGGGCTACTAGGTGTCACATGACAGCTGCATTGCAGCAAATTTTTGCTCAAAGCCACGCTTACTTTTGCCCCAGTGTAATGGATTTTTACTGTATGTATTCCAAGGCTTGTCCTTGGAAGAAAAATGCCTGGCATATCACAGGCACTTTTCTGGGATTTTTTTTTTGAAATTGTAAATGTTGAATTTAATTTTAGTGTAATAAAGACAAAAAAAAACAGCAGCTGACTTGTCACCTTGCGTAGTAATTTTGACATAAAAAGTTTAAACTTATCTTGCCAACATTTTCTTCATTACACATAGCCTTAAAAAAAGATGTCAGAAATCTGTGGGATGTATTTTATAAATAAACAAGGTAAGAACACAAACTGTTAAATTTCTGGTGCAGGAGTTAATCCTGTATTAAAGGGGCTCAAGCTATTAGTAATAAAATAGAAAATGTAAGAGATCACTTGATAAGAGTAAGAAAATAAAAATTTTTAGTATCTGAAAATGTACTAGGGATACAGTGGTAAACAAAGTCCGTGCTCTCATTAGACATATTCTAGAGGAGACAGACAATAAGCAAATATATAAAAAATTTAATGTCAGATAATGAAAGGAGCTATTATTAATAAACCATGTATTCAGAGAGGAACTATTTCAAGTAACTTAAAACAAACAAACAAAAAACCAGCTGGTCTCTGAAGAAATGGCTGATTCCAGATCTTGGGCAGTAATAGTACAGGATAACCTTAGAATATCTTCTTATACCAGAAAGTAAGAGTTATTAAAGACTACACAACGTCAAAAGGACTCAGAAGCCAACTTGAAGAAACTCTTTATCAGCCCAGATTTAAATAAGAGAAGAGCCACAACAATTATTATGGGAATAAAAGGGTTTGTTGCAAGAATCTGAATTCACATCAGCGTGGAAAAGCTGAGAAAGCAGCCAGAGGATCACATCACAAATGTCTTTAGCATGAAGCTTGGATCAGTTTGAAAAGCAAGAATTCTAGAAGAGTTTGAGAAGCTGTCACTCAACCTACAGTGACTTTGAAGTGGGAGCTCATGGACGGGTCTGTGAAGCCAATGAACCTGGTCACAGCAAACTCCTGAGAATAATGGCTTCTCTCTTCACTTACAACTTTCAAATTTTGCATGAGTTCCTGTCATTGATAAACTCTGACCCAAACCCACATAGGAAAGGGGAATCTGGGAAATGTAGCTTCCAGACTGAGAGGATGTAGCAGGGGGTTCCAAGTAACCAGTGGCTCCTACTGTCCTAGTATGGACAATTTGAATGCTAGCAATAAGAATAACTGCAATTGACTAAAATACATCAAATAGGATTAAATCCATGAGTTAATAATGATCCTAAGATTGATTGCCCAAACAGCCTCAATTATTTCCTTCCCTGTATCTCTGCCCCTTACCACATGACTGCAGTTCCTCTCATCAGAAGGTAGTGTATTTTTCCCCATCCCTTGAATCTGGACTGGCCCTCTAGCTCTCTTTGACCAATAGAATGCAGCAGAAAGGACAGTGTGCCAGTTCTGAGTCTGGTCCTCAAGAAGCCTTACATGCTTCTGCTTGCTCTCTTACACAGTTGTGCTTTCTCATTCTTGCCACCCTCCTACGACATTGTGAAAAAGTCCAAGCTAGCCTGCTGGCCAATGAGACATTACGTGTAATAGAATTAAGTCATCTCAGCTGAGGTCATTCTATACCAGCCAGCCACCTGCTGACCAACAAAGCTCAGCCTGGAGAAGCTGAACTGCCCAGATTATGTTTCATGCCTATTTTTAAAACAGTTTTATTGAACTATAACAGACATACAATAAACTGCACGTATTTAACCTGTATAACTTGATAAGTTGTGACATATGTGTGCACACATAAAACCATCACTTTGATGATTTGACAGATGTATCCCCATCATCCCCACTTAATTCTATTGTGATCAGAGAACGAATGTTGTATGACTTTAATCCTTTTGAATTACGTGAGACTTGTTTTATGGCTCAGAATATGGTCTTTCTTGGTACATGTACCAGGTGCACTTGAAAACAATGTCTTCTGCTATTGCTGAATGGAGTGGTCTATAATGTCTGTTAGGTCAAAGTGGTTGTTCTCTTCTAATCTTCTCTGTCATGCATCAGTAAACTCTTCTTTAAAGAGAAACATAGTAAACATTTTAGGCTTTGCTGGCCATAGAGTCTTTGGCACCATTATGCAACTCTTAAGGTGGAAGTTAAAGTGATTTATTTCAGATCTTTTTTTTCTTTTATTGGCACTTAGTGCTATAACTTTCCCTCTAAGTAATGCTTTAGTGGTGTTTCGCAAAGTTTGATGTGTTGGGTTTTATTTTCATTCTGTACAAAATATTGGCACCTAGTGCTATAAATTTCCCCCTAAATACTACTATTCTGTTACAATGTGAAAACAGCCATAAATATCTACTGTTGTGATGTGAAAGAAGCCATGGACAATACATATAAGTGAAAAAACCTGTCTTTAACCTAATAAAAAGTTATTTACAAAAACAGGTGGAACAGGGAGAGGATGGATTTAGCTCTCAGGCCATAGATTCCTGAAATCTAAGAACAATTACTGATTTTCCATCTACTTGTTCTAACAATTATTGAGATAACGGTATTGAACTCTCTAAGTATACTTGCGGACTTGCCCATTTCTCCTTATAGTTCTATAAATTTTTGCTTCATGTGTTTTGAAGCTCTGTTATTAGGTGAATAAACATTTAGGAATGCTTTGTCCTTTTGACAAATTGACAATTTTATCATTGTGAAATGACATTCTTTGCCCTGGTAAGATTCTTTGATCTGAAATCTACTTTGTATGATATTAACATAGCCATTCTAACCTTCTTTGATTATTAATAGCATGATGTATCTATTTCCATCCTTATACTTTTAGCCTATTTGTATCTTTATATCTGAAGTGTGTTTTTTATTGGCAGCATACCAGTTGGGTCCTGATTTTCTAAAACAATTTGACAATTTTCTCCTTTTAATTGGGATATTTAGACAATTTGCATTTAATGTGATTAGTATGAGATTTTACAGCATCATCTTGTTTTTTTCCACTTTATTCATCTGTTTTTTCTCTTTTTTCCATCTTTTTCTTCCTTCATTTAAGTAAATATTTTATTTTATTTCCATTGTTTCCTTATTATCTGTAATGTATTGTTTTGTTATATTCATGGTTGCTTTAAGTTTTATAGTATATACATTTATTTTCACAGTCTATCTTCAAATATAGCAAGAGAACTTTACAATAGTACATACTTCCTTTTCTCCTCTCCTGACCTTTTTGCTATTGTGGTCATTATGGTTTTTGTTATATAGTTTTTGTGTTATAAACTCCACACTACATTGTTACTATTTTTGTTTAAATAACCAATTATCTTTTAAAAGATTTAAATAATAAAGAAACACACATTTATTTATCTATGAATTTACCATTTCTGGAATTATTCATTCCTTGGTATTGATAATATTTCCATCATTTTTCTTCTAACTGAAGGATTTCCTTGAATATCTCTTACAGTGTGGGTATATTGGACATCTTTCAGCTTTTATATGTCTGAAGAGGTCTTTATTTTACCTTCATCTTTGAAACATTTTTCACTGGGTATAGAATTGACACTTTTTCTTCAGTGCTTGCTCCATTGTTTTCTTACTTGCATTGTTTCTGACAAGAAATTTGCTGTCATCTGTATGTATTGTGTATTTGTGTAGTTTTTCATCTAGTTGCTTTTAAGATTACCCTGGTTTTGAGCAATTTCATTATGATTTGCCTTGGTATATTTTTATTCATGATTCTTGTGCTTAAGATTTGTTGAGCTTCCTGGATTTGTGCCTTTATAGCTTTCATTTAATCTGGAAAATTTTAGCTGTATTTCTTCAAGTAATTTTTCTGTCTCCTTCTCTCTCTCTCCTCTCTTTCACGGACTACAAATATGTGTAGATTAGTCTGCTTCAATTGTGCTGCAACTCACAGCTTTGTTCATTCATTCAAAAAAAAAAATCCCCTCTTTCCTGTGTGCTTTATTTTGAATAGTTCTCTTGCTGTATCATCAAGTTAACTAATCCTTAATCTTTTCTTTTAGAATCGCTAACCTGCCATTACTCACAGTCAACATTTTCATTTCACACATTGCAGTTTTAATCTTTAAAAGTTTGGTTTGGGTCTTTTTAACATCTTTAATGTCTCTTCTTAACTTTCTGAATGTATGAAATACAGTTATAATAAATTTTTAATGTTCTTGTTCACTAATTCTAACAGGTGCGTCCATTCTGGATGGGTTTTAAATAGCTTATATCCTCATAATAATGGGTCTTATTCTCCTACTTCTTTCCATGCCTAATAATACTGTACTGGATGCCAGACAATGTAAATTTTACCTTGTGGGTATTGGATATTTTCTGCATTCCTATAAGGATTCTTAAACTTTGTTCTGGGTTACAGTTATGTGACCTGAAAATGGTTTGACCTTTCAGACTCTTGAATTTAAGATTCTTAGGTGAGATCAGCTTGGTGCTTAGTCCAGAGCTACGTAATCTCTACTCTTGAGGTAAGGCCCTTCCATGTACTGCTCCTAATGTTTTATAAATCATGGGTTTTCTAGGCTGGCTGGTGGGAACAAGCACTATTTGTGGCCCTGTGTGAGTGCTGGGCACTGTTGCCTCTAATCTTTTCTTTTGGTTCTTCCTTCAACCTCAGGGAGTTTCCTCACATGCATATACTGATCAGTATTAAGCTGATACTTGAGGATGTACCTATGCTTATCTCCACAGTTCTCTTGATGAACACTTCTCTCTTCTCTGGTACTACGTCCTGAGAACTCTAGTTTCTTTGGACTCGCTAAAATCTTAGCTGCATCTCCTCATTCCAGGAGTATGCTGGGATCTGCCTCAGTTTTCCCTCCCTTTGCTGTGGCCTCTAAATTCCCCCAAGTTAGTACAGTGGGGCATTCACTGAACTTACCTTGTTTGCTTCATGTCTCTCAGAGATAATTGTCCTTTGTTGTCTAATGTCCAATGTCTTATAAATTGTTGTTTCATATATTTTGTATTTTTAAAAAATTATTTTAGGCAGAAGAATATTGTGGAGAAACAAGAAATTGTTTCTCCATCTTGCTGAGAATCAAAAGTGCTTTATTGTTTTAAGCTATTGAGTTTGTAGGGGTGGGGAATGGGGGAGTTTTTTTTAGCAAACTGAGATAAATAACAACACTAACTGGTAACTGCTGCAGGATGCTAAGGAACTCATTATTTTGAAGCTTAATTTTAAACAAGAGAATCAATCAAGCATTTATCCCATCTTTGCTATATGAACTCTATTGCTGGGTAACTAAAAAACTGATGAGGGGAAGTTTTTCTTTATAGCAGTAGTCCAGTTAATAAACTAAGATAGAACAACAGAATTGAAATTTATCATTTTGCAACTCCTAATGTATTAATGGATCAAGTCAATACCAACCAATTTCTGCCTACGTCACAAAAGCATATAGTATACTTTCTGTTGGAAGAACACCACAACCCCTATGAAGCAGTTTCACCAAGAAAACCTCATATGATCCAACCATCACTTCACAGGAAATACAGAAGGAAAATACAAGAGGAAAGTAGTAATGAAACTCATCAGCAAAATCCAGAATGGGAAACTATACAGGACAAATGATCGAGTTTTTTTTCAATAAATAGACTGCAGAGGGAAAAATATGGACAGAGAGAGAAGGAAATTACAGATTAAAAGAGAATTAAGAAACTTATCGGGCTTCCCTGGTGGCGCAATGGTTGAGAGTCCGCCTGCCGGTGCAGGGGACACAGGTTCATGCCCTGGTCCGGGAAGATCCCACATGCCGCGGAGCGGCTGGGCCCGTGAACCGTGGCCGCTGAGCCTGTGCGTCCGGAGCCTGTGCTCTGCAATGGAAGAGGCCACAACAGTGAGAGGCCCGCATACCGCAAAAAAAAAAAAAAAAGAAAGAAACTTATCAACAAATCAGTAATATATCTTATTTAAATACTGATTCAAACAAGGCAGAAAATGATATTAATGAGTAAACTGGTCATTTAAACACTATTTGCCATATTAAAGAATTATTATATTTTTCCCACTTCTATTGAGAAATGATTGACATACAACACTGTATAAGTTTAAGGCGTTCAACATGATGGTTAGATTTACATATATTGTGAAATGATGACCACAATAGGTTCAGCTAACATCCATCTACTCATGGATGTAATAAAAGGAAAAGATAGAAGAAAAGAAAAAAAGAAAAAAATTCTCCTTATAGAACTATCAGGATTTACTCTTGTAATGACTTTCTTATATATCATACAGCAGTGTTAAGTATAGCCATCATGTTCATTACATCACTAGTACTTATTTATCTTATAAATGGAAGTTTGTATTTTTGACCACCTTCCTCCAATTTACCCTCCCCCCACCCTCTGCCTTTAGTAACCATAAGTCAGATCTCTTTTTCTATGAGTTTGGTTTTCTCTCTCTTGCTCTCTCTTTTTCTTTTCTTTTTTAGATTCCACACATAAGTGAGATAATACAGTATTTGTCTTTCACTGTATGACTTATTTCACTTAGCATAATGTCTTCACAATCCATCCATGTTGTTGCAAAAGGTATGATTTCCTCTTTGTTATGGCTGAATAATATTCCATTGTATATATACCAAGACTTGTTTTCAGTTATGATAATGGTATTATGATTAACAAAAAATTTCCTTATTTTATAGGGATACATATGAAGTATTTATGGATGAAAAGATATGATGTCTGGGCACTACTTCAAGAGAGCATAGGAGGGGAAAGTTGGTGTGGAGCTAGGTAAAACAAGTTTGCCCATGAATTAGGTAATTTTTGAATTACCTGTTTACTTTCCTATATCCGGAATTTTCTAAAATAAACATAAAAAGAGGACAACATAGGGAAAGGCGACACCATGACAGTAAACAATGTTTTATTTGGGGGAATCAGGAAAGGCTTCTCTTTCGAGAGAAGACTTTTGATCAGGAGACTTTTGAGAAGAGGCTTGATGGAAATAAAGTAGCAAAATGAGGATTAAAATAAGTAAATCTATAGGATTTTTCAGTTAGGAAGCCACCTTTACAATGTTGAGTGGAGTGCAGGGCATGAAATTTGAGTGCAAAGGGCTGAAAACGAGTAAGAGGAGACAGTGTTATTCTTTCCAGTAGTTCACTGCAAAGGGCAGACAGAGGAGAGACAGAGACGGGGGAGAACATGCATATCTGAAACAACACAGGACCTGATGGGTCTCTGCTTAGAATTACCATCTGACTCTTAGCTCCCTTCCTGGGGCCAGTTTTTCTGATCCTGTTTTCTTTTAGCTTCAGGTAGTTTTTTCCCCGCCTAGCTGTCCTCTTTTGCCCTGCACAATTCCTTTAGGGAACTGCCTTTAAGCCCCATGTCACAAATCAGGTACCACAAAGAGGCGACTGCCGGAACTCTTTTGCTGATGGAGGCTTTTATTTCTTCAGCTTTTGCACAAAGTGATTCTTCAATTGCTTCCTCCTTCAGTCTGTTCTCCGCTATCCTGACTTCGGCCTTCATTGTTCACTTTCCATTTTCAACCTTGCCTCGTCTTTTAGACTAGATTTTCAGCATTGTCTTCTTACCCATATTCTTATCTACCTGTTTTCCAAGAATTAGGTCCTTCCTGTACACTGCTTTGGGCTGCCTATCTCAATCCAGCCCCAGGAGATATGGTGTTTCCTGAAGATACAGCAGAGGAAACCACAGATTAGGTTGTTAACCTACAGTTCTGGATCACCTCCATGGCCATTTTTCATGTCCAAGTTAAAGTCCTCCATGGCTAGCCAACCTGGCACTAGAGGTAGAACATTACTCCAATAACTGGAATCCCTGGGCTCTTTAACCATTAACAGAGACCAGGGCAGAATTGCTGGCTCTACATTCAGAGGCCCAACCCCCAAGGCTCTGAGAGCCCTCCAAGTTCTGCTGCCAGTTTTCCCAGCGGTTCAGTCCTGCTAACTTCTGTGTGATAACATGGGAAGCGTGCATAACGCACTTTTGTTGAATAATGATGTATTATGATGGCTATCATGACAAAAGCTCTTGGGCTCTAGTGTCAACTGAAATCTAAATTAGCTGCTGCTTTTCAACGAATGCCAGTTATATGTGAAAGAGTGACTGGCAGACAAACCCTGATTATCCAGACATGGGCCTCTGGCAGGTATTTTCTCATAAATGAGCTTGTCACTTCAAGTGAATCAACTGAAGTATTCGTTGCCAATGAAAACTTCCAAGTTTTCAAGGAAGCGAGAGCATCTTACACATATGAGGTTTGTTTTAGTACTTTTCCTACTTAACTTTTCTCCACAATTATCCAAACTGAAGGCCAGAAAACTGCTTTTGATTAAGTGGTCTTCCCACATGGTGTTCAGTATTTGAGACAATTCACTCGTGTAATTTTGTGTGTGTGTGTGTGTGTGTGTGATAAAGGAGCTATTTCCTGTAAAATCTGATTTCAGTGCCGAGAACTATACTTCTAAAATGTGATTTAGCAATTTTATTATCTTACCAGTAAGGGGCAGCAAACAACAATGTTTGTTTGAAATACTAAGCTAAATTAATCTGGAATCTGTCCTTTTATTTTTTGCTTCATGAACACATCTCTGACCCCTTTCCCACTCTTTCTAGTGATGCTAAGCTAGAGAAATTGATGATGAAAGGGTCATCTAAAAGAGAAGACAGTAAACTGTAACATTTAAAATATAATTCTAAGAAAAGATAAAATCTGCCAGACTTTGTGTTGACAAATGGTGAATCTCTTATAATTTCCAAGTTGGGTCCTAGGAACTGCCACACACCCAGTTAAGTATCCACAAAACTTATTCACAGGCCATTAACGAGAAGGAAAAGGTGAAAGTAATATTTTGCCTTAATTCTGCATTTCTCACAAAAGACTGTTTATCATCTGAGCTTTAGTCATCTAGTTAAGAAATTATTTCATTTTAATCATTAT
The DNA here is from genome assembly GCF_005190385.1 of Monodon monoceros. NCBI lineage: Eukaryota > Metazoa > Chordata > Mammalia > Artiodactyla > Monodontidae > Monodon > Monodon monoceros. Next base: position 40,411,743 of record NW_021703767.1, on the reverse strand, counting down.
TTATTAAGCATGTACCGTAAGCCAGCAACCATTCTAGGCAGTGGAGACAAATGATAAGCAAAACTGATACAACACCCGTCCTCCTGCTGCTTTCTTTTGAGCTGGGGGAAGTTATGCAAACTAAGAGAGGGGCTAAAGGTAGACAAGAAAAGGAGACACTCTGAACACCGAGTGTGAACAGAGAGTAAGATGCTAGTGAAGGATGGACAAGTGCCAAGTCCCAGTGCTGGAGTGATTTCTTCAGAACATTCTTTTGAATCTTTCACTCTGTTTCAGTGAATCTTTCACTTTTTTTTTTTTTTTCTGGTACGCGGGCCTCTCACTGTTGTGGCCTCTCCCGTTGCGGAGCACAGGCTCCGGACGCGCAGGCTCAGCAGCCATGGCTCACGGGCCTAGCCGCTCCGCGGCACGTGGGATCTTCCCGGACCGGAGCACGAACCCATGTCCCCTGCATTGGCAGGTGGACTCTCAACCACTGTGCCACCAGGGAAGCCCCGAATCTTTCACTTAAAAAAAATTTTTTTATTGGAGGAGAGTGGCTTTACAATGTTGTGTCAATGTTGTGTTAGTTTCAGGTGAACAGCAAAGTGAATCAGTTATACATATACATATATCCACTCTTTTTTAGATTCTTTTCCCATATAAGGTCATTAAATCTTTCACTTTCTTTCAAAACCTTCACTTGAATCCTTCCAATCACAAATGCTGGTATGAAAAAAATGTAACTTTATTTTTCTTATATCTGGATGAGATCTCTATCTTAAGACCCCATTCTTCTGAAGGATAAAGCTTAATTATTTCCAATAAATTCTATTGCTCCAGGGATTTCTGAGTATTTCATGCTTTATTCAAATTCAGAATCTGCCCTCCACACCCCTCTTTCTTCCTGTGTTTGGGAAAGTACATTACTTCTCTTGTTCAGTCTGTCTCAATGCTGTGTTGCAATCTTTGAAATGTAACTCATGTTATAAGGTACTCAAGCGTTCTTTCTCCATGCTGGCATCAATATCAAGATGTGACTGCAACCGAGATGTGATCTTCCGTAATGTCTTCTTGTGCCCCTAGGGCCCTTGCAGGACAGATGCTTCTTTCTCTCTCTCCCTCACTTCTACATCTGGGGTCTTTGGGGGGAATTCTCATGCCACCACAGGCCATAGGATGCTCACTGGGCCTGCGTCAGCCTTATTTCTGCCCCCATACCCTATTAACTACGTTTAAGAGATTGCTACTGTACCCTTCTAGAGTAGCTGATTCTGTGGGAACTCTTAGATGCTCAGGGTCCTAGTGGAAAGTAGGTGCAGAAACCCGTCACTTTCAGAGTCCCCTCAATACATTCTGGATTTTCTACTATCTACCCACATACTTTGCGACTTAATCATTGGAGAGACTGAATGAGACAAATATTGTTTTTAATTCCTTCTATGTTATACTTGCATCAAGGTTTCTGAATTTGAAAGCCAATATTTAGCATTTATTCCAGAGAAATTTCCTTGAATGAGGGAGGGTCAACTAATAAAAGAAGATGCAGGGAAAAAAAGTAACAAGCAATGTTTCACATATGGACCCATAGGTTGAACTACACTGTGATTTAAGAATCAAACCCAAATCAACACTTAACTTCTACCTCAAGCATATTTCTTTTCCTTTTAATGCTGAACTCCTCAAAAGAGGTCTCCATTTCTCAATCATCTAACAAGTAGTAGTTCCCAGTCACATGGCATCTATGCAGCAGAAATAGAAATACTTTGTAAGATTTCCTGAGCTTTCTTGCTTCAAGTTCACGAATATATATCTGTACTGAAATATAGGGGGTTTTGCGTTTTCCGCAATTCCAGTATTATCTGTAAGTTTTAAGTCAGCCTGCAGAGGGCAGCAAATAGTAGTGCAAATCCCTGTGCTTTAAACTTCCGGATTGTAGTAGCGGTTGATGAGGAATAAAGCATAAATGTGAGTTCACATTATCTAAAGTCAGCACTGAAAGTTTTTATTAATGTAAGGGAGATTTTAGTGGCTTTTTTGTTTAAGTAAAAATAAGTGCTGGGCTGCTTGTTAGTGAAAAAGAAGCAGTCAAATCGGTTTTGGTAGGACTTTATTCCTCTGGTACTTCTAGATCTTTCTTCCAGACAACCAGGACCTGCTCACTGCCTCTAGATACTGAGAACACTGGCTCTCCCAGTGGGTTATCACATATGCCAGGCACTCAGAATTATGCCCCCTCCAATAAAAATAATTATCTTGTAATTCTACCTGTGTTTTCTTCTATGGGTAGTGATAATTTATATAGAATAACTACTCTTATATGCGCACTATCCTTAACAGATATATATTTTAAAACCTAATATCTAAAATAAAGCTGTTCATAAAAAGAATAAATTTTATTGCAGGATGGTATTTTTAAGTAAGTTTTACTTGCCTAAGAAGACAGGTATGAAGCAAGATTCCCCAATACCTAAGTCAGTGATCAAATAAATAACTACAAAAACCTACAAAAGGGGGGAGGGTAAAACTTACCGGCAGCAACAAAATAAATAAAGGGTCACAACATAATGCCATAAAGAAATGGGGTCAAAGAAAGACATAGAAAATACTGTCACATTGCATTACACCTAACCTTGCCTTCATCTCCCAGAAGAATTATCATGAAAAATGAGTCTAGAGTATTAGGAAAGTTCTCACTAATGTCATCTAATTTAGAAATATGTGGACTGAGGAGTTAAGTAGGTATCCCTGAGAAAAATGAAGGAGAGAGCCACAAAAATACAACCCTAGCTTCAGAGTTCATCAGCGAAAAGAAGGGCCAATTGGCTTAATAGTATCTTTAATGGTACTGTGCAATGTTGGAATGACAGCCAACCCAAGAATCCACTCATGACAGAAGCTCAGAGAAGAACTCAGATGCCAGATCTACAACAAGGGTAACACTCCTCCACAGCAAGCCTCCACCCCTGCCATCTCCACACGCTCGGCCTACACCTCTGCCATCTCTACATGCTCATAAGCTTGAAAGAAAGACCAGCTGGTTATAGATAAGATGAGAAGTGATTCAAGGAAAATCCATATTATGTTGAATTGTAGCAGTACCTGATGATAAATGTGACCAAGGTAAAACTAAATCACATGGCAATTACGGAACTATGATAGAGCAAAAATGAAGATGGAAGGGAGGGAGGGAGGGAGGGAGGGAATACAGAGGAAGGAAGAAAACAAGGAAAAAAGGAAGAGAGACTTATAGTTCATAACAGGCAAAAGTCTGGAAGTTAGCATAACTCAAACTACAGAGGCAGAGTCCCCAAGTGTTTTATGCTATACAATAACATAATGTCAAAGTAATAAGTAAGTAATAAAAGAAGAGCTAAAAACCAAGATGATTAGAATTAAAAGGTTAAAAGGAGATTCAGAGATAAGAAAACAATCTGAGCCATAATTGTAGATGTAACAAATAAACTGTAATACCAGAAACACCAAGGGAAAAAATAAATTATAATAAAACGGAATAAAGGCTTGTGATAACTGTAAAGGGTACAGAAGAAAAAGCAAGTTTAAGGCAACTTTACTTCCATTACTGGTAACATGGTTAACTAAGTACCAGGACTGACCCTAATTGCTGAAAACAACTAAAACTGCTGAGCAAAAATATTTTTAAAAGTCTTAAATGCGTGCAAATGCTACCGAAAAAAGTTAATACTACTTAGGCTAAAAATAAGTTAACGGCAGGAACTCCAAGAGGTAAGTAAAGCACTGAGGTTGTTTTTTGCCTTAATGGCATTTGCTGAGCTCAGATGATCTCAAGCATTAATTTTTAAGGTTTCAGGGATGGGAGACAAAGCCCACACCCCACTCAAGTAGGGATTATATTAGGAGACCCCTTTCAAATGAAACTGGACCCCAAAGTGTTATACTCCCAGTTTAAGAATGAACTAGAAATACACACTGACACCAATCTAGAACTGAAAAGAAAGAGAGAAAGAGAGAAGAAAGAAAGAAAGAAAGAAAGAAAAAGAAAGAAAGAAAGAAAGAAAGAAAGAAAGAAAGAAAGAAAATAGCCCATCTTGAAACATGAACATTGAATCTTGATTCTGATTGGAGGCAGAAAAGGATTTCTCCTGAAAATTCATAACCACAATCTGGCTTCCATTTAATTTGTGTCCTGAACACACATCACATGATATTATGAAACATACACACACACACACACACAAAAGCAAACCTCTCAAATCAACAGTTTAGTTTGAATTAATACAACACTGATAATGACCACAGGTGTCTCACAGTAACAAATGCTAATCCTCCCATGGAGGAATCCACCTTCATCCCAGGCCTCAAAGAATTTCCACAGAGAAAGTTCAAATAAAAATGAGAACTCAACGTAAAAAGAAAAACAAAGTCAATGAACACATAGGGAAACAAGGCACCACGCATGAGAGCTAGCACAAACAACATTAAGCCTCAGGAGTCTTCAGATACAGGAATTGTCAAAGAGAAAAAAGAAAAAATAAAAAAATTTGTTTAAAATATCTTAAAATATAAAAAGGCATGAAAATCATGAGTAAAGAATACACAGATGTGTAAAAACCCAACACTTCTAGAAATGAAAAATTAATAGAAATTTAAAACTCAATGGATGGTTTATACCAAATTGTTTGTAATTGAAGTCCAGAGATACAAGCAGTAGAAAAATATGAAAGAGAAATGAAGGACAGAATAAGATGGTCTAACATATATCGAATTGGAATTCCAGAAGGAGAAGAATGAGAGAGAGAGTGAAAGAGAGACAGAGAGAGAGAGAGAGAGCAGGAAAAGGCAAGGAAGAGTGAGCATGGGGTAGGGGCTATATCTGAAGATACGGATTGAGAACTTTTCACAATCGGTGAAAGAATATAAGCATTAGAAGCAGGAACTCCAATGAACCCCAAGGAGGACAACTTAAATCCAAATTTAAGAGCCACCATAGTTAAACTGCAGATCCCTTACAGAAAAAAAAGAAAGGAAGAGGAAAAAAATTCTTTAAAGTTCTATGACAGTTTTTTCAGAAGAGGAAATTCATTCAAATCTCATTCTCTGCCTTATCACTAAGAAATACTTTGTCTTATTCTTTCCACAAATACTTGGAAAAGTATATAGAGAAACCCATGCTATAAATCCTGTTCCTGAATATGAATTTTTTTTTTTTGTCAATTGGAACAGTTCTATTTTAATTGACACCTGTGAGATCTTTTAAGACCAGTGTCAAGACGTAGTATGAGCATCTATATCTTCAAGCAGGCTAACCTGGTATTCCAATTGTGCCGTTATCACAAAGTTAAATTCAGCTGAGTTAAGTTGACAAAGTACAAGACAAAGTTTGCCCTAAAGACTCATCACGGGGATCCACTGCCGTGGCAAAATCGTTACCAGCAAGCTGAGTAGTCTGAAGTAAAGTCGCCCGTCTCTGAACAGTCAAATTAATTCTGCACGAACCCAGCTGCTGACGCGGAGCACAGAGGTCAGCGTACTCACAGAACCCGCGGGCTCCCGTGACTGCGCATGCTCCAAACTCCAAGCTCGCTATCTTCTCGGAATGAAGCCAATCCCCCAAGCGAACGCAAGGGGGCGGGTGTGGCTGCGGGCTCGGCTCTGCAGAGGCGGCTTCAGGTTCCACTTAACACCGCAGCAAGCAAGTCGCCGAGACTCTTGAAAGCTCCACTATCTAATTCTAGGGCAGGAGCAAGCGGTGGTGCTTATGGTAGCTAAATGATGGGAGGCATGGGCTTAGCAAACCAGTCCAGTTATGGCGGCCCAGCCAGCCACCCGGCAGCTGAGTGGTGGTATGGAGGCTGCTGTGGTGGCCAGGGCAGCCTGATGAGTGGATACGACCAAGTTTTACAGGAACACATCAGTGATTTTCAATCCAACATTGCATAGGCAGTCAAGGAGCAGTGAACAGCAGCTACTACAGTAGTGGAAGCCGAGCATCTATGGGAGTGAACGGAATGGGAGGGATGTCTATAGCATGTCCAGTGTGAGTGGTGGATGGGGAATGTAATTGATCCTGATCGTTGACTCTTGGTCAACATTTTTAAAAGAAAAACAAAACTTAAGTTTTAACAGTTTTGCAATACAAGCTTGTGATTTATGCTTACTCTAAGTGGAAATCAGCAGTGTTTTAAAGACTTAAGGTTCAGTATTTTTGAACACAAACATTCATTTAGGATGTAACAACTAGGTTGCATAATCTAATCTATTACTGTTAAATAATTTTCAGCTGTTCTCAAGTTAGTTCTATTGTAGGATGTACTTAAGCAGTAGGTGTATTTAGGTTAAAGCAGTTGAATTATGTTAAAAGTTGCTCTTACACCACATTACATTGAACACTGGATGCATGTTGAAAGACATGCTTTTTTGTAAAACTCAATATAGGATCTGTGTGTACAATTAAAAGTGAAACATTTCGCATGTTTGTTAATTCTAGTTTCATTTAATAACCCCGATGGCACATAAGTTTAAGCCTTTTTTTAAGTTAACGGGGAAAATTTGAGACGCAATACCAATACTTTAGGATTTTGGTCTTGGTGTTTGTATGAAATTCGGAGGCCTTGATTTAAATCTTTCATTGTATTGTGATTTTCCTTTTAGGTGTATTGTGCTAAGTGAAACTTGTTGAATAAATCTTCCTTTTAAAAAATAAATAAATCACAGCTGTGTATACTAAATTGATACTATAATCAAAAGAAGCAGAAGGACGGAGAGAGTGGAGGAGAAGGAGAAAGGAAGAATCAAGTAAAACCAAACAAACTCACATCTCTCTGGGAAGTACAATTACCTATTCATGAATATTTGGGAATAGGTGGAGAAATTTATTTTTCCCCCTATTGTTTCCTTCTAACATAGTTTTTTTTTTTGAAATAACTGATGAATATATACCTTTCTCTATGGAATATATGCAAACATGTTTTATTTAACTGGCACTATAACCTTTTCTTCTTGTCCTCTTTTAAGTGCCAACATTTTTTCCACTTCGTCTCTATCAAGGTTTATTTTGAGAGGGAAAAGCTGAAAGAAGCTATTTCTCAAAATCTAATACATACATACAACGTGATTACACTCAAAACCGTTCTTAAAAGATTGGGACTCAAAAGAGAACACAATGCAGGGATGAAGAGAACTCCCATCCTTCTTTTCCATTTGCACTTGAGTGTTACTTAGTAACAATATATCAGTACTTTTTACTGATTTTTTTTAAATTTAGGAAAATAAAAGGAACTGTCTTCGTTCTAAACAGAACTTTACAAGTGAGAATGTAAATTCTTTGAGTGAACTGAAGGACCAGAAGTGAAGTTATTGTAGGTTATATTGTCGAATAAGGGAAACTCATAGCTCAGTCTTCCACAAACACTTATGGAAAAACACTCGGACACTTAAAATCCATGTCTGCTTCATATTTTTATTATTCTTTTGTAGTTTTTAAATAGAATGCTATAGGATGTTTTGAAACGATAAAGTGAAAGCCAACACTCATTATCTGAAGGATATGATTTATTTCACATTTTACTGTTTCGGGGCTAAGCAACATCAAATTTCAGCATATATTTATTTTTGTTACCCTTTTAACAGCAACAACCTGAGCAGACTTTCATATTTCATAGACTATTAAAATTCATATTTGAACATTTTCGATAGTTTGGGCAATCACTATTAAAATTGTTAAAATAAACGTACGTGGTTTTTCATGTCTTTTTTTTTTTTACTAAAGATAATAACCACTATATATTATTTTTCATCAATGGGAAGATTTTGAGAAAGAAAATGCATTTAAAGTTTTGGCTCAGGTTTAATAGTGCACATATACAATTCTAGTTCATTGATTACTCAGTGGAAAATACAAAACATAAGAAGTCAATGATCCAACTTGAGCCTGCAGTGTTTTGCTTATGACATTTTTTTTTTTTTTTTTTTTTTTGCGGTATGTGGGCCTCTCACTGTTGTAGCCTCTCCCGTTGTGGAGCACAGGCTCAGCGGCCATGGCTCACGGGCCCAGCCGCTCCGCGGCATGTGGGATCTTCCCGGACCGGGGCACGAACCCGTGTCCCCTGCATAGCAAGTGGACTCTCAACCACTGCACCACCAGGGAAGCCCCAACATTACTCTTTTTAGTTAGCATAAAAACCAAACACTCATGAAGAAACTAGTGATATGAAAAACAGATAAGGAATTATTGAAGACAATATTGTGTCCTCACAATATTGAAATTGAACACAAATTTAGTTTCAAGGAGGAAGTGGAATTTAATCTGTGCTTTGAAAGATAAGCTGGATCAAGTAGGTGGAGGGGCACGTCAGGTGGAAGGGAAAAAAGTGCTAAAAGAGTAATTGAGACAAGAATGAGAAAGGCACACTGTGAGGACAGTGAAGAGAGGGACGGAAGAGAGGGACAGAACTGGAGAAGACAGCACTTGTTGGGGTAGAGAGGATAGTGGGAAATAAGATTTTATAGAGGGTGGTTATCTTTTGTTATTAATATTAAGGCCCTAATATTAGGGCCAAGCCAGAGAGTCTCGATGCAATGTAATAAGCAATAGGGAGCCATTACTGAATACTTAAAATTTTAATATTTTTATATGAATTAGTAGTGTTTTTTTCATACACTCAGTAGAGCCTAAAATTAAGCCTCCAGTCTTATTTTCAGCAACTTAGAGTTCTCATTTCAAATGAAGGTTTTCCCTTTAGTATTTAAAGGATTAAACTAAAGCCCTGATCCTGAAACATATGGGAAATCACCTCTGAATATATCAATAGGAGAAATCCATGCTGGAATAATTGTGGTTCTAATTTTAATAGGGTGGAAGGATTGTATTGCATCCTTCAAGAAAGCTAACCAAGTTTCAACAATGCCAGGCTTTTCGTAATACAGATGGCAGGATACAGCAAGGGAAGAGACTCGTGAGTGCCCAGCAGGGTGGCATTTCTATAGCTGTAGATGGGGTTTTTGGGAGTTATTGCCCTACTAAGGACAGAGCTTCGAGGGAGAGTAAGAAGCAGGAGGCCATCAATCACTCACTTCTCTCCAGACTCAGAAAAGGCAGTGCACAATCAAGAACACCTGTCTCCCTGTCGTGTGCTCTGACACATTCCAGACCCGCCACAGAGAATAATAACAATGCTAATTTACATTTTGTGGTGCTTTAGTGTTTTTCAAGGGTGTTTGCTTTATCTCACTCTACTTCCTTAGTCTTTCAATTCTAATTTGAGGCATGCAGGATAGATGAAACTTGCTCAGCATCAAGTCAGTGATTAGCAGAATCAGAACTCTCTTTTAGCCTTTTCTGATTTCAAAGCTAGAGATTTCTTTACTCCTTTAAATTGTCTCTTCATATGTGATGAAAAGCTTTCATTCTTTGTCCTAGCAAAATTTAAATAATATACTGATTGAGAATAGACTTTAATATTTTTTCTAACTGAGGGCTCTATAATTCACTGAGCAATGTTGATGTGATTTTTACTTCTGTTCAGTTTTGTATTAGATACTTTTCATATAGTAGCAATTCTGACTGGAACTCAACTAGTGAAATGGTGGTGAAATTTCATTTTCAGTTACTATAACTATGTCCTATAAAATTCTTATCTAGCTAGCTGGGAGGTTTCAAGCAATGGTCTCTAGAAAGGCTCCAAGCTCCAGCTTCATTAGAACAGCCAGAAAATCCTGCTAAAGACTCAGATTCTGGAGTTCCATTCAGGACTCACAGACTTAGAGTCTTTGGGATCTGCCTTTGTAACTAGCATCTCAGGTGATTCTTCTGCACACTGATTTTAAAAAGCTCAAATTTAAATGACTCCCTTCCTGCTGAAAACCCCCTCTCCTCCTCCCCTTTCGTTTTCATCTTCAAGTTCAACAGTGTGCTATGCTAAGAAGAGCATTTCTTTTTTCCAGTTCAGTCCTTCTTAACATCTGCAAGATCACACATACACATACACACACACGCTACTAGGGTCACAGGTCCACTCAAATCCAAACCAAGCCACCTAACACAAAGAGGAAATTGTCAATGTTTGTGTGTGTATGGGGGGATGTGGGAAACCCCAAGGCAGCAAGACCCAGCAATATAGTGCAATTATAAAATAATCAATGATGCAATATATGAAATAAAATATAATGAGGGCTTCCCTGGTGGCGCAGTGGTTGAGGGTCCGCCTGCCGATGCAGGGGACACGGGTTCGTGCCCCGGTCCGGGAAGATCCCACATGCCGCAGAGCAGCTGGGCCTGTGAGCCATGGCCGCTGAGCCTGCATGTCTGGAGCCTGTGCTCCACAACAGGAGAGGCCACAACAGTGAGAGGCCCGCGTACCGCAAAAAATAAATAAATAAATAAATAAATATATATATATATATATATATATATATATATAAAACGATACAGTAAGTATAATTTTTAGGAATGCATGTTAATTACATATAATTTAGGAATATTAACAGGATATAGTGAAAAGTTTATTGGAGAGCATAGGAAGAAAGACATAGCAAGCAAGCTTTGCTGTGTATCTACATAAACCAATAAGGTCATCTTACTGTCCTTGCAGAGGTGGAAACTCTCCATGGTAGAAATTAGAGCTGTGACACAAACTTCACTGAAAGGCTAGTTAGACAGGATTTATTGTTGATCAAAATAATATTATACATTTTTTTCCTCAGAATTTTTATCATTTCTGGCCTAATCAGGGAATGCAAATTCTTTGAAAAAGTTTTATCTTTCTCAGGTAGGTTTCAAGTACTATCATGCTTTGTACAGAGAAGATATTCTTTATCAATAACCATACATTTATTATAATGTTGGAAAGTATTTTTCTCAACAAGTGCCTCATTTAAATAATTGGGGGAAGCATATGAATTCACAAGGCCATGAATTCACAAGGCCATGATCACAATGCCATACGAAAGTATTACTTTGCTCATGACAGAAATATTAACTTGTCTTTGGAAATATTTTCTGGCAAAATAAAGGTCTGAATATAATCATTTGAGTTTTTAGGAGAGTATTAGAGACACATTTTCTAAAACAATTTAAAGTGGACACATTTTGAATTGTGCAGGATTATTATTATTATTATTTTTGCAGTACGTGGGCCTCTCACTGCTATGGCCTCTCCCGTTGCGGAGCACAGGCTCCGGACGCGCAGGCTCAGTGGTCATGGCTCACGGGCCCAGCCGCTCCGTGGCATGTGGGATCTTCCCAGACTGGGGCACGAACCTGTGTCCCCTGCATTGGCAGGCGGACTCTCAACCACTGCGCCACCAGGGAACCCCTGTGCAGGATTATTTTTGAAGGACTTTAGAAAATATTAAGGAAAAATCCTTCAAGTTTCCTTTCCTGCAATACAGTAAACCTGATTTTCTGACTGCAAGTCAAAAAAAGTCTTGTGTAAATTCATGAGGAAGCTGTTCACTCCTTGAGGCAGAGGAAAGCATGTCAGCAGGAAGCAAATAACCACTCTCACTTTTCATGATATTTGGTGAAGCAAGTCAGCACATGTCCTGTTAACTGGCTTCCAATTTTTCTCTATTTCTTTTTGACACAAAGCTCTTGATAAAGAGGGGCAAGCTTAAGTTTGAGCCTGAGAATATGGGGATTATGCTTTGCTAAGGAATTTTAAAATTTGGAACTGTTAGAAGAATTTGGAGGTGAGTCCCAAAGAAGCTTTTCTTCACTTGGAAGCGGGGAACTTGTGTAACCTGGAGCACAGGGAGTGGGTTGAGGTGGGAGCGGGGGGTGAATCAAGTTCACCAGAAGAATGAAAGGAAGTTTGGTTTTGGAGATTCAAATGGAAATTCATCCTACTTAAGGGCTGACCCATCAACTGCCATTACCTGGATAAACTGTTGATGCTATGGATTTGACCCTGGGGGCGTCTATTGTGAAAGGAAACAAAACAAACAAAAAATTCGGGTGGAGAATCCATATTCCCATCCCAACCCTATAAAAAAGACCATATTTCATAAACAGAAGTGAATTTTCAAACATGATTTGTACATAGCTATGCCAAATGATAGATGTATTGGACTGAATTTAGTATTCAGTAGTTTGACATCCTATCTCTTCTTTGGTGTTTTGACCTTGTCATTTGCACATCCTTCATTTGAAAATACTTAGAAGAAGCAGAGCAAAAACAAATCCTCCACTTACTTTTCTGGTGCTGGTCTATTTAAAATTATAGCAGGAAGTTAACCTTCATTATCTAATATTTAACCACTTTCTATGATACTTATATATTTTCTTCTACCTTATCAGTTAAATATATGCATTATTAAATTGTTACATTCGTTATGGATGTGAAAATTTATTTTCTTCAGTAGAAATCTTCAGCTTTTAGTAACTTAGAAAAATTTCATTGAGAGAATAAATCTTAGGTATTCAGAGAAGCATATCATGTTATATGCAACCTGTTCTTCATAATTTTTTTTAACAGTCCAAATTACAGATTATTAGCCCCTACATTCCTACCCTTTAAAGCTATTAAAGAGAAATCACTCATATCAGTTCATGAGGAATGGCATGATCTGTATCTTCAGCATATGGGGAAAACCCATAGACAAAGTGATAATTACTGTAATGTGTTGTGACCCCCCTTGGATTAAAAAAATGCTTTAAACACAAAGAAATAATAAACTTGATTCTCCAGAGAGCTCTAAAGGAGAATCTGACTTCCCTGTCACTTAGAGTATTATTTTCCTAGATTTGAGCTTCAGTCCAACTCAGAGTAGAGGGTAGTATGTATGTTTGGGTGAGCCTCACCCTGCTTGAGAATTCTTCCTTTGGGTTGATGGGCTGTGTCTCTTAGAGTTCTCCAATATAAATATATACATTCCTGAGGTGAGTGTAAATAAATTAATTTAACAAATTATTTTAACTTTAGCAAGGCCTTTGGGTAAATAAATCACAGAATCAAATTTTGGTGAGAAGGAGAAAGAAATAAGCAGAGAATGATAGGGTCTCAAACAAACTTTGGACTGTCAACACAGCACACGGGCCCTGGGAAATAAAGAGAAGAGGCAGGAGCCTTAGATAAATCTCATCTACTTGTTAGTTTTGCTTGGACCAGACTGCTCAGGAAGTGCCTGTGAGCTCTGATATGTCTTTATGTGCTTAGCGTACCCAAAAGAGAAGTCACCTTTGCACCAATAGGCCCCTTCTCTTGAGTTCCTCATTTCAGTTGAGAACTAGTTATCTTAGTGACTCATGTCTTTCTGTCTGTCTGCCTGCTTATTAACGTATTTGCTATAACCTTCAGATTCTACCTCCACAATACCTCTCATCTATTTCTTCCTTTACATTCCCATTGCCAGAATCAAGTTCAGGACTTTATCACCTCTTGCCCAGATTAATAATTGCTTTCTAACAAGAAGTTATTATGTCCAGTACTCTCTCTGCTCAAATCCACTCAGATTTTTTCTCTAGAATTGCCCTAAACTTGTAATATTTCTGCTAAAAAACATCAGTGACCACTCATTGACAGACAGCAACCAAATTGACTATAGACTTCCTTTGCTGACATTCAGTCAGCCACAATAATGGCCAGTTTCTCTTTTAAGCTCTTCTACTGTCATTCTAAATAGCTGCCAAACCCATTGCTACTTTATGGTCATGTCCCGTCAAATGCTTGCAGGATGCAGTCTGACATCTTTATGTTGCCACCGCCTGAGGTATGCTCTTCCAAATCTCTTGCTCAAATGCTGTTCATTAAATATCCATTTTAGATACATTCTTTACAAAAATTTCCTTATTTTTCTCAACTAGATGTGATCAGTGTTTCCTTTGAATCATCACAAAAATGTAAACAACCTCCATGCTGATCTTTGTTTTTTCTTTTCTATTATAGTGTTCATATTTTTGTTGTTTGTTTCACCTTTTAGATTGTAAACATGTTAAAGGAAGAAACAGTATTTTATTATTTCCCGTATCTTCTATACATCTTCTATACATTGAGAGTACATCTCAATGCCTTATATAAAATTAAAGTTCTGTAAATATTTGTTAGATTGAGAGTAATGTGTCATTGATACATAAAAAATTGATGTAATGTACTCTTAAGCACCCCACTGGGAAAGAATATTTAGAATACACATGAAGGTACAGCTTAGAATAAAAGGGAATGTATTGTTTTTTCAAATGATTTTGGTTGATGGTAGGATTAAAAGGTGGTATATGACCTTGCTGGTTCAAATGAAATGAAATCTTCTCAGAATCATGGTTCTTTTATTTTCAAATCCCTATATAAATATGGTAGATAAACTTAGGAAATTGCTTTGGCTCACTGAACTTGTGGCGTGACCAACTGGGAGATATATACATATATAATATATATAATTAGTATAATAGCCATCTTTGCTCATTCATTTCTATCAGTTGGGAAACTAGAGACTTTTTTGAAGTCAGTGAAAAGTCTAAGACTCCCTACCACATTCTCTCTAATAAAAGGGAAATAGCTGCTGAAGTACAAAGTATCACAGACATTTTAGTTAGTAACTAAGCCTATTAACATTAACAGAAATGAAACATAGCTTATATTTTTTTTAAAGTCAGGCATATAATATCTATGGCAAGTAACATAGGGTACTTAGTGCCTTAAATTTGATTCCTAAACATGGCAAAATTAGAACACCACCCCCAGACCCTCCCTGAATTATTTCTACTAGGGTAAGGCTTTGATTTCAAATGTTGATAATATATGATTAAGAAAATATTCTTCTAGGAATTCATATTAAACAAAAAGAATATGGTAAATATGTACAAGTTCAGTATCCAGAATTATTTTGCAGTACCTAGCTCATTTTATGATTACTCCTTACTATCAAAATACAAAGACAGTATCAACCTCTGACTTTTATGTTTCCTCTGGTCACACTAAGTAAGAGTCTTTTCTTTTTAGCTCCTTCCCCCTCCTATTTTGCCTAGGGTAAGACGGAGAGGGGACAAGGTAGGAGAAATGTGTGCTTTGTGGTGAATTTCATCTTGTCTATAAAATAATAGAATCATATAATAAAACAATAAGTTTATGTAGAAATTATGGATGGAGGTATGTTGTTAATTGAAAATTCTTCTGTAGTTGTTATAAGATATAAACCTGAAAAATCACTGTTAATAATAATATATATATATTTCCAGTTAGTTTTTAGGGACATTGCATAGGCAAAATATTGTTTATAAACAATAAATTATTTTCTAATTTCACATACTCTAGAATAATGGTCAAAAAAAGTCTTTAAATCAATACATTTTATATGTATTTGCTATTAAAATATATATTAATATCATTCTAGTGGCTTTAATTTATGTCCTTCTAAAAGTTTAAATGTTTTATTCTTTATCATTCATTTAGTAACTTCACCTCGAAAGAACCCCAATCTTTCCATAATAAACTTCTTTAAACTAATATCGACATCGCACAAGTTTTTGGAATGCTTTCTTGAAGTCTTCATTAAAGATTGTATAAATCAGTGGGTTTATAAGGGAATTGAGATATCCAAGCCATGTCAAAAAATTTGACATTTCTTCAGAAATTTTACACTTTTCACAGATATTAACAACCAATTCTTTTACAAAAAAAGGAAGCCAACATATTACAAATGCACCCAAGATTAATCCCAGGGTAGTGGCTGCTTTGCGTTCTCTTGTGCCTGAGATCTTTTGCCTTCTCCAGGATCTCTCATGCTTGAATTCAGACCTGGGGCTTTTCACTGTGCTATGAATTTTATCAAAGTCCGTTGATGGATCAGATAAAGACTTTTCTAGCATGTACGGTGTGGAGACCAGTCTAATGCTTTTCTCACCACTCCCCAAAAGGTGACCATTCAGCTCCTCCTTGGCAATCCTACTTGCTTGTCTCTTGTGGTATAACGTCTTTGCTGCTTTATATATTTTGTAGTAGAGGATCAAAATCAATGTTAATGGGATGTAGAAAGCTCCAAATGTTGAGTAAATAGTGGAAACAATGTTGTCGTGTTTGATGATGCACTCATCCTCTCGGCTAGTTCCTTGATGCCTCCAGAATAGAGGAGGCATAGAGATAAAAATAGATATAATCCAAACTACGGTAATCATAGTGCCAGCATGCTTGGGAGTCCTTTTCCTGGCATACTCAACAGCATCTGTGATTGCCCGGTAGCGATCCAAAGCTATAGCAGAGAGATGCAAGATGGAGCAAGTGCAGCACGTGATGTCAACGCTCAGCCAAATGTCACAGACCACTTGCCCCATAATCCAGCTCTCTCTCACAATATACACAATGCTGAAAGGCATCACCAGGACAGCTACAAGAAAATCTGTGACTGCAAGGGAGCAAATTAAGTAGTTGGCTGGGTGGTGTAGCTTTCGGGTCACAATAATTGCAGCGATCACAAGTGAGTTAATGGTCGTCGTCATCAGTGCCAGCCCAGAGAGAATGAAGGACACCAGAATTTTGGATGGCATTCTGTCGAACAGTTCTTCCGAGGTCAAGTTTTGATCAGATGAGTTTAAGAAATCCATTTTTTGTTTGATTTAAAAGATTAATATAGCTGAAAAAATGGACACCTGTAATAAAGGAGAGGAAAACAGTTCAGAGAAGGCTTCAAAGATTTTTCTCTTCCTTTCAGAATATTTTTTTTAAAGTATACATGTATCTTTTTCCAGAATAGTCTATGGATTAAAAACATGGAGTTCAGATAGCAGATTTTCTTTTTCTTTACATTTAAGAAATACAATAAGGACAGTAAAAAACAATAGCTTTAAAAACATTTTCTTAAAATAGGGCTCAAATAAAACAATTTTTATGCATAAAATAACCTATCACTAAAATCTCTACTATTATAAAAGTGTTGGAAACCTATATTAATATTAGCTATGTTTTTCTCTTTGTCTACAGCAGAAAAAGTTTAAAAGCACATGTCATTAGTATATATTTGTGCATTATATAATGTAATATAAGAAAATATCATTTCAAAGGCAGTATTCAAAGTCATAAACAATTTTGTACTTAGAGTTACACTGAGAACATTTTCATTGGGCTTGTGGAGACTAAAGGAACTTTCAATGTATTTTACGTCAGGATATAAAGGTTATAAAAAGAAAAATAAACAAAATTAAAATATTTTTAGTGTATTTCTAGCATTCCATGATCATTTTATGAAATTAGGAAAATATCAGAGTGTTTAGTAGTCTTTGTGGATATAAGTAGTTAGTTTGGTTTAAAAAGATGAAATAAAACTAGTTGGAACCGAATAACCATACAACACTACCCATAATTATAATGACATATATGGCCGAAATAAACGACTGAACGAGGTGAACCTTGCCAGTAAGAAAAGCTCATAACGTCACACACCCTGAAATGGAAATTATCCTTTACAAGGCTCCATCGTAATGACCATGTAACCTTACTTTTGAAAGGGAACCCTCCAAACATGGCTTATAGTTTTTACTTCAGTCCATGTTATTACTTAATTGCAAGTCAAATACGAGCAACTAGAGTGTAATTAAATAAGATTAATCGTTTTTATAAATAGTTTTTATTTTCCAAATCAGCACTTTTCTCTTTCTTTAATAATTCTTTAGTAGCTACCTGCATCTTTGGAAAAGACAGAGAAAAGATGGAAACCTGAAACTTTATTCTTAGCTATAGTTATAACTATTATTGTACCTCTATATTCCTTGAATTATTTTTACTTTAAAGTGGTTATGTTTTACTAATTGGAACTGATAGAACAAAATTTAAAATACTTGATATTTTTATATCAAATGCTTCTTATGAAGTGTGTGTGTATACATATAAGATTATGTATATATATGTTATAAAAACTTGAAGTGCAGCATATTTAATATCCTAGTGTTTGAGTTACCAGTACTAAATTTAATTTTTATTTTCTCATATTCATTGAAGGCAGGTGCTGATGGCTTTCTCCTAAGCAAATTGAGTGACAGAAGAAATCTGAAATACATGAGACCCATAAAACAAATAGTCCCATATGTAATTGAAAAGGAGTTGTATATCTAAGTTATTTATATCAACACTTACCCATTTGTAAAGGGCAACTAAGACAACTTCAGATAAAGAATGGATGCTACAATCTCCTTAGAAATTCTAAACGAGTGGTTTTGGAACTCTGTTTGCCTCAGAGTCACCAGGAGGGTTTGTTAAAACACAGATTATTGGGTCCCAGTCTCTGGAGTTTGAGATTCAGTAAATCTGGGGCAGGGCCTTCAAAGCTGCATTTCTAACAAGATCCCACATGATGCTGATGCTGTTTGTCCAAGGAGTCAGGTTTCTGGCGGGTAATCAATACGGTTCTTCCTCAGCTCCTTGTCTAATCCTTTCACCGCTATAGCCTTTATGAGTTCCTCTCATAAATGTCAGAGAGCAGCTCTGACATTTCTGCTGTACAACTTTGTCAGCATCTCTCTTTCTCACATTCTTATTTCCTGGAGTTTTTCAAATAAATGATCTTCCTCTAGCTTTTCTTCTGATGCCTCCCTGACTATTTTTTTTTAAACTTTTTATTATGAGAATTTTCAAACACAAAGTAGAATAATGCAGTACACATCCACGTGCCCATTACAGAACTTCATCAATTGTCATCATTTTGCTAATCTTGCAGAAACAAGTGTTAATTATAATCAGAGATAAAACAGGATTCAAACTTTGTGGAAAAGAGTAAAATATACTTTTTTACCAGCAGTCAAATGGTGAAAGTGGGCAGAATCATTGCATGGTGCAACATGGGGGGTTAAGGTCCTTAACAGAAGGATGCATCCTGCATGAAAGGGGGTGGGACATATTTTATAGGCCCCTCTTCATACTGTAGGAAGAATCAGGACCACAGCCTATCGTTTTCATTAGATTATGAAGTTAAAGAGAACAGCAAAGTCATTTTGGTGTAGCAGCAAATCAATGGATTATGTTGCTTATAGACAATCTCTTCTAAAATATTCCTCTGAAACTGAGAAGCTGAAGAAGGGTGATGAATCACCAATTTTAAACTGTAATTTTTGCTTTTCATGTATGTTTAAACCTAAAACCTCTCTTTTAATAAGCCTCTACTGAAATAATTCATTTGTGGAATCATTCTAGCAAGTTTTTAATGTAAATATTCAATAGTTTCTATAAAGAACTCTGTTTCTTTTTCCTGCTACAGTCCCTTCTTATCAAAATTGCTAATATGCTGTGTTACTTAGGCCTGCCAGTACTGGGTAAGTTAAAAGGAAGAGGGTAGGGAGAATTCTGTCTTTGCTGCCATCTGGCTTTTCCTCCCCTTCAAAACAAGGTCTCTTTTAATCTATCTAAAATTTTCTTTAGGTTTTTTCCACTTAAGCCGAATATCTTTGAGCCTTTTTTTTTTTTTTAACATCTTTATTGGAGTATAATTGCTTTACAGTGTTGTGCTAGTTTCTGCTGTGGACCTAGAGTCTGTCATACAGAGTGAAGTAAGTCAGAAAGAGAAAAACAAATACCGTATGCTAACACATATATATGGAATCTAAAAACAAAAAAAAAAGGTTCTGATGAACCTAGGGGCAGGACAGAAATAAAGACACAGACGTAGAGAATGGACTTGAGGACATGGGGAGGGGGAAGGGTAAGCTGAGATGAAGTGAGAGAGTGGCAGGGACATATATACACTACCAAATGTAAAATAGATAGCTAGTGGGAAGCAGCTGCATAGCACAGGGAGATCAGCTTGGTGCTTTGTGACCACCTAGAAGGGTGGGAGGGAGACGCAAGAGGGAGGGTGTATGGGGATACATGTATACATATAGCTGATTCACTTTGTTATACAGCAGAAACTAACACTACATTGTAAAGCAATTATACTCCCTGATTATTATTAATCCTGACTTTGTGCAGCTCTTGGACTCCCTGCTCTGGACATGTTAACTCCCCTTCTAGAAGATGACTTATTTGATTAACTGATTTCTGTAAGTATCACACTGTAGGATTTAAATTAGGCTCAATAAAATGGTACTTAATCCTAAGGGAATAAACCAAAATGTGTCATATAAATTCTACTGCATTTTACAAGAAATTTTTCCATTATTAACTTTAGAAAGTTAATTAATCTTCTGAAAATTGTTTTTGTAGAAAACAAAGAAAATAGGAATACAAATGCAGCCAATCACAGTTGGGTTCCTTTTTCTTTTTGTCTTATTTTCCTTGCCACTTAATCAGAATTTCAATAAACCATCTACCTTCATTAATTCAGACATGGCCTCTAATCAGATTCTTACTCCTTTACATCTTAAGTTCCCACAATGAGTCCTCATGGTGCTAGGGACCACTTCTGGGTTACTAGACATAGACTATGTCACACACATTTCTCCTCAAACTATATTCTGTATTTTGAATGTATTCACTGGGAAATAGGATTATTCTGTAATTAGAGCCTGTAGTCCCATCATTTATGTGTAGCCTTCTTGATAATAACAAAGAGAGAAAAACTTCCCCAGGCTTTACTCAGCATGAATATTTGCCAATGTATTGATTTACCCACATGGTGCATTTTACTTCTCCGCTTACATATAGTTTTTTAAATCTAATGTTGATTTATATTCAGATGTCTGATCTTGATGTCCAGCTGTATTGTTCTCACTCAGGTTAAACTATAAGCTCATTGGGGCATAGCTTAATTTACTTTATATTGTAAATAACCTGGGGGGGGGTCATACAAAAATAGCTTTAATAATAATACTGTAGAGAGGCAAGAAAGCAAAATTCAATTCTATCAAGACCTCGTAAGAACCCATAACTTGGCTGCTCCAATTAGAATGATAATAATATTTATCTTTTCTGAATGTTTAATTCTGCAGGAACTATGCTAAGTGCTTTGCATATGTTAACCCATTTAATCCTCACTGCTAACCTATGAGGTAGGTACAGTTATTATCTCCCATTTCATAGGTAAGAAAACTGAGGTATAGAGATTTAATGAAGTCCTTTGCAATGAAACATAACCAATGGTTGGTGGAACAAACCCATTCCTTTAATCACCATTTTACTGTCTATGAGGTATTTATTACTTTACTTAATAACTCTAGTCATGAGATCTATAAAGTACTTTTTATTTAAAATAAAGATTGTTATAGAGTAATAAGTATATTCAAATGGAGGCAAATATCCAATAGATTGAACTGCTTACTTCTTTTATTTAAATGGAAAAGTAATATTTATTAAACCCTTCCAAAGCTGTTAAAGAATAAAATATATACCGGATGTGAAAGTGCTTTTAAAAAACAATACAGAAAGAAAACATAACGTTTGCTTCAGTTATGATTACATCTCATACAGTAATAAGCTCTTTGTTTTGTGTGGTTTCACATTCTTGTGAAGTAGGCAGGGTAGGCATTTGTGTCCCCATTTAGCAGATGTAGAAACTGAGGCTCAGGAAGCCTAAGGTCCACAGTTGATAGTCTCAGGAAGCCTAAGGTCCACAGTTGATAGGTGATAGAGGAGACCTTGCCTTCTGAGTCCTCGTGGCCTGATTCTCCCTCCCAACTGCTTATTTCTTGCTGGGAATGTTTAAGTTAGGGACCAGGTCTAAATGTATAAATTGTGTAATTGTGCAAAATGTGTAGGGATGTGTTCACAGCGTTTTCAAATTTTTTTTACTGCCTTTCCAACTTTGAGTCTTCCCTTCTGTTCTTATTCTATTTCTTTATCCCATTTATTCCTTTAAGAACTATTCATTGGGTGCTATTTATGGGCCAATTAACTTGATAGGTCTAAAAGATACCAAAAAAACAAAGAAGCAAACAAACTTTCCCCATTCAAGACAAAACAGCAAAACAAGACATTGTTCTTGTCTTTAAGAAACTGTCATGGTAGTGAAACAGCTAAATAATTATAATACAATGCAATAAGGGCATTATAGAGGTTTGTATAAAGTGTCCTAGGAATACTGGTGAGGGAGAACTGATCGTAGCAGAGTGAAACAGTGAAAACCTCTCCAGGCTGAAGTTGAAGTATGAGCAAATTAAGAGGCATATAAACGCAGGATGCATTCAGACATGTGAATCAGTTCAGTGTGGACAATGCAAAGGCATATTAGCACCAAGTAAGGGATGAAGGTTAACTGAGGAAGTACAATAAAGGAACTGGCATGATATGATAAAGAAACTGGATTTTATTTTACATGCAATCAGAATATTTCAAAATGTTTAAGAAGGTAAGGGAAAGGGTAAGTTCTACGTTTTGGCATGGTAAGGTGCACAAGTAGGGTGATATGGCTTGAAGAGAGTGGTGCCACTTCTCTAGGGAGAAGGCATAAGAAAGATTACACAGCACTCTTAAGAATGTAGCTGAAATTAGAACTTTATAAGGTCATTGGAATAAAATTGGCCTAGGTTTTTGTTTTCATCCATCAGGGATCCAAAGTTATGGATTATATATCCCAGAGAAAAAGATAATTAAATTGACTCAGGATTGGATCAGGAATGGGATGCGAAGTGGGGTCAAAGGCCAAGAGAAGATAGTGGTGATGCTGGATCAATGCTAGTTTCAGAAAAGACCAGACCAGATCAGGGAGGGCAATTACACAGCACTCTTAAGAATGTAGCTGAAATTAGAACTTTATAATTCTGTGTCTGTGAAGACACAGACCAGGGTCTTAATAAGTTTAAGGAGCAGGTGTAGTGCAGGCTCAGGTAATGTGTGAGGATGGAAAAAGGAGAGACTGCAGTTACTTTCAAAGCCTGGGATTGCAGAGTTTCAAACTTACGAAGTGATACCAGGGCTAGGGTATGGAAATGTTAAGAACTGCTCTAACTCCTTCAGACCAGTGAAGGCTTGCTTACAGAGAGCCCTGTGGGTCCTTACAAAAACTTCACAGCACTTCTAAAGTCAACAAAAAATTGCTCACATTTTCCATGTATGTGATAAATTTCCTCTTCTGTATTTCTTTATCACGGCCTGCTGGGATTTGATCCCTAAGTCTCTTGAATTCTGGTTCTTGATATACTCTGCTCAGATTTGTCAATTCAACTTTCCTTCTGACATTGAATACTCACTCCTTCCCACCACTTCTTGCTTCAACTCTGCCCATATTCAATTTAGGTGATGTGCCTGTGATTCCCAGATGTCTGGCCTAGTCTCGCTCTCAGCCTGTAGATTAAGATTACCTTTTCTTTAGTTTGTCTGCTGGATCCAATAACTCCTGTTTCTCTCATACTCAAAATACATTCACCTTCTTTCCTGGCTACCCCAAACTCATCCAATCATGGCACCAGTCTTGAAGTCCATAATCTCATGTTTTGCATGAGGTCAAGAAGCAGATGAGGCTCCTTTAGGCTGCAGTGCCTCTTGATTCAGAGACCTGTGAACTAAAAAGACAAGTTATCTATTCCCCAATCCCCAGTATGTAATAGTAAGTCAGGGACAGGATAATGGCAATAGACATCCCCCTTCAAAAATATGAGGAAACGCATAGTGGCCACTGATTTGAAATCCAATGAGACAAGTCAGAGTGCTCTACTCTGAGGGTTAGAAATGCACCTTCATTAATGAAGCAGAAATCTAGTAACATAGTGTGAATGCTTAATTGCTGTCAGTTGAAATTGGGTAGTTGATTTGTCATCTTTAATGATATTATAGAATGTTCAGCACGGGAACACAAGGCAGATGTTATATAGCCATGATTTGGAGCTCTGCTCAAGTGCAATCTGGTCTTCCAGTCTGCTGGTTAACCAAGGCTATCGACTAAAATATGAAAAAAAACCCTTAACTTTTAAAAGACAGGCAGTGACTGAGACATATTTAACCTAACTATTCACTGGCTTTATATAAAGTACAAAGTAGTCATGATTTTAAATAAAATGGATATATACTTTTATTTTTTTTTTTGTTGGATTTACTTAATGCTGTAGAATATATCTTGTTTGTCACTCTTCTACACAGTAAATTATCCTAGACTGCCAAGGTACAAATTGAAGCACAAAGTAAGGTTAAGACAGTAATATCTTGAGATTCAGCCCCAAGATAATTATAAGAAATCTGTCTATATCTGAATGACAAGAAAGGAGAACTACTCATGTACTTTGGCTTCACATGTTTTTCCATCTGAGAATATTGAAATGCTACTACCAAATAATTTTTCTCTTCTTCAAGATTTTTCAGCTAGGTTTTTATAACTTAAAAAAACAAGTTCTCATTCAGTAGCTTCAATTACTTCTACTTTTTTAAACAACGGTGACTACTATCTTAGTAGCTATTATTATCTCTAGATTCAAAATATTTTAATACATGTACTTGGAACTAATAAAGTAATGTGTTTTAGAGAAAATTATTAAAAAATTCTAAAGAGTGGGTTGGATATTTCAGAAATGACATGGTTAAATGATATGATTTATATATTACCTATTGTGATTTAACATAGACAAATCTGAACTGCCACCTGAATGGAATAACAAAATATCAGAGAACACAATGGTTGAACCTCCTGATTTGTCTCCTAAGTTCTGAGCATCAATCAATAAATATTTATTATTTTAATAAAACAGAATTAATTTAATCTATGTGTGTTAACATGCTCTGTGAATATAGAAAGTCACAGAAAATTGTAACCTTTTTTGACAAAATAAAAGGATATCTACTCAAAAAATAAATAAGTAAAATAAATATTCATTAAGCAACACAGTGTGTGTTAGGTGTGATACATATGCATAAAAGATGCAATTCATGCCATCCAGGAGTATATTATTTATCAGTAGTTGGGGAAAAGAGACATACACCTATTCAGCAAATATTTATTTAGTTTCAGCATTGTAGTTGGCACTCTGGATATAAAAATGAGTATGTCGTGAAACATTTTTTCAAAGATCTCACTACCAGGTTATATGAATCACTGTATTATGATAAGATGGTACGTGCATTATAGTAGTCACTAAAAAAATATTTACAAACCTTTTCTTTTTTATAATAGTAGTGATATTAACAGCCATATTTGTTGGATATTCAATATTTTAAAATATTGAAATGTTTCTCTACCAGTCAGTAAATAAAATATTAAAAACTATAATAAGCAGTAAATCTAATAATGTACATTCTAAAATAATCTCATTAACCCAAGTCAATCAAGAAAACTATTGAAAAATTGCCCTCTTATTTTACTGAGAATTGATAATAGAGATATTGAATATGGAAAAATCTCAGGCAGAGTTTTGAATATCATTGCTATCAGTTCAGCAGTAGTTGAGGGAGGTTCTGCATGATGAACAACATTGTTACTGTTAAGAAGTCTTCTTGAGACTATGAGTTCTGCAAAGATGTCCGTTGGTGCCATTGAGGTGGGTAATAGGCCTGTGTGTTGTTTCTGCATGGCAGCTGGTTTCCTTAGTTGGCTGCTGAGGAGGTGGAGGTGGTAGCAGAGGCAGAGCAATTGCTGCCCTGCTGCTCTAGAGCTGTCCAGCATGCTGAGGTAGCATAGGGTGGCACTGTTGTCATTGAGACCTGTCTCTGGGTCCAGGTCATGTGCGATTCTGACATCTAGGTTCCCATTTCGTTCCCCTACCCACACTGCGTCTTTGTAATTAGTCCCTTTGTAAATAAATTCTCTTTGAATTATCCTCATTTGAATGTGCTATCTATTTCCTGTTGGGAACCTGACTGATAATAAAAGTCATAATCCCCTGGCAATGACTGTAACTAACAATGATCAGTTTGGTAGTGGGCCTGTCTCCAAAGACAAGTGAATCCAATGACAAGGGAGTTTCCAGAAAGGGGATTTTTGTTCTTTCAATTTTATTTTTCAGCTAGCCACATGTGAGTATTTAAGCTTGGATCTCTTGAAATGCCTTTGCCACCACATAAAGTCCGAGAATGAAGCCAGTACTTATAACCTGAAATGTACTATGTGATACATGCATTTAGTATGTGTATTAAAAAGGAAGCCATGATTATTCATATGAGGTTGCAGCATTTCTGCCTGGGACTTAGGGGCAGAAAAACCCTTACACTGGAGTTTAAACTAAGACTTGAAGATTAAATTTATTGGGTCAACAGATGGTTGGGGGGAGTAGGCGGCAGAGAAGGTGTTTTCAGAGAAGAAATATCAGGAAGAGTATGGTAGGGAAATAATCTGAATGGGTATTATAGTTGAGGCTGAAAAATCAGAAAGGAAGTAAGAGCTTTATATATACCACAATCCGGGAGGTCATAGAGAGCCACTGGAGAATAGGAAGCAGGATAGGCAAAGATTAGAGGTCATGATAAGAGATCATTAAGTAGTTTAGGTGAGAGACAATGAGTCATCAGCTAAGGAATGAAACAGGAGGATGGGGAGAGATAAATCCCTTTTTAATATATGACAAGATTTGACAGTTTATTTGGTTTGGGAGGAGGTGAAGCTTGAAGAAGAAGAATCCTAGAGTGACTGCTATGTTCTGTGATGGGCAACCAGTTGGGTGATGATGGAACACAGGGAAAGGAAGTTTGAGAGGCATGGAAAAGGACAGGATCATGGTGAAAGTAATGGATAGTTTCAAACACATTGAGGCTAACATATGGGACAGCCTATATGGAGTTGTCTAGAAGGCAGACCTGGACTGGAAATTTAATTTATAATTCACACATTAGTTGAAACCCTGTGCGTCTATAAAATCACCAGGGATTGGTGAAGACAACACATCAAAGAATGAATGGAAGATGAAGAAAGGGAGAAAGTCAGTGTGAAGTAAAGAAAACATAAAATTTAGAAATTTTATGAAAGGCAAAAAATATATGAAAACTCCAAGTTGAGAAATTTGATTTCTTTTTTTTTAACACAAAGATACTTTGGGGGCTTCCCTGGTGACACAGTGGTTGAGAGTCCGCCTGCCGATGCAGGGGACACGGGTTCGTGCCCCCGTCCGGGAAGATCCCACATGCTGTGGAGTGGCTGGGCCCGTGAGCCATGGCCACTGAGCCTGCGCGTCCAGATCCTGTGCTCCGCAACGGGAGAGGCCCCAACAGTGAGAGGCCCACGTACCACAAAAAAAAAAAAAAAGAAAAAAAAAGAAAAGATACTTTGGTATATTTATGCAACAAGGAAGCTAAAGTTCTCAGGCAAAGTAAAAAGTTTAACTGGCATTTATTTGTTTATTATGGCTTTTCTCATTAGAATATAAGCTATGTAAGAGGAGAGAGGCTTTATTTAATCTCTGGGCCTGGAACAAATTTGGCTCAAAAGTCACTCAAAAAATATTTGATGAATGAAGAATGAATGAATGAATGAATGAAAAATATTCTGTTAATTGAGAGTGAAGGAAAGCATGCATTCACTCTTACATGCTGCTGACATAAATTGGTCCAACCCCATGGAGACAATATGGAAATAATCTCTGATACAATCATTCTATTTCTAAGAATTTATCCTGTAAATATTTTCCACGTGTGAGAAATAAATATGAACATCAATACAGATAAATTATTGTATGTATATCCTTCAATGAACAAAGAAGCTCTTTAATATTCTGATATGAAAAGACTTCCAAAACATATTTTAAAGTTACAAACCAGAGTGTAGAAAAGTATGGATAGTATATTACTATTCCTGTAACATAAAGAATATTTATAAATACACATGCTTATTTGTATATAGAATATCTCCAGAAGGATACACAGGCAACTGGTAACTGTCCGGATGAAAATAGAGGTATTTTCTCCCTTAAATACTGCTGAAGATTGAAATTGAAACTGTTTGTTGATAGCCCCAAACAGTCATCATCCACAAATTCCTTTATGATCAGTGACACTCCCACAGCTTAGAAGAAAACAACAGAGAGAAGCTACCCTTCAGCCTGTTACTTTTTTTGTTTTAAAGTACTTAGGTGAATTAACAGGCTATTGGCACTGTGTGGTGACACGCTTCAGAACACGTGTGCCATCTTTCTTATTCAAATACTTGTATAATCTGTGCACTGTCGAAGATGTCTTTGCTCAAGCATTTTTGAAAGAAATACAGAAACTGATGGTGAAAACTGTGGTTGTCTCCAGGGAATAGAAATGTGAGTCTAGTGAAACAGGGTTTGGAAAGAGATTCTAAAATTTTACACTCATTATACATTTGTATAATTGTATAATTTTTTTTAAAAGGAATAAACTAAAAAGCTAACAACGCAAACAAAGTTATTGAGCACATTAGTTTGCGTCAAACACTTTCATAAGTACTTTGTATGGTGTTATCTGAGACCAGGAGGAAGAAAATAAACGAAAGGAATAAGTCTGTAGCTAGTGAACATGTGATCTTGTACGTATTGGGGAAGCGGGCGGAAATGGCAGAAACCTGGAGGCTTTCACATGTCATAGACTCTGTTGTTTCTTTGAATAGCTGAGGGGGAGGAGGCAGGGATCATGAAAAGTATGATGAGCATTTGGCATAGTTGCTATAGAGAGTAGGAAAGGAGGTGAGCAAAGGCAAATAAAAGAACTCTGTGAATTCTTTAAAGCCGTATAGGCATCAGTCTTTACTACAGTGCTGTTTTGCTTCAAGAATGCTCAGTAGCCCTGGTATAAGAGTGGACAATAAACATTGTTAGCTTATATATCTTGCTGTGGGAGAACAAAGTAGCAAGGAAGTAGAGGATAATAGGAGAAAAGTAGCTAAAATCAAATGGTAAGTGAAGACACCAGTTGGGAAATTAGATTCTCCCTTAACCCATGATTTTCTGTTGCTCAGCACCCAGTCTCAGAAGGTAGGTTCCCAGAGTAAAATTCTTTCAGAAAGCCTCCAGCTAGCTCTTCCCTGAGTGGCCCTCACTCACTCAGGGAAACATCTGCAAACATCTAGCACATTCTCTAGCTTTTCCTCTAGCTCAGTGATTCTTTAGTGCCATTCCCGGTCCAGCAGCATAAGCATTAGCTGGGAACTTTTTGAAATGCAAATTCTTCTTCCTTCCCTGACACTGAATCAGAAACTTTGGGAGTGGAGCCCAGCGACCTGTGCATCTGTGCATTAACAAACTCTTGGGAGGATCCTGAGGCTAACAAACCTCCCGAGGGTTCTGATGCAGGCTCAAGTTAGCACCAGCTGCTTTAGCCTGAACCAGCCTTACCTGAGAGAAACACTTGGTTAATTAACTCTATCACTTCCTTCAAGTCTTTGCTCAAAATTCCTATCACTCTACTTAATATTTCAACCCGCCTTTACCTCTCTTCCTCTTTATGGTACCCCTCCCTCATCTTCTTAATCTGCTTTAATTTTTCTATTTTCCTTAGCACTTATGATCTTCTATATTATATACTTATTTATTATGAATGTTTTTGTCTATCTCTACCCACTAGGATGTAATTGATTTGAATGTGGGGATCTTTGTTTTGTTCATTGATATATTCCAAGTTCCCAGAACGGTGCCTGATGTCTAGTAGGAGCTCAATAAATATTTGTCAAATGAATTTTTGTCCATTGTCTCAAGAAAGAGCCATTCCCAAAGCAGCCACCTTTGCTGGGTTTGTGGAGAAGTAGTTTGTGAATAGTCTCCACCCTTAGGCTGTTCCAGGTGTGGGTCTCCCACCAGTCCCTGCCGTCCAGACTCCAGGAGTCATAAATCATGCTGTCTGAGCAGTCTCACTGAAGCTCCGTTCTCTCAGTTTGAGGTGAGGGGGAAGCACAAAGCACCCTCACCTCCAGACACAAGTCATCATAGGAAAGGGGGTAACTCACAGAAACCTGTAACTTTCTCCAAAGATCACTCTCACCCTCTTTTCCGATTCCTACCCTCTTCAATTTCAACTCTGTCATAATACTGAGCTGGTGAAGGCCTAAGAGATACAAAACTTGGTTTTCCCCTGCTCCTTTCTCAGTCCTGAAAAGGGCATGGTTCCATATAGCATCTCGTATTGGAATATGGGGTAGCTGGTACTTATTTTCTTAGGGTGTCAGCCAAAATCAGAATGTTGAGTTTTTATTACATGCTACATGGTCTTCTTGCTTGGCTTTTGCAGTTCATTCTTTATATTGAGGCAAAGTGAGCCTTTAAAACCGTAACTAGATGATTTTATTCTGCTCTTTAAAATTCTTCAATGACTTTTCTTTTTTTGTGTGTGATTTATTTATTTTTTAACATCTTTATTGGAGTATCATTGCTTTACAATGGTGGGTTAGTTTCTGCTTTATAACAAAATGAATCAGCTATACATATACATGTATCCCCATATCTCCTCCCTCTTGCGTCTCCCTCCCACCCTCCCTAGGATCCCACCCCTCTAGGTGGTCACAAAGCACCGAGCTGATCTCCCTGTGCTATGCTTCAATGACTTTTCATTGTACTTAGAATAAAGTTTAGATCCTTAACCCTGCCCTTCAAGGCCCTTCATGAATTGGTCCTTGTCCACCTTTTCAGTCTTCTATGGTATCACTCTCCTATGTACTCACTATTCTTGTAGCCACACAGGCCTTCTTAGTTTTGCTACTCCATAAATTCAAACTCCCTTCTAAATTAGGGCCTTTGGACTTGCTGTTCCCCCTGTTTGCAAGATTTTACCCTAGAAAACTTGCTCTTGTCCTCATTAAAGTTTCAGACCCTATCATATTATTTTTCTTCATAATATTTATCGCTATTGGAAATTCTTATGTTTCTTACTTGTGTGTGCTCTGCCTCCCCCACTAGAATTTAAGATTCATGAAAGCAAGGCTCTAGACTTGTTGGCTCAATGCTGTAACTTCAGTGCCAGGAACAATATCTAATATGTAAGCTTTCAATAAATACTTTTTTTTTTTTTTTTTTTTTTTGCGGTGTGTGGGCCTGTCACTGTTGTGGCCTCTCCCGTTGCGGAGCACAGGCTCCAGACGCGCAGGCCCAGCGCCATGGCTCACAGGCCCAGCCACTCCGCGGCATGTGGGATCTTCCCAGACGGGGGCACGAACCCGTGTCCCCTGCATCGGCAGGCGGACTCTCAACCACTGCGCCACCAGGGAAGCCCTTCAATAAATATTTTTGACAAACATTTTATTGCGTGCTTCCTAGGTGCCAGGCTGTGTACTAGTAGCACCATTTTGATAAAAAAATTTAGTCCCTGCCCTTAAGAAACTTTCAGAGTATGAAAAAGATAAGAAAAAGAGCCAAATTTTCATGTTGTATGATATGTGTTATATAAGAGCAAAGTGTTAGGGCTTCTATGGAGGCAGAGAACGAATCCAGTGTCACAGAGAGAGTCTGGGTAACCAGAGAGTGTAAGGCAGAATTTTAGAATGCAGAGGCTGTTTCCTGACTTCTAAAGTAAAGCCAAATGAAGGATGAAAAGAGCTAGGGGCAGAGGGAAGGAGGTGGTTGGGTAATAAAGACGGGTGATGAACTTGTGTCTCATTTCTGGTGTCTCTACACAGTCTGAAGAGCTTGATGTTGACATGGGAGCCCACTCAGACTTGTCTTCCAGACTCTGTCCACTTCTGTCACTGCTTATTTTGTATAGACACATATTTCAACACATCTAAACTATAATAGCCTTTCTAAAACAACATTTACTTGTATCATGTGATGGTTTTCTACTGTGATAGAACACCTATAATAACACTCAAGAAACTAAATGTATCCAAAATTTCTATTTATTCTTAGATTCTTGTTTCCAGCACAGTTGATTATTAAAGTATTGATCTTTTTGCTCAAAACTGGTTTAAAAACCATAAACATCAGTACTATGAACAAAAGAGTTAAATAAATGTCATTTAACCCATTTCTATTTAAATTTTATTACTAGTAAGATAGACTTAGCTTAATGTTTTTGTTGCCTATACTTTCTTTCTTTCCCATTTTTAAAACTGAAGTATAGTTAATTTACAATGTTGTGTTAGTTTCAAGTGTACAACAAAGTGACTCCGTTATATACACAAACACACACTATATATATATTCTTTTCAAGTTTATTTTCCATTATAGATTATTGCAAGATATTGAGTGTAGTTCCCTGTGCTACACAGTAGGTCCTTGTTGTTTATCTATTTTATATATAGTAGTTTGTATATGTTAATCCCAAACTACATTGCCTGTTAATAGGAGTTTTCAAGGTCAGTGAATCAAGTAGATAATTCTGGAAGCAAACTCCATTTGTAGGTTCAGCAAGCAAAACAATTAGTAAAGAGTATATGAGTTATTGTATTTGAAAGATTTTCTAAGCCCTGTCAAAGCAGAGTCATCTTTTATCTCATGAGTTTTAAAAAGTACTAACATGATCTAATAATCAATAAGTATTTATTTTATTCTTAGATCACTAATGAAATTGTTTTTTTGCCATTTGGGTTGAGTCAGTTGAGTCATCAACTTAAAATTAAGGCATTTACCATTTTCTTTCAGATGTCAATTGTCAAAAAATGATGAAATTACAGTGCAAAAGATGTCCATGTGACAGACCATTATTTTTCTAGCAAAGCTAAAGTTTAATAGGCGGTAGAAATCAAACACCATATTTAGCAATCAGTTTTCTCCTTTGGAAAGAAAAAGCTCACAAGAACGGAAGAAAGATTGACTTAGGAGTTAATCATGCAACAGTTCTGATACCTCTCTTGGTGTGCTACGCAGTTTAGGAAAAGGAAAGACGTAATGTGAAGTCCCTAAAGGGGACTTGAAAGGTCATCTGAGATACAGAGGAACTAAAGAAAAGAGTGAAATATTAAGCTGATGTGGCTTTAACCTGGATAGGGAAAGACTTAGTCATTAACTGTTTGGCACTGACTTGAAGAACAACTCATGGGCACATGGATATTCCTTGCTTTGATCTCTCCTAGCTAAATTTTGTATTGCACAAGCCATCTGAAAGTAGTGCTTTGTGGGTATAGTCCTTGACATTTGTATTAATTCTGTGCACGTCGTATCCTCAAAATGTCTTCTAAAATGTATTGCTCATAGGGTATGTTGTCAGTTATTCTCCTAAAGATAGCATTATTATCTAGTATCCTTGGAATATGTCTATTAACTTTACTTTTAAGAAGGCAGTACGTGGGGCTTCCCTGGTGGTGCAGTGGTTGAGAGTCCGCCTGCCAATGCAGGGAACTGCATCGTGCCCCGGTCTGGGAAGATCCCACATGGCGCGGAGCGGCTGGGCCCGTGAGCCATGGCCGCTGAGCCTGCGAGTCCGGAGCCTGTGCGAAAGGCAGTACATGATCAAAATGCTTTTTATCGTACAGAAGGTCCAGAATGGAATGGTTGCCTCTCCCAAATCTTGCCTTGGTTTTATATGGTCCAGTTCAATCTTATCATTTCTATTCTCCTGTTTTATAATTTGACATTGCTTGCCTCCTTTAGATTGAAATTTATTTTTGTAATATATATGAACAATTAAGTGAATAGTTCAAAAAATAATAGGAAATGCCTATTAAACAGCTTTTGGAACATCTTTTTAAAGACCATGTAATGTAGCATATTATTTGCATAGAAACATGTGTCACTAATTCAGAGAGTTCCTGCAAATTCATTTTATTAATTGTATTAATCTCAGTTTATGAAGGACATGTCTAGTTATAAAAAAGAAAAAACAAATGCAATCAAGCCAGCTAAAGAAAGGGGATCACTAGAACAAATGACTTTATATCACACAAGGGCCACTCAGGGGACTGGAGAGGGATATAGAAAGGAGATCCTCTTACTTTCTTTCCAGATTCAAGTGGTCTCTCTCATCTGCATTTTTCTTTGCTGTTTTCTTTCTCTGCTTGCATGTCAACCAACATGAAATTCTGGCTCCACTGCTGGATAACCTTTTCATTCAAGTCCTGATTCATCTAGCAGTTAATTGACTAGTATCTCCCTGTCTTATTGATAAATTCTGAGGAGAGAGTTTGAATCAATTTTAGAGTGAGATGTTGTTTGGGTGATTATGTTGCCAGAGTTGGTACCAGATCCTTGCTCAAAATCCACAAAGCCCCACATTTAACAGGAGTTAACTTAAATCTTTAAGTCCCAAGGTGCAGAGATAAGAAGGGAAGCTATAGGAAGAGAAAAACAAAAAAACAGATATAACAAGATGGAACCACGATGGCGAGGAATATGACCTCCAACAGACCCTGGGTCTCATAATACACTGATTTTACTACATTAGTGTTTTAATGACACATCTACTGGCAGCCATGACTGGAAGTCAAGGACCAAAAAAGGATAAAAAGAGGGTGGCACCCACTCCTTCAGAAAGCCCTGGTCCTTCTCCAGTAGACTAATGCCTATGCCTCCCCATCATTAGCCTCAGTCCTCCTTCCTATGTCTTTACTCTTTAAAATCAAATCCCTCTTGCCATGTGGGCCAGAAGATGATCTGTGAACTAAGTTCCTGCTTCTCCATTCTTTGGCCATTGAATAAAGCTTGAACTGCATTGATCTCAGCTTTGGTTTTGTTATTTGGCTACAAGAACCCTAAAGGAAAAAACCTTTTCCCACTGAGGCAGAGGGCCTTGGCCAGGCTAGGGCCTGAGCAGGGGTCCATACAACTTAATTCGGTAACAATTACCCCGAACCATGTCAACTAAGTCTAAATATTCAATAGTATTGAAGAATTAGGTATTACTCTATGTTAATGATTTTTGTTGGAATGTTTACGGTCAGGATAAAGAAATGACATCAGAGCTTGGGGAGTGACTTACTCTGACCTGATGTATACTCAGTTGAAGATGAGAGGATTCAGCATAAGGCTAAGGGGTATACTGCATTTTTATACTTTAATATTTGTGGATAATTTTATAGCATTTGAATGTGTACTTGCCATTAGAAGGGCGCTGAAGGAGACTGAATACCTAGGCATTCTTCCAAGGCAGGGGAAAAACCAGATGAGTATCTGATGGCCATATTTTTGGCAATTTGTACAGATGTCGCCCCAATCTCTTTGAAATGTGGTTAAGTCTTCTTTTCTAGGTCACTTTGTATTTGTAGGACTATATCAAGGCAGTTCCAGAGGAAATTACTCTAATTAAATGGCTTTTTATAGTGCCTGGCTTTTTGCCTGCCCTTCCTCCCTCTGTCTTGCTTCTCTGAGAAGAGTTAATCTAAATTTTCAAGTAGGAGAAGTGGGTAAGTTAGTAGAAAACTGTGATAATTGTGTTCTACCGTACAATCAATTTTAGGGGAAAAGAACCTCAAGGAGCTTGTGTGGGTTTTGAGGAAAAAGAAATTGGTTTAAGTTCCTGAATCCTGCTGCAAAGAGGAAAAGGAAAGCCCAGAAAACTGGCCTGGACTGGAGAAAGGTTGTGTCGCTAAACGGAAGAAAGATGGATTTGATTCCTTAGTATCAATTTCTGGATGTTTAATGAGCTTCTACCAAGTATGAAGTCCGGTGCTCTGGTCTACAAAAAACAATTACAGACCTTGCTTTCAAGGGGTTTACAACTCAGTTGAAATGACACAAGCGCACATATTGCTAGGTAGGTTTGGATAAGATAGACCATAAATTTATAGAAAATTCATATCTCTGGCCCTGAGGTGCAAGCATAGATGCTTTCTCCCGAATCCTTTCAACACCATGGAGTTTGAGGTGTCATAAACCAGAAGTTCTTACAAAACTGAACTACAAAATCATGGATTTCCTATACAGGAACCAATGTTGTAGGTAACATTTTGAGGTTGACAGACATGTCAAGAGAGGAGGTTACAGGGGTAGCACCCTGCAGGAGAAAAGTGAGAGTGTAGTAGTGTCACGGTAGAGTACAACACACAGCCAATGGCTCATTGTTTTCTTCTCTGTGGGCTTCCCTTTAACGACAGATAAGATCTAGTGAGGGTAACTCTGGGTTTCTTAAGCTCGTCACGTTTAGGTAATTTGGCAGATCAGGACAACTCAGCGCCTCCTTTGTACATAATATTCTATTATAAGAAGCTTTCCTAGAGACAGTTATAGCAGAAACTTTTTTCCATAATGTGATACTTTTTCATAAATAGTATAACTTTCTGATTATTGTCCAAATGCAACATTTATTGAGGAGCCACTGCATGTTAGTTCCATACACATGTTTCAAATGTTTGAAGCAAATTAAAATGTTCTTACTGGGGCTTCCCTGGTGGCGCAGTGGTTGAGAATCTGCCTGCTAATGCAGGGGACACGGGTTCAAGCCCTGGTCTGGGAGGATCCCACATGCCGCGGAGCAACCAGGCCCGTGAGCCACAACTACTGAGCCTGAGCGTCTGGAGCCTGTGCTCCGCAACAAGAGAGGCCGCGATAGTAAGAGGCTCGCGCACCGCGATGAAGAGTGGTCCCCGCTTGCCACAACTAGAGAAAACCCTCACACAGAAACGAAGACCCAACACAGCAAAAATAAATTAATTAATTAATAAACTCCTACCCCCAACATCTTAAAAAATAAAAATCATGGTAATGATATCAACATTCTGTATGAGCAGGAAACATATTTAAAAAAAAATGTTCGGGCTTCCACTGTGGCGCAGTGGTTGGGAGTCCGTGGTTTGTGGTACACGGGCCTCTCACTGCTATGGCCTCTCCCGTTGCGGAGCACAGGCTCCGGATGCGCAGGCTCAGTGGCCATGGCTCATGGGCCCAGCCGCTCCGCGGCATGTGGGATCTTCCCGGACCGGGGCACGAACCCGTGTCCCCTGCATCAGCAGGCGGACTCTCAACCACTGTGCCACCAGGGAAGCCCTATGTGTGTCATTTTTGATGCAATTCAGATATTTAACACATTTAGGCTGCCAGATTTAACAAATAAGAAAGTGGATAATAACCAGTTAAATTTGAATATTAAATAAACAATGAATAAATTTTTAGTATGTCTAGAATGCTTATACTGACAAAAATATTCATTGTTTACCTGAAATTCAAATTTAACTTTGTGTCTTGTATTTTATCTGGCAACCTTAACACATTTCATCATATTTCATAAGTTTTGTGTAAACATTCCGTTTCTTTTAGATCCTATTTCTTCTCTTTTATACTATCTTCATTTCCCATTTTTTAGATTACAAAATGAGAAAACAGTGAATTCAGTTCTATAATTTTTGCCATACAGAGAAATTGTCTTGTTGGGTAAGATACTAAATACTGTGTTTACAGGTAATACATTAAAATTATTTACAAGAAGTAGCCATAATCCTGATGACACTCTCAACTCTAAACCTCTAGTTTAACTTTTCATTTCAGAATTTACTTTAAACCTCCCCCTCTCACACCCACCTTCCACTCCCAAACACACACAGCTTTTAGGCTTCCTCTCTTGATCAGAGTTGGCTGGGATGGGTTCTCTTCCAATGACAAGGAGGGGAGAGTTGTTGAAATTAGTTTTCTGGCTTTTGGCTAGTCATGAACAAAATCATTCAACAGTATTTCTCAGCTATGTTCCTCAGACTTCCTCACTAAAGCTGTTAATGGGTGGCCCTAACGGGGCAGGGTGGTCAAATAAAATTGGGATATTCTGGGTTAAAGGCATATCTCTACTGTAGAACTTCTCTGAAGCTTAAGTATGCTACTTTTCACTAGGCATCTGTAAGAGGAGACTGCAGTGAGACAGGCTGGGATCTGGGACCCTTTGCTGCAGTACTTGCACCTGGACAAACATCTCCTTGAGCAACAGAATACAAATAAACTAGAAGGGACTAAAAATAACTGTACATGCACAGTTGGGGCAAATTAGGCACAAGATACAAAAAGACCAAAAACCCAACTGCCACTTCTGAGGTGTCTGGAGCAAAAGCAGGGTACTTGTGCATACACGCAGCACACAGCACCATCAAGGGGGTGGGCAGACCACCTAAGCCACCCTTCCACTTCCAGCCCCACCCAAGAACCCACCCCTACCCTCACCCCATTTAAGAGACAAGCTCGCCCCGCTCAGGGGGCAAGCAAAGGAACCTGTTGCTTGTTTTCTCTCCCTTGTGCTCTAGCATGAGTCCCAATAAAGCCTTGCCTGAATTTCTCATCTGGCCTCTTATCAATTTCTGTTGATTAAAGAGTCCAAGAACCCTGGTCAGTAACAACAGAATACTGCTTTTCCTTAATTTTTTTGGACTGTAGGCCTTTTTGTGCATGTGGCACACCAAGTACATTTTTGTGAGACACTAGAGTTCTGGGAGAAACAGTTTCGGAATTCTGAAGAAGGTTCCAGCTCATGTTTCATCTGATTTCAAGATATCAGGTGATTTGAGGACTAGAATAGTGTGACAATCATCAGAAACCAGTCTACCACAGTATCAGTCAGGCTGCATCAACAGGGCAGATTTCAGATGCCTTACTCTGAGCATTGTTGGATTAATGTAAATCGAATAAACTCATATTAACAAATAACAGGAACTAGGAATAGGGAAGCCACAGAGATAAGGAAAATTGGAAAGAACTTTTGTTGAGCACCTACATAGTCCTAGAGACTACACAAGATGCCTAATATAGCTTGTTTATATTAGGTATTGTTTGTATTGTTTATATTATTTTCATA
This sequence comes from Monodon monoceros, assembly GCF_005190385.1. Classification (NCBI taxonomy): domain Eukaryota; kingdom Metazoa; phylum Chordata; class Mammalia; order Artiodactyla; family Monodontidae; genus Monodon; species Monodon monoceros. The sequence goes on along the minus strand of NW_021703767.1, from coordinate 40,373,431 downwards.
ATGCCCTCACAACAAAAGTGATATATCCTTTTATAGATGAAGAAACTCAGCCTCAGAGAAGTCTACTGATTTGTTTATTGTCACATATATTTAAGTTGGCACACTTGGGATTTGATACAGGTTTTTTTAGGCTTCAAACCCACATTTTTCCCCTACTCATAGGAATCTACCTAAAGTCAGTTTCTTTTTGGCTTCTCCTACTACTCTAGAACTACCCAGACTACTCCTTCAGTTTTGAGAACTACCACTGTAAAACAGCGATGATTCTTTTCTTTTTTAATTACCTGAACAGCTACTATTTTCTGGTAACTTACAATGACCACTTCTTTCTGTGATTCATCTAGAGTGTTTTACAAATTGCAGATCAGTAACTACTCACACTACTCAAAGGCTCTCAGGTAGTGAAAAGGCAGCTGTTCTCAATTTGCTGGCTGCCATTTTGGAATCACCTGGGGACTTTAAAAAAAGTTTAAAAAAAACTTTAAAACAAAATTTCTGTGTCTCAGCCCCAGAAATCCTGATTTAATTGATCTAGTGTGTGGCATGGGCATTAGGATTTTAAAACACTACCTAGGTGATTCTAACGTGCAGTCAGGCTGAGAACAACTGTTTTTAGGATCAAGATGAACATATAAGTATTTCCATAAGGAAGCAAAGGAAATGTGTTAATGTTACTTTTAATTTAATAAACTCATTAAAAAAAATAGCTGCTGAGTCAGACCTTTTTCAGATGGAATAACAGCAAGTTGAAACTTGGTATCTTTTCCTATTTAAATGATATTTGTATTCATTTGGGGTACTGTGGTGTAAAATATTTACTTATTTCATTAGTTAGGTTACTGAGTCATTCCTATTTAATCTTTAAAACTCATAATCCTCCCCATACCATGGTGGTCTCACATCACATCTCAGTGTAGAGTTAATTACCGCACTAAGAAAAGTACATTATCAAAACAGCATGAAATATATCCATAGTAATGTCTTAAGTCCTTTTATCAATGTACTTTTTATATCTCATATTTGTTTCTCTCTTACTAACCCTGCCAGAAGTTTCATAAATAGAACTTAAGCAAACTACCACTTTCTCAATGTAACTACAACATTTTTCAAATTATTCTTTAATTTTGGATGTTAATTTGCTTTTTCTAATTATCAAAATTGAAAAAAAGAAACTTTATTAGATTTGTTCTAGAAACAGTATAGTATAACTTTTAAAAGCAAATGCTAAAATAGTGACAATAACAATGGATATTTATTGAAAATACAAAGAGCTCAAATTGCCAGGTTATGGCACTGGACGGGTGTATGAAGCAAGGGAGAATCTAGATGTAATAAGGCTGGCAAAAATTTATGGTGCGCTAATTGCATTATAGTCAAGATCTCGTTTAACCCTATTTATAATACTAGGATTTAGGCACTACTACTATCCCAACTATACAGGTGGGCGTATTGAATCTCAGCAGGCTTTGAACTCAAAACAGTCTGGCTATAGAGGCTGTAGTCTTAACCATTATATGTTATTGCCTTCTTCAAAATTGAGTGATTGAAGGGTTCGTTATGTCAAAAACCTTACATATATAATTCAGGTAAATTAATAGTTTCAGGGTGGGTGTCAAGGTGATGAGTTTGTACTTAGACATATGTTATTTGGGGTGCTGGAATTTTACCTTGAGGTAGTATTCATCAGGCACTTAACAATATGGATCTGAAATTCAGGAGAAAGTTCAGAGCTGGAGAAGATGCGGGTACCATATGTATGGAGGCAGTGGTTAAGAATGTGGTAGTGAGTAAAATAACCAAGGATACGTAAAATAAGAAGAGGTTTTAACACTGGATCCCTTGGAAACACCTCTAACTGTGAAGCAGGATGCAACTGGATTGGAGAGAAAGATGGCACAATAACAGAATACACCATTACAGAAGCCAAGGGAAGAGGTTTTAAGAAAGAAATGGTGATTAGGAGTGTCAAATGCACAGAAATGTACTAGAATAAGGCATGGATTCTGTATTTGAATGTTAGCAAATTTTTAGCTATCTTCTAAGGAATGATTTTAATATTTGTGTAGGGCTGGAATAGAGATGGTGTTAGCTTATTGAGTAAATGAAGAGTCTTAATTTAGAAGTAGCTAATGTTTGTGGAGTGCTCTCTATGGACCATGCACTATTGAAGGGTTTTACATGTTTTTAAATGAGTTAACCTGAGTTGGGAATTCTGTATGCTCAAGAGCACACAGATTTAAGAAATTAAAGAGAGAAATAAACAACATACTAGAAGTTAAAAAAAAAAACAACACCTATCTCAGCAAATGATAGAACAATTAGAACAAAAAATATTTTAAAAATAGAAAAGAGTAAGAACACAGAGGATCTAAACAATACATTTTTTTTTACCTTGGTCTAATTTATATTTACAGAACACCCAACAACTGTAAAATATACGTAAGGAGCTCAGTAAAACCCTAAGTATTTGGAAATTGAACAACACACTTCTAAAAAATCCATGGTCAAATAAGGAATTGCAAGGGAAATTTAAAATATTCTTAACTGAATGATAATAAAAATGCTATATCTAAAAATTTCTGGAGACAACTAAACAGTTCTTAGAGGAAAATTTAGAACTTATTGCTTATATTAGATATCAGTGACTTAAGGTTCTATCTCAAGAAGCTAGAAAAATAGCAAACTAAATCCAAGGAAGTAGAAGGAAGGAAGTAATAAAGGTAATAGCAGAAATCAATAACATAAAAATAGACAAAAATAAAGAAAACAAAGTCAAAGATGGTACTTTTAAAAGATCATCAAATGTGATGAAATTCTAGATTGATAAGAAAAATAAAAGATTAAAACAAAATCAGCAATATAAAAAATGAAAGAGGGGTTTTCCATGCAAATGATACAGATTTTAAAAGGATAATAAGAGAATATTAGGAAAATAATGTCAACAAATTAAACAATTTAGATAAAATGGACAAATTCTTTGAAAAACATGAATTAGTAAAGCTCCCTCAAGAAAAAAGTAGATAACATGAAGAGCTCTATATCAGTGAAAGAAATTGAATTAGTCACTAAATACCTTCCCACAAGGAAAACTAACTCCACATGGTTTCACTGGTGAATTATACCAAGTATTTAAAGAAGAAATAATATAAATTTAATAAAATTGCTCTCAGTAAATAGAAGAGGTGGGAACATTTCCAACAAATTTCTTGAAGTCAATATTATCCTGATACCAAAGCCAGAGAAGGACATTAAAAACAAAAACAAAACAAAAACACCCCCAAATCCCCATTAGCCTAGATGTTAAAATCCTTAACACAATACTAGCAACTGAATTCTGAAATATTTAAAAAGGATAACACATCACGACCAAGTGTGAGTTGTCTCAGGAATGCACAGTTACACTAACATTTAAAAATGTGATTCAACATATTAACAGAATAAGTGAAAAAAACATGTTATCATTTCAATAGAAGTAGAAAAAATCTCTGATAGAATTCAACACCCAGTCATGGGAAAAACTATAAGAATAGAAGGGAAATTTCTCCATCTGATAAAAGGTATCTATAAGAAATCTACAGATAACATCATACTTAATTGTGCAAGTCTGAATATTATTCTCCTTAAACTGGGAACAGGCAAAGAAGCTTGCTGTCGCTGCTCCTATCTAACATTGTATGTCATAGACATAACAAAAAAAGCAAGAAAAAAATGCATAAGGGCAGGAAAGGAAGGGTAAAGCTTTCTCTACTTGTAGATGACAAATCTGTCTACTTAGAAAATCTATAGGAATCTAAAAGTCAACTATTAGAATAAGTGAATTTTGCCAAGTTGAATGCTACAAGCTAATAAAATCATTTGTAATTTAATATAACAGTAGATAAAATTTTGTTAACGTCTTTACTGGAGTATAATTGCTTTACAATGTTGTGTTAGTTTCTGCTGTATAACAAGGTGAATCAGCTATATGTATACCTATGTCCCCATATCCCCTCCCTCTTGCATTTCCTTCCCACCCTCCCTATCCAACCCCTCTAGGTGGTCACAAAGCACCGAGATGATCTCCCTGTGCTATGCAGCTGCTTCCCACTAGCTATCTATTTTACATTTAGTAGTGTATATATGTCAATGTTATTCTCTCATTTCACCCCAGCTTACCCTTCCCCCTCCCCATGTCCTCAAGTCCATTCTCTACATCTGTGTTTTTACTCCTGTCCTGCCCCTAGGTTCATCAGAACCTTTTTTTTTTTTTTAGATTCCATATATATGTGTTAGCATATGGTATTTGTTTTTCTCTTTCTGACTTACTTCACTCTGTAGACAGACTCTAGATCCATCCACCTCACTACAAATAACTCAATTGTGTTTCTTTTTATGGCTGAGTAATATTCCATTGTATATATGTGTCACATCTTCTTTATCCATTCATCTGTTGATGGACACTTAGGTTGCTTCCATGTCCTGGCTCTTGTAAACAGTGCTGCAATGAATATTGTGGTACATGACTATTTTTGAATTATGGTTTTCTCAGGGTATATGCCCAGAAGTGGGATTGCTGGGTCATCTGGTAGTTCTATTTTTAGTTTTTTAAGGAACCTCCATACTATTCTCCGCAGTGTCTGTATCAATTTACATTCCCACCAACAATGCATGAGAGTTCCCTTTTCTCCACATCTAAATGTCTATTTAGGTTTCCTGCCCATTTTTTGATTGGTTTGTTTGTTTTTTTGATATTGAGCTGCATGAGCTGTTTGTATATTTTGGAGACTAATCCTTTCTCAGATGCTTCATTTGCAAATGTTTTCTCCTGTTCTAAGGGTTGTTTTTTCATCTTATTTATGGTTTCCTTTGCTGTGCAAAAGCTTTTAAGTTTAGATCAGAGCAGAAATAAATGAAATAGAAACAAACATTAAAAGATTAATAGATTAATAAAAGATTAATAAAACTAAAAGCTGGTTCTTCGAGAAGATAAATAAAATTGATAAACCTTTAGCCAGACTCATCAAGAAAAAAGGGGGAGGACTCAAATCAATAAAATTAGAAATGAAAAAGGAGAAGTTACAACTGACACCACAGAAATACAAAGGATCACGAGAGATTAGTACAGGAAACTATATGCCAATAAAATGGACAACCTGGAAGAAATGGACAAATTCTTAGAAAAGTACAACTTTCCAAGACTGAACCAGGAAGAAATAGAAAATATGAACAGACCAATAACAAGTAATGAAATTGAAACTGTGATTAAAAATCTTCCAACAAACAAAAGTCCAGGACCAGATGGCTTCACAGGTGAATCCTATCAAACATTATAGAAGAGCTAACACCTATCCTTCTCAAACTCTTCACCTTGCCTTTAAAAGTGCTTTGCTGAAACCCTTGGAGGAGTCTGGGGCTTTTGGGGCATGAGCCGCCTGTTTCCTTGAATGGCCCTGCAATAAACCTTTCTCTGCTCCAAACTCTGACATTTCAGTTTGTTTGGCCTCACTGTGCATTGGGCATAGGAACGAACCCGCATTTGGTAACACCACATATATGTATGGTTAATTGATTTTTGAAGAAGGTGCCAAGGTAGGTTAATTGATTTTTGAAGAAGGTGCCAAGGTAATCCATTGAGGGAAAGAAAAGTCTTTTCAATAATCATGCTGGAATGCCTGTTATTCATATGGAAAGTTGAATACTGATCCTTAACAGATATACAAAAATAATCTGAAGTGGATCATAGACATAAAAGGAGGAGCACAAACTTTGAAACTTCTTCTATAAAATGTAGAAGAAAATCTTAGTCATTTTATTTTATTTATTTTTATTTTATTTCTTTCTTTATTTTTTGCAGTACGTGGGCCTCTCACTGTTGTGGCCTCTCCCATTGTGGAGCACAGGCTCCAGACGCGCAGGCTCAGCGGCCATGGCTTACGGGGCCAGCCACTCCGCGGCATGTGGGATCTTCCTGGACCGGGGCATGAACCCGCGTCCCCTGCATCAGCAGGCGGACTCTCAACCATTGCGCCACCAGGGAAGCCCTTTTAGTCATTTTAGATTAAGCAAAGCTTTCTTAGAATAAATTAGTACAAGCCATAGTGGAAAAAAATCATTAAATTGGGCTGTGTTACTGTTTTAACCTTTTGATTTCTGAAAAACACTCAAGAAATAAAAAGTCCAGCCACAGAATAGGAGACAATAACCATTCGACATATAAATGACAAAATATTTGTATCCAGAGTATATAAAGATCTTTTGCAAGTTGATAATATGAAGACAAAGGACTCATTTTAGAAGTGGACACACGGTTTAAACAGCCACTTCACGAAAGATATTTGAATAGCCCAAATCCCATGGTATATGGTCAACATCATAGTCATCATGGAAATGTTATTTAAATGATAATGATAAAAAGATCATTGGAAAATACCAGTTGTTGGTTAGAATATGGAGGAAGTAGAATACTCATGGGAGAATAGGGGTGTAAAATGATACAACTACTCTGGAAAATTATTTGCATATTTCTATGAGTTAAACATAAACACGTCATATGATTCAGTAATTCCATTGCTGGGTCTTTACTCATGAGAAATGAAAATGTATGTCCACAAAAAGCCTTGTACATGAATGTTCAATCCACTTTACTCATAATCCAAATGTTTATCAATAGGTGAATGGTAAACAAGATATGCCATCCATACAACTGAATGTTACTCATTAGTAATAAGCAACAAACTACTGATAACTCTTAAAATCGTGTTGAGTTAAAGAGCCAAATAAAAAGGGCACATGTTGTAGTATGATGTTTATATAAAATGCAAACTAATAAAGGTGCCAAAAAGCGGATCAGTTATGTAGGTCCAGGGACAGAAGGAGGGACAGACTGCAAAGGGCAATTTTTTGAAGTTAGTGTATTTTAATTATGGTTTCAGGGTATATACAACCATTATAGCTCACAGAATTTTACATTGGTATGATTTATCTTATGCAAATTATCCCTCAATAAAGTTGATAAGGCAAAAACAAAAGAAGACAACAAACTTTGTCTCAACATAATTACAGTCTCAACATAATTGAGACTGTAAAGTAGTGACAACCACAGCCCAGAATATGCACCAAGCAGCATACAGCATAGAGTAGAGCCAGTTTATCTTAGAGAACCTGGAAAGACTGATAATATACAAAGATGTAGATGGGAGTAAGATGAGGGGTTGAAGACAGAACCATGTCTTTTTCCTGACAATGGTCTTATGGGGAAGATGCCCAATTTTACAAATGAGGAAACTGAGGCTCAGAGTGGTTTCCCAAAGTCTGCCTGTTTCCATATCAATATCTCCACTGAATTAGCAGATTCTGAAATGCTGGTAGCCTTGGCTGCCCTTGGAGGATGGATTCAAATACTTTTAGAAACTAAAAGACCAAGTATAACAAATGATAAATATTAAAGGTACACATTACTGTTTGTTAAAAAGTGAAATAAAGTAATAAAAATTGATTCTCACAGCTTAGTAAAATATAAATAACATGTCTTACTCAAATCTTATCTATTAGAGTCAGCTTAGAATGTGACTTTGTCTCCTGTAAATAAATCACTGATTTTGGAACTCTGACTGGACAGGATATAAATTAATGCTACTTTGAAAAAAGAAGTTCTCAACCAAGATGTTCTTCAGTAGGTGAATGGAGCAAAGTTGGGAACAACCTATGTAACCATCTTGGTGACATCACTCTAGTAGATGATGGATAAATAAACTGTGCTACATCCAGACAATGGAATATCATTCAGCACTAAAAAGAAATGAGCTATCAAGCCATGAAAAGACATGGAGGAAGCTTAAGTGCATATTAGTAAAAGAAAGATGCTAATCTGAAAAGGCTGCATACTGTATAACTCCAACTACATGACATTCTGGAAAAGGCAAAACTATGGATACAGTAAAAAGATCAATGGTTGCCAGAGGTGAGTGGGGAGGGAGGGATGAATAGGTGGAGCACAGAAAAATTTTAAGGCAGTGGACACTATTCTCTCTGATACTATAATGATGGATACATGTCACTACAAATTTGTCCAAACCCATAGAATGTACAACACCAAGAGTGGACCCTAATGTAAACTATGAACTCTAGGATATAATCGTGTGCCAATATAGGTTCCATCAATTGTAACAAATGAACCATTCTGGTGGGGAACATTGATAATGGAGGAGGCTATGAATATGGGAGGCCAGAGGGGCATTAGGGAAATCTTTGTACTTCCACTCAATTCTGCTGTGAATCTAAAATGGCTCCAAAAAACAAAGTCTTTTCAAAAAAACAAAAAGGTCTGGGGTAATGTACCAATATACATTATTTAGTTTCTTTAGCAAGTATTTATTGAATGGTTTTGACTTCCTATGCCTACTTTGATCATTTTTACCATGTGGATACTGATAATATCTGTCTCCTAGGATTGTTGAGAGGATTAACTAAAACGATACATCTAAACTCTAAAGCAGGGGTCCCCAACCCCTGGCCCGTGGACTGGTACGGTCCTCGGACTGTTAGGATCCTCCCCCCGCCCCTGGGGCCACACAGCAGGAGGTGAGCTGTGGGCTAGCCAGCGAAGTTTCATCAGCTGCTCCGCATCACTCCCCATTGCTCACATTACCACCTGAGCCATCCCCGCCATCGATGACATTACCGCCTGAACCATCTCCGCCATCGATGACATTACCACCTGAGCCATCCCCGCCATCGATGACATTACCGCCTGAACCATCTCCCTCCACGCCGGTCCATGGAAAAATTGTCTTCCATGAACCGGTCCCTGGTACCAGAAAGGTTGGGGACCACTGCTCTAGAGTACCTAGCGCATAGTAAACTTTAATGTACTATTATTATTGGTGGTGTTGGTGGTGTTGGTGTAAACACTACAGTAGTCCAAGCAATACGCTGGATGTCTTTGATAAAATGTTATGTAAAAGCTTATAGTCTGAAATCACAGTGATCATTATATAACTGACTCCACTTGCACTCAGTGGTACTGAAATAGGAGAAAAAACAATTGATAGGGTTTTCCAGGTTTTAGAGGCTGGCCACTTGTCAGAGGAATTTGCAACAGCAAATTCACAGGACTTGTCAGAACATAACTGACATTGACCCTGAGGTCCAAGGTGAGCCCAGGAGAAAGTGAAACCAGGGGCATACTGATCAACTGAAAGACTAGAAGAAATTAAGAGTTGGTTATGTATGGATGAAGAATTAAAAGTAGGAAAGGAAAGATGGTTTTAGAAAACCAGATTTTGGAATTAGACGGGTGTCCAATTGGTTAGTTTGGCATAACAGAAGTCCAAGAGGTTGCAGTACTTGTGGGAGGATAAAATAAAATCTACATGAAAATTGTTCAGACTGGGAACTGTGAGACCACAGTGTCTTATGTTTTGAATTTCCTAGTGTCCTGAAAGGGAATGGGAGAAAAAGAAGACTTACATAAACCAATTCTAAAAAATCTCTGACCTTGGACCTTTAGGGTAGTAGATGGTAATAGTGAGGTTACAATAAGGGTGATATAAAGAAGATGGTGTATACTTCAAGAAGGAGAGGATTTTGGAGTCAGATGAGAGAGTAAGATCTGCAAGTGGCAACTCTTGGCTCCATGAAGAAGAAGAAAGATGATAGTGGCTTTCATTCAAACTTTATAACCTGCTATTAAACTGTTCACTTTTCCCAATGTCACTTATTTCCCTCAACACATACTTCAGGCTTGAAGGAATTTGGAAGTCCTTACAGTAGCTTATCTTTCTGAAGGAGTTGTCCTTCCCCAAGGACTGGGACAAAAGAGGCAGGGATTCATATCCTAAAATGACCTTTTCTTGAGATGTAGATGCATATATTCAAGCGGCTGCTATTCTTAGTAACTGACTGATCTGTCAGAAGTAGATGCTTTTAAGTAATTAATCATTTCCTGAGTATTTAGAATGGAGGTATTCGTAGGGCAATGTTAGAAACTACTCCATAAAGGATCTTTGATCTATTAGCAATACAATTAACTTCTACTGTTGTGTGTGTGTCTGTGTGTGCCTGTGTGTACAGAAACTCTTTTGGCTCTGAAGAATAAATTTAGACAAACATTTTATTAAATAGGGAGTCTGGTTTGAGAATTGTCTTTGCAAACTGTCAATTCCAAAACCTAAGCAGTACTAAGGTAAATGCTGATTGAATTTGGAGATACAAAATTTGGTTTAAAACAGAATAGTTGATGTAACTAATCTGAAAATAGACTTCCTCTTTTATAGACCATAGTAAATACATTTAGAGTAAGGTATTAGTGTTTAACAACATTGAGAGAGTTATTATGGTTAAGTACTTCTAAAACAAGGTCCTTTTAACACAGCTATCAGTACTGTTATCAAAATCAAACAATATTAAAAACCAAAGTCTTCACAGAATAGACCTGAAATAGTGATGTTAAAAGAACAGTATATAAAAAAGGATAACACCTGGCAGGAGAACTGAAATGTGACTTTTCTTAAGTCCTCATCTTACTTGAGACTTTCAATTATTCATACATAGATTTAATGAAGAAGTAATTTAACAGGACAAAGATATGAATTTTTAGACACAGTATATTGTCTTGGAGCCTTTTTATCCTAGTGACCTCTGCCTTTTTAAGCAAAAGTAGCTGTCTTTTGGTCTTTCAAATACATTTAGCTCACAGAAGGTATTATGATAATTAACTAGGCTGCTCCGAAAATTGGGGGTGGCCATCCAAAATGAATGAAGCAGTGAAAGTAGTCAACCTAAAATTCAGAACCTTTAAAATTGAGGTCAACTATTTTTACTTTTTATTCCCTCTAGGATGTTTGGATAACATTTTTTAGAATACTTTTCTGAATGTAATTATTTTCAGTGAATATTAGTATACTAGATAGGAATCTTTTTTCAGTCTAACACAAAACCGTATGTATGAGTAGTTTAATAAATTTTAAAACATCCTGACAGTCTCAAATTTTGATTTTTCAGTATTAAGCCAAATTTAAAGTCATCAACATCATTCTAGCTGGCTGTATTAAAGGATAGACATCAGAGTGTTAAGTCCAATGGTAACTAGCCTTGTTAATAATAAACATAATAATAATTATGTTAATAAGTATAAAGATGGCTAATACTTTTGAACAGTTACTTTGTCCCAGGCATTTTAGTATTCACATACATTATCTTCATCAATCCTCACCAAAATCCTGGGTGGTAGGTGTTATTATCATATTTTACAAATGAGGTAAATAAGGCTTAGAAAGTTTAAATAATTTCCCCAAGGGCCTGCACTAGGAAGTGGCTATTGTTGGCCTTTTGGACTCCCAAATTCAAGCTTTTAAATGCCGTACTATAAAACTTCTCTAATACTTTCTGTACCTTTGAGATGTGTGGTTATGACTAACAAAAATATTTCTATCTTCCTAAATCTTATGACTTTATGTAATATCATATGTGAAAATAGTTCTTCTAAAGGTCACTGAGCAAAAAGTATCAATAATTTCCTCTTAGACTTACAATTATAAAGTAATACTCTGAGAGGATGAATTTATTTTTTATTTGTTAATTAAGAGAGAACTATTCCAGTGTTCCATGTATAATCATGTTAGCTTACCTACCGAAACCACTTTTTCCTGTACTTTATCTAACTTAAAGACAATCTGAAAGCAAAAGACATCTATTTTGGGCACAGTCCTTCCAGTAATGAAAATTTCAAATTACCCTGAATGAAAAACAAGAAGAAAATATTGTGATGGCATTAATATTTTTTTGGTAGCCAAAATAATTGTATTAAATACTATAAATTGCTGATTTTAAAATACAGATTTCATCTCAGTCTTAGCTGTGCAGCTCATTGAATGTTTATTATGTGCTTATATCTGTATAACCACTACCCAGGCAAGATGTAGAAGACTCCAGCACCACAGAAGTTTCCTTCTTAGTCCATAATTCCCCCAGGAGTAACTTGTGTTTTTTGACTTCTGTCACCATCATTTGGTTTTGTTCGTTCTTGAACTTCACAAAAATGGAATCAGGCAGAATTTATGTCTGGTTTCTTTCACCTAGCATAATGTCTGTGAGATCCATCCATTCATTAGTGTGTCAGTAATTCCTTTTCTGAAAATTGCTGTGTAGTTTCCATTGTATACTACACCACTATTTAATTTACCCCAAATGTTGAAGAACATTTGGGTTATTCTAGGTTTGGCTGTTGTAAATAAAGCTGTTATGAACATTCAAAAAATAAGAATAAAAATAAAATACAGATTTCATTTTAAAAGGCGTTTAAAGGTACTATTGAAAGTAATACTTGAAAAGAAAGGCCAAATGTGTTCCTAGACTCAAAATATCCATGACCATTTTCAACACAACCATTAAATTATAAAATTAACAAATCAACTTATTTAGGGACAGAACAATATTGTTTCTTTCTTTTTCACTCCTTCCCTAGATTTATCAGTATATATGTGAATTATCTCTATTCTTTTATCCATATTTATCAGAAACATTAAACTTTTTTAATGTAAATTAATATTTGATTTTAGAAAAGTTAGAAAACTTGTATTCATTTTAGTCTTATCAATAACAATCAACTAAATACATTCAACTACTATAGTGTGCTATGTTCTTTGGGTGGCAAGATTACAGGCTCTTTGATTATAGTTCTTCAGTTGCTTTCAGAATTCTTAGACTTTACATTAAGAACAAAATAAATCAATGGACTATGAAAAATAAATAAAAAGTGGGCATTGCAGTTTTAGCTTTATCTCTATTTTTACTTTCTGTATCTGCAGAAAAATACAATAATAATTGATTTTTACAATAATAGCTTTGAAACATTTCAAAGTTCTAAGTAGAATATTAGAACAGAGTATTTATTACGGAAGATCAAGTATAATCCTTTGAAGCCCACTGGTGCTAATGTTCAATATTTTCAAGTTGCATTTCTTTGTTTCTTATTCAAATACCATATAATACCAATATTTGCATAGTTTAAATGAATGAATAATGTATGCCAGTATTTCCCCAAATATGAATAAATTAAGATTCCATAAGTGTTTTTAACTTTGTAAATCAATCAATTATACTTCACATTTTCTACAAGTCTTTTTTTCTGGTTCTTAAAGACACTTTTATTACAAAAAGTATGAAAACTACAGATCAGGGGAAAGGAGAAATAAATGTCCCATAATCAATACTATGATTTTCTACTAGAGACTATAATAAAGATTTAAAGATAAATTAGTGAATGACTTAGAAAAAATTAGCAGAAAGAAAAAAAAATTTTCTTTTTTATAGGACTCCAGTTAGAGACTGACCATGGAATTGGAGGCAAAATCTGTGATGATTCTGACTAAATGTTGCAGCAAAATTTCTGAAAGACAGTAAGTTATAAAATATAAAACAAAGAATAGCTAGAGTGAATTTCGAAGCACAAAAATACATAATTTTTTAAATAAATAAATAAATAATTTATTTTTGGCTGCGTTGGGTCTCTGTTGCTGAGCGCGAGCTTTCTCTAGTTGTGGCAAGCAGGGCTACTCTTCATTGTGGTGCACAGGCTTCTCATTGCGGTGGCTTCTCTTGCTGCGGAGCACAGTCTCTAGGCGCTCGGGCTTCAGTAGCTGTGGCATGCAGGCTCAGCAGTTGTGGCTCATGGCCTCTAGAGTGCAGGCTCAGTAGTTGTGGCACATGGTCTTAGTTGCTCGGTGGCATGTGGGATCTTCCCGGACCAGGGCTTGAACCCGTGTCTCCTGCATTGGCAGGTGGATTCTTAACCACTGCACCATCAGGGAAGTCCCCCAAAACACATAATTTAAAATTGATTTCATACATGAAATCATGGGACATAAACAACTAAAAATAGTTTTGTTTGGGGCTCAAGGTGCCAATAATCTTAATAACAAGCCTGTTTTACACTAGGATGTGTAAACACACAAATCCATTTGTTCAATTGAGATGCTAATTTTATCTTGAAAATTCTCGATTGTGTAAAACTTGTTAGAGTACTAATACATTATTTAGAGTATGTGATAGACAGGGGAGATCAGCAAACACTAACAAACCCTAAAGATGTGGGAATATGTTATTAAGCCTAAACTTCTCAAATATATTAATTTCTTTGCCCAAATCATTTCATTTGCAGCGATTAAACCAATTTCTAACATGGAGATATTTAATGAAACTCTCACAGTTTTATGATTTTAGGATATCTTTCAGCAAAACAAAATTAATGAAACACGAAAATAGTTTATTTCTAGATTATTTCATAATTTTAAATTTTAACTGGAGTACTTTTGGTAGAATATTTGGAACCAAGCAGAACCCTGCAGGGCACCCTCCAAGTATAAAACCTATCAATTAATAGAGTCACAGGCTCAGTGTCTGATGCACATTCCTGAGTATTGTTATTGTTTTACAAATACTATAACTGCCCAGAGGACATGACATAAGCGGCTCCATCTTGAGCAGTACTGAATCTACAGTTAGCACAATTCCAAGAACTGGCCTCAAGAGAATGGGATTAACATTACTGCTCATAATGATCTGTATCTTTGTAGGCATCAAAATAATTTCACCTTGCTCTGCCTGTATATTTAACTGGGAAGTAAAGTTGTCAGCAGAGAGATGCTACAGACCCATGTTGACATATTCCACTCAGAATACAGAGCCCTATGTCAGCATATAGAAGTTACAGAAGATGAACCTTCACCCCTAAACCCATAGAAATAGAATGATCTTTGACAGTGGGGAATTGAAAGCAGCTTTTTTGCCCCTTTCCTGTTTGCCCATTTCTGTTCCCCGCCAATTTTGAAAGAACCTAAGTAACCTGCTGACTCTTTTCCTAGATAAAAAGAAGTAAGTATGAAGAAGTAAGCAAAGAATGACTAGCTCTCTACCCACAACAGTCCCCTTAGCAATCCTGCAGGCAGATCACGTAGGCAAGATAACATCTGAAGAGAAAGTCAGCCAGCCTGTGTGCAATGGAGAATGATGCAGAACATGGCCTCTTGCCTCTAAGATTCATTGAGATTCCCGCCCCTTTCCCTCTTTAAAAACTGTCATGGCTGAGCAGAATCTTTGGAGTTGATCTCTGGACAGGAGTCTACCTTCTCCCCAGATTTCTGCTTTTCTGATTAAAGCACCTTTCTTTTCTACTGACACCTGCCTCTCAAATAATTGGCTTTTGAGTGGTGAGCAGCCGAACCTGAGTTTGGTAACATATTTAACCCAGTTTGAAATTTGTATGTTGTAAATTTCCAATTCAGGAGTAGGTCTTCTGACTAAACAAAGCAATTTGATTTAGTGGAAAATCCTTAGTGAGGACAGGCCAATTGGAGCCTCACCCACTGGGGAGAGTAGAGACGAGTTGCCTGCCCCCCATCTTCTGGGAGAGGAGAGGGAGTGAAGGTGACTCTTTTTTTTTTTGAATTTTATTTTATTTACTTTTTATACAGCAGGTTCTTATTAATTATCTATTTCATACATATTAGTGTATATACGTCAATCCCAATCTCTCAATTCATCCCACCAGCACCCCCACCTCCCCCTGCCACTTTCCCCCCTTGGCGTCCAAATGTTTGTTCTCTACATTTGTGTCTCTATTTCTGCCCTGCAAACTGGTTCATCTGTACCATTTTTCTAGGTTCTACAAATATGTGTTAATATACGATATTTGTTTTTCTCTTTTTGACTTACTTCACTCTGTATGACACTCTCTAGATCCATCCACGTCTCTACAAGTGGCCCCATTTCATTCCTTTTTATGGCTGAGTAATATTCCATTGTATATATGTACCACAACTTCTATATCATTCGTCTGTCAATGGGAATTTAGGTTGCTTCCATGACTTGGCTATTGTAAACAGTGTTGCAATGAATATTGGGGTGAATATGTCTTCTTGAATTATGGTTTTCTCTGAGTATATGCCCAATAGTGGGATTGCTGGGTCATATGGTAATTCTATTTTTAAGGAACCTCCTTTTTTAAGGAGGTTTTTTAAGGAACCTCCATACTGTTCTCCATAGTGGCTGTATCAATTTACATTCTCACCAACAGTGCAAGAGGGTTCCCTTTTCTCCACACCCTCTCCAGCATTTGTTGTTTGTAGATTTTCTGGTGATGCCCATTCTAACTGGTGTGAGGTGATACCTCATTGTAGTTTTGATTTGCATTTCTCTAATAATTAGTGTTATTGAGAGGCTTTTCACATACTTCTTGCCCATCTGTATGTCTTCTTTGGAAGAAGAAGACCTTCTATTTAGGTCTTCTGTCCATTTTTTGATTTGGTCGTTTGTTTTTTTAATAGTGAGCTGCATGAGCTGTTTATATATTTTGGAGATTAATTCTCTGTCCATTGATTCATTTGCAAATATTTTCTCCAATTCTGAAAGTTGTCTTTTTGTCTTGTTTGTAGTTTCCTTTGCTTTGCAAAAGCTTTTAAGTTTCAGTAGGTCCCATTTGTTTATTTTTCTTTTTATTTCCATTACTCTATGAGGTGGATCAAAAAAGTTCTTGCTGTGATTTATGTCAAAGAGTGTTCTGCCTATGTTTTCCTCTAAGAGTTTTATAGTGTCCTGTCTTACAGTTAGGTCTCTAATCCATTTAGAGTTTATTTTTGTGTATGGTGTTAGAGAGTGTTCTAATTTCATTTTTTTACATGTAGCTGTCCAGTTTTCTGAGCACCATTTATTGAAGAGACTGTCTTTTCTCCATTGTATATCCTTGACTCCTTTGTCATAGATTAGTTGACCATAGGTGTGTGGGTTTATCTCTGGGCTTTATATCCTGTTCTATTGATCTATATTTCTGTTTTTATGCCAGTACCATATTGTCTTGATTACTGTAGCTTTGTAGCATAGTCTGAAGTCAGGGAGTCTGATTCCTCTAGCTCCATTTTTTCCCTCAAGACTGCTCTGGCTATTCGGGGTCTTTTGTGTCTCCATACAGATTTTAAGATTTTTTGTTCTAGTTCTGTAAAAAATGCCACTGGTAATTTGACAGGGATTGCATTGAATCTGTAGATTGCTTTGGGTAGTATAGTCATCTTCACAATATTAATTCTTCCAATCCAAGAACATGGTATATCTCTCCGTCTGTTTGTGTCATCTTTGATTTCTTTCATCAGTGTCTTATAGTTTTCTGAGTACAGGTCTTTTACCTCCTTAGGTAGGTTTATGTCCTAATTTCTCTTTCTGATCTTTTGTTGTTAGTGTATAGGAATGCAAGAGATTTCTGTGCATTAATTTTGTATCCTGCAACTTTACCAGATTCACTGATTAGCTCTAGTAGTTTTCTGGTGGCATCTTTAGGATTCTCTATGTATAGTATCATGTCATTTGTAAAGAGTGACAGTTTTACCTCTTCTTTTCTAATTTGTATTCCTTTTATTTCTTTTTCTTCTCTGACTGCCGTGGCTAGAACTTCCAAAACTATGTTGAATTAGAGTGGCGAGAGTGGACATCCTTGTCTTGCTGCTGATCTTAGAGGAAATGCTTTCAGTTTTTCACCATTGAGAATGATATTTGCTGTGGGTTTGTCCTATATGGCCTTTATTATGTTGAGGTAGGTTCCCTCTATGCCCACTTTCTGGTGAGTTTTTATCATAAATCGGTGTTGAATTTTGTCAGAAGCTTTTCATGCATCTATTGAGATGATCATATGGTTTTTCTTCTTCAATGTGTTAATATGGTGTATCGCACTGATTGGTTTGCATATATTGAAGAATACTTGCATTCCTGGCATAAATCCCACTTGATCATGGTGTATGAACCTTTTAATATGTTGTTGGATTCTGTTTGCTAGTATTTTGTTGAGGATTTTTGCATGTATATTCATCAGTGATATTGGTCTTTAATTTTCTTTTTTTGTAGTATCTTTGTCTGGTTTTGGTATCAGGGTGATGGTGGCCTCATAGAATGAGTTTGGGAGTGTTCCTTCCTCTGCAATTTTTTGGAAGAGTTTGAGAACCTGTGAAGCCACCTGGTCCTGGGCTTTTGTTTGTTGGAAGATTTTTAATCACAGTTTCAATTTCACTACTTGTGATTGGTCTTCTCATATTTTCTATTTCTTCCTGGTTCAGTCTTGGAAGGTTACACCTTTTTAAGAATTTGTCCATTTCTTCCAGGTTGTCCATTTTATTGGCATATAGTTGCATGTAGTAGTCTCTTAGTATGCTTTGTATTTCTGCGGTGTCCATTGTAACTTCTTTTTTATTTCTAATTTTATTGACTTGAGTCCTCTCCCTCTTTTTCTTGATGAGGCTGGCTAAAGGTTTATCAATTTTGTTTATCTTCTCAAAGAACCAGCTTTTAGTTTTATTGATCTTTGTTACTGTTTTCTTTGTTTCTATTTCATTTACTTCTCCTCTGATCTTTATGATTTCTTTCCTTCTACTAACTTCGGGTTTTGTTTGTTCTTCTTTCTCTAGTTCCTTTAAGTGTAAGGTTAGATTGTTCATTTGAGATTTTTCTTGTTTCTTGAGTTTGGCTTGTATTGCTATAATGATCCCTTGATCATTATGTAGTGTCCTTCCTTGTCTCTTGTAACATTCTTTATTTTAAAGTCTACTTTATCTGACATGAGTATTGCTACTCCAGCTTTCTTTTGATTTCCATTTGCATGGAATACCTTTTTCCATTCCCTCACTTTCAGTCTGTATGTGTCCCTAGGTCTGAAGTGGGTCTCTTGTAGACAGCATCTATATGGGTCTTGTTTTTGTATCCATTCAGCAAGCCTGTGTCTTTTGGTTGGAGCGTTTAATCCATTCATGTTTAAGGTAATTATCAATATGTATGTTCCTATTACCACTTTCTTAATTGTTATGGGTTTGTTTTTGCTGATTCTTTTCTTTTCTTGTGTTTCTAACTTAGAGAAGTTCCTTTAGCATTTGCTGTAGAGCTGGTTTTGTGGTGCTGAATTCTCTGAGCTTCTGCTTGTCTGTAAAGCATTTGATTTCTCTGTGGAATCTGAATGAGATCCTTGCCAGCTAGAGTAAACTTAGTGGTAGGTTCTTCCCTTTCATCACTTTAAATATATTGTGCCTCTCCCTTCTGGCTTGTAGAGTTTCTGCTGAGAAATCAGCTGTTAATCTTATGGGAGTTCCCTTGTGTTATTTGTCATTTTTCCCTTGCTGCTTTCAATAATTTTTCTTTGTCTTTAATATTTGTCAATTTGATTACTCTGTGTCTCGGCGTGTTTCTCCTTGGGTTTATCCTGCCTGGGACTCTCTGTGCTTCCTGGACCTGGGTGGCTATTTCCTTTCCCATGTTAGTGGAGTTTTCGACTCTAATCTCTTCAAATATCTTCTCGGGTCCTTTCTCTCTCTCTTCTCCTTCTGGGACCCTTATAATGCGAATGTTGTTGCATTTAATGTTGTCCCAAAGTTCTCTTAGGCTGTCTTCATTTCTTTTCATTCTTTTTCTCTTTATTCTGTTTGGCAGTAGTGAATGCCACCATTCTGTCTTCCAGGTCACTTATCCGTTCTTCTGCCTCAGTTATTCTGTTATCGATTCCTTCTAGTGTATTTTCATTTCAGTTATTGTATTGTTCATCTCTGTTTTTTTGTTCTTTAATTCTTCCAGGTCTTTGTTAAACATTTCTTGCATCTTCTCGATCTTTGCCTCCATTCTTTTTCTGAGGTCCTGGATCACCTTTACTATCATTATTCTGAATTCTTTTTCTGGAAATTTGCCTATCTCCACTTCATTTAGTTGTTTTTCTGGGGTTTTATCTTGTTCCTTCATCTGGTACAAATTCCTCTGCCTTTTCATTTTGTCTATCTTTCTGTGAATGTGGTTTTCGTTCCACAGGCTGCAGAATTGTAGTTCTTCTTGCTTCTTCTGTCTGCCCTCTGGTGGATGAGGCTATCTCGAAGGTGACTCTTAAGAACAGTCAGTGAGATGCCAAGCTACCTAGAGGTGGATCCTTATGGTGAGAGGCAGTGACATGAGTATGGAGGAGGTCAGGTACTACCCACACTCCTGCTTCTTTTTCTCTATGGTTTTTGGCTTCTTGTCAATACTCCTCACATTGTTGTTCTCTGCCTTTAAAGTCCACTTTTGTGAAGAAAGTTAAGAGCATGAACTTTAAAGCTAGACATCTTGAATTTTAATCCAACCCTGTACATAGGGCAAGTTGCTTCACTTCCCTCTTAGGATGATGTGAAGACCAAAAGAAATAACACTTAATATGTGTTAGCTCTTATTGTTACACTCCTCACATTATTTCTCCTTCTCGTTCATTCTCTGTTACTATTACTTTACTGTTTAAATATTTTGTCAATTAGCTGTCTTATGGATTATCACACATTCTGTGGCTTGACATTTTCTTATGTAATCACAATACCATTATCACAACTAGAGAAAATTAACAATATATTAATATTCTTATCTAATATAACTAACATAGTCAAAATTCCTCCATTGTCAAATAAATGCCATTTGTATTTTTTCTAGCATTATAGGATCCAATGAAATTTCATACATTGAATTTAGTTGTTATTAAAATATTTTTTTAGAAAGGAACTCTTTCTCTCTTTGAACCTAAATTCTGTTTTTCGCTTGAAAGATTTCTTGTCTAGCAATCGTTAACTATCACTTTGGATTAACTCAAGTCTGGAACACCTAGAGTTGAGAATCCAATTGTGGTAACTGCTACTAATTTTGATATTTTAATTTGTGGTAGCCCTTCTGGTGTCATTTAACGCAAGCACTGATTTTTGTGGACACCAGAGATAATCACTCAACACACATAAAAATTAACTTACAATCTACCAGATGGTTTACCGAACAAAGTCAATCTCAGGTAGGACTGTAAAGTAAAGGAACTTTTAATAATTGAGAGTAGTATAGTGTTTTTCAGTTTACAAGGGTCTTTCATATGTTATCTCATTTGAATCTCAGATAGGGGAGTTTTAAAAATCCCTGTCATAAACAGAGGAATTAACTGAAGTTCAAGAGAGTTAATGAATTGCCTAAGGTATTAATTACAGTTAGTAAGAGTAACTATCTTGGCTTATAATGAACATACAGTAAATAGTTGTTGACATCTTAATAAAAGTGGGAAAATATAACAAGATTTCTGATTCCAAATCTTTACTATAACATTTGTTTTCATTTTTAGAAAAAAAATTTGACTTATTTTATTTCTAAGACCTAGCCTTACTGTTGGTGTACCAATAAGACTTTATACCGCCTGTGGTAGGAGAGTCTCTAAAACTTTTATGCTCAGACACAGCCCTAATATTATCATCTGAAGATTATGCCCTCTCTGACACCACACTGTCACTGACATGTCAAAGTCAGAAACAAGAAGATGCTCTGCCCTGATGCAGAACTCTATCACTGTTCTGCTGAGGACCATTACACTTTCTCTACCGGTGGAGTGCCAGGTGCCTTATGCTTCTGTTCATGGCCACTGGTTACTGTGTACTCAGTTCATTGAAGACTTATTTGCTATGCACTGTTCCCTGTCTTATTTACTTGTGTATGCAGTATCTAGTACTATGCTTTACACAAGGTAGGCATCAATTAATATCTGTTGCATAATAAATGAACACATGCAATAATCCAGTTGAGGTGTTTGCAAATCCTGATTTGTATGTGTACAGGTAGCACAAATGGTTGGAAAGGAAAATCAGAATAAATTTGCAGCACAAAGGCTTATATTCATTTTCTTTCCTTTCTTATTTAAAGAACAATTAGTTTCTGAATTTCTATACTGTCTACCACTAGTAGGCTTCTAAAGGGAAAGAGAAATGGGAAGTACGATTTGATGTAATGAATCTTTTAAACACATATGAATAAACTGTTCCGCTTTTAACTCAAGCAGATGAAGCATATCATGAACACCAAGCTACCTGTTTTTTTTCCACTGTTAGGGAATGTACGCATAGTCTTGAAGAAAGGTCTTGTATACAGAGACTGACCAGAAGTATTCTGAAGCACATGAGCTAGGTTGTACTGTGGCAATGAATAATGACAAATTTTCAATGTCTTAAAACAAAATTTCTTGCTCACTGTACATGTCCAACACAGGTTGACAAGGGGCCCTTTTCCATGTAGTCATTCCATACTGTAAGAAAAGCTTTTGTTTTTTGCACAGAAAAGAAGAATGAGGAGATAGCTGGGCATCAGTATTTACTGCTGGTGACATACATCTCCCCTTACATTTAATTTGTCAGAACTAGTTATATGGCCATGACTAACTTAAAGGGTAAGGAAGTATAAACTTCCTTGTACCCAGAATCAGAAGAGAACCAAATATTGAGAAACACAAATGGTATTTACTACCCTACTAAAATGTAAAAGAATCTATGTGAAAACTTTTAATGCATAATAATGTTTTTACCTTTTGTTCACAAAATTTCACTATAATTAATTTCTTTAGAAAAGTTTTCTATGAGAAAGAAAAAAAATAAACAATTTTCAGATGAGAATGTCTGTAAGGCTAATCTCTCTTTGGCAGGTGTAAGGCAATTTGACTGAGATGTAAGTCTCTTTGCTTGAGAAGATGAGACTAAATCTTAAAGATTCACAAACACCCACACGTTCATTCATCCATTTATTTAGCAGACACCGATGGAACATCTGTTAAGCACAGTTCAGATAAGACCTACTGAAACCAGGGCATAGGGAGAAGGGTTTGAGAAGGGAAATGGGCATGACTCTAAAAATTTCTAGAATTCTCCCTCAAAATATAATTTTATTCAGAATATAGCAACTACACTGTAGCCTCCAAATACATTTAAGTTTTCAGATAGTTCTTGGAAATTAATTACATGAACATGAGTAAAATATTGCTGTGATATTTATTCCAACTGGGGAATTTTAAAAAGAATACATCTAAGTAAACAAATAATATTTCTCTACGGATAAACTCTGTAGAAGACTTTCCTGACTAGTTAATCCTAGGTAGCTGCCTAAACATTTTGTAACAATAATGTAACAATGTGGCTATTTTTCACAAGATATAAGAATCAATGGAGGAGCTTCAAGATGGCAGAAGAGTAAGACGCGGATATCACCTTCCTCCCTACAAATACATCAGAAATACATCTACACATGGAACAACTCCTACAGAACACCTACTGAATGCTGGCAGAAGACCTCAGACTTCCCAAAAGGCAAGAAACTCCCCACGTACCTGGGTAGGGAAAAAGAAAAAAGAAAAAACAGAGACAAATGAATAGGGACGGGACCTGAACCTCTGGAAGGGAGCTGTGAAGGAGGAAAGGTTTCCACACACTAGGAAGCCCCTTCGCGGGCGGAGACTGTGGGTGGCGGAGGGGGGAAGCTTCGGAGCCGCAGAGGAGAGCGCAGCCGCAGGGGTGCGCAGGACAAAGCAGAGAGATTCCCGCACAGAGGGTCGGTGCCGACCGGCACTCACCAGCCCAAGAGGCTTGTCTGCTCCCCCGCCAGGGTGGGCGGGGCTGGGAGCTAAGGCTCGGGCTTCGGTCAGAGCACAGGGAGAGGACTCGGGATGGCTGCGTGAACACAGCCTGAAGGGGGCTAGTGCACCACAGCTAGCCGGGAGGGAGTCCAGGAAAAAGTCTGGATCTGTAGAAGAGGCAAGAGACTTTTTCTTGCCTCTTTGTTTCCTGGTGCGTGAGGAGAGGGGATTAAGAGAGCTGCTTAAAGGAGCTCCAGAGACGGGCGCGAGCCGCGGCTAAAAGTGCGGACCCCAGAGACGGGCATGAGACGCTAAGGCTGCTGCTGCCGCCACCAAGAAGCCTATGTGCAAGCACAGGTCACTATCCACACCTTACCTCCTGGGAGCCTGTGCAGCCCGCCACGGCCAGGGTCCCGTGATCCAGGGACAACTTCCCCGGGAGAACGCACGGTGCGCCTCAGGCTGGTGCAACGTCACACTGGCCTCTGCTGCTGCAGGCTCACCCCGCATCCGTACCCTTCCCTCCTCCCTGCCTGAGTGAGCCAGAGCCCCCGAATCAGCTGCTCTTTAACCCCGTCCTGTCTGAGCAAAGAACAGACGCCCTCAGGCGACCTACACACAGAGGCAGGTCCATATCCAAAGCTGAACCCTGGGAGCTATGCGAACAAAGAAGAAAGGGAAATTTCTCCCAGCAGCCTCAGGAGCAGAGGATTAAATCTCCACAGTCAACTTGATGTACCCTGCATCTGTGGACTACCTGAATAGACAATGAATCATCCCAAAATGAAGAGGTGGGCTTTGGGAGCAAGATATATATATATATATTTTTTAATTTTTCCTTTTTTCTCTTTTTGTGAGTGTGTATGTGTATGCTTCTGTGTGTGATTTTGTCTGTATAGCTTTGCTTTTACCATTTGTCCTAGGGTTCTGTCTGTCCTCCTTTTTTTTTTTATAGTTTTAAAATTTTTTTCTTAAAATTATTATTTATTTTTTAATTTTAATAATTTTATTTTTTCTTCTTTCTTTCTTTCTTTCTTTCTTTCTATTTTTTCTCCCTTTTATTCCGAGCTGTGTGGATGAAAGGCTCTTGGTGCTCCAGTCAAGCGTCAGGGCTGTGCCTCTGAGGTGGGAGAGCTAAGTTCAGGACACTGGTCCACAAGAGACCTCCCAACTCCATGTAATATCAAACAGCGAAAATCTCCCAGAGATCTCCACCTCAACGCCAAGACCCAGCTTCACTCAATGACCAGGCAGCTACGGTGCTGGACACCCTACGCCAAACAAGAAGCAAGACAGGAACACAACCTCATCCATTAGTAGAGAGGCTGCCTAAAATCATAATAAGGCCACAGACACCCCAAAACACACCACCAGACGTGGACCTGCCCACCAGAAAGACAAGATCCAGCCTCATCCGCCAGAACACAGGCATCAGTCCCTCCACCAGGAAGCCTACACAACCCACTGAACCAACCTTAGCCACTGGGGACAGACACCAAAAACAATGGGAACTACGAACCTGCAGGCTGCGAAAAGGAGACTCTAAACACAGTAAATTAACCAAAATGAGAAGACAGAAAAACACATAGCAGATGAAGGAGCAAGGCAAAACCTCCCAAGACCTAACAAATGAAGAGGAAATAGGCAGTTTACCTGAAAAAGAATTCAGAAAAATGATAGTAAAGATGATCCAAACTCTTGGAAATAGAATAGAGAAAATACAAGAAACATTTAACAAGAACCTAGAAGAATGAAAGACAAACAAACAATGATGAACAACACAATAAACGAAAGTAAAATTCTCTAGAAGGGATCAATAGCACAATAACTGAAGCAGAAGAACGGATAAGTGACCTGGAAGATAAAATAGTGGAAATAACTATTGCAGAGAAGAATAAAGAAAAAAGAATGAAAACAATTGAGGACAGTCTCAGAGATATCTGGGACAACATTAAACACACCAACATTCGAATTATTGGGGTCCCAGAAGAAGAAGAGAAAAAGAAGGGGACTGAGAAAATATTTGAAGAGATTATAGTTGAAAACTTACCTAATATGGGAAAGAAAATACTTAATCAAGTCCAGGAAGCACAGAGAGTCCCATACAGGATAAAGCCAAGGAGAAACACGTCAAGACACATATTAATCAAACTATCAAAAATTAAATACAAAGAAAACATATTAAAACCAGCAAGGGAGAAACAACAAATAACACACAAGGGAATCCCCATAAGGTTAACAGCTGATCTTTCAGCAGAAACTCTGCAAGCCAGAAGGGAGTGGCAGGACATATTTAAAGTGATGAAGGAGAAAAACCTACAACCAAGATTACTCTACCCAGCAAGGATCTCATTAAGATTTGATGGAGAAATTAAAACCTTTACAGACAAGCAAAAGCTCACAGAATTCAGCATCACAAAACCAGCTCTATAGCAAATGCTAAAGGAACTGCTGTAAGTGGGAAACACAAGAGAAGAAAAGGACCTACAAAATCAAACCCAAAACAATTAAGAAAATGGTCATAGGAACATACATATCAATAATTACCTGAAACATGAATGGATTAAATGCTCCAACCAAAAGACACAGGCTTGCTCTATGGATACAAAAACAAGACCCATATAGATGCTGTCTACAAGAGACCCACTTCAGACATAGGGACATACACACTGTAAGTGAGGGGATGGAAAAAGATATTCCATGCAAATGGAAATCAAAAGAAAGCTGGAGTAGCAATTCTCATATCAGACAGTATAGATTTTATAATAAAGACTATTGCAAGAGAAAATGAAGAACACTACATAACGATCAAGGGATCAATCCAAGAAGAAGATATAACAGTTGTAAATATTTATGCACCCAACATAGGAGCACCTCAATACATAAGGCAAATCCTAACAGCCATAAAAGGGAAATCAACAGTAATACAATCATAGTAGGGGACATTAACAGTCCACTTTCATCAATGGACAGGTCAACCTAAATGAAAATAAATAAGGAAACACAAGCTTTAAGTGATACATTAAACAGGATGGACTTAATTGATATTTATAGAACATTCCATCCAAAAACAAGAATACACTTTCTTCTCAAGTGCTCATGGAACATTCTCCAGGATAGATCATACCTTAGGTCACAAATCAAGCCTCGGTAAATTTAAGAAAACTGAAATCGTATCAACTATCTTTTCCAACCACAACGCTATGAGACTAGATATCAATTACAGGAAAAAAATCTGTAAAAAATACAAACACATGGAGGATAAACAATACACTACTTAATAACGAAGTGATCACTGAAGAAATCAAAGAGGAAATCAAAAAATACCTAGAAACAAATGACAATGAAAACACACTGACCCAAAACCTATGGGATGCAGCAAAAGCAGTTCTAAGACTGAAGTTTATAGCAATACAGTCCTACCGTAAGAAACAAGAAACATCTCAAATAAACAACCTAACCTTACACCTAAAGCAATTAGAGAAAGAAGAACAAAAAAACCCCAAAGTTAGCAGAAGGAAAGAAATCATAAAGATCAGATCAGAAATAAATGAAAAAGAAATGAAGGAAACGATAGCAAAGATAAATAAAACTAAAAGTCGGTTCTTTGAGAAGATAAAATTAATAAACCATTAGCCAGACTCATCAAGAATAAAAGGGAGAAGACTCAAATCAATAGAATTAGTAATGAAAAAGGAATGGTAACAACTGACACTGCAGAAATACAAATGATCATGAGAGATTACTGCAGGCAACTCTATGCCAATAAAATGGACAACCTGGAAGAAATGGACAAATTCTTAGAAATGCACAGCCTTCCGAGACTGAACCAGGAAGAAATAGAAAATATAAACAGACCAATCACAAGCACTGAAATTGAAACTGTGATTAAAAATCTTCCAACAAACAAAAGCCCAGGAGCAGATGGCTTCACAGGCGAATTATATTAAACATTTAGAGAAGAACTAACACCTATCCTTCTCAAACTCTTCCAAAACATAGCAGAGGAAGGATAACTCCCAAACTCATTCTACGAGGCCACCATCACCCTGATATCAAAACCAAAGATGTCACAAAGAAAGAAAACTACAGGCCAATATCACTGATGAACATAGATGCAAAAATCCTCAAAAAAATACTAGCAAACAGAATCCAACAACACATTAAAAGGATCATGCACCATGATCAAGTGGGGTTTATCCCAGGAATGCAAAAATTCTTCAATAAACGCAAATCAATCAATGTGATAAACCATATTAACAAATTGAAGGAGAAAATCCATGTGATCATCTCAATAGATGCAGAAAAAGCTTTTGACAAAATTCAATACCTATTTATGACAAAAACCCTCCAGAAAGTAGGCATAGAGGGAACTTTCTGCAACATAATAAAGGCCATATATGACAAACCCACAGCCAACATCGTCCTCAATGGTGAAAAACTGAAACCATTTCCTCTAAGATCAGGAACAAGACAAGGTTGCCTACTCTCACCACTATAATTCAACATAGTTTTCGAAGTTTTAGCCACAGGAATCAGAGAAGAAAAAGAAATAAAAGGAATCCAAATCAGAAAAGAAGAAGTAAAGCTGTCACTGTTTCCAGATGACATGATACTATACATAGAGAATCCTAAAGATGCTACCAGAAAACTACTAAAGCTAATCAATGAATTTGGTAAAGTAGCAGGATACAAAATTAATGCACAGAAACCTCTAGCATTCCTATACACTAATGGTGAAAAATCTGAAAGTGAAATTAAGAAAACCCTACCATTTACCATTGCAACATAAAGAATAAAATACCTAGGAAGAAACTTACCTAAGGAGACAAAAGACCTGTATGCAGAAAATTATAAGACACTGATGAAAGAAAGCAAAGATGATACAAATAGATGGAGAAATATACCATGTTCTTGGATTGGAAGAATCAACATTGTGAAAATGACTCTACTACCCAAAAGCAATCTACAGATTCAATGCAATTCCTATCAAACTACCACTGGCATTTTTCACAGAACTAGAACAAAAAAATTCACAATTTGTATGGAAACACAAAAGACCCCGAATAGCCAAAGCAATCTTGAGAAAGAAAAATGGAGTTGAAGGAATCAGGCTCCCTAACTTTATAGTATACTACAAAGCTACGGTACTCAAGACAGTATGGTACTGGCACAAAAACAGAAATATAGATCAATGGAACAGGATAGAAATCACAGAGATAAACCCATGCACATATGGTCATCTTATCTTTGATAAAGGAGGCAAGAATATATAGTGGAGAAAAGACAGTCTCTGCAATAAGTGGTGCTGGGAAAACTGGACAGGTACATATAAACATATGAAATTAGAACACTCCCTAATACCATACACAAAAATAACTGAAAATGGTTTAAAGACCTAAATGTAAGGCCAGACACTATCAAACCCTTAGAGGAAAACATAGGCAGAACACTCTATGACATAAATCACAGCAAGATCCTTTTTGACCCACCTCCTAGAGAAGTGGAAATAAAAACAAAAATATAAATCACAGCAAGATCCTTTTTGACCCACCTCCTAGAGAAATGGAAATAAATACAAAAATAAACAAATGGGACCTAATGAAACTTCAAAGCCTTTGCACAGCAAAGCAAACCATAAACAAGATGAAAAGACAACCCTCAGAATGGGAGAAAATATTTGCCAATGAAGCAACTGACAAGGGATTAATCTCCAAAATTTACAAGCAGCTCATGCAGCTCAATATCAAAAAAAACAAACAACCCCATACAAAAATGGGTAGAAGACCTAAACAGACATTTCTCCAAAGAAGATATACAGATTGCCAACAAACACATGAAATAATGCTCAACATCATTAATCATTAGAGAAATGCAAGTCAAAACTACAATGAGATATCATCTCACACTAGTCAGAATGGCCATCATCAAAAAATCTAAAAAAAAAAAAAAAAAAAATCTACAAACAGTATATGGTGGAGAGCATGTGGAGAAAAGGGAACCCTCTTCACTGTTGGTGGGAATGTAAATTGATACAGCCACTATGGAGAACAGTATGGAGGTTCCTTAAAAAACTAAAAATAGAACTACCATATGACCCAGCAATCCCACTACTGGGTATATATCCTGAGAAAACCATAATTTAAAAAGAGTCATGTATCAAAATGTTCATTGCTGCTCTATTTACAATAGCCAGGATATGGGAGCAACCTAAGTGTCCATCGACAGATGAATGGATAAAGAAGATGTGGCACATATATACAATGGAATATTACTCACCCATAAAAAGAAACAAAATTGAGTTATTTGTAGTGAGGTGGATAGACCTAGAGCCTGTCATACAGAGTGAAGTAAGTCAGAAAGAGAAAGACAAATACTGTATGCTAACACATATATATGGAATTTAAGAAAAAAAAATGTCATGAAGAACCTAGGGGTAAGACAGGAATAAAGACACAGACCTACTAGAGAATGGACTTGAGGATATGGGGAGGGGGAAGGCTAAGCTTTGAGAAAGTGAGAGAGTGGCATGGACATATATACACTACCAAACATAAAATAGATAGCTAGTGGGAAGCAGCCGCATAGCACAGGGAGATAAGCTTGGTCTTTTGTGACCACCTAGAGGGGTGGGATAGGGAGGGTGGGAGGGAGGGAGATGCAAGAGGGAAGAGATGTGGGAACATACGTATATGTATAACTGATTCACTTTGTTATAAAGCAGAAACTAACACACCATTGTAAAGCAATTATACTCCAATAAAGATGCTTAAAAAAAAAAAAAAAAGTCATGTACCAAAGTGTTCATTGCAGCTCTATTTACAATAGCCCAGAGATGGAAACAACCTAAGTGTCCATCATCGGATAAATGGATAAAGGAGATGTGGCACATATATACAATGGAATATTACTCAGCCATAAAAAGCAACGAAATTGAGTTATTTGTAGTGAGGTGGATTAGCCTAGAGTCTGTCATACAGAGTGAAGTAAGTCAGAAAGAGAAAAACAAATACCATATGCTAACACATATATATGGAATCTAAAAAACAAACAAAAAAAATGACTATGAAGAACCTAGGGGCAGGACAGGAGTAAAGATGCAGACGTTGAGAATGGACTTGAGGACATGGGGAGGGTGAAGGATAAGCTGGGACGAAGTGAGAGAGTGGCATGGACATATAGACACTACCAAATGTAAAAAGATAGCTAGTGGGAAGCAGCTGCATAGCACAGGGAGATCATCTCGGTGCTTTGTGACCACCTAGAGGGGTGGGATAGGGAGGGTGGGGGGGATTTGCAAGAGAGAGGGGATATGGGGATATATGTATACGTATATCTGTTTCAATTTGTTATAAAGCAGAAACTAACACAGTATTGTAAACAGTTATAGTCCAATAAAGTTGTTTACAAAAAAAATCATTGACCTTTTAATTCGTCATCAATCTGTTTTGTTTCCTTAAAATGCTAAATACAGAGCTGCTGTAAATAAAATATCACTGTACCAGAATCTCTTATAAAAGATTCATAGCAATATAAGGCAACATTTTAAGTAACAACTTGGGAAAAAAATCTATGACAGGAAATACCTCAATAAGGAAGTTGCCAATTATGCATTTATGTTCTAAATGTGTTGGCAAAACACTTTTGGATTTACTTGAAAAAGTATATTTCCCAATTCTGATTATTTCTTTAGGATAGATGACTTGAAATGAAAATATTAATTCAAAAAGTATAAACACAAATTTAAAAGAGTAAATTCAACATACTTTCAAATTGCTTCTAGAAACATACTAATTTACACTCCAATACACAATCAGCATAGTGATAGCTCTTCATATTAGTTTAAAAATCTTATCAAAAATTATTCTGTTTCTTTGTTATTTCTTCCACTGATTTTATGCTAAAAAAAGTCCTTCCCTCTTCAGAAACCGTATTTACTTATATTAAATTCTGTTTTACTCTATTATTTTTGATCTAATTAACTAATATTTACTTTATTCATTCCTTCTTTCCTACACAGCTTTTAACCTAGAACATGCTTTTCTCATGGTAGATATGGTATAAATGTTTGTAGTATAAATGATCACTACAGTTGTTTTTACCTTTAAAACATGAACGTGGTATGGCTTAACAAGATCTTCCAAATCAATTTTGCTTTAGACAACTGATTTTTATTATAACGCATAGTTACTTTAATTTAATAAATTTTTTTCTGTTATGTTCAAACCACTTGATTAAAAATGTCATTAACTCTTCATTCCTATTAATTAAAACTAATTGACTTCCACAGATATCAAATGCCTGTGTTTCTTTGTGGTTTATCACCCAAATGAGCATCCCGAGGCACCAGAGTTTGGGCTCTAAGCACTTTTTTTATGCTTTAAAAAATGCTATCTTTGAGCCATTTTTTCAGAGAGAAGAGTGGAGTGACAGTTTCCATTTTTGCTAAATATAAAGTCTTTCAAATAGAAAAGTTTATACTTCTAAGTCCTTCTTGAATGGAACTTACATTGTTCTGCTACTCACACAAAAGAGAGACAATCAGTAATAACATTTTTAGAAGAAATTAATTTAAAAAATGTTCCAGTGACAGTCAATTTTGTCATAGGAGGAATCCAAACTTTTTATCATTTATTTTGATAGCACTTTTTTGTGTGTATGGACCACATAAAATTCTTGTCACCAAGAATTCTCAACCTGTAAACCCACAGGTTGGACGTTTTTGAAGCTAGCCCACTTGAGCCTAAATAAAACATATCACTAGAAAGGTCATTCCTGACTGGAACCAAATGATGAAGGAAAGAAGGCATTGTACTAGGCAACTAGTTATTCTCTTAGAATACCAAGAAGAAAATATTTTTTCTTCCATTTTTGGTGAGTATATGTAAGTTGCAAATATTTAAGGAACAATCGTATCTAATACACATTCATTTAAGTAGCTAGCTTAATTTCATTTTTCTATCTTCTTTTTTTATTTTTTAATAAATTTATTAATTTATGGCTCCATTGGGTCTCCGTTGCTGTGTGCAGCCTTTCTCTAGCTGTGGCGAGCAGGGGCTACTCTTTGTTGCGGTGCACGGGCTTCTCATTGCAGTGGCTTCTCTTGTTGCGGAGCACGGGCTCTAGGTGCGCGGGCTTCAGTAGTTGTGGCGCGCAGGCTCAGTAGCCAAATTGGATTTGGGCCCACCCCTCATTTTACCTCATTAAAGGCCCTATTTCCAAATGCAGTCATATTCTAAGGTACTGGGGGTTAGGAAAGGTATCTTGCCATAATTTTTTAAAATGATGGTGTATGAAAACAAAGTAAAACAACAAAATACTTCTCATTTTTAAAATTGGGCCAGTGTAACTGTACTTTAGCTGCACCTGTGCTATTGTAACCAAAAAAAATAAAGCCTTTATGCAAAGACACACTTAATATTGTGCTTCCCCTCTCTTTCAATGAAGTGTTGGTCCCAGACCCAGTTCTTGGATGTTTTTTCTCTCTATGTGTGTTCATCCCCTTGATGATCCATTTTATGGCTTCCCTTACCATGCATGTATATGTCCTAATGACTTGCAAATTTTTATCTCCAGATCTTTTCTCAGGATTTCATATTTATAAACACAACTATCCACTCAAAATCTTTCAATGGATGTGTGATATACATCTCAAGTTTAACATGTCCAAGTCCAAATTCCTTTTTTTTTCCCTCCAAACCTGTTTCTCTTGCTGTCTTCTGTATCTCGGTTAGTAGCAACTCTATCCTTCTAGCTGCTCTAGATAAAACCCTAAGGCCCTCCTCAACTCCTTCTGCTTTGTATTTAGCACATCAGCAAATTCTATTGGTTCTAACTTTAAGAGACATTCATAATGAATCCTCACTACCTCTTCTACAATCTCTCCAGTCCATGCCTGAATTATCTCCTGTGCAGGTTATTGCTATAGTCTTCTCGTTGCTTTCCTTGCTTCCGCCCTTGCCACACTCATCAATCCAGCAGTCATAGTGATCCTGCTGAAACATAAGTCAGATCATGCCCCTCCATTGCTGCAGACCTCCAATGACTATTTTAAGTAAAAACTGAAGCCAGAACAATGGTCTACAAAACTTAGTCCCAAATACCCATGTGGCCTCAATTCTGACAACTCTCTCCCATCTCACCTACTCAGCACCAGCTACATGGGCCCCTTTGCTATTTCCTGGGCAGAGACAGGGAATACACTGTTTGCTTCCCCTACCTTTAAAAATCTTTTCCCATATATCTGCATAACGTAATTTCCATTGCCCCCTTCTGGTTTTGTTCAAATGGCATCCTCTCAGGGAGACTTTCCCTGACTGTGCTAAACTTATGCTACTCCCTAACTTCCTTGTTTTCTTTATACCACTTATCACCATTTAAAATACTACACAATGAAGTTTTATATATGCCTTTTTGCACACACATGTAAGACCAGTGTGGATAGGAATTTTCATTTATTTGATTCAATGGTGGATTCCACACGTCTATAAATGGCATACTAATTCTTAATCCAAATATTTGTATTAGGCTATTTAAGATTAAAATGTAAACTGTTCAAAAATTATACAATGATTTACCTTTCCTCTATGAGCTTTATTTTTTATAAACATACAACTAAGTCCCCTTAAATTAATAGTTATTCAGCTGGTTTCCATTTTATTACAAGTAAAACAAAAATTAAGAAACTGGCTACCAACAAGAGATAAGTGTGAACAGCTGTATTAATGAAAGAATTCTGGTAGTATTTGTTGTGGTAAAAGAAAAATGCAACTGAAATATACCATGGTATATTAACAATATTGATGACATTAAAAACTTAGGGCATTTCCTCCTTTGTGTCTGAGACTGAGAAAATAAATTGCTTTGGTTTACTTAGTACATTACTTGGCTTGGCTAGCACTGTCAAATGGCAATGTTTACTTGTGTTATTTATATTAATTCTGATAAATGAAAAATTCATAAGGCTGAAGAGGACCATAGAAGATAAAAATTAACCCTGTCACAGAAAACAATGTCAGTGCTTTCTTTCTGGAACATATTAAGTATATTCCATGTCTTGTTTCTTACAGCAAAATCTTGTTACAATTTCAGAACAAGGGGAATAGTTCCCTTGTAAGAGACTGACCATATGCTTCAGTAGGTAAAACACAGAGTAAGCAAATGTGTTGTCTCAGAAATAACTGTTAAATCAAGTTTTCAAATATCCAAATTTATTTTTTTAAATATAATTTGAATTTCCCTGAGTTATTAGTAAGCAAATTACTTATAAGAATAATTTCATCAAGCAAATAATTATGACTCAGAAGAATGAATAAAAAATACTGAATAATTTCATCAAGCAAATAATTATGACTCAGAAGAATGAATAAAAAATACTGTATTTATATAAATCAAAAGCATTAAAAAAAAAAAACAGGTAAAAGGAAATAGTCCTCAAGAAAAAAAAGGTGATCAGCTACCATATCTCAGTAGTAATATCTGCCAGTCTAGCGCATGATAGATGCTGATTTCATATTTTAAATGCAAAAATAAATTCATCTTCCATATCAAATTAATTTTTCTCAAGTGAAAACTAGAATGTTAGAGAAGACCTGAATCTTGTTGCAATAACATACTACCTTAATCTTACTACTAGTTATTAGTAAGCTAGTGATTTAGTTTTACGATATGTACCAATTTATTCCTACCCATTCTCTCTGTGAGAAAAAGATCAGCATAGGCTGAAACCTACAAACCTAAGTGGCTTACCCAAGGCCTCTCAAGTGACTTAATATTTCTGAGGCTTATTTTCTATATCTTAAAATGAGAGGCTAAGACTAGGAGACACAAGATGAATTCCAGGCTCTAACATTCCACAATTCTAAGACTGGACAATTAACCCATCTGATAAAGATCTGTATTAATCTCTCTCAGAGCTCTTATTGCACTGTATTGTAAGGTGGGCTCTTTCACTTTTATTTTTAGCTCATCTTGTTCCTTGGTAAGATTTTTTTTTTTTTTTTTTTTTGCATTACGCAGGCCTCTCACTGTTGTGGCCTCTCCCGTTGCGGAGCACAAGCTCCGGATGCGCAGGCTCAGCTGCCAAGGCTCACGGGCCCAGCCGCTCCGCGGCATGTGGGATCTTCCCAGACCGGGGCATGAACCCGTGCACCCTGCATCGGCAGGCCACCAGGGAAGCCCGCTTGGTAAGAATTTAAAGCAACTTACTTTGTCTAAATTCTCCTTGAGACTGTGAGCACCTGGAAGGTAAGGGGCATGCCTGATATGTTTGTGTCCCCAGAGCTTGACACCTTACCTGGTACATAAGAGGTATTAGTTAATAACCCACACTTGTAGCAGAGTGTGTTGGTTATGCTCTTAAATTCCTTATGCTTGCTTCTCTTTTTTCTCACCTTAGTATACAAAATGCCATTAGAAAATTCGATTTTGCTAGATATTTTAGGAAGATGTCATCACTGCCCTAACACTGCAGAGTAACAATAGGAATATGGTAAATTCAGGCTCCTGATATTTGAAGTCTCTGGATTGGCTAAAGATCATTACTAATTCTAGAAACCCAAGTGCCCCATTAAGGAAAATGTGAGGCAAGGGTAATATTCACAGGTGATAATAATGTAATATAAAATATAGTGATAACATAATGGAAGCTATAAGTACTGGGCACACAAGTAGGTTGTCTTTAATTCTAGTAAATATACAAAACAGTTAATCTGACACATATATAACGACGCATATAATCATTTTTTCTTGAATGATACTTAGATACAATTACAAGCAGTTCATATGAATGACTATAATTAGAATAATTTTTTCCTTTTTAAAAATTTTTTTTCCAGGGCATAAAATCAATATCAGTGTTGACCTTTTTTCTGATATTATTAAATATTTGGCCATGATGCATACTTCTCCATGCTGCTTCTCATTTAGAGAGCAGAACCTTGGGTCTTACTTCAGAATAAATGGAGTTGCTTTATCCCTGGGAGTTCCATTCTGTCTTACTTACACCCATCCAACTGTGCACCTAGTCATACACATCAATTTTTTTCCTCCTTTTTTCATTCAGCCAACCGTGCATTCATCATTCATACAGTGATCTATCCATCCATTTATTCATCAGCTAATTACTGAGCACTTAATCTGTGCCAGGCTTACAATGTTGGAGAGACATACATTTAATCTAATTACAACATACTGAGATAAGTATAATAAACAGGTTGCATAAAAGTTGTGATATGCATCACAAAGTTGATTGGGAATAGACAGCAAAAATTTCCAGTAAGAGGTACTAGTAAGAGTTCTGGCATGGTGTGGGAAGATAGATTGGAAGAGAAGAAACGACATGTGCAGGGGTTTAAAAGACTATGAAGAGTGGATAAAGCAAGCTTGTTGTTTCCATGAGAGTCTGTAAGTGTGTACTTGGTGGTGGGGTGGTGGTGGTGGGGATGAGGAACAGGGAGGGAATAGGAATTGAAGCTGGAAAAATTGGTACCATTAGATCACAAGGGGTTCTATATGCCATATTGGGTACTACTGAGTTAAGGTACAATCTTCATCGGACAGATGAGAGTTAATAAGCTCAAAAAAACTAATATTTTCACAGGATCACTATATCCATTAAGAAATTAAAAATGGTTTTTAGTTTTTACTTTCAAACAAACCTGAATAAACCCTCCTGTCTGACAAGGTTGAACTGATATATGATCTCTTAATTGAAGAAGTTATTTAAAATGGAAGAATTATAAAAACTGATCCACAAATAGTTCACATACTAAATTGAGGGATTTAACTAATAAAAATAAATAACCTGAGCACTAAGCCAAAGTAAGACTGATTAACATTGGTTATTTATCTGGAGGTGGATTATAGGGGACTTTTGAATTCTTATTTATACATCCCTATAGTATTCATAATTTTATACCGACAATATTGTATTGATTTAATAATCAGAAAAAGTAAAATTATTTTCAATTTGAGAAAAAGTTTGAAGAAAAATATTAATTACCACAATGGGGTATTCCAAAGGCTGAAATTTTATCTTAATTAAATTTTAAAGGATTAAATTTTCTTTATTTGACAAAAGCTTGTAGCCTTCATCAATTTCAGCAGCACTGCAAACACAAGGTGTCCTCTGTGTAACAGAGCTATGCACTTAACAATTTTAATTAAAATTCACGTTAGAGAGCATTCAATATTATTTACTACAGGAATAAGAACTCAGAAATCTAAAGGCACAAAACAAATCCTTGGCTTAATTAAAATGATGATAGTAAACATACACCTATGATATTATGAACCAGTGCAGACAAACTAATTTAGAGAAAACTCTTGTTAACTTCATGGAACAATCAAAACTACTTTCAAGATCCCTCGCAAATGAAGAAACTGTTTCTACAACAGGATATTCTAAAATAAATGTATAACAGACAGTGGAGAACAGATCAAATCTTAAAATTACAATTTCGATGCCAAAAATATTTTTAATGTCATTTACAGAGTCCAAAAATTTAAGTTAGGTAGATTCACTTTTAAGTTTAAATCACTTAGTGTTCTTTCAGCTGATTACTTTGAATAAAGATGCAAGGAATGGTCTATCTTTGGCAGTATAATATAGTGATGTCTAGCACAGTGCCTCGCACACATAAGGCAATCAGACAAAATGGTAGATGGCTTGTAAACCCCATTCCTGAAGCCTGATTAGGTTCCAGGTCTCTTCCCATGCTTCAGGAGGATGCCCAGGCTGCTGCTGTAACCATTAGTATAGATCTTGCACAGGTAAAGCACCGTTTAATTAATGGCTCTGGGGTGAAATACATTGGCAGGTAAATAGTCAAAGAGGTCCTAGCTGAGTAGCACTGGCAGAAAGCAGCATTCAGAGACCAGTAGGTCATCTGTTGTTCCCTAGCAATGTCACTGTCCCAAAGTGGAGAAAATCAATGATTCACAACAGTTTCTCTTTCCCATTTTATTTTTTTAAGTATTTATAATTTAGCAATATAGATGACATTTAAGCACTTTTCTGGTAAATACATCTTTTGGAAGGGTTTCAATTCATTACGACTATAAATCACTTTCTCATCATACCATCTGCCAGTGTTTCTCTCCCTCCACCTCTCTTTTTTGGTGTCAGTGTTATTAACCCTTATCTTACCTGTACCAAATTTTATGAACCATTAGAAAAATTTTAAAATTATCAAATTCTTAAATTCATTTTAAGAAATTTTTAAAATGATGAATGCACACTAAATACAAACCTTCTATATGCAAGTATTTACCCACTTAATCTGGCAAATAACAGTCAATACTGGAAAACTACGAGGAGCAGAAATCACTTAGTGGAACTTAATTCCTTTTCTCCTATAAGCCGAACTTGCTATTAAGTTGGTAACATTCAAAGATGTATTTTGTATGGTAGGGAAATCAGTCCCAACTGTCAAAAATTTTTTTAACAGGAAAGGGTAGGAAATAACACTGATGGAGTACCTATGCTCTGCCAATATTTCATATATATTATCTCATTTAATTTTCATAAGACTCTCACAGATGTTTTAAAACATTTAAAAATTAATTTATTTTAAACTATTTTTTAAATTGAAGTATAGTTAATTTACAATGTTGTGTTAGTTTCAGGTGTACAGCAAAGTAATTCAATTATATATATATGTATATATATTCTTTTTAGATTCTTTTCCATTTTGGTTATTACAAGATTTTGAATATAGTTCCCTGTGCTATACAGTAGGTCCTTATTGTTCTCTATTTTATATATAATAGTGTGTATATGTTAATCCCAAACTCCTTTTACTCAGTCATAAAAAAAGAATGAAATAATGCCATTTGCAGCAACATGAATGTACCTAGAGATTATCATACTAAGTGAAGTAAGTCACAGAAAGAGAAATATCACATGATATCACTTATAGGCTGATCTATAAAAACGATATAAATGAACTTATTTACACAACGTAAATAGATTCACAGGCATAGAAAACAAACTTATGGTTACCAAAGGGGATAGCGGGGGTGGGGTAGGGTGGAGAGATAGAGAGGATAGATATTTTTAACTTCTTGTTATCTATAGAGAAATCATTGTTATCCAGCTAGTAAGGGCTAACCCCATATCTGTTTAATATCAAGTCTGTGCCCCTTTCACCATTGCTACTCATGAGTAGACACTCTTTAAAAGTTTCTGAATTTTGAAAACTATTTAACTCTCTTTAATTCTTTAGAACAAATACCTAATTCACTATTTTAAATCTGTAGTAGTGATAGTTGTACTAGTAATACTCATTGATCCTTATTTATGAGCCATGAGCCAGGTAACATGTTAATAGGTTCTATACACACTATTCTATTCTAACCTCTCAAAAACTCTTAGATGTGATTAATAATAGCCAACATTTGTGTAGCCCTTCTAATGTGTTTGTGACTGTTCTCAGCACTTTATACATAGTCACTCACTTAATCTCAGGTGGGGGTGATTATTTTATCCCCATTTTAGGGCTGAGGAAACTGAGGCAGAGGAGATTAAATTTCTTGGTCAAGGTAACCCAGCTAGCAAATGCACAGAAGAGATTCACATCCAGAGAGTCTGACTCCAAAGTCTTTGCTCTTTATTTTCTTATTTCGAAGATGAGCAAACAACTCAGAAAAGTTAAGTAACTAGAAGAAGATGATTCAGGGTTAAGTGGCCAAGTAAGGCCTGTAACATAATGTATACAAGTGACTGTGATTGCAAGGAAATATACACACCTTTGCTTATGCAACTTTATAACGAAATTAATGACACAACTTGTAATCATTTTAGATGAATATACTTCTTGTCTTGTTAGAGAGTATGCAGAGCATAACGTTCTGAGCATAACATCCTGAAATGACTCAGGATGAATCTCATGAAAGCGCGTTGGTTGCTGTCATGTACTGCAAAGCAGTGGTCCTAAAAGGCCATTGGCATGGGTCAGTTTTTGTGTTAACATACAAATTCATGCTAATAGGCTAAATGGTTCCAGGCCACTGTGCTTGAAAAGTTCTTCTTGGTGGTCAGGCATTTTATGAGCCCCTGCTACTGTTGACACTGTGCTTAAATCTAGCAGTCTTCTAATTTGGTACTTCGGAGTGAAGTGTAAAAAGGTAGTCAATTGGTTTGTGTTTCTCAAATTCACAAAACTCTGGAGTCTAAGGGTGTATGAGGACTCTTTGAGGATTTTTTTCTTTAAAAGGAGTTCATGAATTGCTCAAATTTATGCATTGTGAATTAAGGATATTACTGTACATGGAATCTTTTTTTGCCTTAAAAAAGAATGTGAACAGACACATGCATGTACTAGAGTTAATGCTTGGGCTTCCTTGGTACCAACAATTTTGATTATTCAGAAGTCTTCTTATTTCTTTTAATTATGCTTTATAGGTTGTTGGTTTCAAATAAGTGACTTCCAGGTAAAAAACACTGTTAATGCTAATATATACATCACCCACTCCCTAGGTACATTGTTACTGGACTAGAAATAAAAGAGCATCTGGACCAAATCCCTTTATATTTTTAGCCAATTGTCTTTTTACCAGTTAAGGGAATTTATCAGCTGTATTACAAATGTCTTTAACACACACCATAGAATATTCTTCTATATTTATAATCAATCATACTTAATATGGTCAAGAATTTCCAAGTTCATCAATGCTCCTGGATGTTTGGCTTTGCTTACAGAGTACTAATGATGTTTTATAAATAAACTTAGTCAACCTGCTCAATTTATTTTTATTCATTTTAATGACTTACTAGGTGTGGTACAAAAGAGATTTAGATAAATCTATACACAATTCCAGGACTGAAAATGTTTTTATTATTTAGCCCTATGCCATAAAATGTTTATATTATTGACATTGATCAACTAAATATTAGATTACTATTTAGACAATATAATTTTAGTCACAAATTTATAATGGTTTAGAAAATAGCCAGACTGCAAAAGGTATTCCTAGGCCATTAATGGCATAAGCAAGATGTCAATAAAACTATGTACCTCTATATCCAGGTGAAAAAAGTAAACTATTTTAAAAAGTTTTACAACTCTTTTATCAGAATTCTATTTACTTATACATAGTTAGTGGGCCAATAATCAATAATTAATTAAAGTAAATCAGGTCAAATTCTTTATAAAATTATCGGTTATTATACTATGTGACTACACGTAAACTTACACACACACACGCACACACACGTTCAATACTTTGGATAATCTCCAAAACCATATTTTCAAACTTTAAGGTGTATATGAATCACCTGAAGATCTTGTTAAAATATATATCTGGATTCAGTAGGTCTGGAGTGGGGCCTGAGATTCACAAGATCCAGGTGATGTTGACTGCTGGTACCTGAACAATACTTTGGGTAGCAAGGTTTTAAAAGCAATATTTTTAATGCAGTCTTAATTCATTAAATTTATATTTCAGTCGAGTGTATATATTATAATAATTTACTAATTTACACTGAAATCACTATAATATATTCACAGAAAACATGCTATTTTTCACTGAGGTAGTTTCAGAAATTAAGGGTGAGAGAAGGTAATAACTTTTCCAAAGTGATAAATAGCAAGTTAATGCTTGTTCCAGGAATCATCTAATTTCAAAAAATAAAACCCCACTTAAGCATAAAAGAGTAAGCATAAAAGAGAATAGATTGGAACAGTAAAAGAAGTATGTTGGAAAGATCAAGAAAAATTTCATGGCATGCAGGAGAGAAATTCCAGTCAGAACTATATAGGAGAGAACCAGCAGCTGAAGAGTTACAGGACACAAGCCAGCTCTTCACACCTCTCTCAAAACAGCATGGTTTCTTTTTTTTTTTTTTTGCATTACGCGGGCCTCTCACTGTTGTGGCCTCTCCTGCTGAGGAGTCCAGGCTCCGGACGCGCAGGTTTAGCGGCCATGGCTCACGGGCCCAGCCACTCCGCAGCATGTGGGATCTTCCAGGACCAGGGCACGAACCCGTGTCCCCTGCATCGGCCGGCGGACTCTCAACCACTGCGCCACCAGGGAAGCCCTAGCATGGTTTCTTGATTCTATTTCTGTCAGCAATCTGCTTTATTTTCTCTTGACTGATTGTCTTCCTTTGCTCTATATGAATATAACTATCTCTATCTATGCTAGTCCTAATACCCTGTAACCTCTCAGGTCCAATACATTCTAACTACAATTTTGGGTTCCAAATTTAAATACAGAGAAGAAAGAATCTGACTGGTCAGTTGGACTTGGTCCTGGGTCCAGGGTCCCTCAGCTACTCAGGTGGTCTATGCGAGCAGCCGGAGAAGGGAGCTCAGACAAGGCAGCAGACTGACTTATATGGTCCTTGTAGCACAGAGCTGATGCCAGAATATCCAGACCAAATGGTGCCTAAACACTATTCACTGGTCATAGAAAAAGACCTTTTCTTTAAAAATTAAAATAAGAAAATAAGATACTATTTCAACTGTCAGTTAGTACTCTGTATTTATGTATTTTGTTTCATAATCTTTTTGTATAAGTCAGAGTTAAATGTTTTCACTACCAAACCAAAAAAGGATAAATCTGAAATTACATTTGAGGCTTGAGCCACCAACTTGAGTAAATGGACATCAAAAGGAGAAAATTTGGATTTAATAAGAACTGGAGTTAAAACGATGACTAATCAATGTTTGAAAGAATTCTGGTTGAGGAAACTATGTATGAAATAAGCATCTTATCTAGGCTGCATGGCTTAATGTATGTAAAATCAGATTGGATTCAGGAGATCTGGGGTCAACTGCAGATTTGCCATACCAACGAAGAGTTGTGCCATGTCTCTGATTTCTGTTTCCTCTTTAGTGAAATCTGTAAATTGGAAGAGGCTTTTTCAGATGTCAAATTGCATATAATCTATATTCTGTAATAAAGGCAATGATTCTTTCTTTCTTTTTATTAGCAATCTTCTCCTTTTTAGGGATTTATCAATTATTTATAAATCCTTTGACAAAGATGGTTCTGATAGGTGATGGTGACATGCCATTCTTTATTAAACAATTGTGATATTTGCTCTATCACAAAAATATTTGCAACTCTGCCCAAGAGATCCAGATGTGAACTAACTGCTATTCATTGCAGGACGAATGAAAACCAAATAAAGCCCCCAAAAGGTGCACAATAATATAATTTTGCTTTATTTAAAAATGTTGTATTTGAATACGTGTTGAGTTGGCAGCTTAGCAGGAACATGACCTTGATTTAAAATGTTTGTGTTTCCCCCACCCCCTGACATTGTACAGTAGCCAAAGAGATTAATAACAAACAATGGCAATTGTGGTGTTGATAACTGAGTTTAAAAATTCCCTGAAATAATTATGTCTTAACGAACAGAACAAAGAATTTGAGAGACATTGCATAATGACCAATTGGAGTCTGGACCAGATAATTTTATGGGCATTCCTCCCTGAAAAAAAGAGCTAAATGGGTGACATATATTGAGAAACAGCAATGTATTAATAAAAATGACCTTAAGTAATTATGGGTCTGACAGATAAGCAAGTAAAACATAAAGAGGGTTCAGAAATCAACCAGGTAATAAGCAGTTCAGTTTGCATAGGGATACCAAATCTCAATTCTATTTGGACAGTTAAAAGTCATGTAAGTCTTTTGCAAGAAAAGGAGAATGTCTGAAATGCTACATTTTTATAAGAAAGGACCCTTATAAAAAAGGTGTGACTAAATCATCCTGAAAGATGAACCTAGATTCCCATATGTTGGCGTCTTTGCTTATTAACACCATAAGTTTGGCCTATTTGGCATTCTTCCCCTGTAGTCAGCAAATGACTCTCTGTGTCATTCACAGTGGTAGAAATGTTAAATATTATTGGGAAAATAAGGAAGTAAGACATATATTTATGTTAAATTTAGGAATAGGTTTTATAATCCTCATGGTAACTTGTGTGTGTTTTGTTCATTAGCTTTGTAAATTTTTTTTTAACATCTTTATTGGGGTATAACTGCTTTACAATGGTGTGTTAGTTTCTCCTTTATAACAAAGTGAGTCAGCTATACATATACATATATCCCTATATCTCCTCCCGCTTGTGTCTCCCTCCCTCCCACCCTCCCTATCCCTAACTTTGTAAATGTTGAAGATAATTTGACATTAGAGAACCTGTCATGTTGAATTTGTCATCTTAATTTAAATGTTTAAGAAAATGTGATTGACATTAAACTTACAGGCTTTAATTTGGGTTTTTCAGGATTATTTATTTGGTGTTAGAATTTTGATTTCAAGATGAAATAATTGAGGGATGCACATTTTGTACTTGTGATTTTAAATTGATAACTAAGATAAGAGAAGCTGTTTGTATGCAATATTTAGTTAAATATTTGATACTTTAATACTATAGAAATTTAGACTTCTTACGTTTGTAAGCAGTGGTTAAAGA
Source organism: Monodon monoceros (assembly GCF_005190385.1). Lineage (NCBI taxonomy): Eukaryota > Metazoa > Chordata > Mammalia > Artiodactyla > Monodontidae > Monodon > Monodon monoceros. The sequence goes on along the minus strand of NW_021703767.1, from coordinate 40,328,620 downwards.
AGTGGTTAAGAAGTTGTTGCTTATTAGATTTGTAAATCTTTCTTGTTAAGTGTTTGAAATGCTTGAGGGATTTGGATGTGTTAAAATTTGTAATTGTAATTTAAAATGTCTAAGGAAATTGAATTAATCAGGTTTATAAATGGTGCCAAATGTTTAGGGGAAATTAATCTGTCAAACTCACAAGTCAATTGAGCATTGATCAAAGAACAAGGAAGAACTGCATGTTTTTTATTTTAACAAAAATACTAGATTTATATGTGCATTTATTAGATAGAATTTCTCTTTGAAGGTTTAAGAGCTAATTTAAATTGTAATTTTAATAAATTTAATGCAAATTAAAATATGCAGCACTGGAAGCATTTTTCTGTATATATGCACAAAATTTTCTTCCTGGGCATTAAGAAATAAGTAATTTGAGGTACAACGGGCAGAACACTTTCAGTAGGAACTCAGTTTAGTCCTAGCACTGGCATCAGTATGTGAATACTTAAAAAAAAAACAACACTTCATTTTGGAGTAATTTGGAATTAAGAGAAGTGCCCTTCTATCCCATATCATGTACTTACCCTTTCAGAGGGTACATGATATGTATATGATATTTCTGGTAATGTTAATCTTGATCACTTAGTTAAAGATAGTCTTGCCAAGTTTCTCCATTGTGCAGTTACTATTTTTCTCTTTGAATATTCTATTCTAAATCCAGCCCACACTCAAAGGAAGGGGTTGGAGGCTTAGCTTCACATCCTGGAGGGGGTAGTTATCTACATATACTATTTGGAATCCTTCTGTAAAGAAGACTTGTCTCTTTTCTCCCCATTATTTATTAACCTCTGGAAAACTCCAATCTCTAAAATTATCTGTCCTTTGTTCCTTTAAAGGATTATTAAGAGGATCCATAATGGATACGGGTAGATATGAAGTTTTATGAAAATGGTAAAGTTTTAAGCAATTATAGTCCCTCGGGTATATTTTTGAGGGTGTTTTAAAGTACATACTAAAAATAGGAGTAAATTTTATTTAAGTGTGTTAATGTACTGAGTAACATTTTGAATTACTGTATTTTTGCTTCTTTGAGATGCTACAGAGAGCAAACTCTTCATCAATTAAGGCAGATTTTGGATTATCGATTGGATGATAATCGATAATCTCTTTAAAAGGAGCATACTGCATGGGTGTCATCTATGATTACATTATATTATCCCGGTCTGTGCTGGGCAGTTCAGGATATAAGGTACATAAAAGGTAAGACCCACAGATATTCTAAACTTCCCATTAAAATCATAAGATCACCTTTGTTACAGTTGTCTTTTGAAAATTTGATAAAAGGAAATGTTAATGAAATTTAAAAGTATTTTTGTTATTTCAATGAAATCAAAATTCTGTTTTCAACAGAGGTCCCTGCTATAAGACTTGAGATCTAAATTCAAAGGCTATAATGTCTAAATCACAGTTAAATTATTAATCTCATTTTCATATCAAAATTTTACTTATCAGACTCAGCAGGCAGGCAATTACTCAGCACAATATGAAATAATCAGGTTATGAAATAATCAAATGGTAATTGTCAAATGATCAAACATGGGCTCGTTTAAAGGAAACAAAAAAACAACGAATTTTGCTACAGTATGGATCATCAGACAGGACAGCCTCATTTTTAAGGACTTTTTAACGGTCTAACATTTTCCTTGTAGCATCTCAAAACTAGATACATGCGTGCTTCCCTGGTGGCGCAGTGGTTGAGAGTCTGCCTGCTGATGCAGGGGACACGGGTCCGTGCCCTGGTCTGGGCAGATCCCACATGCCGGGGAGCGGCTGGGCCCGTGAGCCATGGCCGCTGAGCCTGCACGTCCGGAGCCTGTGCTCCGCAACGGGAGAGGCCACAACAGTGAGAGGCCCGCGTACCAAAAAAAAAAAAAAAAAAAAAATCCCAAAAAACTAGATACATGCAATTTTTTTCATTTTCTAATCTCAATAAACAACTTGTCCTAATTTGGAGGAAAAAAGATGTTCCCTAGACTTAAACTGGTAAAATTATATCTTTTATGTTTTAGAAATGTCAGAGTCTTCTTGGAGCAACCTAAAATCTAAAAATGAAATAGTCTTCCATTACAGTTGGGGAATGGCAGGTGCTAGGATGAAAAATATGAATTTTTTTAATTGTAAATTTAGTCATTCTATCTCCTTTACTTCCTTCTAAAATAATAGTAATTGTAGATGCTAACATTTCTTGAGTGCTTATTTTGTACTAAGTACGGTGTTAAATACTTTAAGCTCATTATCTCATTTAATCTTTAAAACGTACTTGAAGTAAGTACTTTTATTCTCCCATTTTACAAATGAGGACACAGAGTTTTAAGGAAGTTATGTAGTTAATAAGAGACCAAGAAGGAATAGACTGCAGAGTCTATGCTCATAGCCATTAATTATATTATACTCCTAAAATAAGTAATCAGAGTTCCTGATATGAAAATTTGTGAAATTGGATAGAATTTTTTGACAATCCATAAAGTTCACATTCTTTGTCTCACAGTGCTTTTTGCTCATCTTCAATGCATTTAGTAATTGCATGCGTCTAGTTTAATGCTTTACAAGATATGTACTCACACCACTGTGTTATCTTCTCCTGGGTTATTAACATTTCAGTGGGAAGACTCATTAAACTACATGTGATAAGTCTCTGATTAAGTTTTACCCCAACTGTTTACTTTGAAAATGTCAAAACTAGAGGAACATTGAAAGAATAGTAAAATGAAAACCCGCATAAGCTCACGTATTTACCAACTGTTAACATGTTGATACATTTGTGCTCTCTCTATCAGTCTCTCTCTTTCTCTCTCATTCTCTCTCCTTCCCCCTACTGTCTCCATACATCTGCAGGGATGTTCTCCAATGTATGTATATATGTGTGTGTGTGTGTGTGTGTGTGTGTGTGTGTATACACACAGATATATACACGCACAAACATACACACACACTTTTTGGCTGAACCATTTTAAGAGTTTATTGCAAATTTTAATTTTAGGCACTAATGAATAAGTTGGAGAAATGTTTTTTGAAAAGAGTTTATTTCTGTAAACGGAGTAATCCAGTTAACATTTCTAAAATCAACATTTTAATTCTAATCAGGTTTCCAATAACCACTATTTATCGGAAGAAAATGAGTTTTCCCTTACTCAATTTAAATTTTGACATTTTGCCTTTTTTTTTTTAACATCTTTATTGGGGTATAATTGCTTTACAGTGGTGGGGATGAAGTGAGAGAGTGGCACGGACATATATATACTACCAAATGTAAAATAGATAGCTAGTGGAAAGCAGCTGCATAGCACAGGGAGATGATTCACTTTGTTGTTTGTCTTTTTGTTGCTATCTTTTAAAGAACTGACTACTTTTGGTGAAAAATGTATCTTCTAAAAAATCAATATTATTGAGGTGTAATATATGTATGATAAACTGTACCCATTTAAGGTATATAATTTGATACATTTTGACAGATATATACACCTGAAAACCACACCACAATCAAGATATGGAACTTTTCTATCACTTCCCAATATTTCCTCATGCCTCATTTTCAGTCCATTATTCCCTTTGCCCTGGGATCAGACAACCACTTATTTGTGTTTTTTGTCACTACAGATTAGTTTGCATTTCTAAGACTGTATATAAATATAATCATACTGTAAGTACTTTTTTGTGCCTGGCATCATAGTGATTCTGAGATCCATCCATGCAATTGACGGTATTTGTAGTCTCTCCTTTTACTGTCGAGTAATATTTCACTGTATAAAATCTACCACATTTTGTTTATCCATTCACTGATTGATGGACATTGAATTTCCAATTTTTGGTTATTGTGAATAAAGCAGCTATGAACATTCTTGTACAGGACTGTGTTTTGATTATTTTTGATTAAACTTTCTAAGAGTGGAATGGTTAGGTGGTACAGTAGGTGTATTTTTAATATTTTAAGAAACCGTGAAACAATTTCCCAAAATTGTTGTACCAGTTTACATCCCCACCAGCAGTGTTTGAGGGTTCTAGTTGCTCCACATGCTTTCCAGGTATTGTCAGCCTGTTCACTTTAGCCATCCTAATAAGTGTGTGGTGTTATCTCCTTATGAATTTAAATTGTGTCTCATTAATGCTAATGATGTTGAGAATCTTCTCATGTGCTAATTGGTCTATCATCTCTTGCAAAGTGGCCTCTCAAATCTTTTGCCCAGTGTTTACTGGGTCATTTAATTCTGTTGTGGTCGCAGCACATATTCTGTATGCATTCAATCCTTTTAAGTGTAATGAGACTTGTATTTTCCATCACATGGTGTATCTTTGTGAATGAAACATGTATTCTACAGTTGTTATATATAATAATGTATAAATATCAGTGATGTCAGGGTTATTGGTAGTATTGTTCAGATCATGTATGTCTTAACTGATATTTTTGTCTAGTTCTAGTGATTGCTGAAAGAGTGTTAAAAATCTCTTATAAAGATTATAGAACTATTTTTCCTTTTAATTACGTCAATATTTGCTCATGTAATCTGATGTTCTATTATTGTATACTTTCATGATTGCTATGTATTTCTGATGAATAAATCTTTTTTATCACTATGAAATGTACTTTACCTCAGGTAGTAATCTTTACCTTGAAGCCTATTTTATCCGATATTAATATAGTATTTCCAACCTTCTTATACTTATGGTTGATCTTTTCCTTCTATTTACTTTCAACAATCTTCGTTTTTATATTTAAAGTGTTTCTCCTGTAAAATTTAATTAAAGATAATCATTCAAGGGTGCGTGTGTGTGTGTGTGTGTGTGTGTGTGTGTGTGTGTTGGGGGCAATGGTTGGCTAATGAACTACCACTTTGACATTGAAATAAAGTGATTTCACTTGCCAGGCTTGTCTGTAAAGTTACAGAGAGTTATGAGTTAATAGTAAAATAACAAAACATTAATGACATTTAATGTGATGATATACATTAGTATTAAGAATTATATTGTGTAAGTAAAAATAGGAAGTGAAAATATGATTAAATATAACATTCAAGGTGAGTATTTTAATTGAGAATTTTCAAAAATGTGTATCTTGATAAAAAGATTTCAACCCTGCTTAATAATAATGTATACCATATTTTCATCTAGATTGCAAATAATGTCACCATTTTGACTTTCAGCATACTTTAAAATGAAGAAAAGGAACTACATTATTGAAATCTACAGGTAGCCAAGAACAGATTCATAGCATATACAGTTTTAAAAGGTTCTATATGATTATTGCATGCATACTTAAAAAGCACAAATCAAAATTCATTTTCTACCTTGTCCTTAAAAACATTTATATATATATATACACATGTAACAGTTTTTTGTGGGTGCTAACTACATATTTCTACTGAAAGATGAAAAGATTAACAGATTTCTTACTGTGTTTCATAGTATTAACAAACTGAATTCTGCTTTTCTCAATTACAATCAGACACCTATATCATAGCTTTTAATAAGACTCAAATTTCAAGCAAAGACCTAGGGCAAGATTTAAACCAACTAGCAACTAGTAACCAATAACTTTTACTTAATGGCTGGAAACAGTCTACAAGTAGATTCCTTTTCATTTTTCTCTCTACTACTGTCTATAAAAAAATAATTGTGAGTGTGTGTATGTATACAAAAAGCAAGATTAATACAAAAGAGTGGCTCTGAAAGCACAATGCCTTATTTCTGCTCAGGGACATCATGGACATGTTTAAAAAGATACTGCTTCTGCCTCACCTGATCCTTTTAGAGGAAACAACTGTAAGCAAAAAAGAGGACTGATTCAGCTGAGGAGAGCAACAATTCTCTTTGTTCTATCACTGTCCTACTGGAAATCACTATTGTTAACATTTCTGGCTCACAATGACCTTTCACATGTGTCAAATGATTTAGCAGTTTAATGGGTCTACCAGGCTCCATCTGGGAGTGTTTCCAGTCTTAAGCAATATCTTCTTTTCTTCAAGGTGATTTGGTAACCAATGGTCTGGGACATAAGTGGTCTCAAGTTGTACAATGAGCTCCATATGTGTTTCAGCTTAATCTTTTCAAAGCAAAACCTCTGTTCTAGAATGTCTAATCTTACTATCGTTCACAAAAAAGTCCTAGCTCTGATCCTTCCCCTATATTCTCAGTCTATTCAAACTTAACCCACTTCTCAATGCCCAGTTCATTCTCCCTCCTCCATTAAAGTTAGTATCAATCATTCCATTATATGCAGGTGGACCACAGTTTCTTTATCCATTAATCCATGAATGGACATGTAGGTTGTTTCCAAATTTTGGCTATTATGAATAAGCTGCAATGAACACGAAAGTGCAAATATCTTATCAAGATCTTGTTTTCAATTTCTTTGGATGAATACCAAGAAGTGGTATTACTGGATCATATGGCAGTTCTATTTTTAACTTTTAGAGGCATCTTCATACTGTTTTCCATTTACACCACTTTATGCTCCCAGTATCAGTGCATAAAAGTAAAAGTTTCAATTTCTTCATATCCTCACCAACACTTTTTAATTTTTTTTTTTTTGATAACAGCCATCCTAACAGGTGTGAGGTGATACCTCACTGTGGTTTTAATTTCCATTTCTCTAATGATTAGAGATACTGAACATATTTCCATAAGCTTGTTGGCCATGTGTATATCTTTTCTGGAAAAAATGCCTATTTAAATCCTTTGCCCTTTTTAAAATCAGTGTTTTTTTTTTAGGAGTTCCTTATATTTTTAGATATTAACCCCTTATCAGCTACATGGTTTGCATATATTTTCTCCCATTCCATAGGCTTCCTTTTCACTCTGTTGGTTGTTTCCTTTGCTGCACAAAAGTTTTTAAGTTTGATGTAGTCTAGTTCCATTTGTCTATTTTTGCTTTTACCTGTGCTTCTGGTGTCATACACAATAAATCACTGCCAAATCCAATGTCATGAAGTTTTTTTGCCTATATTTTCTTCTAGGAGATACAGTTTCAGGTCTTATACTTTGGTCTTTAATCTATTTGGAGTTAATTTTTGTATATGGTGAAAGGTAAAGGTCCAACTATGTTCTTTTGCATGTGGATGTCCAGTTTTCCTAACACATTAGTTGAAGAGATTATCCCTTCCCCATTGTGCAGTTTTGGCACCCTTGTTGAAGATGATTTGGCCATACACACAAGGGTTTATTTCTCTCTATTCTGTTCCACTGGTCTATATATCTGTCTTTATGCTAGTACTATACTGTTGTGATGACTGTAGCATTGTAATATGTTATGAAATAAGAAAGTATGAGACCTCTAGTTTTGTTTTTCTTTCCCAAGAGTTTTCTGGCCATTTGAGGTCCTTAAAATTCCACATGAATTTTAGGATTTTTTTTTCTATTTTTGAAAAAAATTGCCATTGGGATTTTGATAGAAACTGCATTAAATCTTTGCTTTGGGTAGTATGGAAATTTTAACAATATTTAGTTTTGCAACCTATGAACATAAGATGTCTTTCTATTTATTTGTGTCTTTGATTATCTTCAGGAACATCTTGTAGCTTTCAGCATTCAAGTCTTTCACCTTCTTAGTTAAGTTTATTCCTAAATATTTTATCCTTTTTGATGCTATTGTAAATATGGTTGTTTTCTTAATTTCCTTTTCAGATTGTTCACTGTAAGTATATAGGAACTCAATGATTCTTGTGTGCTTTGTATTCTGCAATTTTGCTGAATTCATTTATTAGTTCTATATTTTGGGGGGAACCTTTAGTTTTCCACATAAAAGATCATATCATCTGTAAAATATATCATTTTATTTCTTCCTTTCTGATTTGGATGTCTTTTATTTATCTTTATTGACTGATTGCGCTGGCTGGACTTTCAGTGTTCTGCTGAATAGAAGTGGTGAGAATGGGCATCCATGTCTTTTTCCTGATCTTAGAAGGAAAGCTTTCAGTTTTCCACAGTTAAGTATGATGAAATCTGTGGGCTTTTCATATACAGCCTTTATTACGTTGAAGCAATTTCCTTCTTTTCCTAGTTTGTTCAGTATTTTTATCATGAAGGGTGTTGAACTATGTCAAATCCTTTTTCCAAGTCAATTAGGATAGTGGGTGGTTTTTGCCCTTCATTCTGTTAATTTGGAGTATTACATTGATTGCTTTTCATATATTGAAAGATCTTTGCATTTCAAGACTAAATTCAAGTTGGTTACGGTGTATAATACTTTTAATGTGCTGTTGAATTCAATTGGCTAGTATTTTTTGAGGATTGTTGCATCAATATTCATCAGGGATATTCTTTTCTTACAGTATCTTAGTCTGGCTTTGATATCAGGGAAATGCTGGCCTCATAAAAATTAATCTGGAAGTGCTCCCTCCTCTTCATTTTGGGGAAGAATTTGAGAAGGATTAGTGTTCTTCTTTAAATGTGTGGTAGATTTCTCCAGTGAAGGCATCTGGTCTTGGACTTTTCTTTATTGGGAGGTTTTTGATTACTAACTCAATCTCCTTACCAGTTGTGGGTCTGTTCAGATTTTCTGTTTCTTCATGGTTTAGTCTTGAATGTTTCTAGAAATTATTATTTTATCTAGGTTAAAAAATTTGCTGTTGTATAATTGTTCATGGTAATCTCTTATAGTCCTTTTTATTTCTGTGGCATCAGTTGTAATGTGTTTTTTTCATTTATGATTTTTGTTGGGTCTCCTCTGTTTTTTTCTTAGTCTAGCTAAGGGTTTGTCAATTTTGCTAATCTTTTCAAAAAACCAATTCTTAGTTTTGCTGATTTTTTTCTATTGTTCCTTATTCTCTATTTCATTTATTTCTGCTCTAATCGTTATTATTTCCTTCCTTCTGCGAACTTGAGCTTAGTTTGTTTTCATTTGTCTAGTTCCTTGAGGCATAACATTGGCTTGTTTATTTGGGATTGTTCTTTTTTAATGTAGATGTTTATCACTATAAACTTGCCTCTCAGTACTGCTTTTGCTTGCAACCCATAAGTTTTGGTATGTTGTGTTTTTGTTTTAATTTGTTTCAAGATGTTTTCTAATTTTCTTTGTTATTTCTTCTTTGACCCCTCTGTTGTTCAAGAGTGTGTTATTAAATTTCCACTTATTTGTGAATTTTCCAACTTTATTTCTAGTGATTTCTAGTTTCATTCCACTGTGGTTGGAAAAGATACTTGGTATAATTTCAATCTTAAATTTGTTAAGACTTGTTTTGTAGCCCAACATAGGCTCTATCCAGGAGAATGTTTCATGGGCCCTTGAAAAGAATGTGTATTCTGCTTTGGATGGAATGCTCTATACATGTCTGTTAGGTCTATTGGTTCTCTAGTGTTGTTCAAGCCTGCTGTTTCGTTATTGAGTTTTTAGCTGGATGATGTATCTATTGTTGAAAGTCGGGTATTGAATTCCCTTACTATTGTTGTACTGTTTTCTATTTCTTCTTTTAGTTCTGTCAATGTTTGGTTCATATATTTCAATGCGCTAATGTTAGGTGCATAGATATAATTGTTATACTTGACTGGTGAATTTATCCTATTGTCATTATATAATGTCCTTCTTTGTTTCTTGTGACAGTTTTTGACTTACTGTCTACTTTGATATAATGATGGTCACCTCTCTACTCACTTTTGGTTACCATTTGCATGGAATATCTTTTTCCATTCATTTTCAATCTATGTGTGTCCTTAAATCTAAAGTGAGTTTTACAGATAGCATATAGTTGGATCTTGTTCTCTTTTTTTAAAATCTATTTCATTGCTTTACATCTTTAGACTGTGGAGTTTAATCCACTTACATTTAAAGTAGTTGCTGCCAGGTGAGGGCTTACTACTGCCATTTTGTTATTTGTTTTCTGTATGTCTTGTAGCTATTTTGTCATTCTGTTCCTCTCTTACTGCCTTTATTTGTGTTTTGTTGATTTTTTTTGTAGTGGCATACTTGATTCCCTTCTTTCCCTTCTCATTTTCTTTTGTTTATCTTCCTAGGTATTTTCTGTTTGGTTACCATGGGGATTACATTAAACATCTTACAGTTATAACAATCTATTCTAAACTAATAACAACTTAACATTTATTGCATACAAAACTCTACTACTTTACATCTTCCCTACTTCATGTTATTGATGTCACAAATTACATATTTTTATATTTTGTATCCATTAACCTAATAATATAGTTATAGTTTTTTATGCTTTTATCTTTTAAATACTATAATAGAGTTAAGCTGATTTACACAACATCACTATGGTGTTACAGGATTCTGTATTTGTGTATATATTTACCTTTGCCAGAGAGCTTTATATTTTCACATGCTATCATGTTGCTCTCTAGCATCCTTTATTTCAACTTGAAGGACTACCTTTAGCATTTCTTGTAAGACCAGTCTAGTAATAAACTTACTTAGCTTTTGTTTATCTGGTAAAGTCTTTATTTCTCCTTCATTTCTGGAGGACAATTTGTTGGATATACCTTGCATCATGATTTCTCCTGGTTTGCTAATAATTTAAAAAGGCATGAGCCTACAAGATTCAGATGGTGGACCGGAATTAGACAGGCAAAAACCAGATAAAGGTTTTGCTCTAATTCTCTGGTAAAGCTATCTAGTTTGGAGTTTCATTTTATTTACTCCTTACCTAAAATATGTGCTATAATTTTTCCTGAAGCTTTGAGAAATTTCAAACATGTTAGATATTTAGATATACATTTATGTATATTATATATTATATATATACCTTTAGACATATATTTCACCTAAGAAAATAAAATATAATCAGAAATATCAAATATCAGTAAGCATAAAAGAATATTTTAAAAAGACCAACTATCAAGATTTGTGTTGCACCAACTTCTTCATTTAAGTATATTCTTGTTAGCCAAGTGTTTCTTTCTCATTTTCTAAGCAGATCCTTTGACAAGTTTTACTATCTACCAACATAAAAGAAAATTACAGGCAACCAAAATCTCAACAAGAGAAAAAGACTATAGAATTAATCTGATTAGTAAGTTTTTCATGAACTTATTAAATGTTAATCTGAGCAAAACTCATTTACTTCATTATCCAAAAAAAGAGCAAGAAGAAACAATGAGATCCAACAAATGTCAGAAATCTCCAAGCTAAAAGCCACCATGGCAACAATACCATCTTCTAAAGAAAGTGTCAGAAATTGTACATATTTTATTTGATGAATTGATGTGACTGATTAGCCTTGTAGGATGCAGGAGGGAGTAAAATTTTAGCAGTGCCATAAGAGATGCCAGAGAGAATAATACCAAAAGGAAACATAACTAATGAATCTTTTAGGGCAAACCAGATCATAAACCACGGCAAAATAATCTATACTCTGCCCTGTAGTTTATTCCATTTGTACAGCAGAACCACTATTTAAATATAAGCTTTTAATTCATTTTTTAGACAAGAAATAAATGGAAGTTATGAAATCAAATCCAGCTGTAGAAAAGTTTTCGATAAAACTATAAATCAAGGCTCCTATTATTTTGTACAAAGTGGTACCATTTTAAATCTCAACCATGTTGCACTTTCTCCAGTGAGCAAAATTAGAACACCTCTAATAATAGAAATGAAATAGAATTTGATATTTTTTAAGCAAAGAAAATCCATGTTGCATAGAGAAATTAACAGATTTTCATTGGGTACACGTCTAACTTCTTACAGTAAGGAATGCATGCTCCTTGAGTCATATATACATTGGTTTGCTGGGGGTTCCTCAGAGATACAGGATATAATTCATCTTCCTGGAGTATCTCTTTTACTTTGAGATTTTTGAATAAAAGTTTTCAGTGTTTGCCTTCTTAAAATATTTTGTCCCATGCTAGAGCAAATATAATATGAAACCTACTTTTTTTTTCCATTTTAACTATTCTGAAGATTTCTGTGTGGGTGTGTGAAAGAGAGAACATGAGGGAAAGGCAAGGTAAGGCAGAACATTTTAATGTATAGTGAGAGATTTGAAAATTTGGTACCTCTACAAACTTGCTGTTATTACTACCACATTCTCATTAAAGGGAAAAATGTTGGAAAATATTAAACCAGCATCACTGGCACACACAAAAAAGCTAATGTGCCGCCACAGGGTGAGATGAACTCAAACAAGGAAATTTCCTATTGTATGAAAGATTCCATGGCCCTGTGCTTGAAAAAAATACTTTGACATGTTACAAGCTAGTACTGAAATTGTTTTTGTTGTATTCTATATTAAAACACTTCCCATAAATCAGTTCACTTCTTGCAACCCTCATATTGTATCAATATTTTGTTTAAAAACTGAATTGTGTATGCTGACTTTCACTTCAAGTTCAGCCAATGTTCTTTACAGAAATATTGCTCAGGGTGAGGATAAAGAAATGTAAAAAAGTGGTACTATGTTCCCATCATTTCACCTCAGTAACGCTGTCCCCTGAAAACACACACACATACACACACACACACACACACACACACACACACACACACACTATATACACCTCTCCTAACCCAAACAACTTTCCCTCCCTTTGGAAATCACTGGCCTAAGAGAAACTTTAGTGAACAACTGTAAGAAATCAAACATCCATATTTTACAGGAAAACCACTAAAAGTTTTTTTTACAAGTTCAAAAAAAGAAAGCTTGGTTACAAGAAACAAGATATAGGAAGCATACTGAAACTAACAAACACCTTGTTTTCTGAAGTGCCTCTCTAGGTCAATTTCTGAATGCCCTCATAATGTGAAGATCATAGAGTATTGGGTCAAATCTGATGATGCCCTGTATACAGATAAGAATATGTTTTAATTGGTTCAAAAGATATTTTAAAGTAGCTGATTGTTTTTTGTTCAAAGTATTTACGGTTTTCTTAAGGATGCAAAGTAACTAAAATTAATCGCCTTGACTAGTCTCTCTCTAGCAAGGCTCTGAATCCCAAATCATATTCTGATAGCAGCTTTAAATCTTCCCCCAACAGAATACACACCCAGAACGTGCATCAGACGGGACACATGTTCATAACACACCTCAGTACAAAATATCTACTTTGCATTTGAGGTTCTTATTTTGAATATTCTAGTTAGAAACAGTGAACAATTATTTGATACTCCTTCAAGACACCGGATTACTGATTTATTAGAGTTATTTTAAAAATAGCTCTTAGTTCTTATTTTAGTGAGAAATTGCATAAATTAAGCAAACTAGGACAAGAAAACTTAATTAGAAAAATGTTGTGGTTTACATGATAAAAGTATATAACTAAGTATTGGCAAGGATGTGGGGCAAATGAAACTCTTATTCATTGCTGGTGATTGATAACAACTTTTTGGTATGCTGTTTGTCAGTATCAACTAAATCTGAACATATGTAAATACCGTGTTCTAGTAATTCCACCCCTAGATATATATGCAACAGGAATTTGTACACATCGGCACTAAAAGTCATGTACTAAAATACTTACAGTAGTTTATTTGTAATAGCCTCAAGCTGGAAATAATACAAATAACCACCCAAAGTAGAACAAATAAATTATTTTTTCAGACCATAGAATATCATACACAATGAAAATTAATGAGCTACTGCTGCATGCAAATAATATGGATGATTCTTACAAATATAATGTTGGGTGATAATGCAGCCAGAGCATAAGCTGTTCCATTTTGAGCAGCACAAAATTTTAAACATGTATTTTCCATTCCTACTGACCCAAGCATGTCTTAGAGCTATTTTAGACAACAACTAATTGACTAGGAGAGAATAACCTTGCTTGCTTAATTCCAGGTACCAACTCAAGTACATGGGCCAGGAAGCTGGCAACAACTTAGACTACAAATGCATCAACATAGCAAAGTCACGAAACTCCCAGTTCCCTGAAAGATACAGATAAAGGTCTGACACACACCCCTAAGTTGTTTTTACAGAGGCAGCCTCCCCCCACCCCAGCTGAAAACGGCTGACCACAAGCACCTAGACCCCAGACTGGTTGAAACCAGAAGATTGGTGATGCTCGAAACTTCACCTTAATGCCAACCAATCCGAGAATTGTGCACAAGCTGAACATGCACCCTGCAGCCCCCTCCCTCCCACTGCCTTTAAAACCTTTGACTCCTAACCAGCAACTTGGAGATGGTCTTAGGACATTAGTCCTCCATCGTCCCCAGCTCCTGGCCTCCTGAATAAAACAACTTTTCATTTTCCACCAACATTTGTCTCTTCAGTATTGGCCTTTTGGGTTTGGTACCAGCCTCGTCTGGTTACAAAAGAAACCATACACACCAAAAAAATCAATGTGTTGACAAAGCGAGAGACAGGCATGGACATATATACACTACCAAACGTAAGGTAGATAGCTAGTGGGCAGCAGCCGCATAGCAAAGGGAGATCAGCTCAGTGCTTTGTGATCGTCTGGAGGGGTGGGATAGGGAGGGTGGGAGGGAGGGAGACACAAGAGGGAAGAGATATGGGAACATATGTATATGTATAACTGATTCACTTTGTTGTAAAGCAGAAACTAACACACCATTGTAAAGCAATTATACTCCAATACAGATGTAAAAAATCAATGTGTTTTGTGAGTCTATTTACATAAGTTCCAGAACAAGCAAAACTAATTGGTAGAAGTCAAGATAATTATTAGCTTTAAGGAAGAGAGTTTATAGTGAGTGGAAGATGGCATAGGGTGATTGTCTGAGTAACGGATAATATTCCATTTCTTGATCTGGATACTGGCTATGATGGTGTGTTTACTTTGAGAAAAATTCATCAAACAGTATACATGTGATTTGTGCATTTTTTCATTATATATGTTGAATTTCACTGAACATGATTTCCTAAAAACATTTGATAGGAGTATCTTGCCCCTCCTCATGTTGTACACCTGAAACTAATATAATATTGTAAATCAACTATACTTCAATTTAAAAAAATCTGATAGTAGGAGAGGATGCATTAGGTATGAAGAAATAGAGTTAATATTATTCAAAGTGAGTGATCCAAGTGATAATGGAAGGTAAAAAGGAAACATTGTTCTAGTGGAATTTAATATATTGAAGCAAGTAAACAAGGCCATCAACAATTTAAAAAATGAATATAAAGCCTTCTCATATGGCTAGAGAGCTCACACCAGCCTTCAGACCAACCTTCATACCAATACTCACACAGATAACAACTGTATTTTTTCTGTGAAGGAAAAAGAAAACCTACCTAAAGGCACTAAAGAGTGTCCAAAAACAGACAGTCACTAGAAGGAAATGGACAGTTGGTAGAAGGGAATCACACTAAGTGAGTTTGCCATATACATGACTTTTCAACCAATGACAGTTACCAGTCTTCATCATGTAGAGCAACTAAATCTTCAATAGAAAATCCACAGTCTTACTGGCTGGAAGAACTGAGGACAGAGTTTGGATCAACCATAATCACTGGCTGATGTCACTGAGATTTCAGAAAAGAGAAAGCCTAAGAGGGAGGGAGCCCTGAATTCTATGTATAAACCCTAACCAGTTCTTTGGCTAATCTGAAAGGCATATCTGTGAGGTAAATTCCTAACAACACAGCCAAAATTAAAAGGAATGAACTGAGATTTGGGGTGTTGCCATTACAAGGGAGATAGCTGGCATTTTAAGCTTGCGATTGTAGAATGGATAATGGCAGCCCAAGGATGTCCATACCCCAATGCTTGGAAATTGAATATGTTAAGTCACATGCCAAAAGGGAATTAAGGTAGCATACGGAAGTAAAGTTGCTAGTCATCTGACCTTAAAAAAGGAGATTTTTCTGGATTATATGGGTGGGTCCAGTGTAATCACAAGGGTCCTAAAATACGGAAGGGGGAAGCAGTAGAGTCAGTTTCAGATGATGCAATGTGAGAAAGACTAGACCAGCCACTGCTGGCTTTGAACATGGAAAAGGGCCATGAGCCAAGGAATTCAGGTAGTTTCAAGACACTGAAGAAAGCAAAAAAAGAAAGTGTGTGGGATCTCCAGAAAGGAATGCAGTCTTGCTGACACTTTTGTTTTAGCTCAGCAAGAACCATTTCAGACTTCTGCTGTCCAGAACTGTAAGACAAATTTGCATTGTTTAACCCACTAGGCTTGTAGTAATTTGTTACGAAAGCCATAGAAATCTGGTACGGATTTTGGTATTGGAAGCACGGTGGTGCTGTAATAAATCCCTACAATGTGGAAGTGACTTTGGATTTGGGCAATGGATTGAGCCTGGAAAAATTTTCGGGAGCATTATAGGAAAAGCCTAGATTACCTTGAAAAGCCTATTAGTAAAAATATGGATGTTAATCACCTTGCTAAGAGGACTTGGAAGAAATAAGAAACATGTTATTGGAAACTGACAAAAAGGAGATATATAATGGCAGAAAACTTAGTAGAGCTGTGTTCTGCAGTTACATGGAAAATAGAACTTATAAGTAATAAACTCAAATATTTAGTTGAGAAGATTTCCAAGCAAAGTGTTGAAGCTGTGGCCTGGTTTCTTCTTGCTTCTTGGAGTAAAATGTGAGAGAACAGATACACAATGATGAAAAACTATTATTCAAAAAGGATCAGGATTTGATGATTTGGGACATAATCTGCCTATCCGGATTGCAACAGACACTAAAATTAAGAAATTCACTGTCAGGAAAATGTGCTCTAGCAATAAAAACCCAAAACAACTGAGGGTGTAGCTGGACAATCTTTTGCTAATTCTTCTAAAGATTTAAGGATCATGGAATTCATTCACATAAAAGCCTTTTTGAAATGACTAAGTGTGTGATTCAGATCCCTTCAGCCATCTCAGCAGAAGATAAAAATAAAGAAGTTAGAAGAAAATCACACATGTAGAGACGTCAGAGAAAAATGACAAATTATGTATAAAAGAATAACAATTTCAATGATGCATACTTTTCATCACGGATAATGAAAGCAAAAAGAGAGTAGATAATCTTTGAAGTGATGGTTTCTAGGAAAGATATGTGGAAGATCCTCCTGTCTTATGGAGTGAATTTGTGTGACATACATGGGAGACTCATAAGGTCCTTGAAAATTTTATATTAGTGGTAATACTGCCAGTTTGAATTTTAAAAGGACAGAGAGAGTACAAAATGTAAAAAATGAAGGAAGGCTATTGGACTTCCAAAACTCTATAGGCAAGATACAGGATGATAAAGCTACTTAGCTGCAGATACATAATATCTTTCATAAAAAGGAAGGATTACTCGGAGGGTAGCACCCTGATTACAAAGGGTGCTGCACTGAATCACAAAGGACTATTCCCAGGCAGTGAAAACAAATGGAGCTTGCTTGTTTGGATTTCAAAATTGCCTGTGACTGGTGATGAGCTAACCAAGAATTTTTTATCCATTGAAAATATTCTTAAGGAATAAAGTCAAATTAAAGACATTTTCAGATAAAAGAAAACCAAGAAAATTCATTGCAAGTAAACCTGTACTATAGAAAAATGCTAAACGTTGTTCTGGCAAATGGCAAATGATGCCTTTAAACTCTAGGAATAAATAAGGCACCATTTACCACTACCTAAATTTACCAGTTAGAAATGGTAAGTATGTTGATAAATATAAGAAGCTAGCCTTTCCCTTCTTAATTTATTTAAAACATAAATAACTCGTTAAAGAAAAATTACAGCAATGAATTGTGGGGTTTATAACATATATAAATGTAATACGTATGAAAAACATAAAGGATGGGGGACTAAATGAACCTATATGGTACATGGTTTGATATTTTTATCTGCAGAGGTACTATATTAACTCCAACTAGAAGGCGAAAAGTTAAGCATGTAATTCCTAAAGCACTCATCTAAAAATAATTCAAAGTAAAATAAAATCAAAGTACACCTAAAAATACAGCAGATATAAATGAGTATCAACAAAGGTTTAGGAAAACACAAATTTATGTAACTAGAAGAGCTATAGAAAGGGATTCGCCATCTAATTTTTGCAGTGCAATAGGAAAGAGTTATTTTTGTGTTTTCTAAAATATTTATGAGCTCTATGGCCTTAAATTTTAGCAAGAGAAATTTAAACCTCGTATAATAAAGACTGTAAGACATGTTGAATATTGTTACCCTATATAAGGGCAGAAAATGGTTTGTATGCCTATATAGGTTAAAGTCAATAATGATTGTTGCTATGTTAATGGAAAGGTAGCCCTTTATAAAAGCATTCATTTTAATTTTTTCTTCTAACTGGAGATTAAAGAAATGTCATTCCTAAGAGGTAAAATTCTTCATCCTAACTTTTGGAGCTCTTCTTTAAAGTGTAATTATTCGGGCTTCATTCAAAATAGATATAGTATTCACAGTGATAAGAGTGAAAAAATGTTCTTCTTAATAGGTGAACCAAATTGCTAGTAAAATAAGTGGAGCCACGTTCTCAATGTTTTGCCTACAAGCAAAAGCCAAAATTTCATACTTTCTTAGGTACAATGGGTTCTGAACTGATGATAGTATTTTATATGTAAGTCAAAGTAAGTCACTCTGGAATTCTCTTCTGCAGTTATTTATTCAACTTCTCACATTTTTATGAGTTCAGAGGTTTCTGAGCACAACATTGAAATATTCCAATTATTATGTCATGTCCTTACGCACACAAACTACTGCTGAACTGTGACTGAGATAAACTCCACATTCTGTTATGATTCTAAGCCTGGATCTTAACAAAACTGAAAAAAAATGGACGTCTCACTATGTGTATTTATTACATCAGTGATGCTTAGAAGGGAAAGTTTAATATAAAATTCAATTACAGTAACCAAGAATGACTCTGAATTTAGGAAATAATAATAATTGATAAAGGGGGGAAAAAAAGGTGAATGCCAAAGAAGGAGGTATGTCTGAGTACAGATGTGGCCTGATGTCAGAGTTCCACAGAGAAAGGACAGTGAAAGAATTCCTAATTCAACCTAATGTTCTCTAAAAATTAAAATCCAATGTATGCTAAGCCTCAATTAAATAACAAACACTGTCACCCAGTGTTTCAATGGCGCTCATGTATTTACATACTATGGAAGTACCCTGGTACTTATCAATTGGTATAGTTAAGTTAAAAGGCACAGTTATTGGTTTCAATCTAGACAAGAAAGTTGATTTCACAGCTACCTATATTTCATAAAAATTTTTTCACTTTAAAAATGCATGTTACCTAAAATGTTATTAATGCAAAATTATATATTCAGATTAATTATGATACAGATTTCTCAGCAAAATTCTATATCTACACAGTGCATTTTGAAATATTCTAAGTTGTCTTCAATGTCAAATGCAACTTTGTATAAGTGGTCACATCTGAAAGATTGCATCCTTAAGAACTACATTTTTAGGGAAAATTAAATGTTCATATCTTTCTGTTTTTGTTGTGTTCATGTTTGGTTTGGAGTCTATTGGCTTTCTAATGAGTTATCAATTTGGGCCAAGGAATTAAAAATATTCATGATTTTTGTCTCTAGATGATAAAACACAGAGCAAGATAACTATTTTTATTTTCTCAGTTATATTGAGGACCAGAGCTGAAATCAAAAAATAATTTTAAAAAAGAATGGAAATTGAGCATATCTTAATCATAATTCAGCATTTGTTGCTTTCATCAGAATAAGGCCAATGTTGAATGGAATAAGTTAAAGCTTGGTGGTGCATGTCTATATAAATACAACAAAAGAGAGGTAGAGCCGTGGCAGGTATTAAACATACTCTAGTATCTAGAAACCCTGTGCTGCTTGTATGCTTGCCATGCTGGATGTCACATCTTCAGCAGCTTTTTTAGTTCATTGAGCACTGCTGAACTACAAGCAGTATGCTAGGTTGCTCCAAGGACACAAAAGTAATATAAGTGCATTTCCTGAGATGGTTATAGTTTAGTTAACATGCTTTCATTGTGTGGTCCTTTGTCTAAAATTTGATTTGGTAAATATTAAGTGCCTTATTATAGGCAAAGCATGCAGGGGTATTCAAAGATAAGGTGATATAATCTATCTCCTAGTAGCTTCCAAAACCAATGAGAACTGTTATACAAGGTAGTATTAAGCCACTAGTTATAACAGAATTTAAAAATCAGGATAAATTTAACTATATATAAGGCAACCATGTCAACTGCATGTATTATTCAACCTAATCAAAGGTAAATAAGATGCGACTTTGTATACTACCAGCACATACAAACGAAATCAGTAGAAACAATAGAACAGCGTGTAATTTACTTGCAAATTAATTGTGCAGAAAATAATTACAGGAGTTTAGAGAAAGAGGGGAATCCTTCATGTTAAAGCACTCGTTGATTTGGGCAGCAGTAAAACAAATGCAAAGTGAAGAAAGGCCTGGTTTCTCTGATAGAACTACATACATGGTAGAACTACTTTCTAGAGTACTGCTTGTCAAATTTTAATGTGTTGACCCACATTGCAATTGCTCTTGTCCAAGTGTGAGATAGGAATATGAAATCAGGCAAGTTTCCTACCCTCTCCACACTTTGGTTTCCATACCTATAAAACATAGCAGTACCAACCTAATATTGTTGTGAAGACTAAATGAGATTTTTCCATGTGCTGAGTACACAGTAAGCACTCAGTGAATGTTCACTACTATTAGTGTTACTATAATGTATAATTCTTTTATTAGTATAACCTCTATCACTATACTCAAAGGAATGTGTGACCCCATAAAGCTAAAGACTACCATCTATAAAATATAGTCGGGGCTTCCCTGGTGGCACAGTGGTTGAGAGTCCGCCTGCCGATGCAGGGGACACGGGTTCGTGCCCCGGTCCGGGAAGATCCCACATGCCGCGGAGCGGCTGGGCCCGTGAGCAATGGCTGCTGAGCCTGTGCGTCCGGAGCCTGTGCTCCGCAACGGGAGAGGCCACAGCAGTGAGAAGCCCGCATACCGCAAAAAAAAAAAAAAAAAAAGGCACCAAGATAAGATGGATTCACAGCTAAATTTTACTAGCTTTTAAAAGTAGGCATTAAAATATTAAACTATGTCAGATTATGGATAAACTATAAAACTCTATTGAAGGACATAAAAATATTAACAATGAAATACCATGTTTAGTGGGAAAAGAATTGCAATTAGAATCACAATGGGGATTAGTTTAAAGCACCTAGGACAAACATAAATTTCTCAAGGAAGAATAAATGTCTAACAACAGCTAAGTGAATATAAAAAAGATTACTAAGGAGGAATTTGCTTTAGCAAATAGTCCATATTAAAAATAGATCAGCAGACGTAGAGAATGGACTTGAGGACAAGGGGAGGGGGAAGGGTAAACTGGGACAAAGTGAGAGAGTGGCATGGATTTATATACACTACCAAATGTAAAATAGATAGCTAGTGGGAAGCAGCTACATAGCACAGGGAGATCAGCTCGGTGCTTTGTGACCACCTAGTGGGGTGGGATAGGAGGGTGGGAGGGAGACGCAAGAGAGAGGGGATATGGGGATATACGTATGCATATAGCTGATGCATTTTGTTATAAAGCAGAAACTAACACACCATTGTAAAGAAATTATACTCCAATAAAGATGTGATCATATGGTTGTCTTATAAGAATGAAAACAGATCAATGTAGTAGAATAAAGATTCTACAAATTTTTTGCAGAACATATGAAAATTTAATGTATGACATAGGCAGTATCATTTCAGTGGGGGAGAATGTGGTTTATTCAATAAACATAACTGGGTATTATTATTAACTTTTTGCTGATATCTATTTATTTTTATTGAAGTATAGTTGACTTACAATATTATACTAATTTCAGGTATACAACATAGTGATTCAATATTTTTATAGATTACATACCATACAAAGTTATTATAAAATATTGACTATAGTCCCTGTGCTATACATTACATTCCTGTGACTTATTTATTTTAAAACTGTAGTTTGTACCTCTTAATCCCCTTCACCTATTTAGCCCCTCCCCTGACCCCCCCTCCTCTGGTAATCAGTAGTTTGTTCTCTGTATCTGTGAGTCTGTTTCTGCTGTTATATTTATTCATTTGTTTTGTCTTTTAGATTTCACATATAAGTGAAATCATACAATATTTGTCTTTCTCTGTCTGACTTATTTTACCTAATACCCTCCAGGTCCAACCATGTTGTCACAAATGGCAAGATTTCATTCATATATAAATATATTTCACATCTTCTTTATCCATTCATCTGCCAGTGAGTACTTAGTTGATTCCATATTTCAGCTCTTATAAATAGTGCTGCTATGAACATGGGGGTGCATATATTTTTTTCAAATTAGTGTTTACATTTTCTTCAGATAAATACCCAGGAGTGGAATTGTAGGAACATCTGTGTATTATTTCAGGATGAAACCAGGTTGGACTCCTACTGCATATCATGGGCAAAACAAATTCCAGATAGATTGAGGAATAGTAATTTTAGAAGTAAACTTGGGAGGCCACATGTAAAAATCAAGAGGGAGGCCTTTTAAACAAGAACAGAAATGCATAAACTGTAAAGAAATATAGATAAACTTTCTCTACAAAATTTGTAATGAGAATGGTAGATTAAAAGCTAAAATCCCACAAAAAATTGTTAAACTGACAAGAAGACAAAACGCAATAGAAACTTGAACTGCAAAAGAAATTATGGATAAGCAGTTCACACTAGGGAAAATTCAAAGGCTAATAAACATAAAAATATGGTGAAATAGGATTAGGGGAATACATGTGAAACAAACAATAAAATACCATTCATACCTATCAGACTGGAAATAATATTTATTCCTAGTGGAAATCTTGGGAAAAACATATTCTCATCTATTGCTTGTAGAAATGTATATTGTTATAGCTTTTTTGGGTATGGGAGAGGAATCTATCACTATCTACTTCAATTTAAAAGATACCTATCCTTAGACCTGGCAATCCCACTCCTGAATATCTATCCCATAGCAATTAAAGCACCAATTCATTAGGTTAGATGATCAGGGATGTTGACTGTATCGTTGTAAAAAAAAATGCTATAGATGAATAATTGGATTAATTATGGCACATCAACAGCATGGAATATTAGGCTGTCACTAAAAAGACTGAATTAGCATGGTTGACTTTAAGATTCTACTAAAATTGTATTAAGCAATAGTAGTAAGATGCAAATAAGTGTATACAATATTATATTTTTAAAAAGCAAATAAAACTATGTATATGTGGGTAATTACATAAGTAAATTTTGACAGATTACTATCTGGGAGTGAAAATGAATGCATGGAAAGTTACAGAATTAAGAGAAAGTTAAAAAGTGTCGTAATAAAAAAATCCACATGAAATCTTTCATTTCAGTAAATCATACTTATGTAAATGATACATGCATAAAGAAATCTGAACAGCAGATCTGCTCGTCAGACGATCATGATATACTAAGTGAAAAAGAGCTGCAAAATAGTGAGCATAACAGTTTTGTTTTGGTAAAACAGAAATTAAAAACAAACATTAAAAAATGTATAGGTTGGGCTTCCCTGGTGGCGCAGTGGTTGAGAGTCCACCTGCTGATGCAGGGGACACGGGTTCATGCCCCGGTCCCGGAAGATCCCACATGCCGCGGAGCGGTTAGGCCCCTGAGCCATGGCCACTGAGCCTGCGCGACCGGAGCCTGTGCTCCGCAGCGGGAGAGGCCACAACAGTGAGAGGCCCGCATACCGCAAAAAAAAAAAAAAAAATGTATAGGTTTGTATCAACTATGAGAAATATGTGGAAAGATACACCCCAGGCTTCTTAATATTTTCACTTCAGTGGGATGAGAGCAGAGTCGGGACATTGGCAGGCAGGTAGAAATGGTTAACTTTGCATTCAAACGTAACTATTTTGTTTCACTTCTTACAAAACAATCCAACAAAGACAAATGTTAGAAATTTTAGAAAGGTAGTGCATACATATTACAGGCAACTACAGAAAATCTAGGTAAATAGAAAATTATGATGAAGAGAACAAAAATCACTTAATTCCAGAATACAGAAATACCTACTGTTAGCATCATTTTTGGTTAACTTTTTCTAGGCTTTTTTTCCTGTTCCTGTATAGAATTAAATGTGTATAAAAAATTCATATATCCCATTTTGCATTTTTTTTTTGTATATATTTTTCTTTATGATTTTTTGATTGAAAAATACTGGGAGATTTTCTATATCATTAAGTAATCTTTGAAAATATTTCTCATATTGACATAATATAAAATTTTAAAAATATATCATAATTTATTGATTTGTTACAGTATTTTCTCATTTCAAAACATTTAGAATATTTTTTTTTGTTATTCTAAACATCTTGTACCTAATACCTGCTCTTTAAAAAATGCATTCTCAGTATATTACTTGAAATTCCAGACTTTTATGATGCTCAATACCTTACAAAAACTAATAAAATAAATTTTATCCTTTGAAGATTTCCCAAGAACTGCTGCTCATGCCTCATTCATGGTCACTTTTTTCCCTCTTCTCTTAAAATTAGAAGTTGACTAGATTGGGGAATAATCTATTCCCATTTAGGACTCTCTCTTCTGGAAAATGAGGAATCTTTGCATACTAACTATTAAAAATACTAAAAAAAAAAAAAAGGACTCAACACATTGCAGTGAATCACAAAATTTTTTTTTCTAAGAATAAATTTCTGGAAGTTAAATTCTTCTGTCTAAACTACAGAATTTTTAAAGTACTTGGTATTTATTGTTAAATAGAACTGTAGTAAATTTGTGTCATTAACCCTCCTGCCAGAAGTATAAGATGAAAGTGTCTCCCTCAAATCATTATTATTAGTTACAAATCTTTGTTAATTTGAAAAGCTAAACCAAAAAAAAACGAAAGAAAAGGGTTTCATTAATTTTTAAATTTGCATGTCTTTGAGTGAAGTTGTACATTTTTCTTTTTTTTATTACTTTTTATAGGAGTACAGTTGCTTTACAATGTTGTGTTACTTTCTGCTGTACAGCAAAGTTAATCAGTTATATGTATAAACATATCCCCTCTTTTCTGGATACATTAAATGATCATTTGTATATTTAATTTTATAAATTTTATATTCATGTTTCTTCCCATTTTGTATTTGGATTGTGTGTGTGTGTGTGTGTGTGTGTGTGTGTGTGTGTGTACTACATACCTTAAAAAAGAACAATACACTTATTTGGAAAAAATAACATTTCTGAATAAACTTATCATAAGATTATTTTCATTTTAATTAAAGCAAATTAATAGGGTAATTAGCCACAAAATGACATTTCACTGTTTCCTAGAAAATTCCACTCCAGTGTGAAAAACTTGGAATTTCTGTTTCAAAAGCAATAAATTGTCTTATGTAATTAAGATACAATTATTATCCTTGAAGAATTTGTATTTAAACAGGAAGATGTTCATTCAAACTTCATGCTCAAGAGAAGGAGCTGTAATATTATAGAATAGTGTCTTCTCCCATTTACAACATTAAAAGCCAGTACTCAATCGTGGAAATAACATTGGATTTGGAGTTCAAGAAAACAAGTGCTGACTATGTTGCTATCTAGCTGAGTGATTTGGAAACGTCATTTGACCTTTTATAAGCCTTATTTTTCTCGTTCATTAAATTACAAAGTTGTATAAAGTTGGCATTCTCTCTCACTTATCCTACTTTGTCTTCATATCACCTTTATTAAGTCATTTACATGCTTACTTATGTGTTTACTGTTTGTCTCCTCCCCACTGGAATTTTAGCTCCACAAGAGAGAGGATTTTGGGTTACTGCTCATCCCTAGCACCCAGAAGAAAGCTAGCACATAGTGAGTGCTCCATTAAAAAATGTCAAAAGAGGCGCTTCCCTGGTGGCGCAGTGGTTGAGAGTCCACCTGCCGATGAAGGGGACACAGGTTCGTGCCCCGGTCCGGGAGGATCCCGCATGCCGCGGAGCAGCTGGGCCCGTGACCCATGAAAATGTCAAAAGAATTGGCTGCTTGTTGTGTGTTAAGTGCTAGGGATTTGATGATGAGTAAAACCCATGCTCGTATGGGATTTACAATCCATTGGATGAATTTCTAAGCTGCCAAATAACTCTCTTCAGAGAAGAGAATACAGTCCATCTTCAATTAAGAAATTAGGAATTAAAAGTGGAAATATAACATATAAAATGTCCAAAGTATCTGAAAAATATATTAACTCAAAAAATGAGAACTTAAGCAATGCACAGAAATAGATTAAAATTTTTGTTTTTCTAAATAGAACTTATGCCATGCCTTGCCTTGTTCGAAAAAGAAATAGTGAAGGACCAGCAATATGCAGATGTGATATCCATGGCAAGAAATTTATTGCATTTAAAGCACCAAGAACTTCAAAACAAGATATATGATATACATATAAAAACATAAAGTACCCTCAGAAAGAAAATTCACATTTAAAATCTTAAAATGAAAAATATAAAATAAGAAATAATGCCATAAACAGTATCTAGACTAACATATTAATGTTACCTTAAGAAGTTAAAATAATTTTAGCCTATATTATTGAGACCACTAGCACAAACAGATTTTATAAATTATCTTCACTTTTGCTTTCATTAATACTTTTATTTCTGAGATTGTTCTTTAGTAAATATAAATTATAACTACTTGTAGAAACTTCTGGCATAATTTTAGATACACAGATGGAGATAAAAACTCAGGGGCTATTCAGTCACATCTTCAGGCTCCACTTCTAATTCTATTTCTCTTGCTATTTCCAGCATATCTGCAGTTACTAAATCCACTGAAGCCTTGAACTCCTCAAAGTTACCATGAGGGTTGGAATTAACTCTCTCCAAATTTCCATTAATGTTGATATTTTCACTTGTTCCCATGAATCATGAATGTTCTCAATGGCATCTAATAGAGTGACTCCTCTCCAGAAGGTTCAATTTACTTTGCCCAGATCCATCAGATTAATCACTATCTATGACTGAATTGCTACAATCTCATGATAAAACTTAAATGGATGAGAAATTGCTTCTGATAGAAAAGAAAAGAAAGCGGTTTCTTGAGATGTAATCTACTCCTGGTGAAATGCTGTGAAGATTGTTGAAATGACAATAAAGGATTTAGAATATTATACAAACTTAGTTGATAAAAGAGTGGCAGGGTTTGAGAAGATTGATTACAGTTTTTGAAAGATGTTCTTTTGTGGGTAAAATGCTATCAAACAGCATGGCATGCTACAAAGAATTTATTTGTGAAAGGAAGAGTCAATCAATGTGAAAAACTTTGTTACTGTCTTATTTTAATAAATTTCCACTGTCACCGCAACTTCAGGAACAATCAGTAATAGCCATCAACATTGAGGCAAAAGCCTCCATCAGCAAAGATTATGACTCACTGAAGGCTCAGGTGATGGTTAGCATTTTTTAGCAATAAAGTATCTTGTACATAAAGTGTGTATTTTTTAGACATAATGCTATTGCACACTTAATAGGTTACAGTATATGCAAACATAACTTTTATATGCACTGGGAAATGAAAAAACTTGTGTGACTCGCTTTATTGCAATATCAGCTTTACTGAGGTGGTCTGGAATCAAACCTGCAATATTACCCAGGTATACCTGTAGTGTTCTGCATATTTGAAAGTTGCTAACAGAGTAAATCTTAAAGTTTTCCTCACCAGAAAAAACATTCTGTAACTATGTGTGGTGATGGATGTTAACTAGACTTATTGTGGTGATCGTTTCACAGTATATACAAATATTGAATCATTATGTTGTGTACCTGAAACTAATATAATGTTGTATGTTATTATACCTCAATAAAAAAAGAAAAAGAAAAAAAACAAAAAAAAAAAACTCAGGGGCTTAAATTATACAGATCCACCTGAATAATGGAGTCTGTCAGTCATGCTTTGGAGGTAAAGGCTCATAAAACCTTGTCTAAATTTGGAAACCTTGATCATGACATTCAGCTTTACTAAGATACAACTGCAGCAGCCACAGAGCATGTCTTTTCATTCCTATAGTTGAATGTGTGGCTGTTGTTTTGTGGTTCTTAGAGGAATTTTTCAGCTTTTAAAAATTACTTGACTATAGAGGAAAATCTATTTCTTCCTGGGGCAGACATCCTGGTACACCAGAGACTAAGTGTGAAGGGTTTGTTTTGTAAGGAGTCTAAGTGGTACAGCGTTTCCTGATTTGTAATCTGTAGAGATTTCCAGCCTCTTGTTCTTCCTCCAGAAAGATGTAGGTACCATTTTACTATAAGGATTTTAGAACAATCACATGATTTCTCTGACTTTAATAACTTAGTAGTTGCCATTATTTTAGAGTCTGTTTTCCAGGAAACCACTTTACTGAAACAAAATCCTAGATATTTAAAATTATTTTATATATCAAGTGATGTTTTATAACCTATTTCAAAATGTTGAGTCTCTTAAAAAAGCTATTGTGTTGGGTTGTTGAATTGTTAATATTCAAATATTCTTTAATTTCCAGGAGAGTATATAATGTAACCTTATGTGAATGAAGAGAATCTTTTCCAATCTAATCTATTTCTAATTTTAGGAGGAGAGGGGGAAAAATGACCATAAGTGAGGCACAAGCAGTAGTTCTTGGGAAATTTTCAAAAGTATGAGATTTATTTAATTTAATTTTTTTTAGGTTATTAAGTTTCACAGAAGTCCAGAATTTCAAATAATATATATCAACTCCCCTTTCACCCTCATATATTTGCTATTACAATGAGTGGGATAGTAGATTAATACTTTATTTCTTCCATGCCTTTTCAAACGTATAATGCAACTTTAAGTAAAGAAGAGTTTTCATTGACAGTTATATTGACTAATGATGGGAATTTCCAGGACTAAGGCAAACCTAGAGCAGTATTTTTTTAGAAAGGGAGCTTTTAGACCCACTCAGATTATAGCAGGCAGAAAGCCACCCATTCTACTAAGGAACAGGTTAAGTCCTTTCTAGAATTGCCCATGAAAGAAACTTAGATTTTAGGAAGGCAGAGTTATACCAATTCTATTTCATTTTCTTATCTATTGTTGCCATAATGCACATGTACAGTTCAACTGGTTTTCATTTGAGTCCATTACTGAGTGATATTGCAACAATTTGAATGTAAAATGCTTCACTACAAAGCAACAAAAAGCAATCATAGCAATAAAAAAGAACCAACTATTGATACATACATAACTTGGATGTATCTCAAGAGCACTATGTTGAGTGAAAAAAGCCAATCTCAACATTTCCTATACTATATGATTCCA
The DNA here is from genome assembly GCF_005190385.1 of Monodon monoceros. Lineage (NCBI taxonomy): Eukaryota > Metazoa > Chordata > Mammalia > Artiodactyla > Monodontidae > Monodon > Monodon monoceros. The sequence goes on along the minus strand of NW_021703767.1, from coordinate 40,299,439 downwards.
TTTATATAACCTTCTCAAAATGATAAAATTATACAGATGGAAAACAGAGTAGTGGTTATCATGGGCTCAGGGTTGTGGGAGAGAGTGTGCGGAGAGAGTGTGCATGAAAGGGATATTTGTGGTGATAGAACAATTCTGTACCTTACTTGTGGTGGTAGTCAGACAAACTTACACATTTGAGAAAATGGCATAGAAATATGCAAGCACATTTTACCAAAACTAATTTCCTGGTTTTCATAAAGTATTAAAGTTATGTAAAATGTAACTATCAGGGTAACGGGTGAAGGGTACCTGCAACCTCTATGTACTATTTGGCAAGTTCCTGTGTATCTATTAATTATTTCAAAAAATAAAAAAGGACCATTATTATTACCAAATAATCATGGTCTTTTAATCACTTGAAACTTTTGCCTGTGAATTTAATTTTTAACTTAATATACATTTAAAAAATATTCTGTCATATATTAGAGATACCAAATAAACCCAAATTTGAAGTCTTGAAGTCTCTGTCTTTCATAAAATATGTCTTTTGTGTTCAGTCACCTCCCCTGCATATTATATTTTAGTAACAAATTAAAAATTTCAAAATGTAAAGGTAAGAATCAGAATTCAAGAAAACTGATCCTAATAAATGCACCAGCCAAAATGATGTAGGAAGTGCCAGGGTGAGAAGGAAGAAAAGAATTGTAGCAGTTTCTTGGATTTTTACTGAGGTTTTCTGTGTAGACTTCTAAAAACTTCCTTTGTGTCTTACTCAGTTAAAAGGGTGATGGCAATATATCTTCTGTTTCAAAGCCCCTAAATAAACTGAGGATTTAAAATGATGAATGCAATATTATATTTTCTACAGGGTTTATAACTGAAACAGCATGGGGCTTAGACCAGCAGAACCATGTTCAACTCTGGCTGTTGCTCCACCGGTTACAAAAAAGTGATATGTTAAAAGCCACTTGGAAGTGGACTGAGTCAAGAGAGAAAAAAAAAAAGATCGGAGTCAGAGGTATAGTAGGATCCTTGCTTACGGAAAACAAGGATGAAAAAATTGTATGAAAATCCACAGCATCTGCTGGAATTGGCAAATGCATGGCCATTGTAATTCAGATGAAAGCAACTTGAGTTTAGTGGTGGTCACAGCTGATGAATAAATGAAACATGAAAAAGTGGAAAATATCATATGACATCATTCTCAGGATTACAGATCCCAAGGAAAGGAGAGAGATGGGCAGTAGATAGAAAAAGATATACAGAGTGAGAGAGATCTTACGAATGGAAGAGAAATGATCATGGGGAGAGTCTAAAGATAGTCATGGGGGACAGTTAGTGGATCAAGGTCCCCGAAGTGTCTGGAAGGGATGGAATTCAGAGCAAAGAGAAAATGTTTACCCTGGCACTAGAGGGGTCCCTCTTCCACTGAGAGGAGAGAAAATCGTAGGGATGGTGTTTTGATTAGTAGTTGCTTCCTCCATCATTTACTCCAGCTAACTCAGCCCTTAACAGTCTTTCTCCCTAATTGTCAGTTTCTATTAGCAATTCTTGTATCATTAAGATTCTTTTTGAGTGGGTTTTTCAAACTTAAATCTGCTTTCTCTTCAGAGAACTTAAAATAAATAATCTTTTTACTTTTTGGAAGAAATTGTTAACAATCTCAGTTACTATTTCCAGATAGTATTCTCACAGATGAAATAAATTCTAAAAAAATAGTAGTAAGTAAATAGAAATGTAACACACTCATTTCAGGTAAAAGATACAGTAAAAGATTCCTCAATAGGGATAACTATGACATAGTAATAACATTTTATCTCCCTGAAGGGAGGAGCTGAACACATTCAATGTAATTTAATCTAGGGTAATGGGTTAAGTACCATTCAGTTCAAAAATATGTAATATTCACAAAAGACAATATGAGACAAGAATTTAGAAGATTGTCAGCCAACATATAATATGCTTTCAAAATAATCTATCAATAAAACAAATTATCAAGATACATTCAGGGTCTTTAAGATTCATCTATTTCTATTGTTAAACTATGGAGGACATTTCTTGCTTTTCCCTTTGGAGAATCTATTCTCTTCTCTCCCAGTAAGAACATCCTGATTTTCCTTAGAGAACTACTCCTCTTCATTCTTTTCTCCTATGACTTAGGTGAGTCTGGCCACATACTCAGCTTCTGCCAACATGCCTCAGATTGGCTAAAATAATTACAATGATGCTCAATCCCAGGATTTTTTCTGGAACTATTGGAAAAGAGATCTTCTGTTCCATTGGCATTGTAAAGCCAGTAAAATATAAGCCTGGAGGTGCTGTGACTGTCTTATTTCTATAAAGATAACAAAGGCTTGATAATAAAGCTAACAGAAGAAAACAGCTGAGAATAAGGAGAAAAACTGAGCCTTTATGACATTGTGTGAGACCCTACACCCCTGGCCTGTTCAGATATAAGTCAAATACTTTTTCTTTATTAACAGAAGATAGTTTGCATGGATTGCTGATATTGTAACCTAAAAAAATCCTATTTAATACTCTTGAAATTGAATATTCATGACATCTAGGGAATTAATATTGACTATGTTCAGGAATCCATATACTTCTGAATTCTCTGTAAACATGATAAATCTGTGAAAAACTGATGCTTCTTATCACCAAAAATTACCATAACATATTGATATGGATAGTACAAAATGGTCTTCTTATAATCAACCAAGTATTATTTTGTTGTAATGATACTGTATTAGTAACTCAAAGTTCAAAGTTACCATCATTAATTTATAATTATAGAACTAAGGATAAGAATGAGTAGATACTGGGGTACAAAGGTATCTGAAGGATTAGTGGCTTACTTCTGTACAGTGTTATAAGCTTCTCAGAAATGGGGGCATTACAAATACAACTTGGAGTTACAACTTGATGGATGACAATACACCAATAGATATTATCCCTTAATAAGCTGCAAACTAATTAAAATATTAAGGAATTCTGTGGCTTCACCTTAATTCAACACTTACTGAATGCTTCTATTATTCAAAACAAATGACTAGCTTTTATGAAAAAACAAACCACTTATGGATAAATTATTTTCCAAATAAAAGTTGAGTGTGACTCAATATGAAGAACAAATAAAATCTGAGAAATTATTATTTACTAGGACACACTATTATGTGACCCTGAGCACAAAAAGCAAAAGCTAAAAGAGGAAATATTCTTTCTCAAATTAAAAACAACCAGCTTCTCAATGGGTGAGATAATCTTGCTAATGATAATTTTATGAGGACACTGAGTTTATTCACAGTCTTAGTTTTATGTGGTAACAGAATAGAATTATTGCATTCTTTCCTAAAGCTGTGAGTTGATTACATAGAATCACAAAGACCCCCCAAAACAGCTGAGCACCACCAGTATGGAATCCATCTGACCAAGACGGCAGTATATCCACTAACAGACAAAAAAATGTGCATGCTGACGACTCCACTGATGGTAAGGGGAATGGATGATACTTCTTTTTCTGCTGGATAGGATCCTGGAGAATAATGAGGATAAGCAACATAGGTGTTGTTGTAGGTTTAATGTGTGTGACCATAAATTTATCAAGCCTGGAGCCTTGCCCTGGCATGCTACAACTAATGCAAAGGTCTGAAAGTGCCCTGAAGAATGTTTCTCATTTGCTTTACAAGTGCAGACCCAAAGGGTATAGACTAGCTAAAAAGTACCCCGGGAAAGACTTATTCACAAGGACCAAATGGCTCTAACTCATGGCTCAATTTACTTCTAACGTGGACATCTTTTTAGGAGAATGTATGATCTAGTCATTGATGAAGTTCATGATAGGAAGGAATTTGGTTTCAACTTAAGAATAATGAAATGACATAATTTAGTCCTTTATGATGGTAATAATACTGTTTGATTCAGTCCTGGAAAGAAATACAGGAAATTAAAAAATAAATAGCTAAGACCATTGCTAACTGCATTATATGCCTGGTCTATTGACTTCCAAACTTTGTGAGATCGATACCATAACCACATTGCATCACTGTATAAACTGGGGCACAGAGAGATTCTTTAACTAGCAAAGCCATCATGTCTGGTTATGTAGCAGAGTTACAGTTGGCTTTCTGGAAGTACAATCAGTGTGACTGAACTCAGAAAGAGCCCACACCAGGGTTGAATGCTCTTTGGTTGCTGTCTTGAGATGCTTAATAATTGTATCTTTGAGTTTATATTTTGTGAGTGAAGTCCAGTGCAACAGTGGAGCTTGAGTCAGGGGCTTGGAGCCTCAGCTCTTGTAATGTCCTGCCTTCACTCCCTGTCCCCTGGTGCTTTGGATGCCAACAAATTGTCTATTCCTCTTTGATCAATGCCATGCTCTTCCCTGAGGGTCAGGGCTGGGCATGTACTCCATGGGTCTAGAGGGATGGGGGGAAGACAGTGGCTGTCTCTGCCTGGGACTGGTAGCCCACTGCACTTTAGGCTGGGGACTGGATAGCCCACTCCTGTATTTAGCATATCCCGATGCAGAAGCTTTCCTGTCTGCCATGGGACGTGGCTGCCAGTCCCTGGTGGGCACCTGGCATTTCATTTTGCACTGGACCTCGTGAATAATATATTCAGCCCTGAGTAGAGTTTAGATTCAAATCCAGTTCTGCCTAAGAACAAGAACCTCTAGAATTGGAACCAAGGGTGCATAGTTCAGAATTAATTTTCAAGACTTAGCATAGTATAGAAGAAAAGGCACTGAATTTTCAATCAAAAGACCTGACTTTGATTCCAGATCTATCATTTACTTTTTTGTAGCACCCTGGGCAAGAAACTAAATCTCTCTAGACCAGGAAATCTGTAAACATTCTGCAAAAAGTCAGAGAGTAAATATTTTTCAACTTTGCAGGCCATACAGTCTCTATTGCAACTACTCAATTCTATCATTACAGCACAAAAGTAGCCATAGACAAATGAGTATATAAAGAAAACCTTATTCATGGACACTGAAATTTGAATTTCCTATAATTTTTATGTGTCATGAAATATACTTTTGATTTTTAAAAACAATATAAAAATAAAAAAAAAATTTCTAGTCCCTGGGCTATCCAAAAATAGGTAGCATGATGGATTTGACCCACAGGCCATAGTTAGCAGACCCCTGGTCTAAAGCCATTATTTACTCATTCATTCATTGATCACTGTTCAGTGATATGTGCTTATCACTCTACTAGGCATTAAGTATCAAAAGACATGTTTTCATTTCTCAAAGAACCCAGTTTCTCATGGAGGAGACACTTAAACAAACAGTTACTATTCCACATAATAAATGCACACTGTAATCTGCACAAAGTGATAGAGTAGTATGGAGGAAGGTGAGATTGGAGGGATGTGGATGATGAGAACTTCGTGTTATTAGTTACTATTATTGTCATGAAAAGTAACAGAAATATCTACTAAGAAGGTTAAATATGAAAATAGAGGGACTTCCCTGGTGGTGCAGTGGTTAAGAATCCACCTGCCAATGCAGGGGACACGGGTTTGATCCCTGGTCCGGGAAGATCCCACATGCCGCAGAGCAACTAAGCCCGAGAGCCACAGCTACTGAGCCTGCGCTCTAGAGCCCATGAGCCACAACTACTGAAGCCCGCGTGCTCTAGGGCCCGAGTGAGGCAACTACTGAGCCCACGTGCTGCAACTATGAAGCCCGCGCGCCTAGAGCCCGTGCACTGCAAGAAGAGAAGCCACTGCAATGAGAAGTCAGTGCACTGTAACAAGAGTAGCCCCCTCTCACCACAACTAGAGAAAGCCAGCGCACAGAAATGAAGGCCCAAGGAAGAAAGAGAGAGAGAAAGAAAGGAAGGAAGGAAGGAAGGAAGGAAATTAAAATAAAAAGAAAATAGAAATTACTTTGTAAAGGCTAAAGAAATATACAAATGTTAACAACTATTATTGTCTATTTTTATCTATTAATTGTCTCCAATAATTTAACATTTATTAAACATAGATTCTCTACAAATAAAAAGAGTAAAGACTCTAAGATAACATTGGCATAACACTATTCATTCTGGTATGGATTTTTTTTAATGAATTTTGAAAATCAAAGACATTTTAGCTAATGAAACATAATTCTCCCTGCCAAAACGCATGTCTGTGCAAGTGCACACACACACACACACACACATTCTCAAGTTGGTTATAAAATTGTTTTACTAATACTACAGAAAACTGCTTGAGCCTCTTAAGGGCACTCTTGTAAAGCAGCTTGATATGTTATGTAAATTTCCAACAACTCTATAAGCCATTGAAAGAAATGATTTAATTTTTTCTGTTATTGTAATAAAGTCTGTGATTTACCAACATTAAAAATTTCCACTTACAATCTAAAATAGAAAAAAATAGTGTGTATTAAAGACTTGCTTTTGGTCTCCACAGAATGTTAAGAATATTGTACATTTGCAAAGTTGTTCATTAAAAGTCATTTGTCCATAAGTCACCGAAATAATAAAATTCTACATATAGTTAAGTATGCTTGATGCATCTCCACTGCTTGCTAGGAACAAGGTACAATGTTAGTCCTGGTATCCCTATCTAGTAGACACTATCAGTACCATTATTTCATAGATGAGAAAACAGACCTAGAAAAAGTAATTAACTTGCTGAGAGCATCACAGCTATTAAGTAGTAGAGATGGAATACAAACCTGGATCTGTATGATTTAGACCTTGAAGTTCATAAGCACCACCTCATGTTGATTTTCCCAGGCCTGAACAAACAAATGATAACAGACTAATCAGAAATATCTCAGTTTTGGAAAAAAGGGAAATGTCTTTCCTAAAATAATATCTGATTTTAAGTCCAAGTTGTTTTAATTTTTGATATGTGTGAATATATTCATGTTTATATTAGAATTTGTATATATGTGTGTGTGTGTATATATATATACACATACATACATATGTATTTTGCATATCTTATGTGTATGTATACATCCATCCATCCATCCATACACACACACACACACACACACACACACACACACAACATCTTACAATTCTAATTTAGAAATGCAATCACATATCACATGTACTTTATGGATTAGAGGAATCCTAATTTGGGTTTTATATTCAAATATATCATCTCTGTCCCAGAAATACAGCCATCGAATTGAGAACATGACTATCAGATAATTTATAACAGTTAGGATACTCATTCTACTAAGTAGTTTCTTGCTATACATAAAATATTCTCTTGAGTAGCCAGTCTATATATTTTTCAAAATAGAACAAATTAACTTTCCTTTAAAATTACTCAGAATTTAACAAGTAAGCTCTGATTCCTAAGTTACTTGTTAAAATGCAAATAGATGCTTTTTTCAGAGTAAAAAGGTAAGAATTTGTGTAAAAGTCCAAGTTGTATAAAAATAAAAAGAAGATTTTTTAAAGACAGTGCTTTATAAGGTGCAGGGGTCATCAGAGTTGCTTGTTGAAATACTGTTTCCCTAATCCCAGATCAGATTTTCTGATCCAGTAGATGAGGAATGAGGCAAAGATATATGCATTTTTTAAAAAACAGGTAGATGAGGTTATTTTCATATAGCAGGCTTAGGGACAACACTTGGGAAATGACTTTAAGAGGAAAACAGTTAAGGCTTTTATTTTTAATTTTTCCCTAGTTCCAGTTTGGGAACATTCTAGACACTTAAGAGAGGCAAAAGCCTATTTGCTCTATATGCCTTTATTAAAAAACAACTCTCTGGGCTTCCCTGGTGGCACAGTGGTTGAGAGTCCGCCTGCGGATGCAGGGGACACGGGTTCGTGCTCCGGTCCGGGAAGATCCCACATGCCGCAGAGTGGCTAGGCCTGTGAGCCCTGGCTGCTGAGCCTGCGCGTCCGGAGCCTGTGCTCCGCAACGGGAGAGGCCACAACAGTGAGAGGCCCGCGTACCACAAAAACAAACAAACAAACAAAAAATAAAAAACAACTCTCAAAGGAAGTAGAGCCCGCCAATGGAAATAGTGGCAATTTTCCAAGCAGTTTAGGGCCAGAATAAAGAACACTGCGGACAAAGACCAAGTGACTGCTACCCTTTGCAGCTTAAAAAGTCTAAACAAGATGCAAAATCTCTCATATGTGGCCCTTCCTTGACAGCTGAAGAAAAGGTGTTGTTGATCAGGCCCTCACATACTAAATAAAGACCTTCAGGTAAGGAAATGGTAATTTTAAGACACAAACCCTGTTACACCAGTTTGAAGTTTACCAGTTTGAAGACTAAAACAAACACAACAAGAAACACAGAAAACAAAAGCTTGCAAATATTTTCTCTATTCATCCGCTATCCAGAAGGCTTTTCATTCCTGGGACTCTTGACAAAAGTTTCAATTATCTCAAATATAACTTTCAAACGTCATTACTTTGCTGCAATAGTAATTCTTGGTAATGTCAACTGTGAAACCCTGGGGCTGACAAAGATGTAGCTTGATTCTCTGAATGGGTCAAAGGCTTTTGCCTTTATTATGAATTCAGTTGCAAAAAATGCACTATGATGACATTTCTTACAAGAGTGCTTCTTTATATATATCTATGTATATGTGTGCATATATATATATCATACATATTATACATATACATAATATATATATATAGTTTCTATGCTCACATTCACTTCATGAAGGAAGTACTTTTATAAATTCACTTTGCCTTTCAAAATGCTTTTAAGACTCATGCAAGACAAGGCATTTAGCTTCAGTTTATTTAATGTGAGTTTTCTTTTAGCCTCCGGGCAGCTGTCACTCCAGTGGTTAAGAGCACAGGCTTATGATATTACAGAGTCTGTAATCGTACTACCTGTGTGACCTAGGACAAGTCACTTAACCTCCCCAGTTTTCAGTTTCCTTATAGGGATGACAATAGTACCCACTGTACTATTAGTAATAATAACAGTGCATGGGGATGGTTTTAGTACCTTCTTTATGTGGTTGTGAAGATAACAATAATACATTGTTTAAGTATAATTTTCAAAAAGTTAACAGTATGACTCTTACACAAATATAAAATAAACACGTGTCAAAGGTTTTATTCAGCTCATTAATTAATGAATAAACTAATCAGATGGCAAGGCTAATTCACAGGATTTTGAGGATCTGGGTATCTATAGGTATTTTGAAACATTATTAGTACAAGATTTCTAGGTAAGATATAAAACTGATTAATGTCCTGTGGGATACCAATCCATAACAGTTGGATTTATTTTTCTCCTGGACAGAAATTATTTCGATCTGTGTTAGAAAAGAAATCTACAAGTTAACAGGTAACTTCACGAAGTCTGGACTATTCATCAATAGCAAATAGCGAATTTAACAAAGCACATTCTCTAGATTATTAAATAATTTGGAATGGGCAGGTTAGATATTAAAAGCACTCACCCTTGCCTTGTTAACATATCTTAAATAATTTTTTTAATACATTTAATGTACAAAAACTCTATGAAAATTAGTTACTAATATTTTTATCACCATTATGTATTTTGTAGGTCAAAATGTTTTGTTCACCCAATTACGTTATCACTTTTCTGTATCATAATGCTTGTCCATCATATTAGTAAATTCTTTTCATATATATAAGAACATCTAAAGAGTTTTTTAGACTATACTGAGATCACGCATTGCTCTTACTACTAGAAGGAACCAGAAGGATATCTATGGATTTATAGCAAATATTGATTAATTAATTGATCATTTTCTCATTCAGCCACTATTGATGGAATGTCAGACTCTGAGAATACAGCACTGAATAGGATACAGTCCTTTCTTTCATGGAACTGTATCTAATAGTTATTTATATGTAATATTTATTTAACACTCACTTCTATTTCAAATGTCAATATATATGCCATTAGCATTGATTCAAAAAAGAACCCACAGCAAAGCATTTTTGTTAAGTGATACCAACATTCACCCAGGAACTTCTTTACACAACTTAAATTATCTGGAGCAAGGCCATCCGGTTGCAGCTCTTCTACTTCTGCACATTCATTTTTTTAAACATCCAAAATATTTTTCTCTATTTTTAGGTAACCAAGATTCGGTGAGATGTCACTAAATACACATTAAACAAATCTTCTTGAATCTATTTTGCTGACACTAATTTCAAGACATTTATTTATTCTATCAATAAAAGAATATTTTTTATAAAGTGAAGAAGAGAAATCATGAGAAATTAATATTTTTATGATGATAAACCAGAGAATAAAATGAGCTAGTGAATAATAAAATTGTATCATTGTAATACATATCATTTATGTTATGACCAAGAGTATTCCTATTCTAAAAATACACTTATGTGCATATGCTGATGGACTCATTGATATTCTTCATACTGCACTTCATTGAGTCAATACACATGGGTATTTTTCATTATCTAAAAACCCATACATATAGATGAACTTACACACAATGAATGGATTTTACTTTATGCTGTGGTTCTGAGAAAAGCTGTTTTACCTTTTCCCCCAAAATGATATATACAAAGACGTACATTTTTACATATAAATTCAAAGGGCTCACAAACCCTCTAGGATTGTATTCTAGAGTAACAAATATAGTACAGAAGACTTATGTCTACATTAAACATTTGAATGCCCAGCGAGAATACGGATTTTTATGCTCTGCCAAACTATTTTCAAAATGAAAAATTCGTTTGCAAATTTAATAACAGGACTCTATTTTGTAAATAAGACTAAAAGTCAAGTTTGCTTAAATTAGGGGAATACAATTGTGTATGTCAGACTAAAGACTATTTCAGGGTTAAAAATCTTAAACAAGCAATTAGTGGTTAGTCATTTCATTGAGATCATATTTACACTTCTATTGCCAGTATTAATTATTGGTTTTAACTGAGAATATAAGTAATCTCCTAAGTATTTATAAATTGTATACACTTTTGATTAATTAATGAAGTCTCCAGCATTATTTTTACAAACACTTTAAATAAATGATTACTTCTCCAAAGGAGGACCTGTATATTACCTCCATGAGAAAAACAGTGTGCCTTGAGTGAGTGGCTTGTTTACGTGGAGCAACAAACAGCGGTAATTACACGCTTAGTTAATAGAAGGCAAGTTTGCAAACCTAGATGCAGCATTTCTCTGTCCCACTCAAGCCAGTGTGGAAGTGGGGATGTAATCAAGAGATCCCTAAGGAAACAGGAAATCCCAAGACAATAATTGTAAGGGGTACCATTGTAAGGGTACATCCTCCTCAGGAATGGAGGATTTTGCCCTGGGCCAACTTTGGAGGATTTAGATTTTAAGCTTATTAAGAAAGGTGACAATTTCTTTTGGCACATCCAACATATCACATGCTTCATTTGACAATTTCAATGCTGCATTTCAGATTCTTCATGTTATATACAAATATAGAATGTTACTTAGCCTCAAAAAAGTAATGCGTGAAAAATGAATCCTTTTAGAAATAGTGAATACTTTTCATGAAGTCACCCAACCAAAATCTCAGCATTTGGAGACAAAACTGAAGGAAGAAGGAAGTGTTGATGAGGCTGTAAAGGAATCCACTTGCTGCTGCTGTTATGTATGAGCTACTGTACTGGCAGGTTGCATGGTGAGCCTTTTCAAACGGAGAGGCAGAACGAAAGACAGCACCAGGACAGACCTTATTGACTTTTTATTTATTTATTTTTTGCATGCTGATTTTGACAACAAATAAGAACCATTATCTGTCCACCTTTGAAACAGGACCACATCTACAAATGGTTTTCTGTTGATGGACAGCTCTTGAAAAATCCAGAATGGAAACAGAGAGTTTGTTTGCTTGTTTGTTTGTTTTTGTTGCTTGGGAAGAAATGGATTTGATAAAATATGAAGTAATTATTTTCACTGTTTGATCCAGAAAGTTGAATCAAAGTATTAATCTATATTTTCAAATGAAAATCTACACACTCAAAATGTTTTGTATTTCGTTCTCAGAAAGTCTATGTCTGTTATAAAGCCAAAATGAAGATTATTTTATTTTAAATTTTCAAGCATTAGATATGAATTTTGTGGTTGATTCAAGTCCTTTGGTCTTGATTTCACACTATTTCCCTTTCTCTCTACTTAGTGTCTAATTTACTGCTGATTGGCCCCTCCTCCATGGGGGAGGTGTCAAATAAAAAAAGATAGAATCTACACAAATTAATTCTCAGTTCTGAGCAATATTAAGAAGCTCATTGGGGGCTTCCCTGGTGGCGCAGTGGTTGAGAGTCCGCCTGCGATGCAAGGGACACGGGTTCGTGCCCCGGTCCGGGAAGATCCCACATGCCGCGGAGTGGCTGGGCCCGCGACCCATGGCCGCTGAGCCTGCGCGTCCGGAGCCTGTGCTCCGCAGCGGGAGAGGCCACAACAGTGAGCGCCCCGCGTACCGCAGAAAAAACAAACAAAAAAAAAGAAGCTCATCGGGAACAAAGGTTTATTATGCTCTTTTAAAATAAAATTTTGGATTATCTGTAGATTTCAATTTTCCTTTACCATTGTTACAGATAATTGAGTTGTATTTATACTTAAACTGAATTTGTTATAAAATTCCTTTTAAAGTAATGAAAAGGCCTAAAAATATTCTTATCTTTCCCTAGGCATGAGACTATTTTTTAATGCTTAACTAATCTAACTTAAATGACACTCTCAGCTCATGCTATGTCAGAGAGTACAAGTTCCCCACTTTGTCAGTTATTTTACAAAGTAGGTTTTTAAAATTCTCATGTACAAACTGAAGAATGTAGAGACATATGAAAACCATTTCTTAAGAGATGAGACAGAATTTACAGAAGGATCTGAAAATAATATAATACTATGAAACATCACAAATATGGGAAGAGACAGTACAGTTACCTTGCTATTCCCATTCCCAGATGGCATTATAGAAATCTTCATAACTTCTGGTCTAGATCTACTGCAGAGTAGGCTTAATGGCTAGATGTTAAATGCTCTCCTGTCTCTGACATTTACACCTCAGTGATGAAGAGCCTGTGCAGGAAACCACAGAAGTTCATTAAGTTACCTTAGGAGAGAGGGATATAGATCCTGGGAATGTGTGGTCCCTTTTGGCATGGCTGCCCTGAGGTTAAATATGGTACAATAACTGGATGCCAGATATTCCTACATCTCCTCCTCATTCTTTCCCAAATAAGGTGTTTCTCTCGGGGCTATCATGGTAGGGATGTATTTTTTGGCACCGAAGTGCAATATGAAAGAACTTTGGGAGTAAAAGGTGAGTGTTTATTTTGAAGGTTGTTGAAATTATGCTTCATTGCTTTCCAATTTAGTTATTTAATAAACTGACTAAAATTTTTCTAAGTTTTTTTTTACACAGGGCTTTGAAATTTCTCAGCTTTCAACTCTCAATTGCAGAATGTTATTTTCGTGCAAATGAGAAGCACACATATTGGAGTATTAGTTTAGGTTTTAAAATCTTGGTGTTCAGAGTTACATGAAAATAGTGTTTGCATAAAAATCATATTTGTTTATGATATAGAACACAAAATGTAGCATGGTTTGACAAAGAAAATCTAGGAAAAGAAAATTCTTTAAATAGGTAAGGGCAATAGAAATAATGATAGTAACACCTTCTATTATCTATTAATTAGCTACGGACCTTCAAGCACATTCTTGGTGCTGTGGTACTGTCATCCATTCAAGGAATTTATATGATAGTGCGTAAGAGAAATAGTATACAAATAGTACCAATATGACAGGATATATGCTTATAGAGACTTTTCAAAGTGCAATGGGAACACTAAGCCAGGAAAAACTGACTTCCTGAGATGAGGCAAAGGTTGACAAAGCAGCTAAAAAGTATAAGTGTCAGAGCGGAGTTTGTAAAAATATACAAGGATAGAGTACAGAAGGCTAAGAAATCTATACTTTTGCTTGTAACCTAGGGACAGTCATTGATACATATTAAAATAAGAAAATAATAGGAAGAGAAATAGTTTCCAGCTATTCTAGAATGAAGATTTGCAGAAGTATAAAAACAGGTTCCCTGATACAGAACAGAGTCTCATTCAGGTTCCCTTATTCTGGCTGAGGGAAATAAAGAAATCCTTGCTACCCAAAAGATATCAGTACAAGAGGGCCGAGAAAGCACGCAGGGTTTCTGCAGGTGTGCTCTGGATAGCATATGATGATGCCTAGAAGTGGTAGGAGAATGCAAGATAAGAACTAACATATGGTGACATTCCAACACATGCCAGGAAACATCGTTTAGCATACATAATCTTATTTCATTTTCACAACAACCCTATGAAGTATGAATTATTTATTAACTCAAAGTTAAATATGGTTAAGCTAAGTTCCAAAGAGGTGAACTTGCCCAAGATAATAGCAGTGGTGGAAGAAGAGACAGAATCTGAAACCCTGCCTGTCTGGTATCACAATTTATACTCTTTTTGTAGAATCTCCTACCTCAAGCAGCATGTCTGCAATTGAATGTATAGTAACAGGATGACCAACCATTCCCAAATCCTAGTGCCTTTCAGGACATGATTCTGAGCTGACCCATCTCTGGTTTTATGAGGAAGGGGTGGTGCAGTCAGAAGCCAGGTCAATACAACTCCGTGAGGCTCGAATGGGTTAATCTTTCAAAGAGGTCACAGTACTAGAGAAAAGGGAATAGATGTCAGAGATATTTTATAAGCAGAACTGAGAGGATATGGTGACCCATTTGATATATGAAGTGAAGGGGATCTGAGCATTAAGGAATGACTCTTCTGGCTTGGGTGTCCGGATGAAAGAAGGTCCAATCAACCAACATATAAAATATGGGAGGAGGTACAAGCTCTATGATTAGGAGATTAAATTTGGCCTGAAAACAAGAGACATACTTTAGTAATTATTCAAATAAATTCAGAAGAGAGAAATCAGGGATTTTGCAACAGCACATTTCTTATATTTCCTGGTAATTAACTTATTGCAGACCCAGGCAAATGAACACTATGGTGGACTATAAAATTCATTATCAGTCAGGTCAGGACAACTCTGAAGATTATTATTTGAGATCACTTAAATATATCAAATACAACTTTAAGATTTGAAACAGACACTCCTTTTGTGGTGAGAGATATGCAAATCACACTGGAAAGTCCATTTATTATGCTATGGTCTGAAAAGTTTTTAGGGCAAATAAGACATTATGAAGAGTAGGGAAACAGATTTATTACCATGACATATTTTTATGTGCTTTGGTTATTGCATAATTTGGAATGATTTGGCATAATAATACTTAAGATCACTACCTTCAAGTCTGAACATCATTTTTGACTATGGGAAGAAAGACAAAATATGTTCCTAAATATAAAAATTCAGGAGATAGGGAAGGATGGTTGGAGAGGTGGACAGTTCAAATAAAAACAAAAAATTTTTCCTTGCCTTGTTTTGAGAACTTTCATTCTTATAGAATTATATTGAGTTGAAAATAGGCACAATTTATTTCTTTGAATCAATATGACATTTTTGGCTCTCTGTATTCAAAAGAAAGGCAAGAATGTGTTTCATAAGTGAAGAATGTGTTTATGAAAGCACACCTAACACACTGATGGTCATGTGCAGCTGTCAATCTGATTCCCATGATTCCAAGCCTGTTTCTACTGACGGATTTATACTATGGCTATGATTTAATTCGTTCACAAGTACTATTGAGTGTCTAAAATGTGCCAGGTAGCATTCTAGGTACGCAACTGGGATTAAAACTGAAAAAAAATCCTTCTCTAATAAGGGTGAGAGACAATAAATAGATCAACAGATAAATATAATTTCCAGGAGGCGTTTGTGCTATGAAGAGTAATAAATGAAAAGGCCTGTTTTACATAAATGATCTTGAAATAGTGGCCAGGAATCCAATCATGTAGCATTTTACAGGGCATGATAAGGGATATACGTTAGAGTAGAGCCAATAGGACTGGCTGATGGATCGGATGGGGGTGAGAGGGAAAAAAAAGGGTCAAGAATGACACAGTTTTGGCCTTAAGCAACTAGGGGTTTATGGTACTATAAGAAAAATAGGGAAGATCTAGGGAGGAACAAGCTTAGATGGAACATATGAAGATGATAGATAGATAGACAGGTGGATGGATGTAGATTAGACATACAAAGATGTGGCAGAGCTATTTGAGATCTAAGTCTAGGTCATGGGGAATTCAGCCCTGGGACTATAAATCTGTAAAACTGTATGTAACTTTTTTAAAGCCATGGGAATAGCTGAGACAACCTGAGAATGGATAGTAAAGCGAAAAGAGCTGAAGAGAGACTCCTAGAGCATTCCAATATCTATAAGTCCTGAAAAGAGAATGAGCTGCAAGGTAGACTATGAATGGACCAGAGGGTCTTGAATAAGAATATCTCTGCTCTCTATGACACTTCTCTCTAACTCAAACTGGCAACCCACTACAGTTTATAAACTCTTGATATTCTCTATCATAACTGAGAATCAATGCACTGGGAAAACAAAAATCTTCTAAAAGATATATTATGGAGAATGGGGACCACTGAGATTGCTAAATCTAGAATTACAAATTAGCATAAACAAAAATATTTTTCACAGATGGTAACATTATGACTATCCATTTAACAAAAACAAAACAGTTCAATTATTAAACAGATACTTCAAGTTGTGGTACTGTAGCTTACGTGATATAGTATGCCATGCTGTCTCTTCAAAAATATTAAAGTCCAAATATTTGGAAACACAGTTATTTTATGGTTGCATTAATCTTTTAAATAATAATGTGCATTTCTAGAAAAATTGAAATTTTATGAAACATTCTTTAACTCAGATAACTGTGTAAGGTTTGGAAGGTAAATATTATTATAACTATTTTGCTAATAAGCACACTGGGATTCAAAGAGGTTGATTAATTTGAATAATGCCATCCAGCTAGGAGCTAGCAGATATATGACCTGAACAAGGACATTATACCTCCTAATCCACCACTCTTCCAAGATCATTTATTAATGTAGTTTGTTTTCTGTTTTACACTTAGAGGCATGTATGTTGGTTGTGCAGGTTGTGCGCTGCATGGGTAGCTACGAACAGTGCCCTCACACTAGGCAGTAAGCAGCCTGAGCAGCACAAGTGGTGGCTGTGATTAAAATAATAGTTTACTTTGACCATTCTTCAAATAGCCTCAGAAACATTGTGAGATAAGAACTAAGACCAATTTCTCATTCCATCAGGGATAATTTTCATTTCTCCAAATAATAAACAGAAAAACTGCATCTGCATTTGTCAAATGATGATGATGATGATGAAGATTATCTGTTAAATCTAAAATTCTGCATGTTTTCTTCCTGATATTTTATGTCTATTTTTCATTTTCCAGAAACATTTATCTTAATTCACTTTATCCTTAATTCATGTTCACTCCCTCAAATATTCCCTTAGCAACATTTCTAAGGTTCTACCCTGTCTTCTTGCAGCAGGCTCTTGGGCCTGTCCTTCCTTTCATCTTTGCTCAGTGGCCATGGCTCACGGGCCCAGCCGCTCTGCGGCATGTGGGATCTTCCCGGACCGGGGCACGAACCCGTGTCCCCTGCATCGGCAGGAGGACTCTCAACCACTGCGCCACCAGGGAAGCCCCTTCCTTTCATCTTTAAACACTCCTGGCCATTAGCAAACCAATTAATCAATGGTGGTGGCCTTTCCTGGAGACAGTACTCATACTGACTTTCATCCCCGCCCCCCCCAACCATGTCACTACTGCTTTAGTTCCTTGATTTACCACATTATTTTTCCATTTTCTCCCTAATGCTCAACTTCTTTTTCTTCATCATTTAAATCTGAGAATTGTGATACATTGAATTATTGGTTTTGATCACCACTCTGCCTCTTTATGTTCCTGCTCTTGTGAGAAGTTAGTGAAAGGCTCAGAATCATTTTAATCTCACGCTCTCAGCCCCTCCTTTAAAAAAAAGAGAGTGAAGCAAATTATTTCTCTTCTATTCTTCCAAAATGTTTCCTGGCTCTGATGTATTGATACAGCCATAGTTTCTCCTTCCTTCCTCTCCCCCACCAACAGCCACTTTTTAAAGTGAAAAGAAATCAAAGAAAATAAAAAGGCTTGTGTGTGTATATAAACTATAATAGCTGCGTTATCAAATGCATACCAAATGAAGATATTTGGCAAGTTATTTTTTTTTTTTTGTAATTTACATTTATCAATATCTACCAGACATTTAATTAGAGAATCAATTAGAGAACTGGAAGTAAATTTAATTCCAACACTTGGGACAGTGGTTTCACTGACCTGCTCCTTATGACATTATCTACTCTACACAAGGAAGCAAGATTAGTGTCATCAATAACTGAAAGGCAATAATGAATACTTTGGGATTTGAGGTTTATGGGAAGATTATTTCTAGCAGGTGTGGGACATCAAGTTGCTAACATTTTAATACAGAATAAGCTAATGGAATTCCATGCCTTGTGGAATTAAGGGTAGAATGCCATAAGATTGCTGGCTATGTAGCCTGGGGTCAATTTCTCACGAAAAAAAGGAACCCATAACATTGGTCTTTCCTATTTCATAGAGTTGATAAGAGGATCAAAAGAGATAATATACTTGAAAGTACTTTGAGAAATATAAATATTATATAAATGTAACTCATTATGAGTTCCTGTAATTCTTTATGACGGCTTTCAAGAAAATAACATAATGCAGAAAACCTGTGGATCTAACAATCCAAATAATGTTTTTCATAGAAGTTAATTTAAACAATATCTGTGCACCAAAAGTGTATGTCATTCATTACTTAGTATCTTTAGGCAGGAATAAAATGTTGAATAAAGCACTATTGGTATAAACTGTAAATACTACCAAAGGATTGGTTTATCCATTAGCAATCCTATTATTACTTGTCTAGATCAGTTAGTTAGGAAATCAGTAGACATTACCTTCAACTGAAAAATAAGTGGGTTATCTGACACGTTCAAGGATGCTTACACTGACTTATTATTTAGTCATATTTAGTATCACCTGAGAGAAAATTCAAATTTGATTTACCTGTTAATATTCAAATAGTCATGCAAAACTTTAAAAACATAATTAGGGTAATAAATACTACTACTGGGGTTAAATCTGCAAATCTTAGTCACTTAATTTTAGGCTCATTCCTTTCATTTCCTTTTAAGATAGAAAACTAGTAATATGAAAAACAAATTTATGAGACAGATTTTAACCAAGTGTACCACTATTAACTCTCAAATTTATTACTTAAAATTTACCTTTTGAATTTAAAGAATGTAAAAATACAATCATTTTATGAAGTGCTATTAAGTAGTGACTCTAAAACAACATATTAGTGCATTTCCAAATATCGAATTGCATCTTTGATGGTATGTGGCCATTGTATTGCATATTTCTCAACATCTTGGGGATGGCAGTACGCAACACATCCCATTCTCTGCATATGAGCATAAATCATACTAAAATGGTTTATAACTCTAGGAAACTAGTGTTACTGAGATCTTTACTCGTGTGTATTTCTTTTGCTTTTGTCTATAATATTTTAGGATTTAGACTTGCTCATTATTACTATTTTTCAAAGTTTGGGTTAAAGTATTTCTACTGCTCAAAAAGAAACCCAAACATGTACATAAAAATGTAAAAAAGCAAAATATTAGAATTAAAATTATATATCAGTGCAATATCCTTGAAAACTGGGTCAATAAGTTTGAGTTAAACTGTTCATATTGAATATTTAATTTTTCCTCATTTTACTAAAATCTATAGTTTGTCAATAGTAAGCATAAATTTCTGTTGAAATATTAACCAATATTGAATCATTTGGGAGAATTTATAAAATAGTAAAACATTTTGCTTCATACTAGCTAATATTCTTTTACTACGTTATATATTTGGTGGGCCAAAAGGTTTGTTTGGTTTTTTCCATAAGATGGCTCTAGTAGCACTTAGTTGTCTTTAACTTCATTCGAAACAATTTTGTTAGATTGTATGTGACAGCTGTCATATCAGCGTGCATTAAGAAAAAGACTTATCGGGGCTTCCCTGGTGGCGCAGTGGTTGAGAGTCCGCCTGCCGATGCAGGGGACACGGGTTCGCGTCCCGGTCCGGGAAGATCCCACATGCCGCGGAGCGGCTGGGCACGTGAGCCATGGCCGCTGGGCCCGCGCGTCCGGAGCCTGTGCTCTGCAACGGGAGAGGCCACAACAGTGAGAGGCCCGCAAACAGCAAAAACAAAAAACAAAAAACCAAAAAAAACAGTATGGTATTGGCATAAAAACAGACATACAGACCAATGGAACACAATAGAAAGCCCAGAAGAAAACCCACATATATACTGTCAACTGAACTTTGAGAAAGGTGCTAAGAATACACAATGGGGAAAAGACAGTCTCTTCAATAAATGGTGATGGTAAATCCAGATATATACATGTAAAAGAATGAAATTGGACCCTTCCTTACACCATACACAAAATTAACTGAAAACGAATTAAAAACTTAAACATGAGACCTGAAACTGTGAAACTCCAAGAAGAAAATATAGGGGAAAAGCTTGATATTGATCTTGGTAATGATTTCTTGGATATGATACCAAAAGCACAGACAACAAAAGCAAAAATAGACAAGTGGGACTACGTCAAACTAAAAAGCTTCTGCATAGCAAAGGAAATAATCATCAGAATGAAAAGGCAACCTATAGATTGGGAGAAAATTTGCAAGCCATATTTCTGATAAAGTGTTAACATCCAAAATACATAAAGAACTCCTACAACTCAACAGCAAACAAACAAAATCTGATTAAAAAATGGGCAAAGGAACTAAATAGGCATTTCTCCAAAGAAGGCATCATATGTTTGCAAATATTGTCCTTTCCTCATTCACATTTTCCTGTCATGTTTCAAGTTTCCTCAAGACTTAGTTCTCTGCGAATGAAATTGAAAAATT
The DNA here is from genome assembly GCF_005190385.1 of Monodon monoceros. Classification (NCBI taxonomy): domain Eukaryota; kingdom Metazoa; phylum Chordata; class Mammalia; order Artiodactyla; family Monodontidae; genus Monodon; species Monodon monoceros. Next base: position 40,278,521 of record NW_021703767.1, on the reverse strand, counting down.
AATCCAAATTTATGCATTGCAAAGAATAGATGGGTTAACTTAATCCTTGTGAAGACTTGGATAAAAAGCCTGAAATATTTACCTAGATAACTTTGTTTTTTATACCAGAAAGGGCAAAAGCACCTTCAATGATATGTTGCAAAGGAGGAGAGAGGTAAGTGAAATGCTAGGGAGGTCACTCTTGCTTTCATAAGGAAAGCGACTAAGACATTATCATCTACTACTTGAAGAACAATTCTGCATCTGTAGTAATCAATAGTTGCTAATTATACATTTAGTGTACATAAGTTAAGAATTTTAATTAGCAAATATTAAAGAAAGGTAGGAATTTACACTTCCTACCATGTTACCTCCCTAGTCAAAAACTTTCAATGTCTCTCTGCTAATAAGTTGTATAACCTCAGATCTGCCATGTATAATTGGGCAGTAGTTTCCTCTTCTATAGCATGAGATGATGCTTTATTTTTAGTACTGATTTGAGAATTAAATAGAAGCATATATAAAGTAGCTAATATAGTGTTTGCATCTTCAAATATGTTAATTATATGGGAAATAAAAGGCAAACTCATAGTACCTTTTAATATGGTACCAAGCTACTTTTGTAGTATATCTCCTGATCCTACTCTAGGTTTAAGTTGCATTTGGAATACATTCAGTTACTCATTTTTAATTAAAAAAGCTAATTTCTTAAACTTCTGTGTCAGCTCACTTTTTTTAGTCACCAAAAATGTCTTAAATCTGACTATTAAATCTATTTCTATTCATCAAACTCCTGAAAAATACCATTTTTTTGAGCTTTTTAAAAACTGAAGTATAGCTGATTTACAACATTGTGTTAGTTTCTGGTGTACAGCAAAGTGATTCAGTTATACATAATTTTATGTATTCTTTTTCATTATGGTTTATGATAAGATATTGAATATAGCTCCCTGTGCTATACAGTAGGACCTTGTTGTTTATCTATTTTATATATATTAGTTTGTATCTGGTAATCCCAAACTCCTAATTCATCCCTCCCCTCTTTCCCCTTTGGTAACCACAAGTTTGTTTTCTATGTCTGAGAGTCTGTTTCCATTTTGTAAATAAGTTCATTTGTATCATATTTTAGATGCTACATGTAAGTGATATCACATAATATTTGTCTCTCTCTGTCTGACTCACTTCATTTAGTATGATAATCTCTAGGTCCATCCATGTTGCTGCAAATGGCATAATTTCATTCTTTTTTAGGGCTGAGTAGTATTCCATTATATATATGTACCACATCTATATCCATTCATTTATCAATGGACATTTAGGTTGCTTTCTTGTCTTGGCCATTGTAAGTAGTGCTGCTATGAACGATGGAGTGCATGTATCTTTTCGAATTAGAGTTTTCTCCAGATATATGGCCAGGAGTGCAATTGTTGGATCATATGGTTACTCTATTTTTGGTTTTTTAGGGAACCTCCATACTACTTTTAAATGTCAGGCTTTTAAGTCTTCCCTGTTTATTATAGGCCAAAGTTATTTTCTTCCATGAATTCCCATGACATCTTATTTCTACTGTTTCTAAAATTGTATTTTTGTGGCAAATACCACAGGTTGGCCAGCTCAATGTCCCTTCCATATTCCTTGTCTTCCTTTTCTTTCACCACAGAGGCCACAAAATGACAAGCAACAACAGCGAGTAATGAAGATTACCTGTGTGCCACTGCCCCATAGCTTCTTCAAAGTTTTGTGCTTATTTTGACATGTCAAAGATGGAAAGGAAAACAAATATAGGTAATTCTTCCCAAATTCTGCCTCTGGTGTCTGCATTTCTCAACAACTCTCCCTCCTACAAAAGATCAATTTTCAGGTAGCTATACAGGTGTGTCAACACTAGAGGCATTGTCATGCCTTTACTAAATACACTACATCAATTCTGACCTCATTTTACTAATTTCTAATGAATAAGGACAGAAGGAAGGAAATGAGTCTTACGGAAGATGAAGAAAAATAATCATTAATATCTATTTAATATACCAACTACATTCTTGTGTCTTTTAATCATCAAAAGATGTTTGTGAAATAGCTTTCATTATTCAGAATTTTACAGATGAATATATTAAGGCTTAAAGTAGGCAATTATACTAAAATCACACATTAAGTGATGGTGCTGAGAATCAAACCCACGAGTTTCTGGTCCTATGGTCTCAATCACTTTGGGTTTTTTTGTTTGCTTTTTAAACATCTTTATTGGAGTATAATTGCTTTACAATGGTATGTTAGTTTCTGCTTTATAACAAAGTGAATCAGCAATACATATACATATATCCCCATATCTCCTCCCTCTTACGTCTCCCTCCCACCCTCCCTATCCCACCCCGCTAGGTGGTCACAAAGCATGGAGCTGATCTCCCTGTGCTATGCGCCTGCTTCTTACTAGCTATTTTACATTTGATAGTGTATAGGTCAATGCCACTCTCTCACTTCGTCTAGCCTTACCCTTCTCCCTCCCCGTGTCCTCAAGTCCATTCTCTACGTCTGCATCTTTATTCCTGTCCTGCCCCTAGGTTCTTCAGAACCTTTTTATTTTTTTTTAAACTCCATATGTATGTGTTAGCATACGGTATTTGTTTTTCTCTTTCTGACTTACTTCACTCTGTATGACAGACTCTAGGTCCATCCACCTCACTACAAATAACTCAGTTTCATTTCTTTTTAGGGCTGAGTAATATTCCATTGTATATATGTGCCACATCTTCTTTATCCATTCATCTGTTGATGGACACTTAGGTTGCTTCCATGTCCTGGCTATTGTAAATAGAGCTGCAGTGAACATTGTGGTACATGTCTATTTTTGAATTATGGTTTTCTCAGGGTATATGCCCAGTAGTGGGATTGCTGGGTCATATGGTAGTTCTATTTTTAGTTTTATAAGGCACCTCCATACTGTTCTCCATAGTGGCTGTATCAATTTACATTCCCACCAACAGTGCAAGAGGGTTCCCTTTTCTCCACACCCTCTCCAACATTTATTGTTTGTAGATTTTTTTATGATGGCCACTGCCTCATTCACTACTTTAAGTGTGAAAGTACATACCACCAGGCACAAGGTATTCTTTATTTTTACCAATTAGATCTTACATAGCCTGATAACAATTTTTTAAAATGTTACAGAAACCATACCAGCAGTATGTTGGAGTTGGCTCCCCCTGGCTAATGAGAGTCATGGGGCACATTTCTTCCCAATTCTGTGTTCAGTGACTTCACATTGGTAGTTTGAAATTGATCATGTCAGGAGTATTTACGCTATGAAAATAGGCAAACTTTACAAATCTGGGCTCTTGCGCTCCCTCCCCCAGCTGGTTGTTAAATATTTACCAGAGCACCACTAGTCAAAACACTTTCATACAAATCTTCAAAAGCATGTTTTTATAATTATAACATTAATCTTCTCCCTTTGCTCTTATATACATTGCAGAGTTGAGTTTTAATCTATTGACTTTTGAAATATCATTGTCGTGTGCTTTATACTTCAATGACTTCTTACTATTATGAAATAAAACTCATCAGATTCCCTTTCCCCCTTATTTACTTATAGCCTGTCCTTTTTGCCCCTTTTGAAAATTTCAGTTTCAATGAGTAGCTGTACCAAGAACTATCGCATTTATGTAGTTTGAGTGCTTGTCTATGTAAATGCTTCTTTTCATGACAGAACTTTAATTGAATGTCCTGAAAATAATTTAACTGCAAGGAAAGATATATAGGTAATCATGTAGAGAAGCCAATGAGCCAGAGTATTGGCTAATTCCCAATTTTATGACAATCGCTCATATATAATTCAAAATATTTCCTTACTGAGAGTCTAAGAAGTATGAAGTGAGTAGTCTTTCTGAACTATGAGAAGAAAGAAGTTAATGAATTACCTGAAATCAGGATTTTGTACTAATACCTAGTCTATGGTCAACGAGTACATAAAAAAGAGAGTCATATTATTTTGGGGAAAATAAGAGAAAATTTTAATATCCCAAGCAATAAGAGCTGACGGAAGATCTATCGCAGATAGAGAGTTCGTTTTATACACATCTGGCCAAGTGCTTCTTAAAATTAATAATTCCCATGCAAAGTTATTATTTATCCTTCTTCACATAGTATATAAACTGGGTCAAAAGCCACAACTCAAGAAATAGCTTTACAAGATTGCATACTATTCCTCACACATTTGAGTTCATACTGAAATAATTTATAAACCACTAAAGAGGGAAATGACTGAGCTATTGTTAGAAACTAGTGATCCCTGACATCTTCCCGGCCAAAATTTTAGGAATTTCTCTTTGAGATAGCATGACTCAATCTGATGTGAAATCTTGGAGAATGGAGATTTAACAATTTTAATTTTGCCTTATTCATAAAAGCTGTTTTTGTGGGAGTAAGTACAAATAAAGCTGGCAGATGCAACCTGCCACACCATAAATGTGGGTCAAAGAGTAGCACCAAAAGAAAGTTTGGGTGAGAATGGAAGGTATTATTTCTACGTTTTCTGCCTGCTTGGAGCCCTGAGGGGCGTCCTAATATCCAGAAATGTGTGATCTGGTCAAGCATGGACTGGGCACTGCTGAAGTTTATTGTGGCAAGAACAGTAACACCAAATGACATGAAAGACAACATTTTGATGAAAGAAGTTTCTTTGGGGACTACTTGTGCCCTTCACCTTCTATCAGAAAACACAATCTTGGAAATGATAAGGAATTTAAAGAATGACCAATACCAATTTCTAACAGAATAGATGTCGACTCTCTTTGGCTATAATTCCAAAAAGAGTAAATAAATCAAGAAATTACCAATCAATGTCAAAAGACAATGACAAAATAGAAAGGAATTGACAAAACAGAAAAGAAAAAACACTGAAAACTATTTGGTCCAGGTAAAATGAAACCTGCTATTTATAGTAGCTATTAAAAAATTAAGTAAACTCACCTATTAAAAGGGAAAAATATCCAGACAGAGTATCCAGATTAGGTAAAAATAAAAGCTAATAACATTTTGCTTATAAGAAAAATCCAAATACAAAATAACACAAGCCAACAAACATTAGGCAAACCTAAAGAAAGGAAGTACAATAAGGCTAATATAAGACAAGATGAATTCAATTTAAAAAAAGATAAAATAAATTTCACATAGGAAAACTAGATGATCATATATCTTTAAGCGACCAATAATCAAACCCCGCAATATACAAATAACCTTATGTTGGATATCTAATGGGAAATAGACAAATATGATTATAGAAGGAGACTTTAATGGATCTCTATAAATCAATAATAGATCAATCATATAAAATAGCATAAGAATATAGATTGATGACTATAATGATGAATTTTAGTGTGGAACACAGCACATAATTCACTGTTTTTCAACTGTGCAGTATATTTTACAGAAATTAAACGTATGTACACCAAAAAGAAAACCTTACTAAAGCATCTCAAATAAAAATCATGCTGGCTACATTTTCTGGCCACAATATAATAATAAAAAATAAGCATCAACTGAAAATATTTAAATACAAAACCCCAAACCCTGTCATTTATAACAGCTTCTTCAAAATAAATATTAAATCAAAGAGGAACATTAGAATTCATTGGTACACTATTTGGTTTGTACTATTGAGAATGATATATAGTAATTCTAATGGAACAGCTCTATAAATATAATTACATACTTTTGTTTGGCTTAAAATATGAAATAGACAAAATTTTAGATTCAGAATGTGTTATTGTCCATTTTAAATGGCCAACAGAATAAACTAAAAATCTATTCATATTAACAAGAATTGAGCAAACTAAAGACAAGCGAATAAAAATAAATGACTTTTCTGTGAACTAGCCATAACCACAAGGAGATGTAATAAGAAATAATTAGCACTCATATTAATATTCCATAACATGAAATACCAAGGAAAAACCCAAATAAGAATGTGTGGAACCCATAAGAAGTCAATTATAAAACTTTATTGACAAACATGAAATAAGCCCTAAATAAATCGAGAGATATCATATTCCTCCATGGGAAATCCAGTCAGGCCTTTCACATTAATTTTTACTCAAAATGTTATTCTGATAAAAATCTTAACTTTTTTGATATCTCACAAAATTACCCATGTTCACTGAGAGGGAACAAACAGGAAAGAATAAACAAAATTTTGGAGAAGAGTGATTTTAAAAACCCTTGCCCTACAGTTGTTAAAATGTTACAAAATTTATAAAAACTTAAAGTAGTACAAATATGCTGCAACTATCAAGAGAGAAAAATTAAGCAGCACTGATCACTGCAAACAGAAGCACCTAGTAGTTGATAAATTTAATATTTCATACTTGTGAGGACAGAACAACTTTTCAAGGCATGGTATTACGACAGTAGGCTAACTCTTCAGGATAAAGATCAAGACAGCAATTCAGGGCTTCCCTGGTGGCGCAGTGGTTGAGAATCTGCCTGCTAATGCAGGGGACACGGGTTCGAGCCCTGGTCTGGGAGGATCCCACATGCTGCGGAGCAACTAGGCCCGTGAGCCACAACTACTGAGCCTGCGCGTCTGGAGCCTGTGCTCCTCAACAAGAGAGGCCGCGATAGTGAGAGGCCAGCGCACCGCGATGAAGAATGGCCCCCGCTTGCCACAACTAGAGAAAGCCCTCGCAGAGAAACAAAAGACCCAACACAACAAAAATAAAATTAATTAATTAATAAAAACTCCTACCCCCAACATCTTCAAAAAAAAAAAAAAAGAAAACCACAGCTTTTTTAAAAAAAAAAGACAGCAATTCATCACACATGATATATAAAAATAATTACAGCTTGATCAAAAGGCTACATATAAAATGAATAAGATCATTAAAATTGGAAAATATGAACAAATATCCAACTGATCTTGGGATGGAAAGTTGTAAGCTTACCTCTGGTTTCATGAAACCAAAACCAAAGTAAAAAAAGAAATCAAAATGTTTAATCACATAAAATTTAAACTTATATGCCATCACGAGTTCTAAGACTATGCCATCACAAGTTCAAAGACATTAACAATGTGGGAAAATTTGCAACATATGACAAAGCTTTGTAAAACATAAACATGTCTATGGTAATATGAGCAAAAGGCACTGGCAGATAATTCAAAAAGGAGAAATTCGAATGACCACAAAACCTAAAAAAATATATTCAACCTTATAGGTAATCAAATGAAAAATAATAAGAACTGAGATATATAATTTTGGCTATCAATTCCACAAAAATTTTAAAAATTTGATATAAGGCTTAATTCCTGTGAGAATGTTGTGATAGAATTATGGAGATTTTTATTCTTTAAATATTTTATACATACATGTTTTCAACAATGAGGAAAATGTTATCAGAATAAAATCACATTTTTATATTTGTAAATATCTGTAAAGTGAGTAATATGAAAGAAAATACTTTTTAGTTTTAAGTGCAAATTTTGCAATTCATTTTTGTTTTAAGCCTAACAATGAAAATGGTAAAATTCATCTTAAAACTGAATCCAGAGGAGGATGCAGTTTTTTTCTCAAATATTTTATGGTAGAAGGGCAACATTTTCTATAGCTGGAAGAAGGCTGGACCGAGTTGAAATTTGGATTTGTGCCCCTAGTTCTATCACTTATGAGCCCCTGTCTATAGGACAAACCATTGGGAATCACTTTCCTCTTCCATAAAATGGGGATAATCATTCCTGTCCAAACGTGAAGATGAAATGTAGTAATACACTGGAATGCAGCTGTGAAAACTATCAAAAAGTTTGTTCTCAAGCCATTATGACTGTACTCATGGAATTATGTATAGTTCAATTTTGTTAATCATTCTTCTATTTCCTTACTCAATTTGTATCCAGGGCAGGGTATTTCTTCTACATCTCATTTAGTGAGGTCCAATAACACTTTTGTATGCTACAGATAATCATAAATTTATTCACTCAGAAAACTCTTACCTCCCTACTGTTTCACTATGAAGCCTACATATCTGTATCTTACATCAAATCAGATGTTCTTCTGAATGAATGTTCCAACATGTGACACTGGTTTTAATATAACCTTCTTAGTCACTGCAGAATTATTGTCCATCTACAATTTTACATTGATGTGGTGTATTTATGTACTTTTTAAAAACTGCAACACTCTTTACAGCTTTTCTCCACTTCAGTCCTGAAGTAGCAATGATGTTCAATGAAAGACTGCAAATACTTTTAGTGAAAGGGCATATTTGGGAGGATATGGATAGAAAGGAAACTTACATAGATTTGAGCTAAATCTTGGTAAACTTATTAAGGACAAAAATGAAGTTTGTCAGGATTTTAACCTTTCATTTGAAAGCCCTTTCCAGGATCATGACTATGAAGGGAAGAATATTAGTTTCTCTCTTCTGTTACCTTCTAGGATTGATGATGGCTGGTTGAACCTAGTCAGGGAACAGGGGAAAAGATCTACAGTTGAATTTGACAGAAAATGGTTCTTTGAGCATTTGCAATCCAAGTTCCTTTTCTCAAAACAGAAAGGCTCCAAATCATACAGTCTAGTCTTTAGTTATGAAAGGTAAGAAAAGAGAGTTCCAGTGCTTTTATTTCACCTAGAAATATAAAGATTGAAGGGTCTTTGCCTTGTCAAGCACAGCTGCCAAGACTCTAAAGAAAAGCTAAAAGATGCCTTGAATTGTTAGTGCTGTGTTGCAGTGGCTGCACTGGATAATATGCAGACAGAATGTTGAAATGACCACTTTCCAAATCTGGAACTCATTGTTTCAAGCACTATTTAATAAGAAGCTATGAAAATATACAACTGACCTATACATTGTTACTTGCACCACATTACCAAGTAATCCTTGCTTGTAAGATGAGCCAAATTAGTCTTTTCCTGAAATGATCTTAGCTATTAATGAAGCAGTCAGGAATCTTGATTGCTATGGTAATTAGAAAACAAAATCATATTTGTATACTTTAAAAAATATCACAAATGCCTCAAGAAGCAAAGTACTGTAAGGCAAAAACATAATTATAAAATTAGGGCTTTTGATGGCTAGCGATTTGCATATAACCTTGATGGATTTAACATATATACTGGTTTTTACTTATATAAAACAACTATCTCAAAAAAGATTTTAGTCCATTAATTCTCACTATGAGTATGTTAATACACTGATATATATTAATTCATAAGTGGATAAATAACACAAAAAGAGATGAAAGATTCAAGTTAAACTGGAGCCAAAACCTCTGTATCTTGGATAAGGTTGAAAGTTAAGCATTTGCAAAATATGAATGAGTATCAATAACTCTTGATTTAATTGAGATATTTTTGATCAATATTAGTTGACATTGTGTTAAAACAGATGAAAAGACTGATATAAGGAAAATGTAACCACATATTGTCCATTTCAAAAAAGAATAGAAATGCCTACAGCAATGTCAATTCATATTGCATAAAAATTAAGGTAGTTGAAACGCTCAGGTGGGTTATTGAGTGAGGTTATATAATATTCTTCCCTTGAGATTTTATTATACAAGAAAAATAGCCATCTGGAGATTATGGAGTACAGAAGATTATGTTAAGAAACTTCTCTGAGTTTTTTTGCATTTTAATTTTATGAGACAAGTTGAAAGAGTGAAATGCCATAAAGAAAGCCACCACTGAACAGAGAAAAATAAGTTTTTGAAGTGATTTTTACAAAAATACTCCAATCCAAGGGTATTTGTGAAGAGTTCGGTGTCACAGCTTGTTTACAGGTGCTCTTACCCCAGGAAACACGGGTCAGAGAAGTTTCCCTTTGGTGCCTCTTGTACCAAGTACTATGATTCATTCAGTCTGGAGAAACAGACTAAAAAGACTCAACTCTTGCTTCCAAGGACTCACTGGTCTAATGGAGAAAAGATATATGCAAATAAATAAAATACAAACAGCATGGTGACTGTAGCACGGAAGCTAGCAAAAGGGCCATAACTAGTGTACAAGAGTGGGTTATTTTTTGGCTAGGAAAGGGGTCTGGAAAGGAAAACAAATAAACCTGCATTTGGTCAAACGACTAAGAATTTGGCAGGTGGAAGGAAGAATATTCAGAGCTAAGTGGCGAACAGAGAAGAAAACCACATGTATCAGATTAAGTGTGAGTCGTACCCTATTGCCGAAGCACAGCTGCATGTGGGCAACTTGGAGTGGCAGGAAGTAAACAGGAGCAGAAATACAGAAAGGAGGCTGGGAGAGTGAGGTACGTGGCTTGGCTTGTTCCCAGAAAGAAAAGGGGAGTCACTAAAGCATGGGACAGAACTAATCTCTAAAATTAATTTGGTGAGAGTGTGGGACAAATGATTCATGGAGGCAAGGCTAGGTCCAGGGAGACGAGGTTGAAGGTTTTAAAAGAATACAGGCCAGGGCTTCCCTGGTGGCGCAGTGGTTAAGAATCTGCCTGCCAATGCAGGGGACATGGGTTAGAGGCCCTGGTCCGGAAAGATCCCACATGCCACGGACAACTAAGCCCGTGCGCCACAACTACTGAGCCTGCGCTCTAGAGCCCGTGAGCCACAACTACTTAGCCCGCGTGCCATAACTATTGAAGCCTGCGTGCCTAGAGCCCGTGCTCCGCAGCAAGAGAAGCCACCGCAATGAGAAGCTCCCGCTCGTCACAACTAGAGAAAGCTGCACACAGCGAGGAAGAACCAAAGCAGCCGAAAATAAATAAATTTATTAAAAAAAAAAAGAGAGAGAGAATCCAGGCCAGGCATACTGAGTTAAAGTAAGTTAATGGATGATCAGGAAAGTAGATTCAAGAGACCCATCAGACTGACTGAATTCGGCTGGGTATGGAGAAAAATTTTTTAAAATAAAGAACCTGGGAGGTACTCTGACAGGATGTGGATATAACAGGCTTAAACAGGGGAGAAAGAAGATGAATTTAATTATGAACCTGTTGACTGTGCCTGGGGGTCATTCATCTGTCCATATGGTGATCTCCAGGGTCTGTAGCTTAATGGGGAGGTTTGGGCTCGATATGCAGAAGACAGGGGAATTTTCCCAAGTGCAAGTCCCACTGGTGATACTCGACATGGCTTTACTTGTTCTAAGTCATGGCGTTAAATAACACTGTGTCACATAGAGAGGAATCAATTCCCTTTTCAATTTTCTTTCCCTTTGGATTAACCCTTTGAAAAAGTTTCAGTTTAGTGAAAATTTGTTTTTAACTTTTGCTATCTCCCTTATACGCCTCAGGCTCAAGGCTTTTAGCTGGCAATAAATATCTGATTAAAATTTAATAACACATTTTTTGCTATACTCCTTTTTAATATCATTGTCTCTTACATGTAGCAGTAATATTGATTTTTCCACTAAAAACAGTGATAAGAATTTTATTTTTATTTATTTGTTTTAAAATGTGATTCAGGGCTTCCCTAGTGGCGCAGTGGTTGAGAGTCCGCCTGCCGATGCAGAGGACACGGGTTCGTGCCCCGGTCCGGGAAGATCCCACATGCCGCGGAGCGGCTAGGCCCATGAGCCATGGCCGCTGAGCCTGCGCGTCCGGAGCCTTGTGCTCCGCAACGGGAGAGGCCACAGCAGTGAGAGGCCCGCGTACCCCCCCAAAATAAATAAATAATAAAATGTGATTCAATTTAAAGAGAAATTATGTAAAGAAGAAATAACGTGATGTGAAGGTATAGAAAAAATCATGAAGGTAGTATGTATTGTTGGGACTTGGATACAGCAAAAGAGGACTGTTAATGGGCAATACTAGAACTGAGATTCATCTTCACATTTGGGAAAACTAGGAACCATCATATCATTTGGAGGTAACTGAAACCATAGTAGCTAAGGAAATTATTTTATAAGAAGGTCCAGGAAGGATTCCTTATTCCCATGGATGGGCTTCAGTGAGTCTCTTAATTGACAAAAATTATCTGCAAACATTTGTACTTATGTTCATTTTTTTTCTAGAAGCTGGCTGAGTAAAGCAGGAGTGAATAGGAGACTAGATGTAGGGGGTACTCAGGATCATGAGAGGCCTTTCTGTTTGCTTGTTTTAAGTATGGGAATGATATGATCCCAATAATATACTCAAATGATGAAGTCATTAAAGAAGAGGTTAAAGTTGCACGTGATATAAAGAATGGTTTATGAAGCCAGGTTCAGAATGGAGTGGGACAGTTGTGGGATCCAGATCAGAGAGGGAGGTCAGCTGGACTACAGAACTGGAAGGAAGGGGAGCAAGTGAGCAGATACATGCACAGGAGTTAGAAGTGGTGAGGGAGCTTCATTCCTGGGAGTCTCTGTATTCCCAGGAAAGAATTATCCTAAGAGTGAAGGGGGCAGAGACAGAATTAATTTTGAGAAGGGTGGCAAGCTGTGCTCCAGCTGCTGGAGAGAACTATAGAGGATGCCCACCCCCCAAAAAAGGTTAAAAAAAAGATATGATGAGAGGTTGAGAGTCCAAATGACATTAGAACTAAGACTACAGCAGTATCAATTAGAATAGTTTATATCAATGTCCCAGGCAGCGCTTTAGGAATGTAGGAGGCTGATCAGAGGACTGATCCAGATCTGGGGGTCTGTGGGAAAAGGTCCTTTTCCTGGTCATGTTCGTACCATCGTTGACTAGTTTCTGGAATTCCATCTCTACCAGTTATTAAGGGGTTTTGCTCCCATAGTTATCCTCTTTTTTAAAAACCAATGTTTTCTTCTGTCTAGTTCATTCTCATTTGTCTAATTCCAACATTAAAGCTTCCATATTAAGAACAAATCTCCATGTCCTGCTCCAGCTACTTTTAATCCTCTTCTTGAAGGACTTATTTTATACAGAGCATTCACTTCCTCACTTCCCATTACTTCTTTTATCATTATTATTTTAAATTACAAATATTTTTTTCAGATTTATGTATAGATTTTATTTAATATTTTAAATAGCTAATCTATGTGTGCATAACAAAGTATTAAAGTCTATATAAGACTTAAAGTCTATATAAGACAATCTCCCTCCCAATATTGTACCCTACCATTCACTTTCCCTCCCTGTAGGTAACCACTGTAATCCATTTTTATGGTATATACTTTCATAAATAGGCTCATTTTTTGTTCCTTAATAAATGATAACTCATGCACACTGCATTGCAATTTTTTCTCCTTAATATACTTTGAAGATCTTTTCATATTAGTATACAGAATGCTGCCTTAATAATTTTAGCAGCTAGATAATATTCCATTGAATGGATGTACATGGTTTATTTTACTTGTTTTCTACTTACAAGTATTTATTGTTTTCAATTGTTTACTAATATAAAAAGTTTCAGGGAATAGGTGTGAACATATATTATTTTTCCAATGTAAAAATATATCTGTAAGATAAATTCCTAGGATTGGAATCACTAGGTCACCAATCTTTAGTCAGTCCTTATTGGTCAATCTTTTGTCACCACCATTTCAACTGAAATAACTCTTATCAAGGTCAGATAAAATTCCAAGGTAATTCTTTGTCCTCACATAATTTAACTCTTCCATAGCATTGGATGTAGCTAATCATCACTTCCTCCTTCTTAAATACTTTCTTCTCGTGGCTTCCATGACCTTATATTCTTCTGGATTTCCCCCTATTTCACTGATTGCTACTTCTGAGTTTCCTTTTCTGGCTCCTGTTCTCTTCAGTGTCCATATTTTGAGCTGTCTGATCCTTCTCAGTCTGATCCTTTAAATACATTCTCTCCTTAAATCATTTTGTAAAGTCCTATCGTTTTAAATACCATTTATGCACTGATGCCTGCACCTGAATATCTAATAGGCTGCTCAAAACTTAACTGCTTCTCCTTAGTTTTCCCGTATCAATTGGTGACAACTGCTTTCTTCCAGTTACCCTGGTCATAAATCTAGACATGAGCCTTGATTTCTTTCCTTCTGTCAGCAACCACATCTAATCCATCACCAAGTCTTGGCACCTTTACCTCCAAATATATCCAGAATCCTGCCACTTCTCATCATTTCCACGGCTATTACTCTGGTTAAAGACTAGGCTAAGAAATTCTTGTAGCCTCTTAACAGCCTCCTTGTTTCCCCTCTTGTCTTTCAGGAGATGATCTTGACACAATAGCAAGAGGATTCTGGTAAAACAGTTTCTCACCAGAAATTCTTTAATGGCTTCCCATTGTACAGAGAAGAAAATAGATACTCCACACCATGGGCTAACAGGCCACATATTACTTCTGAGAGAAGGAAACACCACCAGGGAACTGAAGAAATTATCAGGTCAGTACAGTCATTCCTCTTTAATACTGGTGTATACTCATTAATATGATCTTTGCCTATTTATGTTCATTCCTAGGCTCTAAAACATTTCTCTTTATACTTTTTCAAGTGCAAGTAGTAATTTCTGTAACAGATGCCAATTCCAAGTTTCCCTACTGCACTTCATGGGTCTTCACTTTTAGCACAGAAATTAGTATTTCTTGCCTGTCTAATTTAAGGCGAGGGAGTGGAAAGCAAGGTTTCCCACTGTGGGGTACAGGACTGTGACTCTACATCAGATCACTACAGAAACCTCCCTAGGGGTCTCAGGACTCCATCACCTAGGATTATTAGTGTTTTTTGTTCATAGCAATCAGGAAGCAACATGCCACATCTTGTTTACATTGCCTCAAACAGCATCCTTCCCACCTCTTAAACTAATATTGAAAAAAGAGAACCCTGCCACGGCCTTTCAAATCTTACCATGTCCATGTTGTTTTATATTAACCATTTATTACTAATATACCAGAAAGTACTCTTCAAAAATCTTTGAAATAATTTCAATATTAGTTAATCAAATTCAAAAGGACCACATTTACTAGATTAGAAAATTCAAACTATTCAAATTATCACTCCTCTCATTCGGAATTAAGAATTAAGTTATAATTGTGCAAGTCTTTGAAAAGAGACATGCACCCAATTTTAAATTTAAAATTTCTTAAGAAATATGGGTATGTTGTATTATTTTTATTAGCATCTTTATGTAAGTCTTCATAAGAACAATATGCCTAAAAACTTTATAAAAGTAGCTCAGTCATATATTTACGTATTTAAAACAATGAAAAAGCTTCCTTTACAAATGTGCTACAATTGCTCAATCCCAGCCATCTATAAAACTTGCCTAACGAGGTAAAGTGGCAAAAACTGCATTATTCTTTAAATCTTCATTCCAACAGAGAACTTTATATATTGTTAAGAGAGAACAACCCCTTGATACACCTGAAGCTCATCAGCTTTGTAATAAACCTCAGTGGGTGAAGCTTGATAAATGATTCACACTGACTAAAGGAGGTGTGGGAAAATGTACTAAAATTTCTTGGACAAAATAAGTTATTTTTCATATCTGGGAACTCCTAAGCTAATACAGGTAAGTATAATATTTGTTCTACAAACATCTGAATTTAATGAACAATCTATCCAAAGCATAGAAAACCACTTTTCACAGATTAGAATGGGGTGGAGAGGCGCAAGAACTACACTTTCCTGGGAGGAGACACAAAGTGATAATACTTGAACCTGCTTATGAGTCTGAAGACGGAGAAAGGGAAAGAGAAGGAAGAGCATCTGCGAGCCCAGAGAGATGGCACAGTCTTCCTTAAGTTTGCTTTGGCTGTTAACACTCCCACTCCCTCAGTGAAAGCCAGCTGAGAGTCTAGGCCACCTCCCTCAACTAACACATAGACATTGGGGCAACTCAAACTTAAAGGTCATTAGCTTGTTGATCAACAAATCAAATTTCAAAGACTTGTATGTAAATGGAACCAGGAGAAACCCATTTTGAATGTGTCCCATTTTACTGGCTTTTGGTACAGCACACCCCCTAAAATTTAATCAAACTGCAATGATAACAAAGATATTCTAGAAAAATTGAGGGGAGGGGCGGGTGATGCTCCCTGCTATGTCATCTTAAATGTTCACTTAACAATCAGCTTCACTATATTACAGTCGTCAAGGTGCCTGGGAAGTACTTTACATGTAGAAAAAGAAGTCTTCTCAAGGTTTCTTCCAAAGGTTGTGGCAGCGCATCTTCTGTTCCCACCCAGTGCCTTATGAGGGGCTACCTCTTTCATGCAAATGGAAATAACCCAAAACCCAAATCCAGCATTTGAGGCACCCAAAATGCTAATCTCCATATGTGTTCTTCCTTCTCATCTCCTCAATTTTATTCTTTAATTTTCTGGGCACACAGATGCAGCTCTCCCAGCTCCCTGAGGAACAGGAACCTTGAGGATGAACCCTCACTCCAATCCCCTTTCCTTCTTTGCTCAACCACGCCTCTAAATAACAGGGCACCTTTCCTTCGACGGTCAGGACCCACAGCAGCCCAGGCACTTTGCCAACGCGAGGTGGAAGCTCTCTCCTGCCCTTTTACCTCAGGGGTTCATACCCTTGGGAAATCAAGTTAGAAAACTGCTCTTTTTTTCCCGATCTACGCCTCTGCCTGGCTCCTCACATTTCTCTAATCCCTTTCCCCAGAGTCCTCCCCAGATCCCACCGAGGGTTGGAGTCAAGACTCTCCTGTGCTTCCAGGGCTGGATTCTGTCCTGAGCCCCTTCTCTCTCCACCACAGCAGCTCCTCAAGGCGTGAGTGCCGGGAGCCTACCCCCGAAGTAGGGTGTCGCCGGCTTGGACCGCCACCCCTCGCCCTAGAGACGGAGCCGGACCCCTGCCTCCCAGCCTGGACCACCTGCTCCGCCTTGGGCCACGCCTGCTTCCCGCAACTTCAGCCCTGGGGAGCAGAGGTTACGGACGAAGTGCGAAAGGGCGACTCTGGAATTCCAGAGCTGCACGTTCGCCGCCAAATAAGTGAAGGAAAGGAATTCGGCCCCAGCCCCACAAGGCTTCCCGGCCCTCCTGCCCACTGCAGGCGCTGGCCGGGGCTCCCCCGCGCCCCTTCCCCACTTGTGCGCCTGCTGCGGGCACCGCGCGCTTTCCTTCGCCAGGCGCGGAGCCCCACACTCACCGCGA
This sequence comes from Monodon monoceros, assembly GCF_005190385.1. Taxonomy (NCBI): domain Eukaryota; kingdom Metazoa; phylum Chordata; class Mammalia; order Artiodactyla; family Monodontidae; genus Monodon; species Monodon monoceros. Next base: position 40,261,557 of record NW_021703767.1, on the reverse strand, counting down.
GCACTCCCCGCAGCAGTCCGCAGCAGGAAAGGTGGCTCCCCGGCCCGGGGGCGAACGGGAGGGCGGGCAGGCGCTGCGGTGCTGGGCGCCGGCTGCCGCCGGGCGGAGAGCAGCGCGTCCTGGCTGCTCTCGGGGCCGCGGAATTGGCTGCGCGCTGCGAGACGCGGGCGTCGCTCCCGGGCGGGTCCGGAGCGCAGGTGGGCAGACGCCCCGAGCTCCCTACCACCCCGACCACTCCTCTCTTCTTGCCCTCATCTCTTCCTTCAACACCCCTTTCTCATCTTGCTTCTCTCACTTTTCCCTCTGTTCCCTCTTCTCTCTCCCTTCTCCCTCCCCTTCCACTGATGCGTGGAGAAGGGAGTGGGAGGGAAAAAGTCCTGTGTCTTTAACTTGAGTGATACCTTGATGATCTGTTCATGGAATCTGGAAATGACGTGAACAACCTTTCCAAAAGCATCTAAAATGTTATAAAAACGACTTAGTCTCCTTTTCCTTTTCTTCTTTACGTCTTCTTCCCAGTGGTTGCCTGGCTAGAGGTCAGATACGGAAAGGGAAGAGGGAGTAATAGGGAACGGTCCTCGGAAGTGGGACTGAAACCCCATTTACTGAGAGGGCCCAGAGATCTCTTTATCGACAACTTCGCGAAGCAGGCATTTCCTGAGGAATAAATGAGGTTAGGGGCGAGAGGAGAAGGGAGATAGGCAGGGTAATGGGGCCAGGGTTTAGTTAAGGCTTTATTCTAAGCTATCTGTAGTGGTTTACTCCCTAAATGCATTAGAATACATCTCTAGTGTGTTTTTTTTTCTTTTTTTCAATAAATTTATTTATTTATTTTTGGCTGCGTTGCGTCCTCGCTGCTGCGCGCGGGCTGTCTCTAGATGCGGCGAGTTGGAGCTACCTCTTCATTGCGGTTCGTGGGCTTCTAATTGTGGTGGCCTCTCTTGTTGCAGAGCACGGGCTCTTCATTGCGGCGCGCCAGCTTCAATAGTTGTGGCACGCGGGCTCTAGAGCGCAGGCTCAGTAGTTGTGGCACGCGGGCTTTGTTGCTCTGCGGCACCTGGGATCTTCCCGGACCAGGGATCGAACCCGTGTCCCCTGCATTGGCAGGCGGATTCTTAACCATTGCACCACCAGGGTAGCATCTCTAGTGTTTTGAACCGGATTTGACCTTGGGAAAATACTTGACCTTCCTGTTCCTGGCCTTAAATCTCTTTTTTATTTTTTTATTTTTTATGTTTTGCGGTACGCGGGCCTCTCACTGTTGTGGCCTCTCCCGCTGCGGAGCAAGGCTCCGGATGCTCAGGCTCAGCGGCCATGGCTCACGGGCCCAGCCACCCAGCGGCAAGTGGGATCCTCCAGGACCGGGGCACGAACCCGTGTTCCCTGCATCTGCAGGCGGACTCTCAACCACTGCGCCACCAGGGAAGCCCTTAAATCTCTTTTTTAAACCAATGTTTTTGTAGCTCAGTAGACTGACCCCCTTCAGCTGCAGCCTACCAGAACTCCAAAGACCTGCTTTGACTGACCCTAGACACTTGAGTGCTTCTTGGTAGTGTAACAGAGCAGGACACTATGGGGCCTTCCTGGGACAGACTCTCCCATGTCCTCCACCTGTCTCTTGCCTGTAGAAAAACTTTAGCCCCCTAGGCCTTCCTTGAGTTCCAAAGGCTAAATTTAATTGGAGAAGTGAGAAAATGCAGAAAGAAAGGAAAACAGTCAAGCAAAGCAAAGTAATAATAATTTAGCCATTAAACAAATTTTCGGACCTTTAGTTCCTCCTCAAGGCTATAGACAATATTCTGAGCCATATCCTTTGAGCCGTCTGGCAGATATTGACCCCTCACCAGGTGGAGGAAGTTAATTATATGCTGCACACAAGCAGGTAGACCCCAGACGAATTGGAACCAGAAGGTTGGTGATGTTGACTCCTGATTACCTCACCACCAACCAATCAGAAGAAAGTCCATGAGCTGATCACAGCACCCCACAACCCCTGCCTTCACCTTGTCTTTATGGAAAATCATCCTGATTTCCCTGGTGATCTAGTGGTTAGGGCTTGGCACTTTCACTGCTGTGGCCCCAGGTTCAATCCCTGGTCAGGGAACTAAGATCCTGCAAGCTGCAAGCTATGGCAAAAAAAAAAAGAAAAACAAGTAAAAAACCTTCCCCTGAAAGCCATCTAGGTGTTCGTGTCTCTTGAGCATTAGCTGGACTCCTTACTTGGTACCCTGCAATAAATGCTGCACTTTTCCTCACCACAACCCAGTGTAGTAGATTGGCTTCACTGCACGTGTGTGCATGGACCCAAATTTGGTTCTAACAGAAGGTGGCAGTTTTCCAGCACTGGATCAGGTCTCCAATGCTGGGATGGTGGGACAGATATTTTGTACAGAGCACACATGGACTCACCCAGAACTGAGTTTACCCTGAGTCTGACTGTCCTAGGTCCTTTTCCCAGAAAGAAACTCCTGTCATTGAAAGCTCCTTTCTGCTCTATCACCTCACAAAACTTTCTGCCATCGAAAGATGATCTTCTATAAATCTTTCTTATAGGCTAAACTTGTATTTTCCAGCCCATCTTTCTTCTGTTGGTGAGCTCATCCTTGTTCTCTGGCATCATATATTTAAATGAGATCTTGTATATAAAATACTAAACATAATGCTTGGCATTTAGTACTCAAGAACTGTTAGCTGAACTATTATGGGTAATGACTTCAGATTATCATTAGCATTTACTTCATGTTTTTATTCTCCCACATAATTCTTAAACCTCGATTCCCTGTGCCATGATTTGCATGGTTCCAGCCCTTATCTCTTATAAATATCTGACTATGTGGTTATGGCTACACATTTAGGAAAGTATAATGAAAATAATCCCAGCGGAAGTCAAGATTTATAACTTTCTTAATAGAACACAGTAATTTCCCTAGAAGATATGACATTGCAGGATTTTACACTTGTTCCCAGAGTAATTTGTAACAAATCTTGTAGATGACAGCCATGGAGAGAGTCCAAGTTTATACCACCTCAAACAACAGATTAGGAATGTATCTACCCTCTACACAGAGGGATGTTTCCAGATGCCATGTTTGGACTTCTGCAAATGGAGCTAATAATTCTATAGTACATCTGGGAGAGTAGAATATATTAAGTGAAGATGTGTGAAAGATCTCACTTATGATGTGAAGGGGTTGTAAGTTTTCAGATGCTTCTGCTATTGCTACTGCAGCAAACAAATTTGCTTGGGTATCAGTGCTGAAAATGCACCTTGCATGATGCAACACGACATTGTGCCCTAGAGATACTCCATTTGCTATTCAGTACACAGATACTTAACCCAGAAGTTACGACAGAGTCACAGCATTCAGCCAGGGCTACTCTGAGTAAGCAGAGGATGAGTAACTAGGCTGCTTCTTTTGAAATCCTACTACATTTTGAAAGCCTGATTCTCAGAGAGAAAGAGGCCAGATTCTCAGTCAGTTTTTAAGTTCACAGATTTTAAGTTGTTTTGAATGAATTAAGCCATCACAGACAAGTTCTTTCAAAAGTTTAGATGAAAGATCCAGAAAGTGTCAGTGCTTAAAGGTCTAGTTTATTTTTAATCTTAAATATGCAGGGATATTTATATGTATTAATAGACAAGACACTAATAGTCTATTTCTTGATCTTTTGCCAGAAAGGCATTTTCATTAAATTGAAGTATTTTGATAATAATATTGATCTTAGTGAAGACGAAGTTGAAGTTCTCTTGTTTCTTTCAATTAAACTGACTGCACTAAGATAATTGTAAAAGTCAGGTGCAAAATTAACAAAAAAGCTGGGAAGTTGTAAAAGAATGTAAGTAATGTAGAAGTACACAAGCAGTGCAGACCTAAATAATGGCTATGTTTTCCTTGAGTTATTTGGCTAACTACAGAAGATTAACCTGACCTCATAAACCTCACAAGTAAGATCCACTGACTCATTCCATGACATTAAAATGTCACTTTTTAAGAGCATTATTTTAAGTACCTTTTTTTTTTACTTTGGAAAAAATACTTCAGAGTAAAAACTCCTAATGCAAGTTAAATCAATAAAATAAGTCACCTCTCCCTAAGTTTATGGGGAAGCACTTTTCTTTTTTGTAATCATTTGGATCGACTTTATTCATTCATTAAATTCATCAGATGATTGCTCAGTTCTTTTGGAAGAAAGTCAAATAGAAAGATATGAAGAGGTTGAATAAATATAATTTAATAATTCCATAATATGTGGGGGAAGACTGGATTGGGAAATAATCCCTGTTATAAAGTAACGATTATTTCCTTGTAGGTAGAAGATATGCCTAGGCTAGTCTCTAGAGAATACTATCATAACTAAAATACCAACGGAAAAATTGGTTTCCTAATTTAGATACGTTCTTCTATGTAAATCATTAAAATTCCCATTCTAGCCAGCTAAATCCATGAGTTATTTCCAAACATGTGCAAAATGATGGAGTGGATAGACCACTTAACTACAATGTTCCAGGTCTGTCACTATGGGATTGTGAATTGGGACACAGTTAGTTCATCTCTAAAATTGGATTGAAGAGTAGTGAACAAAATACACACAAACACTTAAATGATTTTCTTATCTGTTGCCATGTTGTTCTTTGTTCCCACAACTGAAAGAATGGCAGCATGGTGTTTTGCACACTGTAATGTGTAATATAGCTGAGCAAAAATGTTGAAGAATGTGTGATGTGTAAAACTGGTAGTTACTAAGTTTACTATGATGGTATGAAAGGAAAATATCAGTTGATCAGATTCAGTTAAAGAGATATTAACAACATTAAACTACTATATAATCAAACTCTAGCTAAAAACTTGAGTTATCTCAAGAGATAATACCGATAAGTTCATGTTTCTTAATAATTTAGATGCTATTTTGTTCATGTTTTACCTACAGCCGTTGTTTATATTAGTCTTAATATTTTCAATACAATTTCTCATTTTTTCTGTATTTGTTAAGGCAACAGGAAAATTGCAGTTATCTTTTTGCATTCATGAGAAAACTAGGCAGAAAGATCATGAAGGAGCTTTGCATTAGAATTCAACTAACAACTCTTAATTTCATCTAGCCATTAACCAGTTTGGTGACCTAAAAGAAGGCATCTAATTTCTTCAAATTTCATCCTCCTAAAATTTCATATGGGAATAATGCCAAATCTTTCTCCAGCAGTTATCCTGAGTATAGTGGGGTATATATTATATGAACTTCCATAGAGAGGGTAAACAAATACACAATATAAGATCAAATTTATGTGAAGAAAGTTAGAAAGGAAATCAGAACAAAACCATCAGGTTTTGACACAATAATGTATCATCAAGTTTGCTAACCATTTGATCAGAATCTTGTCAACACATACAAACTAAATTTTAAAGTAAAGATATTTCATAGAAATGTAATTTGCAACTAAACAACTTCAGAACATCCAGATAGGGTGCATTGCATGCCTTTGTACCAGTGAGTACTTAAGCAGTTGTAGTATCAAATGGGAACATAAAAAAAGTCAGTATGTACTTAAGATAAACAAGTCTTTGGTTTTTGCCCCATGTCGTGTGGTTATTTCTACATAGATGTAGTTATAGAGATAATGTCAATGAAAAGAAGGATTTTTTTGAAAAATCAACTTAAGACCCTATACCTGGATCATTGCCAGTTCTTAATAATATATATAAAACAGGTTGTAGTTAATGGAAATTTACTAGGATAAAATAGTAGACTCCAAGTGTTAAAATGGAACAAAATTATCCCAAAACATTAATATTTAAAAGATTGATTAATATGTGTCCTTGACGGAGAACAAATTGTGATTATTTATAAAATGATATGTTTCTTCTTATGAATGTGAAATGAGACTAACAGCTTAGTAAAGCTTTTGATAAATTATTATTGCTTAATTAAGTGCAATTCCCACAGGAATTGTTTTTAAATAAATTTATTTATTTAACTTATTTTTGGCTGTGTTGGGTCTTTGTTACTGCACGGGGGCTTTCCCTAGTTGCGGCGAGGGGGGCTACTCTTCCTCGCAGTGCACGGGCTTCTCATTGTGGTGGCTTCTCTTGTTGCAGAGCATGGGCTCTAGGCGCGCAGGCTTCAGTAGTTGTGGCACGCAGGCTCAGTAGTTGTGGCTCACTGGCTCTAGAGAGCAGGCTCAGTAGTGGTGGCGCACGGGCTTAGTTGCTCCACAGCATGTGGGATCTTCCTGGACCAGGGCTCGAACCTGTGTCCCCTGCATTGGCAGGCGGATTCTTAACCACTGCACCACCAGGGAAGTCCCTCCCACAGGATTTTAATACAATTTGTCCAAAGCTCCATGCCAATTCTGTAACCATTTAAAGTGCCGTCATAGTCAGAGTCCAGAGTTGAAAATACAGAGCACAGTGCAGTGCTTGATTAATTTGAGTAGGCCCACTATTGTAAGTGGAGTCCTACTGAGCACATTGGATGAAGTTGACAGTTTCTTTGAAATATGGTTCACCCATAAAGTTTTCAGTTTTTAAAGAGAAAACAGTTTCTCAACATTTTTTAATTATAAATTTTTCCTTATATTACGTAAGCACATATTTACACATGTAATAGGATTGGTGGGTTTGTTTTAAAGTATAACTTACTGATACTTCCAGAAGCATACTCTCCCAAACATTTAATTATTGTTCCTTTATGATACCTCACACTGTATTCATCCTATTATTTTATCATTTATCACATTTTGTTGTAATTATTTCATGTCTGTGTATTTCTCTTCTCTTTTCTTCTTTGAGCTACTTCAAGAAGAAACTGTTTTATTCATCTTTTCTTACCCTTGGTAATTTGCTTCATGCCTAGAATTGGAAGATGCTCAGTAATTTTTTAAACGTATGCATGAAAAATATATTAGGTACATATCTTTAACTTCTATATTAAATAAAACCTATTAACTTCTGTCTTTCAAAAATGGTATTTATTGGGCTTCCCTGGTGGCGCAGTGGTTGAGAATCTGCCTGTTAATGCAGGGGACACGGGTTCGAGCCCTGGTCTGGGGGGATCCCACATGCCGCGGAGCAACTAGGCCCGTGAGCCACAACTACTGAGCCTGCACGTCTGGAGCCTGTGCTACGCAACAAGAGAGGCTGCGATAGTGAGAGGCCCACGCACCACGACGAAGAGTGGCCCCCGCTTGCCACAACTAGAGACAGCCCTCGCACAGAAACGAAGATCCCACACAGAAAAAATAAATTAATTAATTAATAAACTCCTACCCCCAACATCATCTTAAAAAAAAAAGGTATTTATTAAATTATTCCATGTCTCTTACAGAGTGATCTATGATGCTGTATAAAATACACCTCCTTTCTCTTTCCTCACTGTTACTCTCTGCTTTTCACGTTGGAGGTATCTTCAAATGTCTGGTGTTCTTTGGACGTTCATTAACATTTAAAAGTGGAGTACAGAAGCTGTGTGTGCCAAGTTGTACCTACCTAAGAGTGGGCTGCATTAAAATTGATGGGTCAGTGAACCGCAGATTCCTTGGAATGTATCTATTATCTGGGACTGTTCAATTACTACAGAGAAGAATCTTCCAGTCTCTTTTATGGAGGCATTCTGGGAGTAGTACGGAATAAGATAACAGAGGATTCCACTCTTTATTATGCAAAATTTCACTTAATCTTTCTGTGCTGTGCCTCTGTGCCTGGTGTTTTCTGTGCAGAAAATCTCTGGTGCAATTTTCCTAGAGAATAAATCTCCAGTCTTTTTCATGGGGTGAGGATAGAGAAATTACTGCCTGGCTACAATGCATAGTCACAGGACCTAGGCATAGTTTTCCATTATACACACAAGACTTCTAACCCATACATCTGTTTTCAGCACTGTGCTGCACTCAGCACTTAAGATGCCTTGTGCCAGTTCTAAGCCTCTCATGGGTGTAGTGGGGCCAGCTACCACTCACCTATCTGCTTTCAGTTTTCCCATGTCCTAGTAAAATATGGAAATCTCATGTCTGCTCTCCTGTTGTTTCATTCCTTGTGGCTTAATGCCATTGTATTTTTAAACTACCATTTTAGCAGGGGTGTTATGGATAAATGCACAAATACACGTTTACCTAATCTTTCAAAGTTAAAGGAGGATCTCTGTAAAATAGATAAATGTTTGGCCCTAATTATTATACATTATTATATACTATGCTATGTTACAATATTACAACATACAAAATTTATATGTCGTTTTTCCTTTTCTATGTTGTTGTCAAAACTGAAACTGTCCATTTAAGTTGATAGAATAATAATAATAATAAAGAATTATTTGCCCTCAGTTGCATATGTATACTTTTCTTGCTCTTTCCCTTCTTTTTGAGACTCCAATTTCTATTAGTCTCCTATTTTCTATACATATAGCTCTGTTTTCCTTTTACTTTAATTTTCTTTTCTAAGTGGTGATACCACAGTGAGAGGGTTATGTTATTGTGTAATAACATACTGTTGGGCTTTGGGTCAGCTATTTATGCTTATCGTTTTTTCTTATGTTTTCTTCTATATAATGAAAAATATTTACTATTCTATAGCTGTTTGATATAAATGAAATAGAAAGATTTTTTTAGCTACCTGTTGTAGAATCTAGAGCCAAAACTTTATTAAGTAACAAAATTTGGATTATTCTGTTGGCAAAACTTTCAGTAGAATATGGCAAATTGGTAGTAATCATCACTGAATGATAATGATTTTTACTATTACTTCTACTAACAGCTACCATGTTTTGAGTCCAACACCATGTCGGGCACAAGCACCTCACATGTATTGTGAGACTAAGAGAAATATAGCAGTGTCCCTATTTCACAAATAGAGAAAGCCTCAGAGCTTAGGGAAGCTAAATAACTTTTATAGGGTTAACCAGCTAGTAAGTGGAATATATTGGATTGAATTCATGTTATAACCAATTCCAAAGTATGCTTTTCCTCCCAAAACACCATTAATAAAAAACAGTTGTGTATATTGATTTTAATTTTAAAATCAAATGTATTATTAATAGTAGTTGTGTGGTCCTGTATAGTCTGTATTTTAAAGTTTGAGTTTGTGTTTTTATAAAATCTCTAGGATAAGCCTACCAACTCCAATTCTAGCCTGTACCTTGTTATTCAGCCCTGTCCCTAGGCCTCTTCTCTCCTTTCTACCCTTTCCCTGCTTCTTTGCTCTTTCACTGACAATCTTATACCCTAGTGATAGGCCTTTTTGTTTAACAGCTTCCTTGAGATGCAATTCATGTACCATAAAATTCACCCATTTAAAGTTTACAATATTCAGTTTTTAGTATATTTAGAGTTGTGCAACAGCCATCATAATCAATCTTAGAACATATTTTATCATCCCCCCAAAGAAACCCCATGCCCATTAGCACTCACTCCCATTTCCCCCCACCCCATCCCCTTGTCCTAGGTAAACACTAATCTACTTTCTAGCTCTATAGATTTGCCTATTCTAGACATTTAATGTAAATGGAACATAACGTAGTCTTTTGTGACTGGTTTCTTTCACTTAGCATGTTTTCAAGGTTCATCCAGGTTACAGCATATATCAGTACTTCATTCCTTTTGACTGCAGAATTAAATATACCACATTTTATCTATTCATCAGGTGAAGGACATTTGGGTTGTTTCCAGTTTTTGACTTTTATGAATAATGATGCCATGCACTAATGTATAAGTTTTTGCATAGTCATGTGTTTACTTCATTTCTCTGTACCTAGGAGTAGAATTGCTGGTCATATGATAATTCTGTATTTAACTTTTTCAGGAACTGGCAGGTTGTTTTTCTAAGTGTCTGCAGCATTTACATTCAATACAATGGTTCCAATTTCTTCATATCCTTGTCAACCCTTGTGATTATCTGTCTTTTTGATTATAGCCATTCTACTGGGTGTGACATGGGACCTCACTGGGGTTTTGATTTGCGTTTTCCTAGCAACTAATGGTGCTGAGCATATTTTCATGTGCTTATTGGCCATTTGTATATTTTTGGATAAGTATCCATTTGTATCCTTTGCCCATTTTTAATTGCATTATTTGTTCTTTTATAATTGAGTTGTAAGAGTTTTTATATATTTTAGATACAAGTCCCTTATTTGATATATTATCTCCAATATTTTTCTCCCATTCTATTTTTTTTTAACTTTCTTGCTTGGTGTTCTGGGAAGTTTTTAATTTTGATAAAATTTAAATTATCTATTTTTTCTTTTGTCTCTTGTGCTGTTGGTGTCATATCTAAGAAGACCTTATTTAATCCATGATCATTAAGGCTTACTTTTTTATCTTCTTCTAAGAGTTTTAGCTCTTAAAAAATGCCATAGTCATGTTTCAGTTAAAGTATCTTATGATTTTCGTAGGGGAGAGATTTCTTGGATTTGAAACTTGCCACCACAACTTATTACCTACTTATATTTGGGGTATTTATTCAATTTCTTCAATTCTTGGTGTTTGCCTCTATACAGTGGAGACAGAATTTCCTCCCACTGTACAGATTTAATGTAATTAATTATTACATTAATTATTATATAAGGGAGAAATTAGTTAAGTCATATAAGGAGCCTAGTATATGGTGTATAGAAAACATCTGGTATATAACAAAATTCCAGTTAAATATTAGGCGTTATACTTGTTGCTTTAAAAAACCGGACTCCAGAGAACTCCTTGCCCAACACCATTTTGGTATTGTTTTTGCTTTTTTACGTACCATACACTCTTTTATTTATTATCAGGATTATTTGTCCAATTAAAATTTCACTTCTTAGAGCCCCTTAACTTTCATTTGTTGCTTTAATCCCTCTCAGAGGTTCATGTCATAAACTTACTTCTGTTATATTTGATAAACTCTTTCAAATATGCCTATCTAAATCTGGAGGATATGTAAAATCTATCCCAGTGTTTCTTAAACTTTAAAATGTAATTAGACTTACTATGCTGATCACTTTGTGTGTGTACAAAGATTGAATTATTATGTTGCAAACTAATATAATGTTATGTACCAATTTTTTTTGTTGTTGTTTTTGTTTGTTTGTTTGTTTTTGCGGTACGCGGGCCTCTCACTGTCGTGGCCTCTCCCGCCGCGGAGCACAGGCTCCGGATGCACAGGCCCAGCGGCCATGGCTCACGGGCCCAGCCACTCCGTGGCATGCGGGATCTTCCCAGACCGGGGCACGAACCCCCGTCCCCTGCATTGGCAGGCGGACTCTCAACCATTGCGCCACCAGGGAAGCCCTCTTTCAGCATTTTAAATATATCATGCCAGTCCCTTTTGGCCTGTAAAGTTTCTGCTGAAAAGTTAGCTGATAGTCTTATAGGTGCTCCCCTATCTGTAACTAGTTATTTTTGTCTTGCTGCTTTTAAGATTCTCTCTTACCTTCAACTTTTGACATTTTAATTATAATGTGTCTTGGTGTGGGTCTCTTTGGATTCATCTTGTTTGGGATTCTGAATCCTAGACTTGGATGTCTGTTTCCTTCATCAGGTTAGTGAAGTTTTCAGCCACTATTTTTTCTAGTAACTTTCCTGTACCTTTTTCCCATTCTCCTCCCTCTGTGACCCATTAATATGAATGATAGTTTACTTGTTGTTGTCCCAGAGGTCTCTTAAACTATTCTCATTTTTTAAAATTCTTTTTTCTGTTTGCTTTTCCGATTGGATGATTTCTACTACTCTGTCTTTTAGATCACTGATTCATTTTTCCACATCTTTAATCTGTTGATTCCCTCTATGGTATTTTTCATTTCAATTATCATATTCTTCATTTCTTATTGGTTCTTTTTTATTTTTTTTTTGACATTCTGACTGAATTCATTCATTCTTCTCCTGAGTTTGGCGAGTATCTTTATGAGTGTTATTTTAAACTGTTTACCTGGTAAATTGCTTATCTCCATTTCATTTAGTTACTTTCCTAAGTTTTGTCTTATTCTTTCATTTGGAAGGTATTCCTTTGTCTTCTCATTTTGCCTAAGTCTCTGTGTTTGTTTTTATGTCTAGGTTTATCTGTTACATCCTCTAGTCTTGAAAGAATGGCCTTATGTAAAAGTTGTCCTGTGGAGCCCAATGGCACAATGTCCCCTGGTCACCAGAACTAGATGCTCCAGTAGTATTTCCTGCATGGGCTGCATGCATCTTCCTATTGTGGTTGGGCTGTGATTGCTGCAGGCACACAGGTAGGCAGAGTTGGTTTCTAGGCTGGCTGGCTGTAAGGCTCAGCCACAACAGCTGTCAGAATCCTAGTAAGCTCCACTGGCTCCTGGCGCATCTAGTACATGGCTCAGCCATGACTGCTGCAGGTGCCCTGATGGGCAGGGCTGGCCACACCATAGTGGGGGCCACCTTGGAGAGGCACTGGTGCTAGCTGGGGTGGCCTGCCAGATGGGGCAGGTAGGAACTGCTTTGGAAAGGCCAGCTGCAGTGGGCAAGTTGGGCAGGGTGGGTCCCCAGCTGGGGTGGGGTGCATTGTATTAGCTTAGTTGAGGGGGAGTGACAGGAACAGTATCAGCCAACACCAGCTAGCTAGGTGGAAGGAGAGTAACAAGGTGCCACCAGTGCTTCCATCCTTAGAGGAAGTTCCAGCAGGTCCCTGTCCCTCTGCACAAGCCCTAAAATTAGTGGGTCAATCTTCTCCTATGATCCAGGCACTTTTCAAGCTGTTGCCTCTGAGCTGGACCACGGAGTGAGTGAGTTTGTGCATGAGTCCTTCAAGAGCCATGTCTCAGTTTCCCACAACAATCTGGCTCTCCTGGGTGTAAGCCCCACTAGTTTTCAAATCCAAACCTTATGAGGGCTTATCTTCCTGGTGCAGGTCTCCCAGTCTGGGGAACTGATGTGGGCCTCACATTCCTCGCTTCTCAGGGGAAACCTCCACCGTTGTGATATCTCTCCCACTTATGGGTTGCCAGACTGGAGGTGTGGGTTCTGACTAGACCACGTCTCTGCCCCTCCCACATGTCTCAAATTGGTCTTTTCTTTATATCTTTAGTTGTAGAATATCTGTTTTACTAGTCTTCAGGTCACTCTGAGAGACAGTTGTCCTATATGTAGTTGTAGTTTTGGTGTGTCTGTGGGACGAGGTGAGCTCAAGACCTTCCTACTCTGCTCCCTTGCTCTGGCTAGTTCTAGGACACTTGTCATTCCTTGTCTTCCTGTCCTTCCCTGCACACAATGCTGAGAGCTAAAATTTGTTTTCCTTTGTCATAAAACTGACCCTCGACTTAAAAATCTAACCCTGTTTGCTACGTGTATGCCACTGTCTGCAGTTACTTTGCTTCTTTCTTTTTTTCCATCATATTCTCTCATTTTCCTCTCTTCGTATGTGGTCTCTGTTCTCCTCCCTGCTAACCATGATCTAGGTCTGCTTGATGGATCTCTAGGTTGTACCTTCGTCTACCAGATGCAACCACCATGTATTTTTCTCTTTGTACAGTGAAGGCAGCTAAGTATAGAGCATACCTTCCTATCTCCTCATTCAAAATAAATATTTAATTAATTTTTGAAGCAGAAAAGGATTTAAAATAAGTATATTTCTATTGTTTAAGAAACTACTTAAGAAATTTTAGAATGGCGTATATGATAATATAAAAGTATTTGATGTTAAATTTTTAGAAAACATGATAACTTCACAAAAAATAGCTGCAGTTTTGTTAGAATAAAATATATCAGTCTTGCTTTGATATTTCAATAAGATAATGTTCAGCCAATCTTCTGAATAAAATGTTCAGAAATACCCTTAAAACGAACCAAAACAACCCTAATTTCCAGTAAATTGAATATTACTAATTAAATAAAAGCATGGCCATGATATTTATTTTGTCATGCTTCATATAATAACCTGTAATTAAGAAAACATTTGATACACAAATAGTAAAGCTGGCATGATAGGACAATATTTGTGATTAGCACGTACCATGTCAGACGGTTAACGCATATTTCTAGTCTGTGGCAACAACATATGCAGTTTCCACTAATTTTAAGTGAATGTAAAATGGCAATACTTTTCTATTTCAGGTAAAATTATTTGCAATTAACTTGAAGACAGATAGGCTTATCACTGGTATTCACGAGCTGCAGCATAGCTTTGCCAGACTTCCCCCTGTTTAATGTCTGCATTATGTATATTAGAATTTAATAGGCCAGTATATATATAAACTTCCATAATTTTATATGCATAATAATCTATGCATAGTAAAAGCCAAGAACACCCACTTAATATGGACAATTTTAAAATTCATAATCTTGTTAGCCACTGGGCAAATCAAGGTAGTCAATGAAAATCTGTCAGACTGGTTTTTGGATTAACTTAAACTATTTACATATTAATTCGCTTGCATATCTGATGATCATAATGATAAACTTAATCAAAAGACAGCCATATTCTTTCCAAAAGTGTACATCATGGGTTAATCACATGCCATTGGATACCTGGGTTTAGTTCAACCTCTGTCATCCAGTTATATAGCTTTAAATATTAATATGAAGAGGTTGGATTCATTGTTTTCTAAGGTCTTATTCTGGTTTAAATTTTTATGATTTCATTGAATTTACCATTATTTGACTGGTTTGTATTTGCACAGAATTATGATATTTATGGTGCTGTTTGTTTCCTCCTACATATTTTAATTGCATTAACATAACTCTCACTGGGAGGGCACAGTCCCATCAGCTTAATGAGTCTTTTCGTGTGTAGTTAAGTGTAATAGATTATTGGATACTTTCTAATTCTATTTTTTTGTGTGTAAAAGTTAAAATCTCATAAATATAACTGCAAAAAAGGTAGCTTCTCATTTGCACCATCTACAATGTTGTGTAAGTAGTCTGTTTCCAGAAAGAAAACATGCTTATTATTACCTATTACAGGCTCATATGGAGTCCAGAAAATGGTGTGAAACTTTCTTTACCTTTCCTATTGATTTTCTTCATTTGGTACTGGGCAATCTAGGAGGCTCTTCTCTATCTAACCAATGACTCCTTTTTGCCAAAAGTAGAAAGTTGAGGAGAGGGTTGGACAATAGAGAAAGGATTTACAGGGAAAAGAAAATCCTTGCTTTCCTCATTACTATTTAATTCTGTTGAAAAAGATAGAAGCATCACTCTGAGTACAGCAAGTCCCCTACATACAAACGTTCAAGTTGCGAACTTTCAAAGATGTGAACATGCATTCGCGTGTCCAATCGCATAAGTTAGTTCATCTGTCTGGTGTACGCTGTCACGTGCATGCATCCTCTACAAGTGGTTGTGCTTTTGTGTACCTTACTGTATAGTACTCTATAGAGTATCATAGCACAGTATCTTTATTTCAAGCCCACGATGTCCAGAAGGAAGCGTAAAAGCAGCAGTATATAGCCGATTGTGTTAGGTGCGTACCTAGGCTAACTGCAGGACTTTCGAACAAATTGGACTTATGGACGTGCTCTCGGAATGGAACGGAACTTGTTCGTATGTAGGGGACTTTCATGTTATTTAAAGAGCTTCTAATGCGCCAGTATAATTAAGAGTCTTTTTCATTATTTTTTTTTATCAAAGATAATTTAATCTAATTCTGGTTTTCATTTTAGACTTGAGAAGACACAGCTACATCAACCTATACTTTTTTGCCTTTTCCAGGACTTTGGATGATGTTGCATTTTACTCTTGGACCTCTAACTGCTATCTAAACCTTCACAATCACTTGATAGCTTGAGTGTTTCTTCCATTTCCTTTCCTTTCCTTTCCTTTTTCTTTTTTTAATCTTGCCTTCCTTGCCTCCTTCCATCCCTCTCACTTCCTTCCTTCTTCCCCATTACTGTGGACATTTACTCTATTATCCTTAATACGCTTAATAGCTAGATAATTTAGCATCTCCCTTTGGAGAAAGGAAACTGCCTTTAAATTTCGTATGGTTTTGCAAAACTTAAAAACATATAAGAAGAACCAACTAAGCCCAAAGTTAGCAAAAGGAAGAAATGACAAAGATCAGATTAATTTATGACAAAGGAGCCAAGGGTAAACAATGGGAGAAAAGGTAGCCTCTTCAATAAATGGTGTTGGAAAAACTGGATAGCCACATGCAAAACAATGATAACTGGACCCCTATCTTACACCATATACAAAAATCAACTCAAAATGGATTAAAGACTTGAAAGTAAGACGTGAAACCATGAAACTCCTAGAAGAAAACAGGGACTAAATTCCTTGACTTTGGTCTTGACAATGACTTTTCAGATTTGACATCAAAAGCAAAGGCAAAAAACCAAATATCAACAAGTGGGACTACAGCAACTAAAAAACTTCTGTACAGCAAAGAAAACCATCAACAAAATAAAAAGGAATTTACAGAATGGGAGAAAATATTTGTAAATTATATATCTGATAAGGGGTTAATATCCAAAGTATATAAAGAACTCATAAAAATCAATAGCAAATTTGGTAGTGTATATATGTCCATGCCACTCTCTCACTTTGTCCCAGCTTACCCTTCCCCCTCCCCGTGTCCTCAAGTCCATTCCTGTCCTGCCCCTAGGTTCTTCAGAACATTTTTTTTTTTTTTTTTTTTAGATAACTAGTGGGAAGCAGCCACATAGCACAGGGAGATCAGCTCGGTGCTTTGTGACCACCTAGAGGGGCAGGATAGGGAGGGTGGGAGGGAGAGGCAAGAGGGAGGAGATATGGGGATATATGTATGTGTATAGCTGATGCATTTTGTTATAAAGCAAAAACTAACACACCATTGTAAAGCATTTATATTCCAATAAAGATGTTAACAAAAAAATCAATAGCAAAAACCCAAACAATCTGATTAAAAAATGGGCAGGGGAGCCGAAGAGACATTTTTCCAAAGAAGATATACAAATGGCTAACACGTACATGAAAAGGTGCTCAACATTACTAATCATCAGGAAAATGCTAATCAAAACCACCTCACAGCTGTTAGAATGGTTATTATCAAAAAGATGAGAAATAACAAGAGAATGTTGGTGAGAATGTGGAGAAAAGGGAATCTGCACTGTTGTTGGGAATGTAAATTGGTGCAGCCACTATGGAAAACAGTATGGAGGTTCCTCAAAAAATTAAAAATAGGGGCTTCCCTGGTGGTACAGTGGTTGAGAATCTGCCTGCCAATGCAGGGGACACAGGTTCGAGCCCTGGTCTGGGAAGATCCCACATGCCGCGGAGCAACTAGGCCTGTGAGCCACAACTACTGAGCCTGCGCGTCTGGAGCCTGTGCTCCACAACAAGAGAGGCCACGATAGTGAGAGGCCCGCGCACCACGATGAAGAGTGGCCCCCGCCTGCCGCAACTAGAGAAAGCCCTTGCATAGAAACGAAGACCCAACACAGCCAAAAATAAATAAATTTTTTTAAAAAGAAAAAATAATTAAAAATAGAACTACTATATGATCCATTCTCACATCTGGATATATGTCTAAAGTAAATGAAAATAGGATCCCAAAGAGATATTTGCACTCCTGTGCTCACTGCAGCATCATTCACAATAGCCAAGATATGGAAACAACATAAACGTTCATCAACAGATGAATGGGTAAAGAAGACATGGTATATATACACAGTGTAATTTTATTCAGCCATTAAAAAAAAAGAAATCCTGTCATTTGTGACAACGTGAGTGGACCTTGAGGGCATTATGGTAAGTGAAATAAGTCAGGCAGAGATACACTGTAATATCAAAGCTGAACTCACAGAAACAGAGTCAAATGGTGGTTACCAGGGGCTGGGGTCAGGGAAATGAGGAGATGTTGGTCAAAGAGCAAAAATTCCAGTTATAAGATGAATAAGTTCTGGGGATTTAATATACAGCCTGGTTACTGTGGTTAATAATACAAATTATCGACTTGAGTGTTGCTAGGAGAGTAGATCTTTAAATATTCTCCCCACAAAAAAGAAATGGTAGTTATGTGACATGATGGAGGTGTGAGCTAACACTATAGTGGTAAACATTTTGCCATATATAAGTGTATCAAATCAACATGTTGCATACCTTAAGCTTACACAATGTTTTATGTCAACTCAATAAAGCTGGAAAAAATAATAAAATTATAAAAGAAAAGAAGTTAAAAACATGAGAGGATCACAACTATATGATATATCATAAAACATCTATTATTCAATATAATTTTAGTACTGAATGATGTTATGGCATTCAAGTTTTTGAAAATCAGTAATTGACCTATGTATTCACTCATGCATTTATTTATTTATACATCTACCCACAAATGTTTATTGGATATCTGCTATATGTCAGTTATTGTATTTGCTGTAACACAGTAATGAAAAATCATAGTCGCTGCTCTTGAGGAGTTTATAATAGAGTTATTAATACCTTTTTTTAAAACTAGAATAAGTAAGAAAAAGTAAAATCGTATTCTGTGAACAATCTAGATAAGAGAGATTTTATTATGTACACTGGCAGACATTGTTAGTTGTCTACCAAAATCTATCTCCTCTCTTTTTTGCTATTATTGTTCTCTTATTTTGTTAGGAGCAACAAGTAGCACAGTCCTGGGCCATGCATACTGTTTGTTTTAATCCAATCTCTAGAATCCTGTCCTCTGCTTTTCTGATCTCTCTTGCATGTAAGAGTGGCCGGTGAGACCGAAATGATAGTATATGGAGGCGTTTCTGCAAAGGCTTTTCCTTTCTTGAAATAGGGAACAATGGTGGTCAGCAGCATTTGTTCCCATTTTTTTTTTTGCATTGAAAAAAGACAGGTATCTGGACCTACAGCAGACATATTGCGAGCATAATTTGGTTTTCATGAGAAACAAATTAACACACTAAAGATGGTGCAGCAGAAAGACAGAAAGAGCTATTCCTTGACGATGTTATTGAGCAACTGAACTGACTATAGCCACCTCCTACCTTCAAACCTCTCATTATGTGAGAAAAATAAATCCCTATTAGTGTAAGTCATTATAAATTGGGTTATCTGTCACTTACAGTGGAACAAATTCCTAGTAGATACACATATACAAAAGAATCAATAGGGATGTAACAGAGTAACATAAATTAAAGCCAACACTTACAGAACAAATTTTGTACTCCTAACATTCATGCGAATTAAGTGGGTCATTGGTAAGAGCTTGGAAATCATTATCACATTAATTTTTGGTTATAATTGGGTTTGAAATATGGTACAAAATGTCAATAATTTATTTTTAATAGAGGGTATAATCTCTTCTGTAGAGATCAATGATAGTGGCTACACATTTACATTTTATTTCCTACTATCCCTTCCTCCAGAACTAAAAACAAGTTTATCAACTAGGGATAAAGAAAGTTTACTTGAACTTTGAAGGTATTGAAGGATTCTTTGAAATAGGATTTTCAAAAGTAAGGCATTTTATTCTTGTTTACTGAATCATGAACTATGATACTTTGTTTATAAGATTAGAGACATTTTGGGAAGAAAGAGACAGGCCAAGCATAGTGATTGCAATTATATGCTGTCATATGAAAGGAAAGTTCCAATTTGTGTTTTCAATACCATTTCTTCATAGAGAACATTGGGTATGTGAGTTATTAGGGAATTCTTGCTTAACTAAAAACCTGTTTTGGTTGTATTATCAATACAAAGAACTCTATGAGATGCCTATATTTATTTATGCTTTAGAGGTACTAGTAGTATACAACATTAAGTAGTAGTGTTAATTATGAGGTCTCATAACATGAGCATTTTCCACATTTTTGAAAGAGTTACCTGCAAATAAGCTGCTGTCATTTGGAGGGCCTTTATTCAGTGAAAGTAGATGACAATTGTCATGGGTGTAGGTTGAAGGCATATGGAGATGTCTGTATATGTTATTTATAGCTATGATGGTAAGAAAATCCAATAACAGCTGTAAAGAAAACCCCACTGTAACTTTGAAGTGTTTTATGTTACTGATGCCTGAGGACTCATGGAAATAAAGTGAGAGCTAATTGAAGTTACTTGGAAGTTCATTTACCTTTAGAATATAGTCCTTTAAGTCGGGAATGCTCAGTTCTACTCTGGTAGCATTCTGTTATTAACACACACTTGTTAAGCATGTGATATGTTCTAGGTACTGCTGTCCTCACTGAACAAACAGATGATATACACCACTGCTGGTTGCACGGAACTCATAGTGTATTGGGGAGAAAAACACTTAAAAATAATCACACCAGGAAAATAGATGTATGTGGGTGGCTCTGCAAGATCACGGAGCAGAGTCCCTCAATCTGTCGGGGGAGTTGTGGCTGGAAGGATGGCCAACCACCTTCCTGCTTTCACATCTTCTATCTTATTCAAGGCTCACGTCTCCATTTGAGCTCTTGATTCAAACTTACCCCACCTCTTCTAGGACCTTTCGAGCAACATTTATTGTTCCCTTTCTTATCTATATATTCAAATGTTTCTTTCTATGTTCTTTCTCTCACAGTCTAAACATGCTCATCCGCATCTTAAAAATAAAAGATGGCTTGTCATGGGCCACTCCACAACTATTCCCAGTTTCACTACCATGAAGTGAACACTTATGCCTACAGTTGAGGACTTTACTTCCTTTCATTCCACTCATTTCTCCACACTTGTAATTTGGGTTTTATTCTGAGTGCTGCACTGAAACTGCCTTGTCTACAGTGGGAAACGGCCCATGTAGATTGCAAGCTCCATGAGATATGCACTCTTTCTGCCTCCTGCATTGTCTGTCACAACCTGCACAACCTCACCTGGCACAAAGTCAGAGCGGTGATAAATGCCTGTGAATGAAAGAGTGATATCTTTTCTTACTTCCTGTGGTATTTTCAACTTCTTCCTCATTTTCTTCAGATCATTCTTGTCCTCCTTGGTTTCTGATACACCATTGTCTCCATTCTCATATTACTTTCCTGGGCATTTCCTGTACTTCCTTTATTGGATCACATATTAAATATTAGTCTTCTTTCTGAATTTTATCTTTAATTATTTCTTCTTCTCACTCAATGTATTCCCCTATAGCTGTTGTGGTTCTCAAATTTATATTGCTATCAAAAAAGTTACTTTGAGAATATCCAAGGCTTACTTGACACATCCGTTTATATTTCCTACATTTGCTCCAATCAACATGTTCAGATCTTCTTGAAGAATTATTCCACCTCCAGAATTTCCTGTATAATAAGAGTTGGTGTATCCAAAACCCAGAAACCTAGTAATCACTGTGAATAATCATCGTCTTTCCTGACCCCTCTCCCCAGGCCAAAAATCACTAAGTCTTATAGGTTCTATCTTCTTATTATGTCTGATATCTGACTCTTGAATCCATCATCGCTTCTCATATGGCTACCAAATCATAGCTTCTCATATGGCTACCAAAGTAGATTTTCAAGAGTCCCCTGACCTCAATCATGTGCTTCTTGAATTCTTTCTACACCTGTATCTTGAATGGACTTTCTAAAGCATAAAACTGGTAATGTTATATCTCTAACTAAAATAGTTCAATGACTCCTTTAGGATGCTGTATCAGAAAATTTAACACTATGAAAAGATTCTCAATGTCACTAATCATCAGGGAAATGCAAATCAAAACCATAATGAGATAACACTTGACACCTGTCAGAATGGCTATCAACAAGAAGAACACAAATAACAAATGTTGGCGAGGATATGTAGAAAAGGGAACCCTTGGGCACTGTTGGTGGGAATGTAAATTGGTGCAGCCACTGTGGAAAACGGTATGGAGGTTTCTCAAAAAACTAAAAATAGAATTACCATATGACCCAGCAATTCCACTCCTGGGTATATATTTGAGAAAAACCAAAAACACTAATTCAAAAAGATACATGCACCCCAATGTTCATAGCAGCATAATTTACAACTGTCAAGATATGGAACAACCTAAGTTTCCATCAACAGATGAATGGATAAAGAAGTGGTATATGTATATATATACAATGGTATACTACTCAGCTGTAAAAAGAAAGAAATTTTACCATTAGCAGCAACATGGATGGACTTGGGAGGCATTATGCTAAGTGAAATAAATCAGACAGAGAAGAACAAAAACTATGATATCACTTATATGTGGAATCTAAAAAATACAACAAGCTAGTGAGTATAACAAAAAAGAAGCAGACTCACAGATATAGAGAACTAGTAGTTACCAGTGGGGAGAGGGGAGGTGGGGAGGGGCAATGTAGGGGTAGGGGATTAAGAGGTACAAACTATTAGGTATAAAATAAGCTACATTAAAAAAAAATTTAATTAAAAAAAAATTAAAAACATGAGCTACAAGGATATATTGTACAACACAGGAAATATAGCCAATATTTTATAATAACTGTAAATGGAGTATAATCTTTAAAAATTGTGAATCTCTATATAATATACTTGTAATATATAGTATTATACATCAACTATATCAACTTCAATAAAAATAATAATGCTGCTATTTAAAAAAAAAGAAAATTTAACACTATGTCTAAATGGTAAAGTAAATTAACTGGATCATCACATTAAAATACAGGGTGAGCCTTATGCATATTTTCGTGCTTTTCTTTTAACTCTCCCTACCACTTCATTAGCTTCATTCTCTTTGTTCAGTTGCAAATGGAATAAGGATCTTCCTTCCTCAGAAGGGCACCTCCAATCAGTTCTCACAACCATTTAAAAAAGGCCTGTAGCTTCATGCTAATTGGGTCTTCTTTGAACAAATACTTTTGGATAAGGAATTGCAGTGCATTGATTCATTTAGGCCTTGGTTATTGTCTCTTACTGAACCAACCACTGTGGCAAGGGGAGTGGGAGTACCTTGATGGTTGAGACCAATCATGGTCCACCCCTGAACTTGGGGTGGAGTGACCTTACTCACATAGCGGCCATATAATGGAGATAGAGTGGGTGGGTGTAGGACAGACAATCACTATGTCCCAGAGATGTCACAGGTCTTCTGTAAAGTGACCTGCTGGCCTGTTTTTATCTTTTGTGGAATGCTTGTCTTCACTGTGGTTTTATGCATAAGGTTTTATGCATTCTCTGAACACAGCAGTCTGTTTACTGCATCTGTGTCTATACTCATCTGCTCTCTCTGCATGAAGGGCAAACTTTTATTCCTTGTTTAAAGGTGAGTAGAGACATCCCCTTTATGAATCTATTTGTGATGCCTCGTTCCCTAGGTAGAATGTGTTAATTCCCCTGGACTTCTTCTCCCTTCCCTTTTACAATACACTGGCCATATTGTATGGCATTTATTTATTTTTTACACGCTTGAATTTTAAGCCTTTTGAATCGGGGAAGTTTCCTCAGTTGCCTTGTAATCCTTAATACTAATACAATGTCTGGCATCATAGTAGATAAGGCTCATTAGAGTCAGGGACAAGAAATGCCACTTTCTCTAACACTTTAGGCATAAGCACATTTCAAAGGGAAATATATTTTCCAGTGAAAAGTTTTCAAGTTTCCAGTTTCAAATGTATAGTCAAGATCTGGAAGAAAAGAACTACTTTCAGGTAAGGCAGCACAGAGAGAGAAAAAATCTACACTGTTTTGGCAAATAGAGACAAGAAGCACTCTAAAATAGATGAAAACTTGGAATGGATGGTTAAGAAAGTTCTGATTTCTCACTCTCAGTTTCTTGATTGTTGGGGGAAAGTAGCATAAACCTCGGTAAATGTCCCAGAACCCAAGCTGGCAGCAAACATTTCAGTAAAGGGGTCGTATAGCTAATGATTCTCACTTGTAAGAATAAATAAATATCTTACCTCCATTTCTGCTGGTAATCAAAGTCTTCAGATTCTCCTTATCAAAATGCCATCATCTCCCTTGTCCTCAATATCAAATAAGTCAGTAGATCCTATTGATTCTTCCCTAGAAATGTCTCTCATTTTGCACTTGACAAACAAGGCTCTATGAAGGAATAGCGAAGGTAGAAAGTAGTCATTCTGCAGAGAAAGTAAATTATGAAAGGGGAGATGATTTCAGAAATGTCTTAGAAGCCACAAGTAGAGAAAGTAGCCAGGACTGTGAGGTAGTGGATAGACTTTAAAGGAAGAAATGTAATAAATGCCTCATCAATAACTTCCTCAATTCACTGAAACCCTTCCATTATTTATATAAAGTGAATACTACTTTAGAATTTTTCCTAGAGAAAGTAATTTATCCATTTTCTAGGGTATTTAAGAATTTTGGAAAGCTAGGAAGTCTAGAGTGCTTCCTTCATGTTCTTATTGATGTCCTGCTCCTTACTGAAATGCGGTTTCTATGCAAAACAAATAAAACTGCCACTACCAACACAATTGTCATATACATAATCACTCTCCAAATGGCCTTTAGTGAGTGTTCATATATAAAACAAAGAAGGTAAAATGTTGATCAGTTCTTTTTAAAATGTTTTTGATTACATGCCTGCTTTGATATTTTAGGTGGATATCTTTCAGCAAAACAATAAAAATACCTTGAGCTTCTGGAATTAAATAAGGTATTCTTTGAAGATATAAGGAAAAAGTGGTAAAATAATTTCAATACTTTCCCTGAGACAAAGAAATAGTTCTATTTCATACAGATGGGGAACTGGGAAGGCACAATTATAGTTCTCATAAAGAAGACCAAATAATCTATTCAAACAGATGATTCCTTCAGTGAAGCTATCTGACTGAGGAGGTGTGAGCAACAGAATGCTTTGAGCTCTGTAAAAAAAGACATTGCATACATGAAAAGATGCTCAACATTGCTAATTATTAGAGAAATGCAAATCTAAACTACAATGAGGTATCACTTCACACCAGACAGAATGGCCATCATCAAAAGATCTACAAACAATAAATGCTAGAGAGGGTGTGGAGAAAAAGGAAACTCCTACACTGTTGGTGGAAATGTAAATTGATATAGCTACTATGGAGTGCAGTATGGAGGTTCCTTAAAAAATTAAAAATAGAGCTACCAAATGCTACAGCAATCCCACCCCTGGGCACATATCCAGAGAAAACCGTACTTTGAAAAGATACATGCACCCCCCCCAATGTTCATAGCAGCACTATTTATAATAGCCAAGACATGGAAGCAACCTAAATGTCCATTGACAGATGAATGGATAAAGAAGATGTGGTATACATATACGATGGTATATTACTAAGCCATAAAAAAGAATGAAATAACACCATTTGCAGCAACATGGATGGACCTAGAGATAATCATACTAAGTGAAGTAAGCCAGACAGAGAAAGACAAATAGCATATGATACAACTTATATGTGGAAGCTAAAAAAATGACACAAATGAACTTATATACAAAACAGAAATAGACCCACAGACATAGAAAACAAACTGATGGTTACCAAAGGGGAAGAGGGGGAGAGGGATAAATTAGGAGTTTGGGATTAACACATACACACTACTATGTATATAAAATAGATAACCAACAAGGACCTAATGTATAGCACAGGAAACCCTACTCAATATTTTGTAATAACCTCTAAGGGAAAAGAATTTGAAAAAAGAATATGTATATATAACTGAATCGCTGTGTTGTACACCTGTAACTAACACAAAATTGTAAATCAACTATACTTCAATTTTTTTTTTTTTTTTTTTTTTTTTGCGGTACGCGGGCCTCTCACTGCTGTGGCCTCTCCTATTGCGGAGCACAGGCTCCGGACGCGCAGGCTCAGCGGCCATGGTTCACGTGCCTAGCCGCTCCGCGGCATGTGGGATCTTCCCGGACCAGGGCACGAACCCGTGTCCTCTGCATCGGCAGGCGGACTCTCAACCACTGCGCCACCAGGGAAGTCCTATACTTCAATTTTTAAAAAAGACACTGCATAGAGAATGTTAATAAGCACCTATCTTGCTTCAAACAATAATATTTAACATATTGATTAATTTTCAACATTTAAATTTTCTATCTAAAACAAGCCCACCTTGTGCTAATAGGACAATATCCAAGTAGAGAGCACCATTCATATCATTTTGTCTCCTATTACATGCCCTTGAAATAGGAGTTAAAGCAGACTTCAGATCACTGTGATCTGCAAACGGTTTTGCCATCCTGAACAGTCTCTCAAATGTCACACTCATGGCAATTAGATGTTTTAAGAAACATGATTTTCTGCTTCTGAATGAATCTGAATAATAAATAAGTAAACAATGAGATAATGGGCTCAAATGATGTAGCACACAATATTCATCTTTTTTGTCAAAGCTCCAACACAGCCCCTAGACACTAATTTCATTCCTTGGCTGTGCATCTGAAAATAACTACCAGAATACACTTCATGCTTGAAAGAATTAATTTGTGAAAATCTGTGCATGGGGCCTGAGCTGGCAGTGAGCTGGAATAGTACTTAGAGCACCTTCACTTCACTGACAGGGACCTAACGCCTTTCAGAATGTCACATGGTCCGTATATCTTAGAGCTCTGGCAACTAGAATCCCATTGGTCCCTGTATATATTTAAAAATACTAGGTTAGTGTTTAATAAAGATGTGAAATGTGAATTGTTTCTATAAATAAATTTAATAATACAGGAAGTCTTATTAAAGATATATTTAGATAGAGCCTTTCACTTAGGATAAACAAATTCCCTGTCTTATTTAATTTGCCCTTGAAAAGAAAAGAAAATTTGACCAACTATTTTCTGATTGTTTTTTCTTTAAAGAGTTTATGTTTCTCAGATTTTGGAAGGGCGTTGCCCACATATCTGAGGCTCTAAATCTAAAAATCATGAGGCATGAATATTTTGACTGTTCAGTATTTACAGCACATAATTATATTTAATGACCATAATAATCTTGATTTATCAATAAATGGTTAAGTGTATTCCGAGTACTTTTTTAAAGAAAGAAAGAACATATGTAATGCATTTTAAAATATGGCACTGTAAAATTCTTTAAAATAGATCTCAATGCTTTGAAAAAGATACTTTAGTAACCTTACACCATGTTCAAAAAGACATTTATTCTCTTAGAACTTTGTAGCACAGTAATGATCATTTAGTTCAAACCCCTAAATTTTTTCGAGTCCAGGAGTTTAAGTAAATTGCTTAAGATTACACAGATAAAGAGTGATGGGACCTCAATTTGTATCTAGATTTGTAGATTTCGAAGTTCAATTATTTTTCAGCACATCACATAGTACAGGCGAGATTGTTTTTCTCTTTAAGAAAGTCAGTAGCTTAAAGTCTCAGATAATAAATGACTAAAGAAAAATAATGAAAAAATATTTCGGTTGAAGCAAGGAAAAGAAGGGAACCTTCAATTATTTGAGCCAGTAACTGTGCCAGAAAAATTCATGTAATTTGTCAATTTTGGTAATATTATCCACATTTTCAGAAGTAAAAAAAAAATCCAAAAGACTGAAGTGGTCTGATTTTCTCAAGGTCATTTTTTCTTAAGTGGCACATCTGGAATATGAACCCATGTCTTTCAGAGAGACTATCTGATTGCCATGCCTATACTCATGAAAGGACACAGTCAGTGGTGAGTTGTATTAGACCTTGATGACCGGTTATGAGGGTATGTGAACAAGCCTACATGCAGCAGTTTAATCTTACAATTCTGTACCATCTTTCCTAAAGGAATGACTCCCATCGGAGGTAAAACTGTCAACTTAGTACTCATGAATCATGCGTCAGTTATCTCTCTGGGAAGCTCCCCTAAGGAATTGAGGGTAGCCATTTTGGGGGTATCTTCACAGTTATCCGAAGGCTACATCAATTACAGGTTGAGTTCCCTTAGACACTTGAAGGAGAGAAGAAAGTTAATGGTGGCTTCTGCATAAGAAATACCATGGGAGGATGAGGTAAAGTAAACTTCGAAAGAAAGCGTCGTTTATTTTTTTATTTTTTTAATATCTTTATTGGAGTATAATTGCTTTACAATGTTATGTTAGTTTCTGCTGTACAACAAAGTGAATCAGCTATACCTGTACATATGTCCCCATATCCCCTCCCTCTTGAGCCTCCCTCCCACCCTCCCTATCCCACCCCTCTAGGTCGTCAAAAAACATTGAGCTGATCTCCCTGTGCTATGCAGCAGCTTCCAACTAGCCATCCATTTTGCATTTGGTAGTGTTCATAATTATAAGAATTTCCCCAAGTAAGACCTACATTGGCCAGGGGACACAAGTTGACAGTGTCTCTCAGAGCATTTCTCAGCCATCTGGTGTAGTTCCCAGTTCATTCTGAATAAGTTGAGTCTAATTCTTATTTTTGGAGAGACTTTCTAGAGGCAGTCTGGCTGATCTGTTTGGTTCTTGCATGCCACCAGCTGGGGGATATTTGTCTGTCCTGTAGAGCAGTAGAGCAATAGCTATAAGAATAAGGGTGGGAAAGATATCCAGAAGTATTAAGTGTTTTATGAGGGAGATATCAGACCTAGGGCCTTTCCCTGCTATTTCCAATTGACTTCTTGGATGGTTAAGTGGAATGACTTAACCATCAAAGACCTCTGGTATGGATAGAAAACCCAGCAGTCAGTTAAATTCAAGGTGTTTGCAACCATTTGGGAGAGTTATGGCAGGGCATTGTCTTTTACAGAGAAGTCTTCCAGGGCAATTCTGAAATGTAAAAGATCATTAAGATCCCTCCCTCTCTCACACCTCCTGGGTCTAAGGTGTTCCCTCCTAAGGTGCCAGGTTTGTGGCACTCTCGCCACTACTATAAAATCTGTATGTCCTATCACAGTAGCTATAATGTCACCTTTTTTCAACCATCTTCTACTATTATCCAGAGGGATCTGGTACAAGAGGGATAAGACATTTTTATAAAACCTTCAGAGACCCAGTATATTCCCTATTTTGGCCATGTGGGTTTACAGTAAGGGGTTTGTTGTATAGTGTGTTCAAACAAAGAGTCATTATTATTATGTTCTAAAACCATGTACATTCAATAAGAGAATCCAGGTGGCTGGGCCAGAATTAAGTCTGAATCCTCTAAGACCTTTTTTGGTTCAGTTGCTACTTGAGGAATACATTAACTCATCCAGCCTGATGTTGCTGTTAAGGGAAAAAGAAGAAGCATAATGATCAAGATTGGTCTGGTTGGAGTCCCAAATTTCCAAAATAGGTCTACATATTCCCCCACCACTTTCATCCTGACCATCAGATGCTCCTTTAGTGACCAAACTGCCATACTCAGGTGTGCGTGGATTAGGAGGCAGTGAGGGAAGTAGACTCAGAAATCTTTTTGACCTGGTTTTTAGAAGACATTTCCAATACTCAAAAATATTGGATGCCTGAGGATGGTAGGTGTGTGGAAGATCCATCAAATACCTATCAGGGCATTGTGGACACTGTCTAATGACTTTTGTGATAAAAGGAGCATCATTGTCAGACTGCAAATGGTCCAGAAAGTCAAACATAATTGAGATTAAATTTTGAGTCACAACGGTATGACTGGAATCAGCTGTCTGGAGTGGGACAGCAATTCCATAACCTGAAAATGTGCTGACAACACTGAGGCACCATTACTAGCCTGGGTAAGGAGATCAGGGAGCTAATATAATCAATCTTTAAGCACTGGGTGGGGGTCAAGTCCCAAGCAATTTGGTTCCTCCCCCCTTGAGACAACAGGCCCACCTTTGGCAAGAGTCTGGCATGTGGTATTAGCCTCTTCATCAGAAACAGAATCCTTTCCCCTGTATCCAGGATATGATGGTGGATGGATTGCTATATCCCATATAGTGATGAATCTATGCAGTGATTATGACAATCTGGGTAGTACAGGCTTAATTGGTGGTATGAGTCCAGTTGGCCTCACCAGAGAATGAATCCTTTTCATGGCCATCTGTACAAGTGGCCCAGATAATTTGATTTTAAGCCTCATTGTCATACTTCATGGCTCCAAAGAAAGATGTCTTTAACCTGACAGTCTTTAGTTTTCCATGTGGCTGACCAAACCTCTAGGCCTCTTGCAACAGCTTAAAATCAGTGAAAATAAAGTTCATCACAGGGAGCGTTCGTCTGAGTTAGGAGAACAGTTTGAGATCTGCCCTAGTGTAGAATAAACATAGTCCCTTTTCAGTTTGGCTCAGCTGGTCTGAGGCTGAGCCTGCAGAAGTCCTGTGCACACCATCAGTTTTCAGTTTAACAGAGCTGTCAGTAAATTGGAGCCAGACATTTTGGGGAATCTCAGTGACAAGAGGACTCTGAGCAGGTAGCTTCTCATCAGGCAGTGGAGTGGGAAACAAAGTGCCCCTCACAGGTACAGCTGCCACTTTCTCATGTAAAGCTAAGATGCCGCTGGGGCTGGATGAATATGCCATTTCCACTTGGCAAGTAAGGCTTGTTGAGCAAGCTTTATCATGTTAGTCGTGGACTCTGAATTTTTTTAATTTTTATTTTATATTGGTGAACACTGAGTTGACTCCAAAATAGGGATGTTATGCCAGAGACTCATGAGGCCTTTCTGGGTAAGGTGTTTGGTTTCAAACCAAGCCCAATAGTATGCTGATAGCTGTTTATCAAAAATGCTATATTTGGGCTTCCCTGGTGGCGCAGTGGTTGAGAGTCCACCTGCCGATGCAGGGGACATGGGTTCGTGCCCCAGTCTGGGAAGACCCCACATGCCGCGGAGCGGCTGGGCCCGTGAGCCATGGCCACTGAGCCTGCGCATCTGGAGCCTGTGCTCCGCAACGGGAGAGGCCACAACAGTGAGAGGCCCGCGTACCACAAAAAAAAAAAAAAAAAAAAAATGCTATATTTAGTAGCTGTGTCAGGGCAACAATGATTCCAAAGCCTTAAGAGAGACCTCCAAGGAGAGACTACTTCCCATTGCTAGGGACTTCAGTTGGCAAAATTATCAGTCATAGAAATTGTAGCTCAAAAGGGTCATTAAGGTTGTCAGACCCAAAAGTAGCCAACATGTTATAATCTGCTGGAAAGTTTCCAATGGGACTTTTAATGAGGACACAGCTCAAAACAAGCTGATTTGTATTAAGGTCAGTCAGTGGAATCAAGTAGGAATTTCGAGTGGGGTACAAACTGTATCAGTACCTAGAGAGTCCAAGAATATGTTGGGGCCTCTCTTTGGAGATGAGGTGCCAGAGATAGCTGATCTGACCTGCTGAAGGAATTGATGGTTAGAAAAAAAGTCATCGGGAATAGCTTCTGAGGAAGAAGCTAAGGAGAAAAAATAGCTCTCTCAAGCAAACCACAAATTAATTTTTTTAAGAAATATTTCAAAATTTTCTTTCATCATTTTGAACATGAACTAGCGACACTGTTCTACTCAGTGAATTTAATCTTTCCTTTAACTCCCACCTTTATTCTTCAGTGCTACACTTATATCCATAAACCTATTAACTCCATAGCTGTTCTAGA
This sequence comes from Monodon monoceros, assembly GCF_005190385.1. NCBI lineage: Eukaryota > Metazoa > Chordata > Mammalia > Artiodactyla > Monodontidae > Monodon > Monodon monoceros. The sequence goes on along the minus strand of NW_021703767.1, from coordinate 40,230,299 downwards.
TTTACTTCCTTTGTCTCCCTATCCTGAATAGGTATGCACTACTTTATTACTAGTTTACATTTGTAGATGATAATGCAGGTCCACTTTAACTTCTATTGAAGTATAATTGACTTACAATATTATATCAGTTTCAGGTGTACCATATAGTGATTTGATATTTTTATACATTACAAAATGATCACCACAATAAGTCTAGTTATCATCAGTTACCATACAAAGGTATTATAATATTATTGACTATATTCCCTGTCATATATAAACTGTAATGCTGTACATTACATCCTTGTGACATATTTATTTTATAACTGAGAATGTACCTCTTAGTCACCATCCCTATTTCACACATTCCTCCACCCCCTCTGCTCTGGCAACTGATTATTCTCTGTATCTATCAGTATTTTTCTCATTCTGTTTTAATGTTTGTTTTGTTTTTAAATTGCACGTGTAAGTAAAATCACATGGTATTTGTTTTTCTCTGTCTGATTTATTTCATTTAGCATAATACCCTCCAGGTCCACCCAGATTTTCACAAATGACCACATGGCATTCTTTTTTATGGTTGCATAATATTCCATTGTATGTGTGTATATATGTGTATGTGTGTGTGTGTGTGTGTGTGTATCACTTCTTTTTTATCAGTTCATCTATCAATGGACACTTAAGCTGCTTCCAAATCTTAGCTATTGTAAATAATGCTGCAATGAACATAGAGGTGCATATATCTTTTCAAATTGGTGCTTTCTTTTTTTTTCAGAAGTGGAATTGCTAGGTCATGTGGTAGCTCTAATTTTAATTTTCTGAGGAGCCTCCATACTGTTTTCCATAGTGGTTGTACTAATTTAAATTCCTACCAACAGTGCATGTGGGTTCCCTTTTCTCCACATTGTCGACAAAACTTATTCATTGTTTTTTGATAACAGTCATTCTGACAGGTGTGAGGTGATATCTCATTGAAGTTTGATTTTCATTTCCCTGATGATTAGTGATGTTGAGCATCTTTTCATGTGCCTGTTGACCATCTCTATGTTTTCTTTGAAAAAATGTTTATTCAGACCCTCTGCCCATTTTTAAATCAGACTGTTTCCTTTTTTGATATTGAGTTGTATGAGTCAATTATATACTTGGAAAATAACCCCTTATTAGACATATCATTTGTAAATATTTTCCCCCATTCAGTAGGTTGCCTTTTCATTTTGTTGATGGTTTCTTTCACTGTGCAAAAGTTTTTTAGTTTGATGTAGTCTCATATGTTTATTTTTGCCCTTGCCTGAGCAGACAGATCCAAAAAAATATAGCTAAGACCAATGTCAAAGAGAATACTACCTATATTTTCTTCTAGGAATTTTGCAGTTTCAGGTCTTATATTTAAGTGTTTAATCCATTTTGAGTTCATTTTTGTATATGGTATAAGAAAGTGGGCTAGTTTTGTTGTTTTGCATGTAACTGTTCACTTTTCCCAATACCATTAATTGAAGAGGCTGTCTTTTCCCTAGTGTAGATTCTAGCTTTCTTTGTTGTAGACTAATTGACTATATTAGCATGGGTTTATTTCTGGGCTCCCTATGCTGTTCCATTGATCTGTGTCTGTTTTTGTGCCATACTGTTTTGATTACTATAGATTTGTAGTATAATTTGAAATCAGGAAGCATGATACCACCAGCTTTGTTCTTCTTTCTCAGGATTCCTTTTGCTATTCAAGGTCTTTTTTTGTTCCATACAAATTTTAGGACAATTTGTTCTAGTTCTGTGAAAAATGTCACTAGATTGCTATAGGTACTATGGACATTTTAACAATATTAATTCTTCCAATCCATGAGTACAGTGTATCTTTATTTATTTGTGTCTTTTTCAATTTCTTTCATCAATGTCTTATAGTTTTCAGAGCACAGGTCTTTCACCTCATTGGTTGAATTTATTTCTAGGTATTATATTCTTTTTGATGTAATTGTAAATGGAATTTTTCCTACTTTCTCTTTCTGATAGCTTGTTTTTAATGTATAGAAAAGCAACAGATTTCTGTATATTAATCTTGTATCTTGCAACTTTGCTGAATTCATTTATTAGTTCTAATAGTATTTTGGTGGGGTATTTAGGGTTTTCTATGCATAGTATCATGTCATCTGCATATAGTGACAGTTTATTTCCTTTTTTTCCCAATTTGGATGGCTTTTATCTCTTTTTCTTGTCTGATTGCTATGGCTAGAACTTCCAAAACTATGTTGAATAAAAGTGGAAAGAGTGGGCATCCTTGTTTTTTTCCTGATCTTAGAGGAAAAGTTTTCAGTTTTTCACCATTTAGTATGAGGTTAGTTATCGTTTTGTCATATATAGCCTTTATTATATTGAGGTGTGTTCCCTCTATACCCATTTTGTTGAGTTTTTTTTTTTTTATCATGAATGGATGTAGAATTTTCTCAAATGATTTATCTGCATCAATTGAAATGATCATATGATTTTTACTCTTCAGTTTGTTAATGTGATGTATCATGTTGATTGATTTCTAGATATCCTTGCATCCCTGGAATAAATCCCACTTGAACATGATGTATGATCCTTTTAATGTATTGTTGAATTCGGTTTCCTAATATTTTGCTGAGGATATTTGCTTCTATGTTCATCAGGGATATTGGCTTGTAATTTACTTTTTTCATAGTGTCATTGTTTGGTTTTGGTATCAGGGTAATTCTGGCTTTGTAGAATGAGTTTGGAAGTGTTCCTGCCTCTTAAGTTTTGGGGAATCATTTAAGAAGGATAGGTATTAATTTTTCTTTAAATATTTGGTAGAATTTTCCACAGAAGCAGTTGGGACCTGGACTTTGTTTGTTGGGAGATTTTTGATTACTGATTCATTACTAGTAATCAGTCTGTTCACATTTTCTATTTATCCCTGATTCAGTCTTGGAGGATTGTATGTTTCTAAGAATTTATCTGTTTTTTCCTCGTTGTCTAATTTGTTGGCATATAATTGTTTATAGTAGTCTCTTAGGATCCTTTGTATTTCTGTGGTATTGCTTGTAACTTCTCTTTCATTTCTGATTTTATTTGGGCCCTATCTCTTTCTTTTCTTGATGAGTCTGGCTAAAGGTTTATCTATTTTGTTAATCTTTTCAAAGAACTAGCTCTTAGTTTCATTGATCTTTTCTACTTTTTTTAGTCTCTATTTCATTTATTTCACTCTGATCTTTATTATTTCTTTCTGTCTACTAAATTTGGGCTTTGTTATTCTCTTTGTAGTTCTCTTGGGTGTAGTTAGATTATTTGGAATTTCTATTGTTTCTTGAGGTATGCCTGTTATCACTATAAACTTCACTCTTAGAACTGCTTTTGCTGCATCACATAAATTTTGGAACATTGTGTTTCCACTTTCATTTGTCTCAGGTATTTTAAAATTTCCTCTTTGATTTCTTTATTGTCCAACTGGTTGTTTAGTAGCATGTTGTTTAGTCTCCAGTTTTGTATTTTTTCCATTTTCTTGTATTTGATTTCTAGTTTCATAGAGTCATGATGGGAAAATATGCTTGATATGGTTAAGTCTTTTAATTTATTGACTTATTTTGTTGCCTAGCATGTATTCTCTCTCTAAGAATGTTCCATGTGTACTTTAAAAGAATGTGTACTCTGTTGCTTTTTGATGGAATGTCTGTATATATCTATTAAGTTTATCTTCTCTAATGGGTCATTTAAGGCCAGTGGGCCAGTGTTTCCTTATTGATTTTCCGTCTGGATGATCTGTCTATTGATGCAAGTGGGATATTGAAGTCCCTTACTATTATTGCATTACTGTTAATTTCTCCTTTTATGCCTGTTAATATTTGCTTTATATATTTAGGTGTTCTTACGTTGTGTGCAAAAAGATTTATGAATGTTATATACTCTTTTTGGATTGACACATTTATCATTATGTAAATCTCTTCTTTGTCTTCTGTTATAGTCTCTGTTTAAAAGTCTATTTTGTCTGATATGAGTGTTGCTACCCTACTTTTTTTTTTTTTTGGCTTCTTTTGAATAGAATATCTTTTTTTATCCCTTCACTTTTAGTCTGTGTGTTTCTTTACATCTGAAGAGTCTCTCGTAGGCAGCATCTAAAGATGGATTTTGTTTTTTTATCCATCTATCCACCCTCTTTTTCTTTTTTTTTTTTTCACACTATGTCTTTTGATTGGAGCATTTAGTCTGCTGACATTTAAAGTCATTATTGCTAGGTATGTACTAATTACTATTTTGTTACTTATTTTCTGGTTGTTTTTGTAGTTCTTTGTTTCTTCTTCTCTTGGTCTCTTCCCTTGTGGATTGATGATTTTCTTTAGTGTTATGTTTGGGTTCTTTTCTCTTTATTTTTTGTGTATTTATTGTAAGTTCTTGGTTTGTGGTTATCATGAAGTCATGAATAATGACCTATATATAGAGCAGTTTATTTTAAACTGATATTTGCTTAAGTTCAAATGCATTCTAAAACCACTACCTTTTTACTCCCCATGCCACATTTAAAAACAATTTTAGAATAATTTCATTAACATTTTCCTTTGGGTTTTATTGAGATATAATTGACATACAGCACTGTATAAGGTGTACAGCATAATACATCATGAAATGATAACCACAGTATGTTTAGTGAACATGCATCATCTCATATAGATACAAAATAAAAGAAGAAAAAAGTTTTTCCTTGTTGATGAGAACTCTTAGGATTTACTCTCTTAAAAGTTTTCATATATAACATACAGCAGTGTTAATTATATTTATCATGTTGTACATTACATCCCTAGTACTTATTTATCTTATAACTGGAAATTTGTACCTTTTGACTGCCCTCTTCCATTCCCTCTCCCCTGATCCTGTGCCTCTGGTAACCACAAATGTAACCTCTTTCTCTATGAGTTTGTTTGTTTGTTTTTGAAGTTTAATTGACCTCCAACATTATGTTAGTTACTGGTGCACAACATAGTGATTTGATATTTCTATACATTTCAAAATGATCACCACGATAAGTCTAGTTACTATTTGTCACCATACAAGGATATTACATTATTATGGACTATATTGTCCACACTGCACATTTTACATTTTATGTTTTCACATCACATTTTACACCTTTTTATTTTGTGTATCTCTTAACTACTTACTGTAGTTATAGTTGATTTTTACTACTTTTGTCTTTCAACCTTCATACTAGCTTATTAAATGGCTGATCCACTGCCTTTACTATATATTTGCCCTTATCATTGAAATTTTTTCTTTCATATATTTTCTTATTTCTATGGCCTTTTCTTTTCCAATTATGTAAGATCCCTTACCGTTTCTTTTAAGGCCAGTTTAGATGATGAGCTCCTCTAGTTTTTGCTCTGGGAAATTCTTTATCTCTCCTTTGATTCTGAATGGTCATCTTGCTGAGTAGAGTATTCTTGGTTGTAAGTTTTTTTCTTTCAGTACTTTAAATATATCATGCCACTCCCTTCTAGCCTCCAAAGTTTTTGCCAAAAAATCAGCTGATAATTTTATGGGAGTTCCCTTTATGTGACTACTTTTTTTCTCTTGCTGCTTTTCAAGTTCTCTCTTTATGTTTTGACATTTTAATTATTCCTTGGTGTGGATCTCTTTGGGTTCATTTTTTTGGGACTATCTGTGCTTCCTGGATGTGGATATCTATATCCTTCCCCAGGTTTGGGAACTTTTCAGCTATTATTTCCTGCAATAAGTTTTCTGCCCCTTTCTCTCTCCCTTCTTCTTCTGGGACCCCTATAATGTACATATTAGTACACTTAATGTAGTCCCAGAAGTCCCTTAAACTATCTTCATTAAAAACTTTTTTTTTCTTTTTGCTGTTCTTTTTGCTGTTCTGATTGGGTGATTGCCACTTATCTGTCTTCCAGGTCACTGATCCATTCTTCTGTATCATCTATTCTGCTATGGATTCCTTCCAGTGCCTTTTTCACTTTAATTATTGTATTCTTCAGTTTGGATTTTTTTTTCTTATATTTTCCAACTCTTTATTGAAGTTCTCACTCTGTTCCTCCATTCTTGAGTCTGTGGGCATCTTTATGAGCATTACTTTGAACTCTTTATCAAGTAAGTAACTTATCTCCATTTCATTAATGTTTTCTACTGGGGTTCTATCTTATTCTTTTGCTTGGAACATATTACTCTGTCACCTCATTTTGTTTAATTTTCTGAGTTTCTTTGTTTTCAAGTGTGTGTTTTTTTCTCTCCCAGGCTTAAATGTGTGTTTTGTGAAGGAGCATTTTCCATGTAGGCTGCATGTGCCAGGCAGCTTTGGCAGGTTGGCTGGAGTTGGAGCAGGTGTAGGTCTAGGGAGTGTTGTCCCAGGGTGCTTTGCACCCAGGCCACCTTGATGGAATAGCTGGAGCTGGAGTGGGCATGGGCTGGTGGGTCCCAGGTCATGCCATGCTGGGCAGCCTTGGCAGGATGGCTGGAGCCAGGGTGGATGTGGGCTGGGGGGTCCCATGGTACTTTTCACCTGGGTCATCTTGGTGGGATGGCTGGAGCTTGGGCAGTTATACCAGGGCTGCCTTAGAAGTATGACTGTAGCTGGTAGCCCGGGGTGCACTGGGACAGCCTTAGCAGACTGGCTAGAGCACCTAGACTATTTTCCTACCATGGTAATAAGATAGAAAGGGAAGAAAAAAATGGCACTCTCCAATTCTCCTAACCCCAGAGAGTTCCAACAGTTCTCCACTCATTTGACAGACGCTCTAGGATTAATAAATGTATTTTCTTCATGTATAGACTAGGTGCTTTTTAAACTGCTGTTTCTTTCACTGTGCCCCAGGGTGGGCAAGTCTGTACATGGGCCTCTCAGTATTATCTTTCCTTACTGCAGGTCACCAGGTCGGCGGTGGAGTTCTCATGGATACTGTGTCTCCCTCTTTCCTACCCATCCCTCTGTGGTCCTCCTGTTGTTTGTTGTGCAAAAGCTGTTCAATCAGCCCTCAGTTCTTCTTCAGAAGGAATTTCTGGATATGTAGGTATAGATTCGTGTATGTGTGGGAGGAGGTAAGTTTACAGTCTTCTTATGCTGCCATCTTGGACAGCTACTTTCACTTTTAAATTAAGGTCTAATATTAAATTTCATTTCTTCAGTTCACCACTTGAATCAAAACTTGTGCTTTTAAAATTAGTGTAAGATCTTTAAAACATTTATTAATTTGATCTCCTGTTTTCTTCTCTGAGCAGTTCAACAATGTGTACAAATGTTTCTTGTTCCACATGACTCTTGTTCCAAGTACTCTAGTTGAATCAACTAATTTCTAATTATTTCTATTTTATTTTGGTTTCTTTTTTCTATTTAAAACACAATGAGTCATCAGCTCGGTGCTTTGTGACCACCTAGAGGGGTGGGATAGGGAGGGTGGGAGGGAGGGAGATGCAAGAGGGAAGAAATATGGGGATATATGTATATGTATAACTGATTCACTTTGTTAAAAAGCAGAAACTAACACACCATTGTAAAGCAATTATACTCCAATAAAGATGTTAAAACACACACACACACACAATGAGTTAATCTCATTTAGAAATTTTCATTCTAGATAATGATTATTTCATTATTTATATCATATGTGCATGTTTAGTCCCTCCAGCATCACATTTTGAAATCATTTCTACTATACCTAGATATTTTCTACTGTTTTCTGTAAATATTATATATAATATCACTGTCACACTTGATAAATAATGCATAAATACTTTTATTCTTTAAATAACTTCAAGCCAGTATTCTTTATTGGCATTTTCTTGCAGTTGTTGCATACTATGAGTTGGTATTTATTTATTCAGCCTTCTTTTGGTTCTAAGAATTGCACATGTTCTTTTTTGTATGCAAGTGATATGCTTCAAGTTATTTTAATCAAGAATGATTAAACAAAATTACATGGTTTTCATCTGACCCATTCAAGTTTTGAATTTGATGAGATAATTTTCTTATTTTCATAAGAAATTAAAACTTCATTAAATTAATCATTTGTAGGGTCCTGTGTGCTAAATTTAGGTTTGTTATACTTAAATAAAAGGTAGTCTGGGGCTTCCCTGGTGGTGCAGTGGTTGAGAGTCCGCCTGCCGATGCAGGGGACACGGGTTTGTGCCCCGGTCCGGGGAGATCCCACATGCCGCGGAGCGGCTGGGCCCGTGAGCCATGGCCACTGAGCCTGAGCGTCCAGAGCCTGTGCTCCGCAAAGGGAGAGGCCACAACAGTGAGAGGCCCGCATACCGCAAAAAAACAAAAAATACAACAAAAAAAAAGGTAGTCTGTTTATATTTTTTTAGCTTTTAAAAAATATAAACAAACTACCACTACGAAGGTTTTTCACATTTTTTTCAGCTTTCTTTTTGAGCTCCACTTTTGAGTATCTTATCATGACTCCAACTTGAACTCATGTTTAATTATCTAATAAAATGCAATTGTTTTCAAAGTGTAAGAAATTAAGTATATTTTAAGCAAAATCTATTAAAGTAACAATAAAAAATAAAATTATTTTCACATTTGTTTTCAAAAACTTTTTTCTTGAAATTAAAATGTGAAATATCATTTATAAATAACTAAAAAGTTAGCTCAAAATTATTTTAATAAGACTGAAATTCTTAATTTAGTGGTTTTTATAAAATAAAACTTTTTGCAACTGTAGCATTCAATTCACACCTGATACTAAAGTGCATCAAAATCATGTTAAGTGTATACCCACATACATACAAATTTATGAGTAATAAAAATTGTTTAATATAGTAAATTTATCTCAGCTACCTTCTGCAACTGTTGAGGTTTTATGTATCAGTAGGAAATTCTTTGCTGGGTAAGAATTTTTCCATTCATGTTGACAGGAAGGAGTTGACTAGTATTTATATTGTCTTTTTTTCCTACTTAGGTACTTCTGCCACTCACATCCTCTTCTCACTATTTCCATGCCAGTGAAGCAGTCAGACACACAATCCACAAACCTTCCTAGCATTTAGATGTAATCACCTTTCCTTTTGGAGGACATGGGGCAAAAGATGGCTAGAAGCCAATTTCCTGGGGCCCAAAGAGTTGTTAGTTGTGAGAACTGGTGTTTAGTGTTACAGGTCTTATCAGCAGTGAGTGTTAAATTCTGTGAGGCAGAATCCACGTTTTCTTTAATAAATGATATGTATGATATGTGGGACTCTTAAAAGCCAAAGGACCCAAGCCAAGAATCTCTCTTGCTTAATTCTAATGGCAGTACTGAGGAAAATAATTGATTTTATTTTTTCTGATAGATAGATGAATAAATTGATATTTTCATTTGCCATTCTATTTCTTTAATAGTTCAATATTAACTGTACCAAAGAGAATATCTTCATACTTTTCAAAACTTATTTTGGAGAAATAGTTTAAAAAGTCATTTCAAAGAGTGTGAAGTTAGGCAGCAATAGGTTGATTATCAAATGTGGTTTTTCCCTCCTCATTTCCAAGATCAATTCTTGAAAATTTTGGCAGACATAAAATATTTTAGATATATTTTACTAAGTTCAATTGAATTACTATATTCAATTCGGTTGAATAAATGTTCAATAAAAATTTAGTCAGAAATACTATTCTGGGATGTGATTGTTCTTTTCTGCTTGGTAGTGGTTGTGCAACTGCAAATCAACTTTGACATGAATGGTAATAAAGAAATTCTGTAAAAGCAAAATATTTTTAGTTTTAATTGGAAGCTCTTATTCAAATTGGTTGAATAACCTGCCAAGTTGTGTGTATGGAAATTAGACTATATGGAAATATGACTGGCCAAACTATAAAGGGAAGTTTTACTGATTACTTGAATAAAAGATGGTCATTAAAAATTCTTCAAGAAACAGAAGGAAAATATATAGACAAGGGATAATAAGGTAATACTGTAGAAATAAAGATCGCATTTAAGAAAATTGTGAGAAAAGAGACCAGGGTCAAGGCTAGTATTGCTGTCAAACTATGAGTATCAAATGATGAGACCACCATTCAATGACCAATACAAAAACACGAAGATGAATTTATTGCGTATTAAGTAAGGGTTGCTATGGGAGGTTGGCACGGTCTTCTCAAGCAGAGCAAGGAATTGATCTTACATATGGTTTTGAGGGAAGCATGGTATTCAGGAATTGGTAAACTTTAGAAGTATGGAAACTCCGAAGAGAATGTTATTAATTGACTGCTTTCAGATTCAGGTTTACTGGAGTATGCCTGCTGCTGATTTGTTAGATGGAGTTAAGATTTAAGATGTGTTCTGATGGTTATTTGTCATCCTAGGAAAAAACTGATTGTTATATACCCGTGTTAACAAATAACTATCAGAAACAGTCTTAAACCTAGTTTATTATTATTTTTTCTTAAGAAATAACTTATCAGTGGCTGGGGAAACTTCTGGGCTAAATAATCTTTTCAGGATAAAGATTTTTGCTTAGAGATGCATTCCAAATATTTTATAATAACAAACAACCAACGTTTTAAGTTTTTGATTAGAGTTGAGTAAATGCAGTAAAAATTCACAGATCTAAGGACTTGTAACATTGAGATGAGACTATGGAAGAAATTAATAAATACACCCTTTGTTGAAATGAGAGGAGAAATTGTGTTGTTTTTTTTTAATCTGCCTCAAATGCATTTTTATCACAAAGAAGTGAGTTCATGGAGATATCATTGATTTCCCTTTCAGAACTAAAACTTTCAAGGCTGTTCTAAGAAATAAAAAACAGTTTTAAGAAGTGTAAATTGGGGACATTATTAATGCAAAAACCACAGGATGATGACCTTTATTGCTCTTACAGTATCTTAAGTTCCTTTTAAAAGAAATCTTCTGATGAGATCATTTTGAGTTGAGATTTAGTATACATATAATGATGTATTCAAAACTAGAAGTTTCTCTAGCTATCTGAAAGTAGAACGTTTCTATGAAAACTTCTGTAAGCCAAAATGATTTAAAGCAAAGAAGCAATTACCTTAGGAGACATCTTGCTAATGGATGCAAGATAAAGCACAGATGCTCACAGATACAGTTTGAAGCTATGGTGGCTTGAGGCTGAGATGCTGAGTGTAGTTCCCAGAGAAGGAGCTGGCGGTGCCACTCTTGCTGCTGGGTGCACACTGCCTCTATCAGGCTCCCTGCAAAACAAACGCTGAATGTTATTTTCACATTTTGCCTTTTTTCTGAAAAATGAAAATCCTACTCGAATTTCTTTTGGTTAGTAAAAACAGGTACTAATGTAGGTCTTTCATAAAAGCAAAGTGGTATAAAGTGAACTTTCAAAAAGCAGGAGATACCTGTATTTATGGAAAGAATATAATGTGTTCCTTCTTAGCCTGTCTTCTGCTTATTCTGTTTGCAGAAATGATTTGTTCTGTTTTATTCTATCTTTATCTTGTGTCTTTTTATTAATGTGTGCCATTCTAAAGTAATTTATGTTAGTATTAATATTTAACCATTTACTACTTTATTTATAAAACCCGGTGAAGTAGGTCAGTATCGTTTTTGCAAGAATTTACCTTAGAATTTACTTAAGGATTCACTTAATAATTTGTTTTGACTTGAGAAATTTGAATACATAATTCAGATAACTTCCCTAGATGCAAATAAGACAATAAAATGCTTTGACATTTTATTCCTAAGTCCCCAAAAGGTTTTCAAATATAATATACTCTAAAATTTCCTAGTTTACATTTCTTATATAAAATGAGCTATGAAATTACTCTATATCAGAAATTGATCTCTTACAATAAAAAAATTATTAATATTGTATTTTTTAGTCATTTAACTCAAATTTCTCTTTTTCAGTCATCAAGTCTGTGTGATCCACACTTTGCACATTAAAAGTTTGGCCATTGCCCCTGGTTGCTGAAAGGTATCTTCTAAGCCCTTGGAATACCCTGCCTGATAAGAGTGTCTTTATTGAGTTGGGGTCTTGGGCCATGACAGATACTCTGTGTTTACAATGTAATTATTGGGGAGGCTTTGGACCATGCAGTGGTAGCTTGACCTCTGGAGGGGCTGAAGACTTAGGACAAACCAATGGGCAGTCATTGATGCCTATATGACAGCCCCCAATAAAATCCCTGGACACCAATGCTCAGGTGAGTTTCTCCAGCTGACAATACTCCATATGTGTTACCACACATCATTGCTGGGAGAAGTAAGCACTGTCCACATGACTCCACTGGGAAAGACAATGGGAAGCTCATGCCTGAAACTCTCTGAGACACTGCCTTATACACCTCTTCTCTTTACTGATTTTGATCTGAATTCTTTCACTGTAACAAGCAATAACTATGTGTATAATGGCCTTTCTCAATTCTGTGAGTTTTTCTAGCAAATCAGTGAACCAATGAGGACTCCTAAACTACATGGTCTGTTCCCAGCCTGTGATATTTTTCTTAAGTGAGTTTTCTCCTAAAAGGAGTAACGGTTTAGAAAAAAAGTCCTAAAACTATCATTACTCATAAAAACCAGTCAGTCAACCAACCAATCAATCAACCAACCAATCACTTCTTTCAAAGATTTTCAGGTAAAAGAGAAACTTATTATTGGAAATTTTATTCCTATTTCTTTGAAATTATAGATCACTGAAACTAGATCTTACATTTCATATGAAATTTACAAGTTACACAAAAATATTTAATACCTTTATTCCATTTCAGAATAGAATTGGAGAAAAATCATCCTAAATATTGATTCCTTGGAAATTTTGCAGCTGGAATTTATGTTTTCTTATAAATATTTTTGCCTTCTATTACATTTTATTTCTCAGGTATGTAAAGTAACTGAAATGTAATAGTTCCAGTTTTACATATATTGAAAGTAATTTTCTTTGTAAAAGATATTTCTAAAATATCTAATACTTGCAGATTTTTATTTGCTTTTTTAAAAATAGATCTTTATTGGAGTAAAATTGCTTCACAATACTGTTAGTTTCTGTTGTACAACAAAGTGAATCAGCCATATGCATACATGTCCCCATATCCCCTCCCTTTTTAGCCTCCCTCCCATCCTCCCTATCCCACCCCTCTAGGTCATTGCAAAGCACTGAGCTGATCTTCCTGTGCTATGCTGCTGCTTCCCACCAGCCAATTATTTTACATTTGGTAGTGTATATATGTCAATGCTACTCTCACTTCGCCCAAGCTTCCCCCTCCCACCCCGTGTCCTCATGTCCATTCTCTATGTCTACATCTTTAATCCTGCCCTGCAACTAGGTTCATAAGTACCATTTTTTTTTTTTTTTTAGATTCCATATATATGCGTTAGCATACGGTATTTGTTTTTCTCTTCCTGACTTCACTCTGTATGACAGATTCTAGGTCCATCCACTTCACTACAAATAACTCAATTTTGTTTCTTTTTATGGCTGAGTAATATTCCATTGTATATATGTGCCACATCTTTATCCATTCATCTGTCGATGGACATTTAGGTTGGTTCCATGTCCTGGCTATTGTAAATAGTGCTCCAATTTTACATTGCGGTACGTGTCTCTTTTTGAATTATACTTTTCTCAGGGTATATGCCCAGTAGTGGGATTGCTGGGTCATATGGTAGTTCTCTTTTTAGTTTTTAAAGTAAGCTCCATACTGTTTTCCACAGTGGTTGTATCAATTTACATTCCCACCAATAGTGCAGGAGGGTACCCTTTTCACCACACTCTTTCCAGCATTTATTGTTTCTAGAATTTTTGATAATGGCCATTCTGATTGGCATGAGGTGATATCTCATTGTAGCTTTGATTTCAATTTCTCTAATAATTAGTGAGGTTGAGCAGATTTTCATGTGCCTCTTGGCCACCTGTATGTCTTCCTTGGTGAAATGTCTATTTAGGTCTTCCACCCATTTTTTAACTGGATTGTTTGGGTTTTTTTGATATTGAGCTCCACGAGCTGTTTGTATATTTTGGATATTAATATCTTTGTTGTTTCATTTGCAAATATTTTCTCCCATTCCGAGGGTTGTCTTTTTGTCTTGTTTACGGCTTCCTTTGCTACGCAAAAGCTTTTAAGTTTACTTAAAGTCCCATTTGTTTATTTTTATTTCTGTTACTCTAGGAGGTGGGTCAAAAAAGATCTTGCTGTGGTTTATGTCAAAGAGTGTTTTTCCTATGTTTTCCTCTAATACTTTTATAGTGCCTGGTCTTACATTTAGATCTTTGATCCATTTGGAGTTTATTTTTGTATTTGGTGTTAGGTAGTGTTTTAATTTCATTCTTTTACATGTAGCTGTCCAGTTTTCCCAGCACCACTTATTGAAGAGGCTGTCTTTTCTCCATTGTAGGTTCTTGCCTCCTTTGTTTTAAATTAGGTGCCCATATGTGTGTGGGTTTATCTCTGGGCATTCTCTCATGTACCATTGATCAATATTTCTGTTTTTGTGCCAGTACCATACTGTCTTGATTACTGTAGCTTTGTGGTATAGTTTGAAGTCAGGGAGCCTGATTCCTCCAACTCCATTTTACTTTCTCAAGATTGCTTTGGCTATTCTGGGTCTTTTGTGGTTCCATAAAAATTGTAAAATTTTTTGTTCTAATTCTGTGAAGAATGTCATTGGTAGTTTCATAGGGATTACACTGAATCTGTAGATTGCTTTGGGTAGTATAGACATTTTCACAGTATTCTTCCAATCCAAGAACATATATATTGGATTCTTCCAATCTTCTTCTTGGATTGATCCTTTGATCATTATGTAGTGTCCCTCCTTATCTCTTGTAACATTCTTTATTTGAAAGTCTGTTTTATCTGATACGAGTATTGCTACTCCAGCTTTCTTTTGATTTCCATTTGCATAGAATATCTTTTTCCATCCCTTCACTTTCAGTTTGTATGTGCCCCTAGGTCTGAAATGGGTCTCTTGTAGACAGCATATATATGGGTCTTGTTTTTGTATCCATTCAGCCAGTCTGTGTTTTGGTTGAGGCATTTAATCCATTTTCATTCAAGGTTATTATCAATATATATGTTCCTATTATCATTTTCTTAATTGTTCTGGGTTTGTTTTTGTAGGTCTTTTTCTTTTCTTGTGTTTCCTGCCTAGAGAAGTTTCTTTAGCTTGTGTTGTAAAGCTGGTTTGGTGGTGCCAAATTCTCTTAGCTTTTTCTTATCTGGAAAGCTTTTGATTTCTACATTGACTCTGAATGAGCTCCTTGCTAGTAGAGTAATCTTGGTGGTAGGTTTTTCTCTTTCAATACTTTAAGTATATACTCCCACTCCCTTCTGGCCTGCAGAGTTTCTGCTGAAAAATCAGCTGATACCCTATGGGGATTCCTTTGTATGCTACTTTTTGTTTTGCCCTTGCTGCTTTTAATATTTTTTCTTTGAGTTTAATTTTTGTTAGTTTGATTAATATGTGTCTTGGTGTGTTTCTCCTAGAGTTTATCCTGTATGGGACTCTCTGCGCTTCCTGGACTTGATGACTATTATTTCCTTTCCCATGTTAGGGAAGTTTTCCACTATAATCTCTTCAAATATCTTCTCAGACACCTTCTTTTTCTCTTCTTCTTCTGAGACCCCTATAATTCGAATGTTGGTGCATTTAGTGTTGTCCCAGGGGTCTCTGAGATTGTCTTCAATTCTTTTCATTCTTTTTTCTTTATTCTGCTCCTCGGCAGTTATTTCCACCATTTTGTCCTCCAGCTCACTTATTCGTTCTTCTGCCTCAGTTATTCTGTTATTGATTCCTTCTAGTGTATTTTTCATTTCAGTTATTGTGTTGTTCATCTCTGTTTCTTTGTTCTTTAGTTCTTCTAGATGTTTGTTAAACATTTCTTGTATTTTCTCAGTCCATGCCTCCATTCTATTTCTGAGATTCTGGATCATCTTTACTATCATTACTCTGAATGCTTTTTCAGGTAAATGGCCTATTTCCTCTTCATTTATTTGGTCTTGTAGGTTTTCATCTTGCTCCTTCATCTGTGATATATTTTTTTGCCGTCTCATTTATTTTTTCTTTTTCTTTTTTTTGATGAGTGGGGTTGTGTCCCTGTCTTACTGGTTGTTTGGCCTGAGGTGTCCAACACTGGAGTTGTAGGCTGTTGGGTAGAGCTGGGTCTTGGTGCTGAGATGAGGACCTCCATGAGACCTCACTCCAATGAATATTCCCTGGGGTCTGAGGCTCTCTGTTAGTCCAGTGGTTCAGACTCGGAGCTCCCACTGCAGGGTCTTTGGCCCAACCCCTGGCTTGTGAACCAACATCCCATAAGCCACGTGGAGTGGCAAAAAAAAAGAAAAAAAAAGAGAACAATAACAAAGTAAAAAATAAAATTAGACTAGGAAACTAACAGACATGTAAGAAAGAATATAAAAATAAAAATATAGATGAATCAACAACCAGAAGGTACATCAGTACCACAATAGTAAAAAAGAGGAGAAGGGAAAAGGAAAAAAAAAGAAAGAATGAAAGAAAAAAAAAAAGGGTGAAAAGGCCTTAGCTGTGGTGGACAGGGCCTAAGCAAGGGCGAGGTTTGAGCAGTGGGTGGGGCCTATGCTCAGGACTCCAAGGGATGGAAAAGGCCCTGAGGGCTGTGGGGGCTGGGGCTGAGGCTCAAGGAACAGAAGGGGCTCAGGCATGCCCTCCACCCCTGGTCTCAGAGGGCAGGGGACCTCACCTGGGAGCCCAGCAGGCTTCCTAGGCTCGAGTGGGTGGGGCAAACACACTCCTCTCCTCACCAGTCCCGGAGGCCCCTCCTGGCCCCTCTCCTGATCTTCCCGGCCTCCCTTCTATGCAACCAGGACCAATGCAGCTGTGGGGGAGAGGGGGGCCTTGGGGGGCACCTGCCTGGTAACTCAGCAGCCTCCCCAGCCTGAGTGGGCCAGCGATCGCCCTCCGCTTCTCTCCCTCTCTTCCCATCCTGTCTGGCCTCCACTTCCCCCCCCCACCCCGCATCAGTGCCCCTGTGTACTACCGGTTCACTTTGGGGTTCCTCCCATCTCCTTGGGCATCAGGGTCCCCCACCAGCAGCCAGCAGGTGCTCTAGTTGTGGGGAGATGCTAACTCGACATCTTCCCACACTGCCATCTTGACTCCACACCCTCTATTTGCTTTTTAAAAGTACTTTTCTACTATGTTTCTCTAGAAGTTAAGGGTAATATTTTTGTGGAATAAGTATAGAAAGAAACTTACTTTTTCTGATTATTTTGTTAGACTTTAAATCTGACAGAGTTTTTTTCTTAGTCCTCTGACACATACAGAGCACATGCTGGTATTAAGTTACTCATAGGTGACTGTAAATCCTTCCTGATACAAATTTTAAAACAAAAGGAAAAAAATGTTAATATAGTTAAATTCATGGGTTGTGAATTTAAGACATATAAACCTATAAAGAATAACCCATGTGGGGCTTCCTTGGTGGCACAGTGGTTGAGAGTCCACCTGCCAATGCAGGGTACACGGGTTTGTGCCCCGGTCCGGGAAAATCCCACATGCTGCGGAGCAGCTGGCCCATGAGCCATGGCAGCTGAGCCTGTGCGTCCGGAGCCTGTGCTCCACAACAGGAGAGTCCACAACAGTGACAGGCCCACGTACCGCAAAAACAAAAAACAAAAAACAAACAAACAAAAAACAATAACCCATGTGAAAGAAAGATAAGAACTATGTCTCATATTTCTGTTCTGTGAACATTGACATCACTGAGAATGGTTGTAGTTTTTGATGTCACCTACCTTCCTACAAATATGGCTTTCCCTGTGTTTACCAAATTTAGTGGATTAAATAATATCACAAATATCATAATATATTTTATGATTGCATTAAATATTTATTTTCTCAAAGAGATAATCTAAGTGTATTTTTGTTTTTGTTTCTTTTTGCTAAATTTCTAACACCTCAAATATTTTACAAAAGAGTGAGCTAGACGGTTTCTGGCTAAGAGTACTTTTGCTGTATTTCTATGATGTAAATAATGAAAGCATGTTTCATATTTTACTTTTTGCAAAATAATTTTAAGTTCAAAACAAAATTTCAGAACTCTAAGTCTTTTCACAAAGTGCAGGAAAATTTAATCTAGTCAATTTAAATTTATCAAATAACATTAGAAAACTCTCTTTGGAGGAGGAGATGAAGAACTGTAAAGAAAACTTTTGATTTGATAAAATACCATGGTAAGATTTTTATATAGGTCAATACCATCACATTATTATATACTTTGTGTTTTTTTCTTTTTTATAAGTAGAGAGAGAGAGAGAGAGAGAGAGAGAGACAAAGGGGAATTAGAAAGGTAAATAGGTCTTTTTCTCTGAGAAGTAAATAGAGAAAAGTGAATCTGAAATTAAAAGTGAAGGTCCCTGCAATTCTGTGTATCAAAACTACGTATCTATCCTATATTAATTTCCTAGGGCTGCCATAATGAAGTATCACAAACAGCTGGCTTAAAACAATAGATATTTATTCCAGTTCTCCAGGCTAGAAGTTCAAAACCACGTTTTCAGTTATTGATTCCTTCTCATGGCTCTGAGGGAGAATCTGTTCCAAGACTCTCTCCCAGTTTCGGGTGGTTGCTGGCAATCTTGGCATGTCTTCGCTGTAGATGCCTTATTCCACTCTGTGGCTCCATCTTCATATAGTGTTCTCCCTCTGTCTGTCTCTGTACCCAAATTTCCCTCTTCTTATTAGAACATAAATCATTAGGTTAGGACCTATCCTAATCCAGTATGATCTCATTTTAACTTGATTATACTATCTGCAAAGCCCCTGTTGCCAAATAAGGTCACATTTACAGGTTTCTGGTGGACATGGATTTTTGGAGGTCACTATTCACTCCAGAACCTCTCCCAAAGTCTTGTGATTTCAATAATGAGTTTAGTATGAATTATCTGTGAATAAATCAGTCCTGAAGGAAAGCCATAGTTAAAGCAGCAGTGAGTCACTGGACATTAATGACAGCTTTTAGACAGTTACTCAGGTTTATCCTTTTCTTTGTTTTCTCTTTAATTGCCTTAGAAACAGCAAAAAAGTCTAATTCAATGGAAAATATGTTGCTTCTTAACACAGTTCACTACATATTTATAAAGCCCAACTTTTAAATCAGGTGCAAACCTGTTCAGTTTGGAAGAACTTATTTCAATATCAGATATGGCCTAGAAAAGGACTAAAAAAATTGTTTTCAGTGGCAAACTTACAAATCTCAGTTTCTGAAGTTATTACAAATGGTGTGCTAAAACTACATTTGGCATTTACCCCAAATTGTAGAGTGTTACCATATCTACTTCCAGGGACAATCTATAGTTTGAATAAACTTGAATAGGTGTTTACAACTATTTGAATAATGCTACAATTGTGCATTGATTACTTAATTTCACTGTACTTTTGAGAGTACTTAAAATGCATTTTTCACTGAGCTACTAGAAGATATAGTTATCACTCTAAGGATGAACCTCAGTATTGGTTGGTGGAGAGATATAAATTAAATATAAATTGCCAGTGAAAAAAGACCTTTGAAGAGTTGCCTTGGCCTTACCAAAACTGCCTTAGTAGTATTACATAATATTCCTGGTCCAGTCTGATTCTAAGAAGGAATATTGCTAAGACACATTAGCATAAAAGTATTTTGAAACTGTAAAGCAATTAGAGAAATAATGTGAGACATACATCAAAAAGGAAAGTAAAAAGTAAACCTGAATTGTGCTTTAGACACAAGCCCCTAATGGACTGAGTATTTAAAAACACTTAGAAAAGTAACAATTTTTAAGGTAACAAAATTTATATATATATCTTTTAATAGTATGGCTTCTTTTCTGTATTTTGTTATACATTCATAGACACACACCATGGCCTATCTCCTTTTCTTGAATTATGCTTGTTCATGAGTCTTAAGTCTTTTAGAAGGGACAGGTTTGATCATTCTGTATATCAACAGATAATTCCCTACATCATAACTATCACCAAGAAAATTAAATGCAGTATCTTAGAGAGAAATGGAGTTTGCCAGTCCAAATGTCCAAAGAAATGAGTTATACTAAATCTCAACGTGCTCAAAAGCAAACTTTAACTAAATTGAATAGGTTAAGATATGAATGTGGATGTGTTGATTAATATTAATAAAATAGTTATCTTACTTCACTACTTAAATTTTTGTTTGAGGTAAATATTTAATGCTAAGCATACAACCAAATTGAAAGTGTGACCTATTAAAATTCCCAAATAAGAGAAATAAAGTTTTAAAAATGGTTGATTAATTATCAAACTTTTACATAATGAATACTAAGGAAGAAGCTGTACTCCTGAGAATTACTTCTCTCATGTTCTCTCATGTTTAAGATTTTTTTCAAATCTTACTTCTCACCACTGTTTCAAAAGATATTAGTTTCATGATGGGGTAACCAGTCCTGAATTCTGAACCCCTGGGTTGTTTCTTGATTTCCCCAGGATGGCTGCCCCAACTCCTGAACTTACCCATCCCAGGAGGTAACAGTGGGAAAGGCAGGTGATCTGAGTTCTATTCCTAGATATATCACTATTTGCTGTACGAACTTGAGAACTACCTTTGCCCTCTCTGGACCTAAATCTCCCCAGTGACATTAAGAGAGCAATAAAGGGGCCATACAGTCTGCCTGTTCCAAGCCATGCTCACTCATGTTCTTCAGAATCCCAAGACACTAGCAGCATGTGGCTGTTGGAGGAGGTCACTGAGAGGATGAGACCTCCAGTTGACCCATGAGCTGGAACTGGGCAATTAGAAGATCCTCACCCCCCTCCCTGTCCTTGGAATATATGCTTTTCCCATAGTGGGAACTATTCCAAGGATGTAGCCTCGATAGAATAAGGTGTCGTTGAGACCAGCTGCGTGGTATATATTACTGAACCCAGTTGAGGCTTCTCTATAAACTTTAAGATTCTGAAGGGCAAGTGCAGAGATCTACTTGTCTTGTGGCTGCCCAAGACAGGCCTTGTAAGTACTATAAGTTCTCTTACTTATTAAACCTGCCACCTACCAATCTTGAGTGTCCTGCCTCTTTTTTTGGTCTCTGCTTACTCCCTGTCTATAGGGGGACCAGGTTGCCAACCAACGGTGGCATAGGTGAATGAGCCAACATGTATCTGGTGGCCCAGGATCACATTAAAGTGTTATTTAAAAAATTACACTTGCAGGGCTTCCCTGGTGGCTCAATGGTTGAGAGTCTGCTTGCCGATGCAGGGGACACAGGTTCGTGCCCCGGTCCGGGAAGATCCCACATGCCGCGGAGCGGCTGGGCCCGTGAGCCATGGCCGCTGAGCCTGTGCGTCCGGAGCCTGTGCTCCACAATGGGAGAGGCCACAACAGTGAGAGGCCCGCGTACTACAAAAAAAAAAAAAAAAAAATTACACTTTCAGTACAAATTATAAGCAACATTTATAACAGAATACGCTTAAAAATCCTTCTCTCATATTGACTAGCAATTTAGCTTCTAAATGTCTGAAAATCAACTATTTCTGAGCCCATGATTAATGTTTGTCCAGACAAATTAGATATACTGTTCCTTGCCACTGATTTTCACTATAAGCCTATCATAAAGGTTTATTTTTTTGATGTGATCTGAGGCTCTGGTTCTACAGGTATGATGTATTCATATTATTCTATAATGACTAAAACTTAAAATAGGACTCTTAACTTAGAATTGTTGTGTTAAAATTCCACATTTGGAATTTTGTAGTTAAAACAAATGATTCAGGTTCCCCACAATTGAAAATGCATATGATTCTGATATTTGATTCAGGTATTTCCAACTTCTATGAAGAGGGGACAATGCCTACTTTCTTATCATATATTGAGTTATTCTCAATACCCACTAGCTTGAAGCCTGGCTTCAGCTATTTATGGATGTCACAGCCTCCAGGAGGAAAAACAAATCTTTTAAGAGAGAGAGAGAAAATATTTTTTCCAGAAAGACCTCCAAAGATGATGGTAAGGGGGATCTTCTGATATTATATCCCTAAATATGTATGCTCCTTCTATTATGATACTCTTGGAGCTGTGGCATAGTTGTCATTATATATATCTGGCACATAAATCGTAGTCATAAATTGTGCACATATGCTATATATGTATATGTGTATGCATATATGACATGTGTATATATGTGACATACGTGTATATGTCACACATATGTGATAACTGAGTCACAGCTCCATGAGTCATATATATACATAATATATACATACAGAACTTTTATTAAGATATAATTTACATAAAATAAATTGCACATATTTAAAGTGTACAAAGTAATAAGTTTTGTCATAGATATTATACCCATGAAACTCACAATCAAGGTGATGAATTCATCCCTAATTCCTAAATGTTTCCTTCTGGCCCTTGGTAATTTCTCCCTTATCCTCCTCTTCACTCCCTTCCCAGGCAACAACGGATCTGCTTTCTATCACTATAATTCACTTCCATTTCCTAGAAATTAATGGAATGTTTTGTCTGGCTTTTTTACTCAGTGTAATTATTTTAAGATGCATCATCCACGTTTTAGTGTGTATGAATAGTTCATTCATTATATCGCTGAGTAGGATTCTCTTGTATGACTATACTACAATTTGTTATCCTTTGCTTATTCAAATGTTGACAGACATTTGGATTGTTTCCAGTTTTTGGCTATCAAAAGTAAAGCTTCCGTGAACATTCCTGTAAAAGTCTTTGAATGGCCATATGATGTTTTCATTTCTCTTCTAGGATAAATACTTGGAAGTGGAGTGGTTGAATCATAAGTTAGGTGTATTTTTTTACCTTTTAAAGAAACTGCCATATTGTTCTCAAAGTGGGTGTACCATTTTATATTCCTAACATCAGTGTATGAAAGTTCCTGTTGCTCCACATCCTCATAAACAATTAATATACCAGCCTTCCTAATAGATTTATAGTGATATTTCAATGTAGTTTAATTTTACATTTATTTAATTGATGTAAGTCTAGTCAGTTTACCTATATCTTCATTGAGTTTTGTTAATTTTTGTTTTTCAAGGAATTTGTGTTTCATCTGTCAAATTTATTGACATAAAGTTATTCATAAATTTCCTTTATCTCTTTAATCTTTGTGGATTCTGGAGTAATGACAAGTCTCCCATTTCTGGTATTGCTATTCGTGTCCTCTCTTTTTTTCCTAACAAGTCTGGTGAGCGTTTTATCCATTTTATTAAACTTCTCAAAGACCCAGAGTTTGGGATCATTTATTTCTCTATTGTTTTTCTGTTTATTATTTCATTGATTTTTGCTTTAGTCTTTATTATTTCTATTCTTCTGCTTATTTTAAGTTTTATTTGCTCTTCGTTTTCTAGTTTCCTAAAGTGGTTGTTGAGGGCATTGATATGTGACCTTTCTTTTCTTCTTATATATCATTAAACTCCCCCTCCCCCAAGTATTGCTTTCATGGCATTTCACATATGTTGTTTTCATTTTCATTCAGTTCAACATACTTTCTAATTCAGCTTTTGATTTTTTATCTACTCATGGTTTATTTATAAGTGTATTATTTAGTTTTCAAATATTTGGGAATTTTCCAGAGATATTTGTGTTATCAACTTAAATTTAATTCCAGTTAATTTAAATTTAATGTAGGATAACATTCTTTGCATATTTTGAACCTCTTTAAATTTTTAAGACTAATTTATGGCTCAGAATATGGCCTATGTTGTTAAATGTTCCATATACACTTGAAAAAAATGTATATTCTGTTATAGTTGAATGTCATATTCTATAGACATCATTAGTTTATTGTGAATATTGTTCAAGTCTCCTATAATATTGATTTTCTACTTGTCATTTCAATTATTGAGAAATGGTTACTCACATCTCTGAACACAGTTATGGCTTTATCTATTTTTCCTTGAAATTTTATCAGTGTTTGCTTCATGTATTTTGAAGCATTATTATTAGGCACATAAGTATTTAGAAATATTATCTACTATTGATAAATTGACTCCATGACATCCTTAACTCTGGTAATATTTGTTTCTCTGAATTTGCTCTGATATATAAAGCTAATCCAGCTTTTTAAAATTTGTTTTTGGTAAGGATCATATAGTTGGGTGTTATTTTTTTTTTTCCAATCTGACCATCTCTGCCTGTTATTGGGATGCTTAGACCCCTGATTGTTTAATTTAATAATTATTGAAATTGTTACATTTATGTCTATCATATTGGTATTTCTCTTTCATTTCTCTGACCTGAAGTTTTGTTTCATTTTTCTGACAGTTTTATATTAATTATATATATATATATTATTTATTTATATATATAAATATTATTTTTATATATAAATATTATTTATATATATATAAATAATTTCATTTCATCTTTTTTGTTGAATTGTCAGCTATATATCTTTGCCCTGTTTTAGAGTTTGCTTTTAGGACTTATAGTATACATAATTAACTCATAGCCTCAAATCTCAAGTGATATAGCTATTCACATATGGTCTCTCCCAGGCTTTATGCTCTGGTTGTCATATATTTACTTATCGTGTGTTGCAATCCACATGATACAGTGTCATTATTTTTGTTTAAACAATTATAGTTTAAAAAGATTCTAACGATAAGAAAAAAAAAATCTTACATATTGACTCATTTAGGTACCATTTCTGGTTTTTTTTTTTTTTTTTTGTATTTTTGTGTATATAAGCATCTCCATCTTTTACCATTTTCCCATTGCCTGAAGAACTTCCTTAAATATTTCTTGTAGGGAAGGTCTGCTTTCAGATTTTGTGTATCTGGAAAGTATTTATTGAGCTTTTGTCTTAGAAAGACATTTTTATTGAAGAACTCTAGGTTGGCAATATTTTTTTCTTTCAGTACTTTAAAGATGTTACCCTAAAGGCTTCTTGCTTGCATTACTTCTGGTGAGAAATCTGCTGTCAACTTTACCTTTTCTTCTCTCTATGTAGCATGTCTTTTTTTCTCTGTCTGCCTTTGTTTTTCTCTGTCATACTGGTTTTCAGCAATTTGATTATGATATGCCTTGCTTTAGTTTTCTTCCTACTTATTTTCCTTAGGAGTTTATTGAACTTCTTGGATGTGAATTTTTAGTTCAAGCAAATTTGGAAAAATATTGTTCATTTCTCCCTTAAAATGTTTTTCATATCCCAGCCCCCTCCCCAATTTTTTGGAGACTTCAATTACACTCATAGTAGGCTTCTTGAAGTTGTCCTACATATCACTGATGCTCTCTGTTCATTTTCTTTGATTCTATTTTTTCCTCTCTAATTCTTTTTAGAAAGTTTCTATTGCTATATAATCAAATTCATTAATTTTTTTTCCTTCTACAAAGTGTAATCAGCCATTAATCCCACCCAGTGTATTTTTCACCTCCAACGTTATAGTTTTGAATGCTAGATTATATATATTCTAGATTATACACCTGTATATTCTATATTCTATACTTTAGATTTTATATTAATATTCTACGTTCTATCTTCCTTATCTCTATTTTTTGCGACAGATATATAGTTATTATAACTATTTTAATTTTCTTGTATGTTAATTCTAACATCTTTAATTTCTGGGTCAGTTTTGATTGGCTAGATTTCTTTTTTCTCATTATGGATCACATTTTCCTGCATACCTGGTAATTTTTGATTGGTTGCTAGACATTATAAATGTTCCCTTTTGAGTGCTAGATATTTTTGTATTTATATGAATATTCTTGAATTATGTGAGAACCCCTCCCCCCAATGGATTTTAAACTGTATCGTCCAATATGGTAGTCACAAGTCACAGATGCGTACTGAGTACTTGAAATTTGAGTAGTCTGAATTTGAAGTGGTGAGTAAAATATACAATGTATTTCAAAAGTTTATTATAAAAAATGATGCAAAATATTTTGTTAATAATTTTTCACTGCATGTTGAAGTGATAATATTTTGGATAAATTAGGTTAATTAAAAACATGGATTAAAATTAATTTTACCTGTTTTCTTTTACTTTTTAAAAATATGGCTACTAGAAAATTTAGAAATGCATATATGACTCATTTATGGCTCACATCCTATTTCTATTCATGAGCACTTGTTTTTAGAACTTGAGTTGACGGATGTTTTCTGTAAAGTGTCAGACAGTAAATATATTAGGTCTGTGGGCCACATAGAGTCTCTGTCACACTTTTTTTCTTTTACTTTTTAAACAATATTTTAAATACAGTTGATCCTTGGACAACACAGGGGTTAATCTGAATAAAATTTATAGTTGACCCCCTGTATCCACGATTTCTCAACATCTGCAGATTCAACCAACCACAGATCATGTAGTACTGTAGTATTTACTGTTGAAAAATATCCATATAAGTGGACACACACAATTCAAATCTGCATTGTTCAAGGGTCACATGTACATAAAAACCATTTTAGCTGTGGGCCAGAAACAATAGGCCCCATGGTATAGATGGTTCATGGGTTATAGGTTTCTAGCCTATGGCTTAGAATATTATATCTCTTCTTTCAAACTCAGGAAAATTGGAAAATCTAATGAGACAAAAACTAATGAGGTTTCATGTTAATCAAAACTATATCATTCAGACATTTTTTTCTGATAAAACTTGAAAGGGGTATTTGCAGCCCATTTACTGAAAGTGATTTTAAATTATAATATGTAACAATTATTATCAGCTGTGCTTCTAAGCACTTCACACACACTAGTTCAATCACCATAACGTGGGGAAGTAATATGATTTTTCAGTTGAGAAAATTGAGGCAGAGAAAATCGTCACTTTCCTAATTCACATAATTAGTGAATGGTGGTCATGGAATTTGAAAACAGGTAATTCCTCTCCAGAGTTCATGCTTCCATCTAATACCATATTCTTTCTGTGGTGGCTTTGTAATGTGGCAAAGTGGCTAAACCAAATTATATTTCTCAGCATTCCCTTTTGTATGTTTCCATTTAAGTGGGTTACAAGGGAGATTCTTGGGAAATTTGGAGGACAAAAGAGAAGCAACAGTCATTTTGTAGCTCACACCCGTTACTGCTGATTTACAGATTCTCTTTGATGGCCTTAATCAGCAGCTGGGCTTGCAACTGCTCTACCGTTCCCTGCAACCTCCTTCAACTTCTCTGACAGATAATTGGCTTTGTGAGAAAGGTTCTTAGTTTCTGTAGAATGCCCATACTACCACTTTTAGGTGAAACAAGAGCTCACGTGTGTTTCTGAACTTCCTCAGGGAGTTCCACCTCATGTGTGTAGATTCCAGTCTATTCTTAAAACTTCCTTGCTTTACATCCACCTTTCTGACTGTCAGCTCTATGGACCAGAATCAATATTCCTCTAAATCAAAGAAAAAGTTATTTTTCCAAACTTATCTTGTTATAAGCCAGTAATATTGCATAGAATGACTGTGATACGATTTAATTATTCTCTAATTGATGGGTTTTCAAGATGTTTCTTTCTTTTTTTTTTTTTTGGTCACTACAGAAATGTTTCTAGAAACAGCTTTGGAAATATATTCTTTTTTTTTAATTTTTATTTTTTTTTAAATTTTGGCTGTGTTGGGTCTTCATTGCCATGCGTGGGCTTTCTCTAGTTGTGGCGAGCGGGGGCTACTCCTCGTTGTGGTGCGCAGTCTTCTCATTGCAGTGGCTTCTCTTGTTGCGGAGCACGGCCTCTGGCGCGCGGGCTTCAGTTGTTGTGGCATGCGGGCTCGGTAGTTGTAGCGAACGGGTTTAGTTGCTCTGCGGCATGTGGGATTTTCCTGGACCAGGGTTCAAACCCGTGTCCCCTGCATTGGCAGGAGGATTCTTAACTACTGCGCCACCAGGGAAGTCCCTGTAAATATATTCTTAAGCATTAATTTATATTTCTGAGTTGTTGGTCTAAAGGATAATGTGTATTCTCTAAAAAGCTGTATCAATTCGGAATCCCACAAGTGAAGTATAAGAAAACAACTTTTGGCCCACTCATTTGTCAGCATTAAATGCAATTGCACTTTTATTTTTCTAAACTGATAACTGAAATATGATGCACATTTGTTTCTTTAATTTGCATTCTCTGAATAATACCTGGGTTGAGCATCTTGCCCTATGTTTATTTTTAGTTGTTTGGGTTCCTGTTTCTTGAGTAGCCCTTTCTCTTTATAGATAAATCATAATATCAGTTTAATTTTTTTTAATATGAGTTTTAAAGACAGTGTTCTTTAATACCTAAGTATTTTGTTAATATTTTTCTATTTTTTCCATCGATGAATGAATGGGAAAAAAACGTGGTCCATCTACACACAATAGAATACTATTCTTTGGATAATAAAATACCCAGAAGTGGAACTGCCAGATCATGTGGTAATTCTATTTCTAATTTTTTGAGGAACTTCCATACTATTTTCCATAATGGCTACACCATTAACATTCCCACTAATAGTATACAGTGGTTCCAATTTCTCCATATTCTTACCAACACCTGTTATCTTCTTTTTTTTAACAATGGCCACTATTGAGAAACCTTTTTTTTTTTTTAACATCTTTATTGGGGTATAATTGCTTTACAATGGTGTGTTAGTTTCTGCTTTATAACAAAGTAAATCAGTTATACATATACATGTGTTCCCATATCTCTTCCCTCTTGCGTCTCCCTCCCTCCCACCCTCCCTATCCCACCCCTCCAGGCGGTCACAAAGCACCGAGCCGATATCCCTGTGCCATGCGGCTGCTTCCCACTAGCTATCTACCTTACGTTTGTTAGTGTATATATGTCCATGCCTCTCTCTCGCTTTGTCACAGCTCACCCTTCCCCCTCACCATATCCTCAAGTCCGTTCTCCAGTAGGTCTGTGTCTTTATTCCTGTCTTACCCCTAGGTTCTTCATGACATTTTTTTTTCTGAAATTCCATATATATGTGTTAGCATACGGTATTTGTCTTTCTCTTTCTGACTTACTTCACTCTGTATGACAGACTCTAGGTCTATCCACCTCATTACAAATAGCTCAATTTCGTTTCTTTTTATGGCTGAGTAATATTCCATTGTATATATGTGCCACATCTTCTTTATCCATTCATCCGATGATGGGCACTTAGGTTGGAGAAACCTTGTTTTAAGGCCATCTAGGTGAGAAACTTGGAAAGTCTCCATGTCTGTATTTTTAGGTCTTTTCTCTAAGGTTTGTCTGATTTCCCGGAGAAAAACTTTCTAATGCTCTGTGTGAAAACTAACAGTTTGGCCATCATCTTTCTGAGTGTCAAATTGTAGAAGGGATATGGGGTCCTCAGCATTTAGCATTCAGAATGCATATGTTCCCTAATCCCCCTACTTTCAGTATAGAGCCAGATCCTCAACTGTATCTAGCATATTCTGCCACAAAGACTCTTCATTATATCCTCTTTAATGAATATATTTCTAGAAAACAAGTAGTAGGGGTAAAGGAATTGGTGTGGGAGGGCTTTATCCACGACTATAAGATGGCAATCTAAATGCAACTCAGACAACTTTCACCCAATCCTCCTGACATTCCTGCTTCCTTGCCACCCTTATAGAGGTATCTGGTGCTATAGATTCATGAAACGTTTGAGCATTCTGTGGTGTTAACAGGATTACTTCTCAGCTTTGCTTGCTGAATTAAGGCCTAGTTTTCTTGATATTCTGTATCCATCACCTGTTCTTTCCTTTGTCTTCTGTCATATACTGTATACTTTGCTGTTCTCCCATGCTTATCAGGTTATGTCTTTAAAATCCCTTTACTATAGATTTATTGGATTTTCAGGAGGAAGTGACATTATATTGCCATTTAGTGCAAAAATTCAAAGTTCAGTTTAAATGCCAGAGTTTTATCTGAGGAAATCTAGAGAACATTTGTCCCCTCCAATTTACTCTGAAAAATGCCTGCCGCATGTTTCACAGAGTTGACTTTTATCTCCATTTATGTATATATAAAGAGTGCTGTCTTTTCATTTGATCTAAGCCCTGGGCCATCCCTGGTTGCTGCCTCTGCCTTTTGCCCATGCTGTGGCCTTAGATAGCATTGTGTTCTACCACCTTGCAGGGAGAATATCTTCTGACTCAGCTTTGCAGAGCAGAAGAATCCCTCTTTGAGCTAACATATGGCTGATATCACTCTTCCTCTGTAAGTCTTTAAAATATTCTTCCTGGTCACAGTAGCTTAGGGTGCTCCTAATCAATCATTTCATATGCAATGCAACATGAGCTGTAAAACCTTAGGACAAATGAATCTAAATGCTCGGACTTCAGACATCAGTTTGAGGGAAATTGTGAGATGAAAGTCATATCAATATCTTTCAACTATGGAATACAACTGACAACTGAATCTCTCTTTTCATAAGAACATCTGTTTTGTATGTGTGTGTATGTGCGTGTATTTAAATTTTTGCCTAAGTTGAAAACTTTTCTTTCTACTTATATGAACTTTTGGATAACAATACAAATTTGTTGTTTTTTAAAAAAATCTGCTTATGTTGGTCTCATGAGATACCTTGTCTGATACACACACACACGCGCATGCACAGAGCTTGTATCATATCATACACATTTATGTAAAATCTGTCTATGCTATTGGAAAAGTATAAGGGAAATTATAGGTAATTATTAAGATCTATCTTTATCAATAATAAATTGGGAATGTTGTAGTTTCTGTTACTTAGATTTGTCTTCTGACTCAACTCCAGTTGAGTCCTATAAAGTGCAGAGGCATTGTAACTAAAGCTTTCCAAAAATTTTGATGCGTAAGCATGAGTTTTGAGATCCTCTTAGCAGAGTGGAAAACACAAGTCAGAGAGGAGTTCTCCCAAGACTGAGCACAACATCTCCCTGCACACAAAATCTTCTGTGTCTCTGGTGGTATCTGGTGAGCAGCAGCTATCCTTGCAGGATTGTGGCACAACTTGCAAGAGTAATGGAAGCACCTAGCAGGAAACAGCTGTATTGTGTATTAATTGTGAGACTTTCTGGTCACCTGCAGAATAACTGAGCTGGGGGAGGGAACGTGGCATGACCCATTTTCAAGTTGCTGAAATTCTAATAGTATTAGGCAGGGGTAAGAACTAGAGAAATTTGAATTATTATTAGAAATGTGCTGTCATTTTTATGAATAGGTTGAGGAAGTCCAGTTATGCTAAAGGGGGATGTAGTTATTAGTTATGAGTATTTTTTCCTTGGTTGTTTAATAATTCTTTCAATAGGGAAACATTTACATGAAAAGTTATTGTTCTATAGGGCTTACAAACATTTTTTTCTTCTATTAGGAGGAGATCTGCTCTTTTACTTAAAATTCACCATTGCTTATGAATATTAGAAGATTCTTTCTAGAATTATAGCAAGAGGAATAAAATATTGGGGTATGTAATCAAATTGAAAGTTGTTTTCCCAGCAAAAAAAAAGTTTAAGCATGAAATGTTAAAAGATAGTAACATAAGAAAAATACCAACTGCTTAAGAGGAAACCTAAGGAAATATGTGCAAAAATTTTACAGAGAAAACATTGTTGGTAGAAATTAAAGTCCAACTCCTTATAGCAGAGAATATGAAAGATGTAAAATCAATGCTCTAAGCTTCTCTGTTGGCCAGAAAGAGAAGAGCCAAATAATCCCAAAGTAAGTAGAAGAAAAAAATTAGCAACTAATCCTTCAAGAATTTTCACTGAGCAGCTGCTTTGTGCTGCTATAGTATTTAAATGTTGAGCATATATTTGGATGCGCACAGTACTCATTTCCTTCCCTCTCCTTCCCAAGCAAATATAGAAGTCATGACACACTGGGGAAATCCTACTCCAAGTTTCTAAGTACTATATCAAAATCCAGGTACGTTAAGTTAGAGCAGAAACAGATAATAAAGACAAGAGAGAAGGTATTGAAGCATGACTGATCTTCTGCCCTGTATCTATCCTTTTTAACCTGTGTCAACTGCCATGGCATTCTTGATATACTTTCTCCAGAATGTAACTCAAAAACATTATCACACTTCTTGTGTGTGTACTAACACAGCTGCTTATGCTAGATCCATATTTGCTTGTGATCTTCTTTTAGAAATGGCCAATCTTTTAACTTTTATAAAATATAGTGTAATTTAGAAATGAGCAATTTGTAATGATTTATCTACCTAGAGTTCCCTGTTATCAGAAATTATAAACTCTACATCTGACTACTAATTTGTCTGGGAAACTTTGTAGATATTGTCTAATGCTGTATGACAATGCAAATAAGAGGACTTTGCAACCTATGCATTAAAGTTTGATTTTTAATAACCAGACACATTATCTGCTGTCCAACTCAGCTTTTCAGCCTAATAAACATATCCCTTCCCAGCAGTCTCCAAGCTAATCAGCAGTGAGTGCCAGGACAGAGGTGATTAAGCAAGTGTTTTCTCTCTATAAAGGACTATGAATATTTTATTCATTTTTCATTAAAATATTAACAGTTCATTTCTATATGCTTTGCCTCTAAATTTCCAAAGAAGTATATACATTACTTTTGGGATAAGGAAAAAATTATCTAAAAAAGAAACAAAATGATTAGACTGACAAGTTCAAACTCAATTGCTTTGGATACTTAGGATTCCAGAAATTTTATTTATTTCAGGAATACTTTATCAACAAAAAAGACAGTGTTATTCAAAAGGTTCTGGTTAATTGCTCAAGCTTGAAAGAGAAAGAACATTAGAGAAAGCAGGAAAAATGTTCAATCATTATATCACTATAAAATTGCACTTAATTTTACTTGGTAAAGCAATACATATTCTTTTTTTTTTTTTTTTTTGTGGTATGCGGGCCTCTCACTGTTGTGGCCTCTCCCGTTGTGGAGCACAGGCTCCAGATGCGCAGGCTCAGCGGCCATGGCTCACGGACCCAGCCGCTCCGCGGCATGTGGGATTTTCCCGGACCGGGGCACGAACCCGTGTCCCCTGCATCGGCAGGCGGACTCTCAACCACTGTGCCACCAGGGAAGCCCAAGAAATACATATTCTTGTTAGTTCATTTAAATGACTAACCATGCCATACTGTTATGTTATTAGCATCAACATCTGTGGCCATTGTAAGCCCACCAGACAAATGCAGCACTAGATCTTCCTTCTCTCTCCATCCTAGAATAGGCAAACAGAACTACATGTTTTCATAATAGTTATGGCTTTAACATGTGAAGAATGTCCTATAAAGGCAACAGAATATTAGCATTTAACACCAAGTTTTAGATGCTTTTAGTTTTTTGAGAGATGAATTTGAAGGGGTAGATGCTCTTTGAAGAAAACTATTCTGGAAAGAGAATTGCATATTTTTATTATAGATAGGTGTACTGATTAAAAAAATTTAGGGAGGAACCCCATTTTGTGTGGGTGTAGGACACAGAGCATTCTAAGTACATTGCAAACCTCATGGTTGGTGACAGTGATGAACAAATAATCATTTTAAAAAGTGTGGAATGCTTATATAGAATATATTGTTTTTCAGCCTACTACATAGCTAAATGATCTATCACAGATACAACATTGGTGGAATCATAAGGTTATAATCAATATCTATTAAACCTTCTAACAAAGGTATGCTAAAGCCAGGTTTATGTAGCAGACACCAGAGTACACAACAGTGCATCTTACATTTTTACCCCCTCTTCAGTTCAGGCCAGCATATTCTGAAGGCCTTATTGTTTTAAATTTTTTGACACATCCTAGACGACAATGGTACCATCTCTGGTGAACTCAAATCCTCTCTTGTGAGAGTCAATCCGATTATCTCCAATCAAAACATGAGGAAGTAATTCTTTCCTCAAAGACAGAGACAGGAAGTCTCAGATACTTTGGATTGCTTATTTTTTGTAAATCTGAGCTACTACAACCATAGATTTTTAGGAGCATATAATTTTGCCCATAAGCAAAGTTGACATAACAACCTGATTAAAAGTATCTAACTGTGAAACTAAATCAAACTATCTACTTGTCCCAACTATTTACACTAAATGAAGCTTTTTCTGTCAAGTTTTTGGCCAGTTATCTATGACCAGTCTGAGTCTATCTCCTTTAAGATCATTCATTAGAACAGTTACCTGTTTCTACCCCTATCTGACACTTCCAACCTCTAGTCGCATCCCCCTAGTTACCTGCCTCAGTTATGGCACCAATTTAATTTTCAATTTGCTGCTCTCTCTGGATTTCTCTGCTAAGAGAATCCATTAGGGAATGCAGTTTGGCACTTGTTTATGGTTTGTCCCAATCAACCTGATGTGGCTGGCAGAGGCATTTCATCTGTGGTGGCAATGTAGATCATTTGGAAAGCTGTTAAGAATCTTAAACAGACATTTTTTTTGGACAGCAAAGCCATACTTCATGGGCAGGGGAGCCTAATCAAACTTCCAATACTTGTTAGGGAATGTATTTCTGATTTCCAGGTATTAGGTTGATATTTCTGTGCTCATTTAGTTCCATTTCTTCTTTTCTCATGGAACATTACAGGGTTTTTGTTCTGGTAATTTTCAAGTGAAAAAATTAGAGACACTGCACAAATTTTCCTTGAAAAGAACCAGATAATATATAGAGATAAATGATGTCTGTGACAATTTTATCTCCATGCAAATACAGTAAAACGAGTTTAATTCAACTTCTCAGTTGTGAGTTCTTAGCTAACGGAGACAACGGCAATTTGCAGAGCAATGAATTATTTTGGAATAAAAAGAGCAGATTTGATGAAATTCCATTTTAAGGATTTATCTACAGTGGACTAAATGTAGAGTGAAAGGTCTGATAATCACTGACTTTCAAGATTGGGTCAATAACGATACGCTTTGAGCTCTACTTTATAGATGCGTGAATTCTGCCTTCAACAAAGTAAACACATAGTCATCTAGTTTTGTCCTGAGTACCTTCAGCAGAGGGAGAATTGTGAAATATATGCTTTGCATAGAATATTATTCCTGATATCTGTAAAACAATTTAAGTGTAATTTTGTTTATATTATTCATGATCTATGTAAAACAATTTCTTTTAAGTGTAATTTTGTTTATATTATTCATGATCTATGTAAAACAATTTCTTTTAAGTGTAATTTTATCATTAGGCACTATCCTCACAGCTAAAGCCATGGTTCTCAAACTTTACCTTGCAGCGGATCACCTGCAAGGCTTGTTAAACTATATGGACCAGCAGTCCTCAGGTGCGGCTGATAATCTGAATTTCCAACAAGTGCCCAAGTTATGCTGATCTTGCTTGCTCTGGACTACACTTGGAGAACTACTGCTCTAAAAATAACTTCCATATCTGTACTCTTCTAGCATCTCTTATCTGATTGAATCTGCCCCATAAGCGGGCAATTCTATGATATATCTCTTATATTCTAAATATCCACTTTTTTGCGTTAATTACACTCTCTACAACTCTCTAGTCCTGTGTTATCCCAATCTCCAACTTTTGAGAATGCTTTATTTCTCAGCTATGTGGCAAATTCATAAAATAACATTTATTCATTTAACAAGTATTGTTTGTTTGGGTTCCTAGCATGTACCAAACATTGTTTTAGGCACTGAGGGTATGTGCTGGGAAAGATAGACAAAGTATCTACATTCCTGGATTATATAAATTAGTGATGGTGGAGAGATAGGACACAAACAAGTGAATAAACAAGATACTTTTAAATACAGAGTGTGATAAAACAGGGTGATGGAAAGCAGGGAGATGGGGTGATGGGTATGGAAATGTGGTATTTTAGAAGGTGATACTTTAATACTTGAATTATGAGAACACAATTTCTTGTTTGGAGTTAAAAAAAAACACACACAACTAAGTTCTGGTTGGTCTCCTCTATTGGAAACATCTCTATTTTAAATTCTCTAAATTTCTCAATCTTTTAATCTTTACACTTTCCTCTTTATCCCTTCCAAATACCCACCTGTTGTACTTTGTTAGGAATAGGAGAC
Source organism: Monodon monoceros (assembly GCF_005190385.1). NCBI lineage: Eukaryota > Metazoa > Chordata > Mammalia > Artiodactyla > Monodontidae > Monodon > Monodon monoceros. Next base: position 40,194,521 of record NW_021703767.1, on the reverse strand, counting down.
CAGTTCAGATAAATAATCTTATTGCAAATCCTATGTACCTTTTTCACCTCTATCTGCTACATGGTAAAGATGACCTGTATCTTCGTGCATTGATTTCTGCTTTCCCGCCATTACAGCAGGAGAATAAGCTACCTCCTTTCCACAGCTCAGACAGCCACTAGCGCTGCTGACCTTCTTTCCTGCCTTTTTCAATACTACACCTCATCATGTTTCTCTCCTAATCTTTTCCTTTTCATTCTCTCCTTCTGTTTAGAAACATACTTAATCTCCTGTATCTTCTTTATCTATCCATCTATCTATCATTTCTATCCATCCTGCCCTTGAACTTGCTACATTTAGTTATCATTTTACCACATTTTTTGCCTTTTCCCTAAAACATCTGGAAAATGAGGGAATGGAAAGTGAAAATTTTGGGGTCAGAAAAACCAGTGTTTAGAATTCTACTTCTGGGACATATTAGCTGTAGGAATTAAGGCAAGTTTCTAGATTAAACTTCCTAAAACACATAAATGATTATATTTCTATTCTTTTAAAATATTAACTATCACTCCATTTATTAGAATAAATGTCCAGTGCACTTAGTTTCAACCTTCACTCTTCGTAACCTATTTTTCCAATTTTATTTTCTTTTTTCCCATTCTCAAAAACTGTGATGGATCAACCAACTATTGGCTGTATTATATCTTCTTATATTTCTCTATCTTAGTTTAGAATATTCAATAATTCTTTACCCCAAGAATATTTTTCCCATAACATTCTAGTAGAACAAATTCTACCACAGTTTTTTTTGCAAGCACAACATCAACTTCTCCCCAAATTCCACTTCAGTCTTTCATCTGAAATAATGTATCCATCCATGGTTTGAATACTGGTAGTACTTATTCTGTAACTCCTTTTTGATTACCACTTTCTACCTTACACATTTTTGTGTAGTCACTGTAGCTGCCCAACATGAGTGTAGATTTCTAGAGGAAAGAAATAGTATCTATTTCATTATAATCTTCCAAATACCTAGTACAATGCCTATCATCTTCAAAGTGTAGGCTCTGGACTAGCAGCATCAGCATCACCTGGGTACTTGTTAGAAAGGTACTGAGTCAGAAACTCTGGGGGTGGGGCCTAGCAAGTTGCATTTTAACAAGCCCTCCAGGTGATTCTGATGCTAGCAAAATCTGGGACCCAGACTTATATGCATTCAGCAAATACTTGTTGAATGGATGAATGGATAAACAAAAGATGAATAAATTTAGCTGATTTTTAAATAAAGCATATGGGGACTTCCTTGGTGGCTCAGTGGTTAAGAATCCGCCTGTCAATGCAGGAGACACGGGTTCAATCCCTGGTCCCGGAAGATCCCACATGCTGCGGAGCAACTAAGCCTGTGCGCCACAACTACTGAGCCTGCACTCTAGAGCCTGCAAGCCACAACTACTGAGCCCGCACACCACACCCATTGAAGCCCATGTGCCTAGAGCCCATGCTCCGCAACAAGAGAAGCCACTGCAGTGAGAAGACCTCGCACCACAACAAAGTGTAGCCCCTACTCACTGCAACTAGAGAAAGCCCATGCACAGCAATGAAGATCCAACGCAGCCAAAAATAAATTAATTAATTAATTTTAAAAAATAAATAAATAAAGTATATGACTGTTATTTCTGCTGGAAAATGCATACTGTTGAGATTTGGACATTAAATTATGAAACATCTTTGAGTTTAGATTAGAATAAATCTGATGTGCTGTACTTCCTAGCAATGTTCTCTAACATGCTTCTTTCCTCAAGCACTTTCCCTTAGTTTATACATTACTTATACACCTGAAAGGATGACTGCTGAGAACTTTTGTAAATGTTTACAAGTAAGTCACTGATTTTAATTCACTGGCAAGATAAATGATATTCATAAGGGTCTCTTGAATTTTTTTTCAATAAAATAGAGCATTGTGTAGTGCTTTGCGAATTGAAGGTGCATATGACTCATGTGAGGAACTTGTTAAAATGAAAGTTTGATCCAGTAGATCTAATGTGGTATCCAAGATTTACAAGCTCCCTAGTCCTGCTGCTTGGTTCAGGGACCATCTTATGTGGAGAAGGATAATAGTGTAATGTGTTTTCCAATCTAACATGCCAATTAAAATCATTGTGTAGATGGGGAAGGGGCTTGAGGTTTTGGGCAGATGATTTATCTCCTGGAAGTTTCACTTTCTCCATCTGTGAACTATAAATAATGTGTAAACCTTTATTATGATGCCTGACACACAGTAAGTACTCAATAAAAGGCAACTATTATTATTCAAATAAAAATTAACAACAAAATGTTAAAGGAGTATCAAAATATTATGGCTCCATCTGGTAGCGCTGTCTACAGATTGGTATGCAATTGGTTAACCCTATTCCTGATGTGCTCACTCTGGAATGTGAGGGCAATAAAATTGATTTCTTCTGTCAACAGTTTTATAGCTTCTACAATTTCAGCTTGAGTATCCACCATTGACCCACAGCAGCTGAAATCACAGGTGCAACTTCCTGAAAATTGAGCCCTTCTTCTGGCATTCTGCTGATTATCAGTTATTCCTGACAGAAACAAAGAAAACTGCAACCCATTGAAAGAAAACATTTTGATTTCTTTATTGTATATGTAAGGGCATCTTTTCATACTGGAATCTATCTTGTTGCACACAAACTGAGATTTAAATAAATCTGTTATTAGATTTCTCATTAATATCAGGCATTAGCTGAAGAATTTGGTGTACTTATCTTCCATACTAGTTAGCATACTATTGAAAAATGATTATTTTAATTATGCAGCTTAAGACAGACTTTCTTTTCAGTTTATAAAATCAAAAGCAATGAATCCAATAGACTATTTTATTGTTCAGTGCAGGAGAGTTACCGCTCATAAAGAAGAATTTCTGAGTGACTGTCAAATTAGATCATATCCTAAGGAGTTCTGGGAACTTCTTTTGGGAATTATGGACACTTAAATATTACAGCTAATACTCAGTTTAAGCTACAATGATTCATCAGAAAAAATATGCTTCAGAATCAAGAAAAATAGATTTATCCCCAAAGACTACTTTGAAAGACATGGTATTAAATATTTAAGGAAAGATGCATTGTCTAATGTCATTATATTCCTTTATGAAAATTGAGAAAGAACAGAAAAGCAAATATAGTTTTCTGGATTTGGGGTGGGAGAGGGGTTTAGAAACATTTTTAAAATGATTTTTCAACTTGATATTCATAGTCCAAGACCTACTGATTATAGTGGAATGCTTTCGCTGTGTGTAGAATTTTCCAGATTTTTATTGTGAGTTTTAAATTTTTTAAATTAAAATGTATCAGTAATTAAACCCTGGTGTTAGGTTTAATTAAAACATGTTCTCATAAGCGTTTGGTTGAAGTTCAGCAACAATCCATAAACACTCAGTAACTACCATATCTAGATTAACAAGAACTAATTTATCACACTGATGGCAGATTATTTATCACCTTTAGATGTTAGGTCAGCAGATAATGGTTTTCTGATAGTAGGACAATTGGTGACATTTTAAAAAATAGGGCACTTTTCAACCTTTTGTATAACATATTGAAATGAAAAAAAGGAAAATCAAATAAGATAAAGTTTTTTTTTAACTTTTAACAGTTCCACTTGACTTTAGGAACATGAGGATCAAAATGGGAATTCAAAGTTTTTCTTTCGTCATTGCCTCTCCTTTACTCCGTGTCACTCATGTTGAGAATATTTTTATTCTTTAGTTTTCCTATCTTTCCAACATGCTTTGAAATTAATTCTTTAAGCTTTTCAGGAAGGGAATACATTTTAAAAGACAATTAAGTTTTAAATGCCAATTATGATTTCTCTAAGATAAACTTTTTTTTTTTTTTTGCGGTACGCGGGCCTCTCACTGTTGTGGCCTCTCCCGTTGCGGAGCACAGGCTCTGGACGTGCAGGCTCAGTGGCCATGGCTCACGGGCCCAGCCGCTCTGTGGCATGTGGGATCTTCCCAGACCGGGGCACGAACCCATGTCCCCTGCATCGGCAGGTGGACTCTCAACCACTGCGCCACCAGGGAAGCCCTAAGATAAGCTTTATTTTCAGTTCATCAATTGATTTCTCCCTGTAAAAAAAGTTTTACCCCATATCATTTACTTACTTTCAAAATTCTCTCTCTCTCTCCCCCAATCTACCTCCCTATCCTCAACTGGACTTCTCTGACATATCCTTCCTTATTTAGCTGAAGTGTGACCAGTTTAATGGAAAGAGTATTTGGCCTTGTTGTGAAACAACTTTTAATGGCATCATATGGAGTCCACTGTCAATTTCTGGGGCACTGCTTGAAAAACTGGCACTTCTTTTAGCTCTCTGCCACCCATGAGTGAGCCCATCAGCATTTAATGGGGCAAATTTAGCTTAGCCCAGTTAGGAGCTGCGCCTGAAGGTACAATCAGGAAATTCCAAGCCCACACTCTTGACAGGGAGTGTGAATATTGCCGTCAGAGACAGAGGTGGATTCAGAAGCTTATACAATTTTGAAGGCCTTCTTTAAGGAAAAAGAATATAATTTATTTTTCCAAAAATATTACAGAAAGCATTTGACTATGGAAACACACTCCCAGGTCTTCTTGTAAGGGAGCCAAGGATCTTTTTGCAGGATGTGGGTAGAACATATAAAAACTCCTGATTCTCAGAGAGAAAGTCCAAATATTTTCTGATGGTCATGGTTAGCTAGCCTGATTCCATAAACACATTTTATAGTTAGGCATTTACTTATTCACCCATTAGTTCAATGTTCTGTCAATGAGTAGGCAAATGCCTCTCCTAAGATTAGGCTGAATTATTATGGAAATTTTTCACAACCAGTTGCAATTGTGCCCTTTGAAAATGCTCAGCAAAAGCCAGTACAAAGGCATGTGACCAGTGGATTTTGCTTTTCCTCTTTTTCTTATTTCTTTAAACCATATTTACCAGTTAGTTCTCAAAGTACACTTTCAGTGGTATTAAAGCAAGATAGGAGGTTTAAAGTGGGGGCAAAGGAATATCTACATCCCAACTCTTATGCCAGTCATTTTGGATTAGAGGACCACCCTATTCTGGTACAACATCTTAACTCATGACATCTGCAGTGACTGTATTTCCAAATAAGGTCACATTCTGAGGTACTGAGGGTTAGGACTTCAACATATGAATTAGGGAAGGGGGGCATAATTCAACCTATAAAAGTAAGGCTACATAAAATTCTTTTTGTAAGCTTTATTTATTCAATCTCTTTCATTTAAGCACACTGACTAATTTTGTGGATCTAATGAAAAGATGATATAGATGGTTTATTCATAGACTGGATGGTTTAAACAACAGAAGTTTATTGTCTCACAGTTCTGGAGGTTGGAGGTCTAGGATCAAGGTGGTGGCAGGATTGGTCTCCTCTGAGGCCTCTCTCCTTGGCTTATAGATATGCCCCCTAGCTGCTTTGGCCTCACATGGTTGTCCCTCTGTGGGCACAAACGCCTGGTATCTCCTTCACTTACAAGGACAACAGTCGTATTGGATCAGTGTCCACTCATATGACCTCATTTAACCTAATTACCTCTTCAAAGGCCCTTAACAACAAATAAGATTACATTCTGAGATACGGAGGGTTAGGATTCTGAGGGGGACACAATTCAGACCATAACAGATGGTCTATTATGTTTTTTTCTTATTAAAACCTGCTCCCTGCCAGTGAAAATTTAATTTGGTTGTTATTGTTTCAGTTACTATTCCTCAATGTCAATTGTGTTAATTATACTAGGCATAAAAGTCTTATTGAGCACCTTTAGTATACAAAGTTTGCTCATTAATATAAGACATACAAAGGTGAGATATGTGATGATCCTTGACCTCAAGGAATTTTCTAATGAAGTTCGGAGAAAAAATGGAAAAGAAAACTGAATGAGACTGTTGAGTGAATAAGTTTTTATTTCAATGGGGTAGGAATGACACTGTGCTTACTGATAGTGGTTGAGATGGATGTTAGGGTTGGAAACATAGAAAACTTTATGGAAAAGGTAGCTTTTAGATGCACCTTGAAGGGTATGTGGGGTTGAAATAGGCAAAGATCATGTCTCAATGAAGCCAAATATAGAAATACCCACAACATGGCAAACAAAGCTAAAACTCTGTCTGTGATACCAACAGATCATGAAATAATTGCAAATATTTCAATAAAAATCTATGCAGTTGCTTATTTTTATATTAGCATGTGAAAGTTTGGGATCTACTGAATCAACATTTAATATGCCACTATAAATAACAGCAAACGTTTCTTGAAAAAATTACTGTTTCTGACACTGTTCTGAGCACTTTGTATTTTAACATATTTAGTCTTTACAATAAACGTATGAAGTGGTTGTTATTATCCCCATTTTATGTATGCACACACACGTATAGACGCACAATTTCTTCTGGATCACAGTGAACACCTTCCTGCATATACAGTGGTGTTTGTAACTTAACAGGTTGGATAAATAATTCTTAACTGATTTATGAAGAAAATAAATGGTTGTCTGTGGACTGGAATCCAAGATATTTACACGGCTATTTTGTTAGAAATTTAAGTATGGTTCCATTAACTTTTCTTTTCTTTCTATATTTATTTATCTTTTATCAATTATACCATTTAGGAAGCATTATAACATGATGTTATTAGTTTACTAATTATGGTGGTAGTTAAAGTCTATGCAGGGGAAAATTCTAATCTATTGAATAAGTTTGTTCTATAATGTGTTCTAGTTGCAACAGAATATTCTCTGTTCCTTAACCTGAACACTTTCTTGCCTTCAAAATGTTTTCTTAGGTTTTCACATGGATATGGAATACTCTTTCTCAAATCTGACCATTGCCTTTACCATCACCACAAACGTAATTATCCCATAGCTGCCATGAATGTGCCAGGCACTGTCTTAAAGACCAGTGGGCTAGGCAGTGAGCTAAGTATTCCACAGATATTATTTTATTTAATCCTCAGAATAAGTCTATGATGTAGGTATTATCATCTCCACTTTACAAAACTAAAACTTTAAACATCAAGCATACCACTTCCATCAACCAAAAGCTCCATTGAGTGCCCACTTCCCCATGAAGCTTTCTAAATTCTTCCTTTTTTATGCTTTCATAATCTTTTGATCACACAATTTTTAAAACCAGATTCACATTTCACTTTTTATTCATGGTATACCTTGACATATGTAATTCCCCAATAACATTTGGGAATAATCAAGAAGAATATTGGATCAAAAAAATTTATGCCCTACATTTTATTAAAATGTTTGTATTTTAACTATTTTGCCCAGATTATCTTGGTAACAAAGTAGTACCAGAGAAGGGTAAATAAAAGGAACTGGAGTGGAGAAGAGGTTGCTATATGGTTGTAGATAAATGATAAGGGATCTTTAGGTTAGAATAAGACTAATGAAAGTTATATTAAAAACAAAGCAAAACAAAACAAAAACCTCTAAGAAGAATAAGCCTAATCTCTAAAGAGTAGAATGAATGTGACTTTCAAAGGCAAGTTGACCAACTAAAATGGGAATGCTAATTTGTGGAAAGGGTTAATTAGTTTCTATTTTCCTAAAAAAATGAAATAAGGAGAAATAATAAATAGAATTTAAAAGAATATCAATCAAGAGGAATTGGGATATGCAAGATCCAAAATGTTGATTTCAGAAAGGAAAACTAGCCAGTCTTCTGTTTCCAACAGTGTTCATAATAATAGCAAGAATATTTTCAATTATGCCTCAGTTATGATGAGAGGTAAAGATACAAATAATGAATAATGAAAGATCCTTGCTTTCAAGAAAATCATACTCTAGAGGTGGATATATGAGGGCACATCAGTATGACACTTTCTGTGTTTTTATAGAAAAATTACATTTATTAGTTATTTTTCTAAAAAATATTGAAAAAATTACAACACAGGTTACCCTGTAATTAGTGTTATTTTAATTGCTTATTTTTGACATCTTCTGAATGCATCTTGCTATTCTTCAGAGTATTGATTTTCACTGCTATAGCATTATATTCTTAAATATTTTATCATCTTTTAACTGTAACCCTTAATTTAAATGTTTAAACATAATAGTTTAAATTTTACTTTATTCTTTTTAATGATCACTTTAAAAATTTTTCATCTTTGTCCAAAAACAGTTAATAGTTTAGTGCTCTAACTTCTGCTCAGCAACGTAATTCTCAATTCCATGCTCATTTATTTGCTGAAATTCTAGTTGTGGCAAAATTTCATTAGAAGATTTCTGTATTTGTCATCAGGAAGACTTCTGCTAGCATTTTACCTGTCTTTTCTTTCTTTTTCTCTTTATGGTATTGAATATGTTTAGCCTCTTTCCTCCTCATTCTTTGCAGCATAGCATTAGGCTTATTTTCTGTTTTATTTTGTAATATTCAAATATGTTTATGGGATCACAGGATTCAATATTTAATAAATAAATGTTTTGTAAGTACACTTTAACTTTTAGAAATGTTAGAGTTTGTTTCATTATAGTCATGTACCAGCATATTTTAAAATATGTGATATTCATGCTCTGAGATGCAGACTAAATACAAATTTGAGAAGGTTAAATGATCATTTAGAATTAAATGAAATATAAATGTTGTAAGCATGTTCTGGATAGAATTATTTTTATGTTCTATACTTAATATTCAATGTTTACTCACTGTGCTTATTTTCTAGGCCATTGATTAATTTAGCTTTTGTCACATGTCACCTTCTATTATTATTTGGTTAGTATAAATGTGTACCATTTCCCCCAGTAGGTGTCAATCTTCTTGAGAATAAGGCGTGTTTATGTGTCTTTTTATTCTCCACAGGGCATAGTAGTCAGCCTTGCAAATAGTAGGTGCTAAAAGTTATCAATTATCTGATTACATTTTTGTGAAGACCATGTTCATTGTATTGATAGACATTGCTAAACAATTAGTTGTTCCCTAGCTATACACAGACAAGTAAGGCCTTCTATGTTCTTTTCTCAGATGACTGGCTTCCCTAGGTTTTTGCTTTGATGGGAGCGAATTAGAAGGCACCAAAAAGCAGTCAGTCTGACTCTGAGGTCAACCTGTAGCCACCCTGATAAGGCAGAGAGCAAAATATAACCTCTCCAGTCTCTTTCCCTCAGAGCCTGCCAACTACTCACTTCACAGTAGTGACATGATGGGAAAATTAAAAGTATTTTTTACTTGTGGACATTGAACGACAAACACCATGACCTATGTGTATGAAGAAGATGCCACCTCTGCATCAATAGTTTCGCAACTGATAACTTGTGTGCTATATCCCAAATTCATCTGTTTTTCCTGTAATAAAGAGGAGTAGGCCTTTCTAAATATGTCCTGTAAAAACTCAGTAAGATTCTAGCATCCAAAACGATACCTGATTCTCCTTATACCCTGCCAAGTCCTCAATGCATGACATATCTCCATCAATAAGGCAGTCTTTTGTGGACTATACAATGCCCTTAGGTAGAAGTCCTCCTTTTAATTGTGATTATTCATGGAAAGGATAGCATGGTAAACTCCTAACGTCAAACATACTGAAATGGAGGGAAAGAAAACAAAAACACATAGAGCAAATTCAAACTCCTTTTACAGAATTTTGCTTAAGGGCCAGAGCCATTCAAAATAAAATAAATTTTCTATTCACAAACAACTGAGAGTTCTTTTTCACTTCAGGCTTTTATCCATGCTGTTTGAATTGCTTGGATGCTTTTCCAGCCTTTCCAACCTCATTTATGAAGTTAATATCTACATATCCACCAGCTCTCAGCTAGAATAGTATTTGAATTGAATTCTATTTATTCTTGTGAAACCAGGTCAATCCACCTCTATATTCACATTGCCAATCACAGTTCCAGGTTTTGGACTAACCGTCTTGAACTTATAGTCTCTCATTGCTCCCAAGAGAGATCAGGGGCATTACTTTATACACTTAGTCTCTTCAAATGATTACTTCCTTTCCTGTTCTAATTTCTTGGGAGTCCAGCTTTGAAAGAATTCAATCAATCGTTACTTCTCACAAGTTTCTAGCTTTTTTCTGTATGATGACAGCATAGGGTGTATAGGGGCTCTCTCAGAGGATATTATAATGAATATTATAATGATGCCCAAGCAAAGTCTGATTCACTAGAGTAAAAACTTGCTAACTCCCACATCATAGGTAAACATCAAAGTAAAGTGGATTTCCTAGTGTTGAGCAGGTACATAAAGACATCTCTTTGTTTATGGCACAGTTTCCGAGAAGATGCAGATGACTTGAATGTGTATCCCTGTCTTTGCTGCAGCTTTGCTGTTTGAAGAAAGAAGTGTATGGACTTTCAAGTAGCTGCAGGATACAACCCTTTGCAGTATTTCCTCTGAGATGCTTTCACCTTCCTTACCATAGCACAGAGGAAGGTATGCAGTCAGATTTTCTGTGCATTTACCGATAAGAATATGGATTCTTGAATGTATATCATTTTAGACATTTCAACCTACTTCAGGCTTTAGATCCAAAGACATATCATGAGAACACAGAGATGACAAAAAAGGAATGAATATCAACCACAATCAGCATATACAGTCTGTTGTGACCCTGTAATTATTTAAAGGAGGATTTATAATGACCTGAATAAATTATCTCATATTTATGTTACTTAAACCACCATCTTCTCTTTGGTTTGTTTTTTTTATGAAGCTTCTTATGACCAGATTTATGCAGAATATGAAACACAAGTTATAGCAAAACCTATAGTGTCAGTACAAGAAGAAAATATAATATTAAATCCCCAAAGAGGAAAATACCGCTCATTCAAGAAATCCATAATATAAATTTGAGGGCAGGTTGCTGGCACTCTACTGTCACTGTTGTCAGCTCACTAAAGCCCATGCAACCACTGCTATTAAAAATAATTATCTGTTCATGAAGGTGCAACATCCAAACAGATTATAGACAGTTTCATGTGATGTATGGACAGATTTTAGAATTACTTATTATCTTGACCCTTTTTAGCCCCCAGTAGTGCTGAGCTACTTGCACTGTGTTACATATTATGTCTGGATATTTAAGACAGGAGTGTTATAAACGCTTCAATATCAGACGTCTTTCACACCGTTTTTGGTAATTATCTAAAGATATTAACAATCTTCTGAAAATGCTACATACAGCTAAACCCAAACATAAAGCAACATTTTTGGGGTAGCAAAGATAGATTATTTGATTAATGTTCTGTTTTCCATGGGTATAGCAATATCTAAATATAACACAAATGGCCTGTTGTATTTTCAAATGTGTGTGTGTGTGTGTGTGTGTGTGTGTGTGTGTAGTTTTCCTGAGTTTACTTGTAGTTTTATGATGTCTGTACCTCTTCGACCATGACAGATAGGATGTCAATAAAAATTTAATTACATCATGTAAGGTGGTGCCAGTTGGCTCAAACCATCAAATGTTCAGTTTGCTTCATAATACTAGAAAAACAAAAGACACAGGGTAGTAGTAGCTCAAAAATCACATCATATACATGTTTTGTCATTTTCTTGGGGACTATAGACTGGCAAATGACTAACTACTTCCTAATATCATGTTCAATCTAGAACTTTAATTTTACAGCAGAAATCCACACTTGAGGCTCAATACCTCAGTTCTCCAATCTCCATCACATTTCACTGACAGTCAAAAAACAAATCAATCAATAAATCAACACAAATTATAACTTTTGTTGTCAAGGAGCAGATAAGACAGGCCTAGGGATATGGTGGGCACAGTCTAAGGAAACAATAGACATGTGCTCAATTTCTTTCAATAGAAAGTCCAAACTATTTTTACCTACTGCTAGGAATTGAGAGGCTCCCTTTTTTACATGGGTCTTATCACTAGGAGGCAAGATCCTCTGTTAATGAAAACTGGTTTCTCTGCCATTTCAGACAACTATAGCCAATTTCATAAGAAGTGTATCTTATATCTGGGACAATCAGTCTCTAAGTGCAGAGAAAGGGTAGATCTTAGATTAATTTCAAGTACATAATTCAGATTTTTTCTAGTTAGGATAAAAAACAGAAGTGAATTTTTCATTAAGCTATTTGAAGTTTAGTTTTAAAACTCTCTCTTTGCTAATACTGCCTTATTTACTGTTTGGTGCTAAATAACCTTTTAAAAGGAATTGAAAGTGATAGTAATATTTCTCTTCTAGTTAAAGTATATTCTAGCATCTACCACATGTGAATTGTGCCCAAGAAAGAAAGAGTACAATGGAGATATCAGACTTGATTTATTTCTTCATGGAGCTTATCGTTATCAAATAATCTCACGTACACACATAGACATACTACACTGTGCTAAATTCTGTGAAGGAAAAGTAGATGGTGCTATCAGAACATATAATAAAGGGAGCCTGTCTAATCTGGGCCGGGATGTCTAGAGTAACTGATATTTTAGCTCTATGAAGAGTGATATTTAAATTGGACTCTAGAGAATGTGGCAAAAGGAGGGAAGAATTTTCATGTGGCAGGTACAGTATGTGCATAGATCTTGAGCAGAAGTGAAGAACAAAGAAGGGTATGGATCATCGAGATGGCCTGGGAAGCCAGCGGGAGGCCAGATCCTGGAGGACCTATGAGGCCATAAGTATATATTTGAGATTTTGTCTTTAGAGCAATGGATGCCAATGAACAGGAGAGTTAAATGACAGATATGCACCCTTACAAAGAAAATATTTTACTTGGAAAAAAGAATTGACAAAAATCTATGCCTGTTCTTCTTTATTTTCTCTTTTTTTTATTGTTTTCTTAAAAAAATTATGTATAGTTGATTTACAATGATTCAGGTACACAGCAAAGTGATTCAGTTTATATATATATATGTATATATATACATACTCTTTTTCAGATTCTTTTCCATTATAGGGTATTACAAGATATTGACTATAGTTCCCTGTGCCAGTAGGTCCTTTTTGTTTATCTATTTTATATATAGTAGTGTGTATCTGTTAATCCCAAATACCTAATTTATCCCTCCTCCCCCTTCCCACTTGGTAACCATAAGTTTGTTTCCTATGTCTGTGTGACTCTTTCTAATTCAGTCTTCTACATGCTTGATTTTATGCAAAAGCTGTTAAAAACCTGATCACTGATGCCTACAATCTCAGAGAGGCCAGGGTCCTATTGGGCTGTGGAGAGTGGTAAAACCTAACTCTGAAAGCCTGTGGGCCGTTTGTTCTAAAACCAAACAAGTTGGAAAGATTGTGGTTATTTTTACCCCTAATATGGCACCATTCTGATACTAAAATCAAAGGCTGGTTGTGAATACCTTAAAACTCCGTAAACAAAGTTAAAAGGCAAACAACAGACCAGGAGAAAATATTTGCAAGGTTCAGTTGTAAAGTCGACTATTTTTCCCAGCTTAAGGGAGGTTTATTCTTATATGCTTACTCTTCATATTTTCTCCTCCCAGCAATCTGATTTCAAGCCTGTGTAATCCAGAAGTCTTGAACTATATTTCTAGTACTGCAGGACGTTTTCAGAAACAAAGATGCAGTCATTGAGGGTGATCTTACTTTAATGATCTACACACACATACAAGCATTCACTGATGATAGAAAGGTCCCAGTAGGAATCTAATGCTCTCAGTGGGTTGCGTAGATGAGAAAAAGCGAATAATTGTATGACATTCTCTAAAGTTCAGTTTATCAACCTGGTGGTGGCAGAAGCAGTGGAGTGGCTTACAGTGTTACAATACTCAGGGTTATAAGAAATAAAAGATGGAGAGGGTTTGTTTGGCTCCTGGGGTTGATGGATGATCATCAATGGATAGCAAATGAGCAATTTTGGCCAAATTGGCAAACAGGAAACAAGGGAGTCTCAAGAAAGATGTCTAGACTTGGAAATTGAAGGAATCTGGCCTAGAGTCAGAAGATGATGGGTGACATGAGAAGGAAACCTGGCTACTTTGATGGACCAGGGTAAGAAGACCAATAGATCCTCTTTTATCCATATACCTGCCCTGGCTTGGGTACCTGAGAGCATTATGATTTTTCTGGTGGTTGTGTTTATCTTTCTCTCCTCAAATATGGTTCTCCCTCAAAGATCCTCTACATCTACTTTTTCCCTTCCATTTCTCTCTCTTTCCCTGTCTCTTTAATCTCTCATTCTTTGTTTTTAATTTAATCTCCCACTTCTCTTCCCCATTATTCCTTTCCTCATTTTTTTTGCTGTATGCGGGCCTCTCACTGTTGTGGCCTCTCCCGTTGCGGAGCACAGGCTCCGGACGTGCAGGCTCAGTGGCCATGGCTCACGGGCCCAGCTGCTCCGCGGCATGTGGGATCTTCCCGGACCGGGGCATGAACCCGTGTCCCCTGCATCGGCAGGTGGACTCTCAACCACTGCGCCATCAGGGAAGCCCTATTCCTTTCCTTTTCTTTCTTTTTCTTAACTGACCATGATATGGAACAGACATGAGTGATTTAAAATATTTGCTATATTTATTTTTAAAAGTTTTATCATTTCTATACATTATAATTTATCTAAAACTACAAATCACCTAATTGAAATCAATTATAAATTGCTGTATTTGGGTAAGATTTATTTTTACTATTAGTCAGCTTCCTTGATAAGAAAAAATGAAACAGAGTGATATTCTGCTGAAATCTAAACAACAGGAGATGATCTGTGATACCATATCACAGTAATAAAAACTCAGACTAACACTGTCTCCTATTTAGAGTGGATATCTTTAATCATTATCCAGTTAGTAGGTGAATGATAATATTGATTGATGAATCTTTAAAAGAAACAACTTGACCAAGAATTGTTGGGAATTAATAGTAGTGTATACTTAAAGAAGTGCTGGGTTTAAGGTTTTGCATGGATTACCCTCATTAAATCCTCACAACAATCTTACAAGAGAAGAACTGTCACATTACAACTTTACAAGCTGTAAAACTGAAGTTTAAAAAGGTCAAATGAATTGCCTTCTAAACAGGCAGTTGGAGGGCTGGGATTCAAACCCAGGCAGCCTTACTCCAGAACTAAAACCAAACTTCTTTGCTAATCTGGCTCAACTGTCTCTTATTATTCCTATATCTGTAATGTAGCATCAACTCGGCAAAATAGTATTAGTAATTCACAGATAAAACAAATTCTCAACTTATAAATTAAATTGCACTTTCTTTGGGTAACTACAATATTTATTACTAAAGAATTTTTCCCTATTTCACTTTATTGGCAATAAATAGCATCTCTGTACATTGATATGAAAATTGTAAAATGTAAAATTCTAGCCCAAAACATATTTTTTAAAAAATTAAAGATATAACTTGAGAATAACTAAAATTGCCAAAAGCAAAGCAATGTTTAATTTGATTTTGCATCATCACATTTCCTTTGAATTTTCTAAAATATACAAAGTGGTGGTAAATCTTTCTTTTTACATATTTGTAGTAAGCATAGCACATATTTGCAGTAAGCAGAATCTGCTCTTGGTAATGTATTTGCTCATTTATTTTTTATTGTCCTGCTTTTAGCATAAAGTGTACTGTTAGTTTACACGATTGGTAAGTTGTCGGGAATGAGCCAGTTCTCATTCAGAACTTGCCAAATCATCAAACTGGCAGTGGGGTTTTCAGGTTTCTAAAAGCTTCAATACATTGAGAATTGACTCCTGTCCAAAGCCCCTGAAGAGGCTGAATTAGAATAACCAATATGCCTGAAAAGAAACAAAGGCTCTCTTGTGGAGCAATTTTATGATCCTGCAGGCTGAGAAAAGGTAGGGGGTCTTTGATATCTTACTCCTAGTCAGCAGGTACACTGGCCTGGGATGGCTCATGCTGCTAGAACAGAGTGAACACTCACTCATCGCCATTTGGTTTTGGGTTCTTTCTCATCTCTAGATAGCATTTTTTTTCCCCTGTGGGTTTTCACATATCTACCATAATGTGGAAGAAGTATCAAGAGGTAAAGCAAAATCATTAAGTTCTAGGTAAGAATATTTTGATCCTGATTCCCTTCAGCAATTTACTAACGTCAATGAGCTAGTCCTATGGTTCCTCTGATTCTCAGTTACCACATTTATAAAATAGATATTTAAAAATATCTGAGAAATATAATATAAAATAAACATGTAATAGTTCAGAATAGCAATTGACAAATTCATCCTTCAAAAATGGAATGGTTCCTGGATGAAGACCCAATTGAAATGCGAAGTAATCTATAGGAGTAAAGCATATCAGAAAGGGGTGCATATGGCTATAGAATAAGAGAAAAGGAAAAGATCATAGAGCAATATTTTGCAAAATTGTGCATTTTTACAGGTGGGTGGAAGAAGTAATTTAAAGTAGATGAATCATTCCCTGTTTTCCTCCCCAAATATATGGTTTTAAAGAAGCAATTTGAGCTTAAAAGAGTGTGTATGTAGCTCTGTCCCACATTCTATAGGAGGAGTTACTCTGACAGGCAACAGCAGAAATTTTGGGGTCTACCTGATTGTAAACTTGCCCATCTAGAAAGAACAGTGCTAACAGGCCTGTATAAATGCTTGGTCTTTTACCTCATTTTAAATTACTGATTTAAATTTGGATTTATCCATTGATCTCCAGTTATTTGGGTTAGCCCCAGTCAGCAGCTTGAAGCCAAATGATATATCAGTAAAGTGTTAGAGAGAAGATAATGCCAGGCACATATTAGCAGATGATTTATAAATGTTCATTGAATGAATAAATGAGTTAATCTAGTTTATTAGATTAAATGAAGGCTACAGAATATGGCTTGCTAAAAAACATCTTTCTAGCAGTGGCTTTTCTTAAGACAAGGTATGTTAAAGTAAGGAATTAATGTCTTATAGGTCAGAATTGTTAATATAGTATATTCTTCATTCTATGTGAATGACCTACAAACATATCCAGTACTGAAGAAATTTTTCTGATCAAACAATTTAAAATGGCATTCCTTCTAAAATGAACTTCTAGCTCTTTCCCCCTTCTTTCTTTTTAAAAAATAAACAATTGTTTACTTGCCTATTTTTCTTCCATAGTTCTCATAGAAGAAGGAAACAAAACATGTTAGCACTGAACTTTGATGTGCTATTAAATAACTCTTCACATCTAAACGTGCCCCAAGGTTTTGCTCTCATATTATTATATTTATGCTTTCAATTTTGATGAAAACATGATTTCAGAGCACAAAGCATTTTCTTAATGAACTCAGAATGTCAATACATTAAAATAACAGAAGTAACTTCTGCCTAAATATTATGGTATTTTAGCAATGGAGAAAAAAATCACAATCTAACCAACTAAAGTATTAAAATCATACATTGTTTATTATGTTTCTAGGTTTATCTAAGACTCCTTGGAATTTGCACTGTTGCAGTTCATTTATGGCATGATGCAAAAGGAGATAAAAAAGACTATTTCATTATTATTGTGTTCTAACAAAAATAAATGGGTAAATGATTACATCCTGTGTCTTATGTGGCAGGCCAGGGTTTTTATTTTGCTTTCCTGACCTGGGCACTAACCAGGATAGAAAAAAAATATTTAGCATAATAATTTATAATAATCATGCAAGGAAGAATCATCTTATACAGAGTGAAACATTCTGTAGATATTAAACTTGGAGCCAGGCTCGTGAATGTGGCCACTCTCACTTTCCCTTATCTTTTGGGCTACCAGCAAACTGCACACCATGGAATGGTGGTAGTGGGCTGGAGACAGAGGAACCCATGGGAAAGGGGTGAAGGAAGGGAATGTTCACCAGCTGGACTGAGCTCCCTGATGATGTTGGAAAGTGGGGAATCTGTTATGAGAAATAATTATGTTGCTTAAAAATGGTTTTATTTGATCAGTCTGGTGCAGACATGGAATAACACCACAGAGAGGCTATGAAAGTGAAAGAGATTTGTTATACTCACAGGTCCCAGAAGAGGGAGGTGTAGCATGTCACATAGGGTGCCATATAGGAGGAACTCCAAGTGAGCAGAGAGAGAATGAGGACCCCTGGGCAAGTGCCTTTATTGGGGGTCAGGGTGGAGTACACAAGCAAAAGGAGTGAGGGGATTTCATTGGTAAGTTTGAATGTCACTAGGTCACAGTTAGGGGAGGGCAAGAAGGGGAACTTGTGGCAGGGACCAGCCTTGTCATACTGGTGTACCTGGTCAGCTGGATGGGTACTCACAACCTGTTTGTGGAGATGTTGAGCCATCAGGAAAATATGAAGTTTTAAAAATGTATGATACAGGATTATATGACTAGATTCCCTAGATTTTATTCTAAAATTTTAGAGAAAAGGCCTCTGTGCCTGTGAGAAATGGATGACAATTTCTCACCCAAAGTAGCTCTATACAGGGTGAAATAGGCTATTTGAGTTTGGAGAACAGAATGTTCTGTATATAGCTCTGATCACTAAGTGTGACTGATGGACAAACACTAGGATTTATATTCATTATGGAAAGAGCCTCCTCCATTTCTGATATTGAAGATATTGTAAAATTAAACTTTTTGAATAAAATAAGAATTTATTGATAGGTGATTTCCTGTATAGGGAAATGAAACTTTGGACCTGGGGGAGGATAATTGAGATCTAGCATAACATTACCTCTCTTCCTTTTGCAAATGAGGAAATTGAAGTTCAAAGAAAGGGCTATCACCTGTTCAGTTTCATAGTAGGTAGTTACCATGCCAGGATTAGAATGAAATTTTTCTGGGTGGCTTTTTTATACCACCTATCCATTGTGTCTCAATTTTTTTGTTTTTGTTTTTAGTTTAAGCAAAATAACAATAGTGAATTATTCTTCTATCTAAAATATTCTTCACATATTTACTCTTAACATGTGTACAAATCTCTGATTAAGTTAGACACTAAAGACTGAGCCTTCATTTTTTTCCCCAAGAAATAATAAAACCTGAAGAGGTACTCCCTACAGACCCTGCCTACATAAAGGACCACAGCTACCGAAAGTGTCTTTAGTGCCTTAGAGTCCTGAATTGGACATTATCTTATGGAATCTCAGACTTGGTAGCAATTTTTAAAAAGTTTGATTTCTTATTTGTTTTTTTTTTTTTGGTCTTTACCCCCAAAGAAGGAACTGACTTAGGGATATGTTCAGGATGATAAAAGGAGATTGGGCACTATGTGTTTATATCACTTTAATCCTCAGATATTCTTAAGTTTTAAAACTTTATTTATGTAAAAATAATAAAAGATAGGTCTATTTTTTCCCTCATAAGGGATATGCCGAAGAGGAGTTGAGTTACCCTAACTAAATAGCAGTTCTGGAATTCAAATTCAGATATGTGGGCTCCAGAGATTGCACTTTTAGGTTCTACACTAGGTGCTGCATAAATGGCCAATCCTACAGAAGGGTCAAAGCTATGTTTTTAGTGGTATTTTTCAGTTCTCTGGATTTTACTCTAATTTTGGATTCCTCCACTGCAGACAACGCCCTTTTCTAGTTAACATGGCTGCTGCACCCCAAATCTCTCTCTTTGCCTACTCTGAAGGACTATTTTAATAACCCTTTTCTTCTAGAAATAATTCCTGGGACCTAGTATTTGTTTTGTGTCGCCCTGGTAGCTTGTTATCTGCTAAGCATATACACTTTTCCATTATTAACTTTCTATTTGGATTCCAAATATTACACTCCTAAATCCTCCATTGTTTTTCTCTACATCCTGTGCTCTTCCGCTACAGTACCTCATCCTTCTGTCTTAGATTGTTGTCACCAAACAACTACTTGCACAATTTTTGACCTTAGACTTTTTTCACATCCCTTGGACACTGGCTTATACTTATCTGGTTCTATTTCCACTGTTAGTCCAAACCAACCCTAAGGTCTCATATATACGTCCTCTGCCCTGTAGTATCCACTATTTAGTCCATAACTTGTCTAACTAGTGAATTTGGAAATATAACAGCATCCTCTCTTATTAGTTTTGATTTCAGAAAATACTAGAAAGTATACTTAGGAAGCTGAATGGTGAAAGCATATGTCAAAAATTGATCTATTTTATATTTTCAGAGGGATGAAATGTAAGTACTGTATAGTCAGATAAAATGTTGAAAAAAGCCAACCTCATATTAGAAGGATTAAGACAGCCTGAAACCTGCAGCTCCAAGTCAAAGTTTCCTTTTCTAAGAAACAAACCAGTTGCAACCTAAAGAGATGAGACACAATTCTTCAAATTTTCTAGTGGTAGCTATTGTTTGTTGCACTTAATCTGTCAAGAACAAGTCTCTGAGGGTAACATGACCAGAACTGAGCTCAGGAGTTCTTAAGCAGAGTTGTACTTTTGGTTCACCCAAGGAGCTTTTAAAAATACTGATGGCTGAGCCTCACTTCCAAAGATCCTGATTTAATTGATCTGAGATGGGACACAGAAACTGGTATTTTCTTCAAAAGCTACCCAGGTGATTTTATTATGCAACTAAGGATGAGAACATGTTAAGAAACCTTGGTAAAATAATTGAAAAAGTCCAGTGTGTTTTGTTCCCCCTCACCCTTCCATATGCTACTCTCTAAGCATGTGGCAATCTGCCTACTGGGGTCTCAGATTGCCAAGGGCCCCTGACTCAATCACTCCTGTGTCTGGCCACTTTTCTGTCTGATGCTCTCTCATGTCATAGACTTGCCTACCTGCTCTTGTAAATGGTAGGGAATGCTTGCTGAACCAAGTTTTCTAAGATGTGAATAGATAATTGTAATTTAACATAATTAGTAGTATTATAGAATATTTTTCTCTTCACCACAAATGAAATTGAGTAGATCTGGGGACAAAAATGATTATCTAGTGCTCCTCTATTCTTATGTCATGGCTGGCTTCTTCTCTGTTCAAAACTCTCTCTGAAAGCTGGGAGTGGATTGGCTTGTTTTTCCAGAGGACTCAACTGTTTCTACTGATATTAATAACTGTGAAAAAGCAGCCATATTTCCTGTGCAGTTGGAGCTTCTGTGGTTGCATTTATTAGGAAGGAATATAAAAACAACAGCAACAAAGAAACAATTTAACTATGATTTGAAAAATACTGAATGGAAATATAATTATTCTCCTTATAAATGTTTTCCCTTTTGCCAAAGTAAGAAAATATTTACAATGTGTAGGGTATTGGATGAATTTTCAGAGTATGTGCCACCAGATAAAAGGCTTATTTTTTGGAGACCCTAAAGATTGATATTTTAGCTATTATTTTATTCTGATCACGCTTGGGTACTTAACAAAACTAATTCAATAGAGGATCTCTGTTGAAGAGATTTCTGTTAATTAGAATTCAATAGAGGGTCTCTGTTAAGAATCAGTGTTATTGAAACATCTAGGCAAAAATAAAACCTGAGGAGAGGGTATTTGCTGTTTGTTTTAAAGCAAATAGAATTACTTTTGGCAAAGCCTTGGTGGTCTAAGGATGAAATTGCTATGAGTGGGTGTGTGTGTGTCTATGGTTGTGGGGAAAGATATTAATTTTTTAAAGTATCAATTATTTCAACATTGATCTCATAGGAGATAATTATAATATTGATATTGCAGGAGGTAATGTTAATAAAATAGGCACTTAACTAGGAAAATTAAAGCCTGGAAAAACATAACTACTAAGAATACATGATAAAAGAAATAAACAAATATTCTACAGTTGAATGGAAAATACAAAGACCTGGGAATGCAAAGGCTTGGCATAAGCTGGCTGTATGATCTTTAGCAAAATGACTTCTCTGTACTCTATTTCTTTAAATGTGGCATTGGAAGAAATCATGTGTTAAAAATTTAAAAGTCTCTCAGGAAATTAAAAAACATATAAAAAATACTTTGAAGAATTATAAGAAACTTTATAGCTTTTTTGTTAAACAGAAACTCAAAACTAAAATTACAACATATGTAGAAAACTTTTATTTAGTTTAAGCCATAATCAGGGATCACAGCTTTTATTTCTTTTTATAATTAAACAAAAAATAAAAAAAACAACCAAATGATTTAAACTCAAGATTAGGAAAAAACTTAGCAAATATAGTAGATGTAATATGTAAATAATTAATCTAGAAGCAGAACTAATGAAACAGAATTGTAAATACCACACAGCTACAAAATAACTGCCCCTCTCCCTGGTGGAATTCATGAATATAAGAATGGGTTCTTTTAGGAGTATCATACAGGAAAATCTCTGAAAACTTTGATCAAAGAGTAGAGGAAAAACCCTAATATTAGGAGAAAGAAAAGAGATATGACCCTAGATATGTAATAGAGTAAAACAACAAAAAGTTAACAAATGGAATTAATAAGAAATATTGTAGAAATATAAAAAGTGGAAATGACAAGGACAATAACACATATAAAAATTTATACGACTTGGCCAAAACAATACTAAGAGGGTAACCAGTAACTTTAATACTTGTGGTAAGTTGCATCCTGAAATAAAGAAGGGAAACACAGACAAAAAACTTCAAAGATAAAGGAGAGAATATGCTCACAGAGAGCATGTTAAATTAAGCAAGAATGAATCATGTACAGCTTTTCACACACACAGCAAAATAAAAATGTAAGTGGAATGGGAGTTTTTCTAGGAACTGAATGAAGAATATTGGGACATTGATCAAACGGAATCAAAGAAAACCTGAAGTTGGACTCTTTGTGGCTCATTTCATCTGAGGCAATGGGGCCTCTTCCCCATGTTAAGAACATTACTATCAGAAAGAGTATGTAAATGAAATTAGAGGCTGAATTACACTTAGTTGAATTAACTCCACTTTTAGGGAAAAATTGAGGATTTTGGGAGGGGTTGATAATACTGACCAAGGAAAATAACTTTAACCACGTAGGAAAGGATTGGCTTGCATCTATCTCTAACAGCTCCTGGCACCTACAGTTCTGTTTCTCTGACAAGTTCTCTGATTGGGTGGGTTTTGGAAATAAATTCTGTAGTTGCATAGGTTTGATGTTTCACCCACTCTTCTTATCAGAAGTGCTGCTTTGAAGAAAATCTCAGAAATCATGATCATAGAACTAGGAAATAATAAAATTTCACTCTTCTGGTATCCTTCTTACAGGAGGCTTGAGCTCAGAGAAATCTAGTCTGTGTGTGGTATGGATTGCTCTCTGTGCTTTTCCATCCTTGATGGTTACACTAATTACTGAAATCCCTTAAGGAATGTAGTGTTGCTACTGGTTTAACATTTGTTAGCTAGAAGCAGTTCTAGTGGCCTACACTTGACCTTTTCTGCCATAATAGCCCTTTCTTCATTGGTCAGGAAGCCCATTCTGAAACAGAGGAAATAACCACATGATGGTTTTGATGACACACTGGGTTTCCATTGATCACTTAATCTCTTTAAGTCCTTATTTTGACTGTCAGACTACAGCAGTGTTTTGAATCTCTAGGAATTAGTGTTAATTAAGGACCAGTGTCCCGCAAACTAAAAATGTTGATTATTCCTTCTTTTCAATGTGCAGTTATCCTAGTGACCATAAGACAGTCAAAAAGGAAAATTTACAGTACAAATTTCTGACATTGTAGCAGGATATTTTCAAGAGGGCCCTGCCTCCCTTTCATTTAAAGGGCCCTGGGTCTGTAAACTAGTCAAGTCTTTGAGAATTGATGAAGGGGCTTTGACTTTCTAGTGTGGTGATATAAGTCAGATTCTGTTTAAAGGACCTGGAACTTTTCTACTTATATAAATTAAATAAGGCTTTATTAGATCATTGATCAGTTTTAGAGACATTCTACTCAATTAGTCAAAACTAAAGATCCATGGCAGTTTAAATATTCTGATGTGGGCTTCACTTCTGTTGCTTATTACAGCAATCATGTTCATTTTTCTTAGGCAATTAAGTGCTACTAATTCATTCCTGCCACTATGGAATCTCATCATCCCTTTTGAATTCAGGGAGCCTATTATGGTAAGAGCAGTTCCCTTTGTCATTCCTGGTATACAGAGAATAATAGCCACCACAGAGCTTTTCAAGGATACTAAGGTCCCCTTTGTGAATGTATTTCTCATAGCTGTATGTAGTAAACAGAGTTCCTCTGGACTTTTCCAGGGCATATAGTTAGTGAATGGATTAACAGGCCTTCCATGAAAAATACATTCTAACATTCTGATCTCTATAAGCCTTTGAATAACTTCCATTTTAGCAGAGTTTCTCAACTTCAACACTATGGGCATTTTGAATCAATAATTTCTTCTTGGGGAAATTTTTATCTGCAAGAAGATTTGTAAGTTCTTCATTCCCACAGAAGCTGTGTCTATGGAAAACAACTAATTTTTAAATTTACATTTAAAAAACAATCTCCAATATCTTCAAATTATATTTTAGATCTATACTTTTTCACATGGAAGGATATGGGATTCCTTGTGGGACTTACCTCCTGCTATAAACAACAACCAAGGGACATGCAAAAATCATCTGAAATAACTGTCTTCAGACATTGGCTAACTGGCAGCACATATTCAACAATAAAATTATTAAGAAGTTCAAGACAGTGACAGGAACACTAAACCGAGTGTTGGGCCCTTCTTCATTCAGGCCCCTATGAGACTACACAGGTCGTATACAACCATGAAGTTGGTCCAAGGTTAAAATGGCTCTAGAATAAAGGCTAATCTAGATTTATCTTTTAAAAACTTAGAAACGAGCCTCAAAAGAATCAAGTTAACATATAAGTGACTTAGAACAAAGTCTAACACTCATTAGAGGAAGAATACATATCCAACAGTTATAACATAAAATTCACAATACCTAACTTTCAAAAAACAAAATTTCTAGATATGGAAAGAAGAAAGAAAATGTGACCTATAATATCAGGAGGAATATCAGTTAACAGAACATACATAAAAATGACAGAGAGAATGGAATTAGCAAGCAAGGATACCAAAACAACTATTATACATATAATAAATATGTTCAAGGATTTAGAGAAGAGAAATGAAGGATATGAAAAAAAACAGTAGAAATATAAAAGAAAAAATAACAGATAAATTTGATACAACCAATGTTGATTCTTTGAAAAGGTTAATAAAATTGATAAACTCCAAGTAAGACTAATTAAGAAAAAAAAATTTTTTAATTTAAAAATAAATTTAAAACAGATGAAACAGACAAATATCTTAAAAGATAAAACAAACTATTAATAGCTTTATATTTATCAAAGAAATTTAATTAGGTACTAAACACTTTTTCATAGAGAAAACTCCAGGTACAGATGCATACACTAGCAAATTTCTTAAGCATTTAAGGAAGATATAATAATACAAAATCTCACTAAAAATAAGGAATAAGTGTTTCTCAACTCATGAGGCCAGCATTACCCTGATACCAAAAGCTGACAAAAACATTACAAGGGAAGAAAGTAATATACACAAGTTGTCATAAACACAGATTCAAAATATCTAAATAAAATATTGGCAAATAATCCAGGAATATATAAAAAAGAATAATACACTGTGACCAGGTGGAGTTTATCCCAGGGTATAAGGATGGTTTATATTCCAAAATCATTCAATCAATTCATCACATCAACAAAATAAAGTAGAATAACCATATGAGTACCTCACTAAATGCAGAAAAAGCATTTGACACAATTTGACAACAATTATTCATAAAAATACTCAGTTAACCAGGAAGGAAACTTCCTACAACCAAAAGAAGTTCACTTCCAGGTAATCACATACTTAATGATGAAGACTGAATGAGGTCCACATAAGATCAGGAGTAAGTAAAGTTTGTCTGCCTTCACCACATGAGAAATGAAAACGGAGAAGTTACAACAGACACCACAGAAATATAAAGGAACATAAGAGTCTACTGGGAACAACTATATGCCAATAAAATGAACAACCTAGAAGAAATGGACAAATTCTTAGAAAGGTACAATCTCCCAAGACTGAACCAGGAAGACAATATGAACAGACCAATTACTAGTAATGAAGTTGAATCAGTAATTTAAAAACTCACAACATAAAAAGGTCCAGGATCAGATGGCTTCACAGGTGAATTCTACCAAACGTTTAAAGAAGAGTTAACACCTATCCTTCTATAACTATTCCAACAAAACTGCAGAGGAAGGAACACTTCTGAACTCATTTTATGAGGCCAGCATCACCCGATACCAAAATAAGACAAAGATACAACACACAAAAAAGAAAATTACAGGCCATTATCACTGATGAACATAGATGCAAAAATCCTCAACAAAATACTAGCAAACCAAATCCAAATATACATTAAAAGAATAATACACCATTGTCAACTGGGATTTATCCCAAGGTTGCAAGGATTTTTCAATATCCACAAATTAATCAATGTCATACACGACATTAATATGTAAATTGAAAATGTAAACCATATGATCATCTCAACAGATGCAGAAAAAGCTTTTCATAAAATTCACTATCCATTTAGGATAAAACTCTCCAGAAAGCAGACATAGAGGGAACATACCTCAAAATAATAAAGGCTATATATGACAAACCCACAGCAGACATCATACTCAATGGTAAAAAGCTGAAAGCATTTTCTCTAAGATCGGGGACAAGGCAAGGATGCCCACTCTCATAACTGTTATTCAACATAATTTTGGAAGTCCTAGCCATGGCAATCAAAGAAGAAAAAGAAATAAAAGGCATCCAAACTGGAAAAGAAGTAAAAGTGTCACTGTTTTCAGATGACACGATATTATACATAGAAAATCCTAAAGGTGCTACCAGAAAACTGCTAGAGCTCATCAATGAATTCAGGAAAATTGCAGGATACAAAATTAATATACAGAAATCTGTTGTATTTCTATATGCTAACAATGAA
Source organism: Monodon monoceros (assembly GCF_005190385.1). Classification (NCBI taxonomy): domain Eukaryota; kingdom Metazoa; phylum Chordata; class Mammalia; order Artiodactyla; family Monodontidae; genus Monodon; species Monodon monoceros. Next base: position 40,167,732 of record NW_021703767.1, on the reverse strand, counting down.
AGATCAGAAAGAGAAATTAAGGAAACAATCCTATTTACAATCACATCAAAAAGAATAAAATATATAGGAATAAACCTACCTTATGTGGCAAAAGACCTGTACTCTGAAAACTACAAAAAGAAATGAAAGATGAAAGAAACTAAAGACAACACACAAGATTGAAAGACATACTATTGTCCTGGATTGGAAGAATCAATATTGTTAAAATGACCATACTATCCAGAGCAATCTACAGATTCAATGTAATCCCTATAAAATTACCAATGGCATTTTCCATAGAACTAGAACAAACAATTTTCAAATGTGTATGGAAACACAAAAGACCTTGAATAGCTAAAATAATCTTGAGAAAGAGGAACAGAGCTGGAGGAATCACGCTCCCTGACTTCAGACTATAGTACAAAGCTATAGGAATTGAAACAGTATGGTACTGGCAAAAAAACAGACACATAGATAAATAGAACAGGACAGGGAGCCAGGAAACACACCCACACACTTATGGTAAATTAAACTATGACAAAGGAGGCAAGAATATACAATGGAGAAAAGACAGTCTCTTCAATAAGTTGTGCTGGGAAAACTGGATGCTACATATAAAAGAATGAAATTAGAACACTCTCTAACACCATACACAAAAATAAACTCAAAATGGATTAAGGACCTAAATGTAAAACTGAATACTATAAAACTCCTAGAGATAAACATGGGCAGAACACTCTCTGACATAAGTCACAGCAAGAGTTTTTTGGATCTGTCTCCTAAAGTAAAGGAAATAAAAGCAAAAATAAACAAATGGGACCTAATTATACTTAAAAGCTTTTGCACAGCAAATGAAATCATAAACAAAATGAAAAGGCAACCTACAGACTGGGAGAAAATACTTGCAAACAATGCTACCAACAAGGGATTAATTTCCAAAATATACAAACAGCTCATACAGCTTAATATTAAAAGAAAAACACAATCAAAAAATAGTCAGGGGCTTCCCTGGTGGCACAGTGGTTGAGAGTCTGCCTGCCGATGCAGGGGATACGGGTTCGTGCCCTGGTCCGGGAAGATCCCACATGCCGCAGAGCGGCTGGGCCCATGAGCCATGGCCGCTAAGCCTGCGCGTCCAGATCCTGTGCTCCGCAACGGGAGAGGCCACAACAGTGAGAGGCCCGTGTACCGCAAAAAACAAAACAAAACAAAACAAAACAAAAAAATAGTCAGAAGACCTAAATAGACATTCCTCCAAGGAAGATATAGAGATGGTCAACAGGCACATGAAAAGATGCTCAATACTGTTAATTTTTAGAGGAATGAAACTCAAAACTACCATGAGGTATCACCTCACACCATTCAGAGTGACCATCAATAAAAAGTCTACAAATAATAAATGCTTGAGAGGGTGTGGAGAAAAAGGAACCCTCCTACACTGATGGTGGGAATGTAAATTGGTGCAGCCACTATGGAGAACAGTATGGAGGTTCCTTAAAATCTAAAAATACAGTTACCATATGACCCTGCAATCCACTCCTGGACATATATCTGGAGAAAACTCTAATTCAAAAAGATACATGCACCCCAATATTCATAGCAGCACTATTGACAATAGCGAGACATGGAAGCAACCTAAATGTCCATCAACATACGAACGGATAAAGACGATGTGGTATATATAAAAAATGGAATATTACTCAGCCATAAAAAAGAAATAATGCCATTTATAGCAACATGGATGGACCTAGAAATTATCATATTAAATGAAGTCAGGAAGGCAAATATCATATGATATAACTTACTTGTGGAATCTAAAAAAAATGATACAAATGAACTTATATACAAAACAGAAATAGACTCACAGACATAGAAGTCAAACTTATGATTACCAAAGGGGATAGTGGAGCAGGGTTGTAGAGGGAGATAAATTAGGAGTTTGGGATTAACATATAAACACTAATATATATAAAATAGGTAAACAACAAGGACCTACTGTATTATGCAGGGAACTCTACTCAGTATCTTGTGATAACCTATAATGGAAAATAATCTGAAAAAGGATATATATATGTTTTTTTGCTGTACACTTGAAATTAACAAAACATTGTAAATTAAGTATACCTCAATAAAAAAAATCAGTAAAAAAAAAAGGCAGTTTTTTCAATAAGTGTTGTTGGGAAAACTGGACAGACAACATTAAAAAATGAAATTAGAACATTCTCTAACACTATATACAAAAATAAACTCAAAATGGATTAAAAACCTAAATGTAAGACTGAATACTATAAAACTCGAGGAAAACATAGGCAGAATACTCTTTGACATAAATCCCACCAATATTTTTTTGGATCTGTCTCCTAAAGTAAAGGAAATAAAAACAAAAATAAACAAATGGAATCTAATTAAATTTAAAAGCTTTTGCACAGCAAAGGAAACCACTGACTAAACAAAAAGACAATGTACTGAATGGAAGAAAATATTTGCAAATGATATGACTGCATGATATCTAATGTATATAAACAGCTTATACAACTCAACATCAAAAAAACAAACAACCCAATTTAAAAATGGGCAGAAGAATTGAGTAGACATTTTTCCAAAGAGGAAATGTAGATGGCCAACAGGCACATGAAAAGATGCTCTACATCGCTAATCATCAGTAAAATGCAAATCAAAACCACAGTGATATGTCACCTCACACCTGTCAGAATGGCTATCCTTAAAAAAAACACAAACACAAATAACAAATGTTGGCAAGGAGGTGGAGAGAAGGGAACCCTTGTACACTGTTGGTGGGAACATAAATTGGTATAGCCACTATGGAAAACGTTATGGAGGTTTCTCAAAAAATTAAAAATAGAACTACCATATGATCCAGCAATTCAACTCCTGGGTATATATCTGAAAAAAATGAACACACTAATTCAAAAGGCTCGATGCACCCCAATGTTCATAGTAGCAGTATTTACAATAGCCAAGACACAGAAGCAACCCAAGGGCCCATCAACAGACAGATGGATAAAGAAGATATGGTACAATGGATTACTACTCAGACATAAAAAAGAAGGAAATTCTGCCATTTGCAGCAACGTGGCTGGACCTAGAGAAAATTATGCTAGTGAAATAATTCAGACAGAGAAAGACAAAACTCTATGATATCACTTATATGTGGAATCTAAAAAATAATACAAATAAATGTATATAGCAAAACAGAAACACACTCACAGGTATAGAAAACAAACTAGCGGGAGCTAGAAGGAAGAGGGATGTGGGGAGGGGCAAATTAGGGGTATGGGATTAAGAGATAAAAACTGCTATCTATAAAATAGATAAGCAATAAGGATATACTGTATAGCACAGGGAATTATAGCTATTATCTTATAATAACTTTTAATGGAGTGTAATCTGTAAAAATACTGAATCACTATGCTGTACACCTGAAACTCATATGATATTGTAAATCAACTGTACTTAAATTAAAAAAAAGAAAAAAGTTTCTTTAACTCAAAAATGATAGTGTAATAAAAAAAATCTAAATGAAAATAGGCAAATATTTGAATTGATGGTCTGAAAGGAAGATTGGCCAAAAAACACAAGAAAAATTGCACATGATTAGTTATTTAAAAATGTAAATTAAAATCACAATGGCAGTACCACCCTACACCTATCAGAATGGCTAAAAGTAAAAAGGCTAACCACATTAAAGTTGAAGAAAATGTAGAAAAAACAGTAACTTTTGCATTAAAAAATAAAATGACATAATAATTTTAGAGAAAGATTGGGCAAACATGCCCAATCTTTTTGACCTAACAATTTTATTTTGGAGATAACCTACTTTTTGACCTAACAATTTTATTTTTAGGAATCTATTCAAAAGAAATAAAAACATATATCTATAAAATAACAATTTATTTCTAGGAATCTATTCAAAAGAAATAAAAACATGTATCTATAAAAAGACTTGCTTAAGAATGTTCATAGCTGTTCTACACACAGCTCAAAACTGGAAACAACCAAAATAGGCACCAACAAAGGGAAGAATAAGTAACATTTTTGTGTATTTATAAAATGGAATGCTACTTGGCAATAACAAGAGCTACTGACACATACATCACATAGATGACTCCCACAGAAAAAAATGTTACAGAAAAAGCTATACACAAAAGAATATATACTATGTAATTCCATTTATATGAAATACCAGAATAGACAATAATAATCTGAATTGAAACATGCTTCTGACGGCTAGATTGACTGGGAAGGAAGGGAAATTTCTGGAAAGATAGAAATATGATAGAGATGTGTTCTTTATGGGGGCATCCATTTTTCAAAACTGTACATTGTTTTGTACATCTCAATGTACGTAAATGCCACCCCCACCAAAATCACTGTAACCATCATCACCATAAGCATCACCATCATTTCCATGGTAGGAAGTAGGGAGGGGGAAGAGTTATAAATGAAACAGGAGCGATACAGCAAAGATAATTTTTGCATTTGTGGAAAAGATACATAGGAATTTGTTATGCTATTTAATGTACTCTATGTTTAAAAAATATCTATAATAAAATGTGTAACCAAATAATATAAAATCCTTAAAAGAGGGCCAAAGAAACTTGGAATCAGTGTCAATTGTGTAAGAAAATATGCCTGAAGAAATAATAAAAAAATGCCAGTGCAAAACACTGATCTAAAAAATAATTTTGATTATCTTCTTGTTTTCTCCTTTTGTCTTTAAAAGAGTCAAAGAATAATTCTTTCATATAATTAAGGACAAATCCCTGAGGCATATATTGTTTCTTAGTATAGGTATTTATTGCAAAATAAAGTTTCTTTCCCAACTACTGAGTCAAAAATCTATCATTCATTGTCTGAAATATAAAGGAAGCTCAGTAGAATTTCCCAGAAACAAATATTCATGTTTCACAGAAAATATTAGTGTTTTTGTGAAAGGCAAATTGTTAATAATTCTCTCTTAAAACATTAATAATATTGAGTAATGTGGCAAACAGACCTATTTAGTTCTATTTTACAAAGAAATTTAATGATCAATGGATCTTATATTTACCAATTTTCTACAGGTTGCTATTAAATGAACAGTTGTTTTTAATTTATAAGGCAGCTGAGTATTACCTAGTGTTTCAACTTAATTAGAAGAGTGAACTGATAATTTCTTCAAAAAAGATTAACAAATTATTACACATTATTTTGCAGCCCTCACACAAGTTAAAATCAAGCTATGAAAGGCAGAAGTCTAGGGATTCAAATTTATATAAAGATTACAATTTAATGAAATATCTTGGCAATACTCTGCACAAATTGTCTTGAACATTATTATGACTTACCTAGATAATATTAATTGCTAAAGTAAGATGCAGAACTATGTACATTTTATGATATCAGACAGGGAAATAATCATTTCAATATAAAAAATAAATAAAATTAAATTAAAGTTAAATCAATCTCACTTCTTTTAGAAAACTTTATCTCCAAATGATGACAACAAAATCATGCTACACTGTCTACATGTTGACGTGGATATTTCATTTGTGTTTGTCTGTTTTAGACTGTTGTGCTTATATATACACTTTTGTAATTTTAAAATATTGAATTAGATTTGCCAGGAGGGCAAGACAAGATGGTGGAATAGGAAGATCCTGGACTTGCCTCCTCCCACAAACACACCAAAATGGCCCCTACAAACCATTTCTGAGAACAACCTGAAGACTAGAAGAACAGATTTTCTACAGCTAAAGATAAAAAGAAAAAGTCACATTGAGACGGGTAGAAAGGGCAGAGATGTGATCTGGCCAGGACCCACAACCCCAGCACTGTGACCAGTAGGTGGAAAGGATACCACAGCCTCAGAAGTCCTCCTTATGGAGCCAGGGCTTTGAAGTCCACATTGGGCTCCTTGGCCCAGGGTACCCACACTGGGAGAAGAGCCTCATAACATCTTTGAAAATAGGCAGGGCTTATGTCTGGGAGAGTGCTGTAGGAAACTGAGAATCCGAACTTCAAGGACACACACGAAGATGCCCTTGATCTAAGTCCCAGCACAGAGGCAGCAGTTTGAAAAGTGCTAGGGTCATACATGAGGGTGATTCATTAACTAATTTTTGAGCATGTGCCCAAGGAACAGGGATCTGTTGTAACTTTTTCTGGGTACAAAGGATCTGGTTGGTGCCATTTTTTTTTTTTTCTTTTGGCTCACTTTCTACCTAGCTGACTCAGTGCTGGCAGGTGCCTTTTCTGACTCTCCCTATCTAATTTACTAGCACTGCTCACCTCACTCCAGATGGACCTGCAAATCTGACCCTGCTGGTGCTCATTAAAAGCAACCTCTCCAACTCTGCCAGTCCTGCTGTATGCTCTTGGCTGTCACCAAAGCCCCTCTAAAGAGGCCCCTTGCCCTGCCTGTCCCAGCAGACATCTTCAGTTGATACTGGAGCCCTGCCAAACTGGCCCCCTTTGCCAGTCCTGGTAGGCACCTCGGCTAGTACTGGAGTTCCTCCAAAGTAGGCTCCTCACCCCGCCAGTCCCAGCAGGTGCCCTCAGCTTGCCCCGCCAAGTGGCCACCTGTCCTGTCAGATTCAGTGGGTGCCTTTGTTGGCACCGGCATCTCCCCAGAGCTGCTCCCACTCAAGAGGTTGGCCCCATATACCAGAGTGCCCACAATAGTTGTGACTAGGCATTATAGCCAGCCACACTAGAGGCCAGCCCTGCACACCAGTGTGCCTGTAGCAATTGTGGCACAGCCGCAACAGGAAGACACGAGTAACTCACACAAAGGACAGTCCTGGAGCACCTGGCTCTGGTGACCAGGGGGTACCACACTACTGGGTCCTCTAGGACACCTTCTTACACAGTCACTCCTTCAAGAGCAGGAGACATAGCTGATCTACCCAATACATAGAAACAAGCACAGAGAGTTAAGCAAAATGAGGACACAAATAAATAAGTAAATAAGTAAATAAATAATAAATAAATTCCAAACAAAAGAACAAGATAAAACCTCTGAAAAAGAACTAGGTGAAATAGAGATAAGTCATCTTCCAGATAAAGATTTCAAAGTAACGGTCACTTGACTCAGAAGAATGGAGGAACACAATGAAAATTTCCATAAAGGGATAGAAAATATAAAAGAACCATCATAGCTGCATCATCTAATCTGCTGTATCTGTAGTGTATTTTTATTTTATTTATCATATAATCTTTTAGAACATGCTCAAATGAAGTAACTATCAACTCAAAATAGACTGCTATATACATACGTTGTTATATAAACACCTCATGGTAACCACAAATCAAAAACCGATAATAGATACACAAAAAATAATGAGAAAAGAATACAAAAATAACACTAAAGAAAGTTATCAGATCACAAGGGATGGGACCAAGAGAAGAAGAAAGGAAGAGAAGAACAACAAAAATAACCAGAAAACAATTAATAAAATGGCAATAAGTATCAATAATTACTTTAAACATTAATGTTCTAAATACTCCAATCAAAAGGCATAGGGTAGGGGGCTTCCCTGGTGGCGCAGTGGTTGAGAGTCCACCTGCTGATGCAGGGGACACAGGTTCGTGCCCCGGTCCGGGAAGATCCCACATACCGCGGAGCGGCTGGGCCCGTGAGCCATGGCCCCTGAGCCTGCGCGTCCGGAGCCTGTGCTCCGCAACAGGAGAGGCCACGACAGTGAGAGGTTCGCATACCGCAAAAAAAAAAAAAAAAAAAAAAAAAAGACATAGGGTAGATTAATGGTTAAAAAAGTAAGACCCATCTATATGCTGCCTACAAGAGACTAATTTCAGATCCAAAGACACACACAGATTGAAAGTATAGGGTAGATTAATGGTTAAAAAAGTAAGACCCATCTATATGCTGCCTACAAGAGACTAATTTCAGATCCAAAGACACACACAGATTGAAAGTAAGGGGATGGAAAAAGGTATTCCATACAAATGGAAACAATAATAAAGCTAGGGTAGCAATACTTTTGCCAGAGAAGTTAAACTTAAAAACAAAGTCTGTAATAAGGGACGAAGAAGGGTACTACGTAATAATTATGGGATCAATCAAACAAGAAGTCATAACACTTGTAAATATCTATGCACCCAACACAGAAGTACCTAATACATAAAGCAAATATTAACAGACATTAAGGGAGAAATTGACAATAATACAATTAGAGTAGGGGATTTTAACACCACATTCACATCAATGGGTAGATCTTCCAGACAGAAAATCGAGAAGGAAAGAGTGGTCTTAAGGGACGCATTAGATCAGATAGCCCTGAGTGATATGTACAGAACATTCCATACAAAAACAGCAGAATGCACTTTCTTTTTAAGTGCACATGGAACATTCTCTAGGACAGATCACATGTTAGGCCATAAAACAAGTCTCAATAAATTTTGGATCTGTATTCTCAGGAAAGGGCAACAAAAGCAAAAATAAGCAAACGGGACTACATCAAACTAAAAAACTTTTGCATAGCAAAGGAAAGCATCAACAAAATGAAAATGTAACCTATTACATGGAAGAAGACATTTACAAATGATATATCTGATAAGGAGTTAATATCTACATTATATAAAGAAATCATACAACTCAGTATCAAAAACTCAAAATAGGGCTTACCTGGTGGTTCAGTGATTAAGAATCCACCTGCCAATGCAGGGGACACGGGTTCAAGCCCTGGTCTGGGAAGATCCCACATGCCGCGGAGCAACTAAGCCTGTGCGCCACAACTACTGAGCCTGTGCTCTAGAGTCCATGAGCCACAACCACTGAGCCCACGTGCCACAACTACTGAAGCCCACGTGCCTAGAGCCCGTGCTCCACAACAAGAGAAGCCACCGCAATGACAGGCCTGTGCACTGCAAGGAAGAGTAGCCCCTGCTCGCCGCAACTAGAAAAAAGAAAGCCCGCGTGCAGCAACAAAGACCCAACGCAGCCAAAAATAACTAAATAAAAAAAATTTTTTTTAAAAAACCAAAATATATTACAAATAAGCATAGGACTCAAACAGGCATTTCTCCAAAGAAGACATACAAATGAACAACAGGCACATGAAAAAGATACTCAGCATTACTAATCATCAGGGAAATGAAAATCAAAACCACAATGAAATATTACCTCACACTTCTCAGAATGGCTATCATCAAAAAGACAACAAATAACAAGTGTTGGCAGAAATGTGGAGGAAAGGAAACCCTCATGCACTGTTGGTGGAAATGTAACTTGGTATAGCCATCATGGAAAACAGTATGGTGGCTCCTCAAAAAATTAAAAATAGAATTACTATTTGATTCCATAATTACTCTTCTGGGTAGTTACCTGAGGAAAACAAAATACTAATTTGAAAAGATTTATGCTCCCCTATGTTCACTGCCTCATTGTTTATAATAGCCAAGATATGGATGCAACAAAATATCCATAGATAGATGAATGGATAAGAAAGATATGGTGTGTGTGTCTGTGTCTGTGTGTGTCTGTATGGAATATTACTCAGCCATAAAAAAGTAAAAAAGAATGAAATCTCATCATTTGAGACAACATGGATGGACCTATACAGTATTATGCTAAGTGAAATAAGTCAGAGAGAGAAAGACAAATACTGTATGATCTCACTTATATGTAAACTCTAAAAAAATGAATAAACAAAACAAAATAGAAACAGGCTATGGATTCAGAGAGTAAAATGGTGGATGCCAGAGGAAAAGTGAGTAGAGGGTTAGGTTAAATAGGTTTAAGGGGGTTAAGAAGTACAAACTTCCAGCTATAAAATAAATGTTACGGGGATGTATTAAGAGTAGAAGGAATATAGCTAATAATACTGTAATAATTTTGTATGGTGACAGATGGTTACTAGACTTATGGTGATCATTTCATAATGTATTTAAGTATCAAATCATTACACTGTACACCTGAAACTAACATAATATTGTATGTCAACTATATGTCAATAAAAGAGAGAAAGAAAGAAAAAAGGACAGAAAGAAAGAAAAAAGGACAGAAAGAAAAAAGAAAGAATGAAACAAAGAAAGAGAAAGAAAGAAAGAAAAAGAAAGAAAGGTACAAATATCAATTTGTCATACATTTTAGAAAATAAGTTTTAGAGAATGTAAATTTTCCACAGTAAATATACTGTGGTGTATTTCTCCCTACAAATATTTGTGCATTTAAACTTTCTCTAATTTTTCTTAGAATAACTAATGCTCTTAAAGCCCTTCTTCATAAAGAAAGCATCCCTCTCTCTTACTGTCAATCTATTTATCCAGATATATGAAACTTTTAATCTGATAGAAACACTGAAGATTAGTACTAAGAATGTGAATTCTATTGTTGCTGTTGCATGTAGGCATATATTTAGTATGTTTTGCATTCATTCTCACGTTCTTTCAAGGAGTATTCCTTGAGCATTATGTACCATGAACTATGCTGAATTATCATATACATGTGTTCCATAGGTTTATATACAAGTGTGCACATGAAAAGATACACACATGTTATTCTTAAGGCTACGTGAATTATTTATCTGAGATTTTACTGCATGTACCAGTTTTGAAACTGAAATTTTTCTCACTGATAAATAATATACATTGGAAAATTCTCCTTGTTCTGCATTCCCTTATGACAGAGTTTGGTAGAAATCATTGCTTGATAATACTCTGATTGACATTTTTCCATTTAAACTCAAATGGCATTCAAATTCAAATGATTTGGGGACAGTTTTTATAGATAATTTCGAGACACTGTACACCTGCTATGCCTGTAAGGGTAACTAGTTTATCTGGGTATTTTGTGTGTGTGTGTGTGTGAGTTCCCAGGAGATAGACAATGAACGTACGGGCATACCTCGTTGCACTGTGCTTCACTTTATTGTGATTTACAGATATTATGTTTTTTACAAATGGAAGGTTTGTGGCACTCCTGTGTTAAGCAAGTCCATTGGTGCCATTTTTCTGACATTTGCTCACTTCATATCTCTGTGTCACATTTTTGTTAATTCTCACAATATTTCAAACTCTTTAATTATTATTACCATGATTATTATTATATTATATTATTTCATTATTTGTTATGGTGATCTATGATCAGTAATCTTTTATGTTACTATTACAAAAAGAGGTACTTTCCTGGTGGTGCAGTGGTTAAGAATCCACCTGCCAATGCAGGGCACATGGGTTCAAGCCCTGGTCTGGGAAGAACCCACATGCCACGGAGCAACTAAGCCCGTAAGCCACAGCTACTGAGCCTGCGTGCCACAACTAGTGAAGCCCGTGTGGTTAGAGCAACAAGAGAAGCCACCACAATGAGAAGCCCGCGCACCGCAACTAAGAGTAGCCCCTGCTCGCGACACCTAGAGACAGCCCGTGCACAGCCACAAAGACCCAACACAGCCAAGAAAATAAATAAATAAATAAGTAAATACTGCAAAAAGATTATGACTTGCTGAAGGCTCAGATGATGGTTAACATTTATCGGTAATAGGTTTTTTTTTAAAAAAAGTAAGGTATGCACATTACTTTGTTAGACATAATGCTATTGCACACAATGAACTACAGTATAGTATAAACCTAACTTTTATATGCACTGGGAAACCAAAAAATTTGTATGACTTATATCGCAATATTTGCTTTACTTCAGTGGTGTGGCACTGAACCCATGATATCTTTGAGGTGTGCCTGTAAATACAGTTTAAAAGAAGGCCCGGTTTAAGTATAAAGGTCTAACATAGTTCTCTACATAGTATAAAATAATTTTCAATCTTGCAAATCTGTCCACCAATTAAATTCCAAACTGAAGGTATTTCATAGCATCGAAGCATTAAAGAAAACCCAGATATCATGAGTCAACTTGAAAGAACTTAGTGTTTTGAGTTATACTTTGAATATTTTCTAAAAATTGTACCACATGTAGTAAAAATATATTTTAGATATGATTTAAATTGCACATGGCTCTTAGCCTTAGTAGGTCTTCTAGTTTTAATAGTTACTGAATAATTTATGTTTATTACATTCTTTGAGTATACCATGAGGTAGTCTACTGGTATATAAGTACAGTGTTATTGTAAGTTTAAATATCATAAGAGCAACATAGGTACTTTATGACTACTCTAAAATGATTTAAAATATAATAAGTGAGTGTTAAAGAGAAAATAGCTAGACTATTAGCTATAATTCCTTCAGCAAGATTATAAACTGCAATGACAATAAAAATAGTTTCTTATCACATTCCATCTCTAGGGAAAGATTTTGATGTGTTCCCTTATACACCAGTCTGCATCAGAGAAAAATGCTTTTATTTATAAGTCAAGGAAAATGTTTTCTTTAGTGAAGGTACTAAAATTAGAAACATTTACTTTGAAGTATATAAATATAGAGTAGATAATTTATTTTCTTAGCAACTTGATCTTGCAGAAACCTCTATTTCAATTTTAGAACATAGAATCAATCAGAGAGACTAAACAATGAAAAATGCAAAAGCTGTACAAATTTCTGACACTTTTATTTTTCTTTCAGTGAAGCAACTTTAGATCAAATTTTCACATTAAGTGAACAGTCCGAACATCCTTTGTCTAAATTACTGAAAGCCTGTTATAGAAACAGATTTAAAAGTATTCTCCTCAGGCTTCCCTGGTGGCGCAGTGGTTGAGAGTCTGCCTGCCGATGCAGGGGACACGGGTTCGTGCCCCGGTCTGGGAAGATCCCACATGCCACGGAGCAGCTGGGCCCATGAGCCATGGCCACTAAGCCTGCGTGTCTGGAGCCTGTGCTCCGCAGCGGGAGAGGCCACAACTGTGAGAGGCCCGTGTACCACACACACACACACACACACACACACAAGTATCCTCCTTAAAAGTGGGCTTGCAGCATTAGTAAGTTGAAAAATAATGTGAAGAAGCTGTAATGACATTTGCTGGAATGGATATCTGGTTGTGTTGGTAAATTCAGCATATGAAATACAGCATTCAGATTTCCCTCTTATCAACTTTCCTTGCTGAGTTATGTTCCTATTTCTTATTTTGTTAATCTTCATTACGCTTTTCATATTTTACTTAAATCATGGACTCATTTTCTAGAGAAATGATTCTATTCTTGGCCCTACTTTCAATTAAATGCTTTTAATTCAAACCAATGTAATTCAATTTAATAAATACATGCCATGAGGCAGACACTGCACTGTGTTTGGAAAACAATGGTGAATACTTTAGATCCATATCTTACTTTTGGAACATACAATTTTGCAGGGAAGACACATTTTAAAATGGTAAATAAATATTTATTACGAAAAGTGCAATAAGAGTATGTTGCAAAAGAAATGGATTAACCAAATGGATTAGGGATGGTATCCCTAAAACATTATTATTCAAACTGGATTGGAATTTGCTAAATTGAGAATGAAAGTAAGATCTGTTCTAACTGAAGAGAACAGTATTTTTGAAGACCCTCAGATTAGATGAGGTCCTCAATATTAAAAGAAGTGGATAGAGCAAATAGAGGATTAGTGGTGTGATTTTCTATGATTAGGTGGGGTTACAGAAGGATAAGTTAAGTTTAAGACAAGCCTGCTCCTAATATTTATAACACTTGAGAAGAGTGCAAATGGAGGCGAACTTACTATATGATTAATAATTAAATATTTTAAGTAAAGCTAGTAGTATCACATCATATATGTTCTACCAACTTACTCTGTCACATACAACTATATTACAAATACCCAAAAAATGTAAAATTATGATTTTTATATTACTGAAAGTTTATAAAATATCCAAGAGAATTTAGTTATTACACATATCTTGGTATTCTGTGGATAAACAGCAATGTCTGAACACACAGTAAGAGAAAGATATGCAATTCCTTATCAATTACATTTTATTATTTATAATTATTTTCTTGCCTTTATTTCAGCAAATCCACTAATTATATTGTAATAATCATGGTTTTCACACAATTCATGTTCTTTTGACATAATACCAATTGACACTAATGCTAAATAAGACCTTTTTTGAATCATAATAATTCCTAGGTAGTTTCTTAAAATTAATTTATTAGCAAAACTGCTCTTTTGAATACTTAGGAAATTGAACTGTCAAAAAATTCTTAAAATAATACTGAGACTTCAAATAAACTGAGCTCAAACACTGTAAGAGAATTTTACACAGTAAATTATTATTATTATCGCAGAAAAATATTGCAAACTATTTTAATTTCTTTACATAAGAAATTATCACTTATATCACAGTTTTAACCATCTCTTGAAGTAATATGTAGTTCCATATGGAAATATAAAAAAACATGCTTCACACATATTATGACTAGACATATTTTTATAGAATTAATGTATTTTTAAAGAACAATACGAATTGTTTAACACTGTCAATTTTCTTCATCTCACATGTGCAACCCTTGTGAATACCATGCTAAACCTTGAGTTCTTCTAGAATTATAAACTGAAAGATGAAGGAAAACAAATAACAGATAGTTGACACTACTGGCAAACAGTATTTTGTTAAGAAGGAACACCCTGCAATCTTGCTGAGAGGAAGAATTTGACAAATTAGTTTATATGCTTTTTCTCTGCCACTGTTTAAAACTGGACTCACCCTTTGAAGTGGTTTCTGCTCAGATGGTGGCAGCAGCAAAATCCTCAAGCTGTCATTGCATTTGGCCACAGTCACATTTTGTTTTAAGGACAGAAGGTGAGTTATGTGAAGAACAATTTCCCTGGGACCTAAACAGAGTTAGTTAATAAGTTAGTATGAAAATAAATGTTTAAGTGTATGGGGCATTCCGTGGAGTGCCAAATTCTGAGTTAGAGAGGCACTCGTGTTCTTCAGCAAATTTACATCTAGTACGATTTTGGTATGTGGGACCCCTAAAGTTCAGGGGCCCAGAGAAGTGACCCCTCTTACTAGTTCTAAGAGTTGTACTTGTTTAACACATGTGATTTTGATTAACTGGAAACATTCAGTTGGAATATCCAGGAAGCAGCTAGATAAACATATGGATCTGGAGCTAGAAAGAACTAGAAATTTCAACATGCAAATGGTTATTGGACAAAACCATCTTTCCAGACAGCCAGCTGTTTGAAGTTTTCATTACCAAGTTCACTGACCAGAGATTCTCACAGGGTGGGAGAAGTATAAATTGAATGACCCACCACAGCTTAATGTCAGGGTTTTATTTTGTTGCTGAATGAAGTATTTATCTCTGTCATTATGAAGATGGCAATCTAGTAGGAGAGGTAGGTATTAGGAGTTTAAAAGGGGGCAAAGAAAATAAAGGGATAACTTAGTTTGGGATATTTAAGGAAGCTCTTCCTGAAAGAGTAATGTGGAAACTGATGCTTAAAAAATGAACAGAACTTATCTAGGTAAAAAGGAGAGCAGAAGACATTTTCTGAAAATGCCATGAAACTTAAGTTATTCAAGGAATACGAAAAGACATGGATAGAATATAAGAGTTAGAGGAGTAAGTAGATTTTAAATTAAGTATCTTGTGAGTTCCTGTAGGGATTTTTGGACAGTTGGAAGTCACCAAAGTATACTGGGTGGGAGTAAATGATCAGATTTGAATTTTAAAAATTTATACTCTGGCTCCTGTATTGAAAGGGGTAAGAGTGAAGAACTCTCCCAAACAATTAGAATGTTACCGAAGTAGAGAGATTATTGAGTTCGGTGCTGATAGTAAAAACAGAAACAAGAGAGTAGAGTGAACAAATTATTTATAAAGTAGAACTTATAATACAATGACTGGTTAAGAGGAAGATGTTAATATAGTGCCTGGTTTCTGGCTCAAGCTGTTTTGTAGATGAGGTTATCATTTACTAGGTAAGAGACACTAGAGGAGAAGGATAACTGGTGTAGATGTGTTTGTGTAACCTGAGGTGCCTCTGACATCTAAGCGGAGATGCCAGCAGGCAGTTACACATGTGTGCTGGAGATCGGGAGAGAGGTCTTGACTAAAGATATAAATGTACTGATCAAGAAAAAATCTGGTTAAGAGGAAGATGGTCAAGATGATGCCTGGTCAATTCTTAACTCAGTCTCTATTATATTCATTGCTTGTTTTACTACTTAGTCATAAAAGTGCTGGAATATCTTTATATTTTGCCTGGTTCTCATACATCTAACTGATCCATATACTTCTGATTTATTTAATATATTTTTGTTAATGGTACTATAAAACATCCTTTAAATAGAGTATCACGTGCTGATGCCACTTAAAAACATACTTAACAGTTTAACCTAATAATTTCTCTTTGTTTTTACATTTTCCTCCTGATTAGCACTAGCTATTTTATATTAGAAAGGTAGGGGCTTCCCTGGTGGCGCAGTGGTTGAGAATCCGCCTGCCGATGCAGGGGACACGGGTTCGAGCCCTGGTCCAGGAAGATCCCACATGCCGCGGAGCAGCTAAGCCCGTGCGCCACAACTACTGAGCCTGCGCTCTAGAGCCCACGAGCCATAACTACTGAGCCCGCGTGCCACAACTACTGAAGCCTGCACACCTAGAGCATGAGCTCTGCAACAAGTGAAGCCACTGCAATGAGAAGCCCGCGCATCGCAACGAAGAGTAGCCCCCCCTCACCACAACTAGAGAAAGCTTGTGCGCAGCCATGAAGACCCAACATCGATGACACAATGAAGCCAAAAATAAATAAACAAATAAATAAATAAATAAATTTATTAACAAAGAAAAAAAGAAAGATAACCAAAATATTTAAAAGACCAGTAAGGGTTAAAATTGGTTGATTTTAATTTTATAGATAATTATCGTTATTTAAAATGTCATTTATTTGAAAAAATAGGCTAAACTGATACTCAGCTTAGAAGGAAGAAATAATAAGATATGCATTCATGAAACAATTAGATGACAGATTTAGCACTCAAAAGCTAATGATTTGTTAAATGTATTTTTCTAATATGTTTAAGTCTCAGATAATTCTTTTTGCTATTTCTCTGTTTCACAAAAGGTAGTCATTTTGTATCTAATGAAGGGGAAAATCACATTGCTGTAAGACTCACTGCTGTTATTATCTATTTTAAAATTACAGCCAAACCTGCTGAGAGATATTAAAAATAAATTACCAGCATGCAATTACCATAGGTAGATATTGTGCTGTCCCCATAAAATAATGTGTGAACGGCAGATGAAATGCATGGTTGATGAGGTCCTATTTGTAACCCAGAGCATGGTTCCTGATAAAATCATAAACTGTATAATTAAGACAACAGAAATACGCACATTGAGAGATAGGCTTGTCTAATATTCATCTCATGAGGATAGATATTATTTGGTTTATCATGCCTTTACTAAATAATTAAACTATTTCAGTTTTAAATAACTCTCATATCTTCTAATCAAGGCAATGGAGTATATTGTTCTGGATTCCACTTGTGAAAGCAGCTACGGAATTGTGTGCAGAAGGTACTTGTTGAGGCTTTAGGCTACACAGCCCAATTTCTATGACATCTCCACCACCGTAGTCCTCACCTTGCTAGCCGTGTACATCATACTCCTTTTTTAGACATCAGTTCTGCACTCTGTAGGAGTAGACTTGGAAGTTTTTCAGCTTTTTAAAAAAGCTCAAATTCTTATTGTATAGTATCACATTTTAGAAAATGTTCCCTGTTTTTAGCAAGCATTTAAAGATTTCCAGTTTACACATCTTCCATTGTTATTAATTCAACAAACATGAATATAGCAAATGCCCAACTGCATTTCCTATTCCTAGGGATTCATTGACAAGAAAGGCAGACCAATATGTAAATAATATGAGCACTTACACATAACAGGTGTAAAAAGGCAGGTGGGCAAAATGATAGGGTAGCAGAGAAAGGAGGATATAGGAGATAATCTTCACAAAGAGGTGGGTGGTGACTGAACTAAATTTGAAGAGTAACAGTTGCTGGGGGTGTTATCGGGGAGAGATGTTTTTAGGTAGAGGAAATACAACGATAGAGAGGTGCAAAAAGGTGTTATGTGTGAGCCTTACAAGTAGTTCAACAGGCCTGGCTGGCCAAGTTTGGGCAACTGACACAAGATGAAGTTGGAGAGGTCACATGGGATAGATCATAAAAGCATTCTTGTATGGAGAATGCAGAAAAGTCAACATTGCATATGCTCTTTGAGCATCAGATTGAGTTAATGTTTTGCAGGAAAATGTTTAAATGAGCTTTGAAGAGGCTTTGCCACATACATTTAAAATCAAAAGAAGAGCGTCTTATTTTTCCATGTTAATTAATCAAACACTGTGTGTGTGTGTGTGTGTGTGTGTGTGTGTCTTTGTGTGAGTGTGTATGTATGTGGGTAATTGCTGAGGACAGAAAACCCAGTGATATTTCTATCTACAACTTTATCTGATACTGAGTTTTCACTATATTGTCATAAATTTAAAATTTAAGTCATGATTATATGTATCAGGCATTGTTCTAAGTCTTTTATAAGTGATAACTCATATAATCCTTCTAACAATTCTATGAAGTAAGAGCTATTATGATCTCCATTTTACTACTTATAAAACTGAGCCTCAGAGAAGTTAGTAACTTACCTATGTGTGACCACACCACTCATAAGCATACAGAAGAATCATCATGAGTGTACATTTAAATGGCAATTCCACAAGCACAGATTCTTACTCATTAGATCTGGGATAGGGGCCCAGGAAATTTCATATTTAAGAAACAAAATGATTGTGATGGAATTAGTTGAAGGATTCCACTTGAAATGGAATTTTGTGTGAGAGTTTTGATAATTAAAAAAATAAGAATGGAAAAACTTTTGAGACTATGAAATAAAGGCAAAAAGTGGAAAATGTGACAGAAAAAAGTAAGTGCCATATATGATACTGGTTTGTCTAATCATAACTAGAAGGGTCTCTACAAAGAGAAAAGAGAGTGTAGGGAATTTGCAAGGTAATAACTCAGGACATTTTCCCATAATAAAAATGGTTTTTAAATAATAACATCCATTACGTATTTTATGGGGGTGACTGAAAAAAGACATAACACTGAATTTTTCAATTTCATTATGCTCACTGATACCAGGTCAGTTTCGGTTTCTCTCTTCACAATTTCTATTTTCTCTTTTAGGTTGTGATTTCAATAAATAAACCAGGCAGTTCTCAGTACCTGAGATCCTAAAAACTTGCAAGCAGAAAAAAACTGTCTTCAAAGAAACAACAATTTGGCATTTCATCGCCAATTCTACATCCTAGGACACAGCAGCATGCCTTCCGAATTCTTAAGGGACATATTTTCAACTTGGAATTCTATACTCAAAACTATCAAGCAATTGTGAGGGCAGAAAAAAAGCATACAAAAACTTAAAAAGTAACTTCCCAAAAACCACACTGACAATGTTACTCAAAGCTCTGCTTCAGTCAGATGATGGTGTAAACCAAGAAAGTAGAGGGTATGAGTTCTAAGAAACACTGGGTCCAATATGGTAGTGACAGGGATGAGAGTTGCACAGCTCATCTTGAGTGCAATCAGTTCAGATTGGAGTAGGAGGAAGGAAAGTTCCAGAAGGAGATGAGAGACATATCCAAGGAAAATGGGACTTGATAGTATAAATGAAATGATGAAGAACGAAAAAAAAAATTGAGGCTGTGATAAATGCAAATTATGGATGAGAAAAAGACAAGAAATAAGTAACTACAGGAAAAATGTAAGCTGATTTGCCAATTGGTAAATATTAAATTACTATATGATATCAAATCATATAATGCAAACACTGTTTACTGATGTTCAACTTTAAAAGTCAACCGATAGACAGTTGATAACAGATACAGATCAGAATTAAATGGCTACACATTTTACAATGTGAAGTAAAACTTTTGGAATTCGAAGGAAGGGGAACTGAAGCGGAAAGACAGATTTCTCCATCTTACAGAGAAAGGCTTCAGAACATGCTAATTTGATGGAAAATATATAAAAGTAAAATATATAATTTTAAATAAAAATGCTAAATTGAGCAGTGTGAAATAAATACTTATCTATAATAGTACAAAAATTAAGAAAACAATAAGAATTGATAAAGCATATAATTTAGAGTTATGGGCATAATCATCAGATTTAAATCAGAAACAGTTAAAACAATTAAAATGATTCCCTTCAGATTGCAGAACTGCAGATTGAGAATGGTGAGACCTTCTTATTATACACTCTTCCCATTTGCTATTTTATACATGTTGGTACTGTATTAAAAGTTAAAAATCTATATTAACTAGCATAACTGGTAAAAATCATATATAGGCTACAGAAATAAAAAACAAGATCCTTTAAAAAATATTTCTAACTCTTAAAGAGTTGTGGTAAAAACATAAAATTTACCATCTTCACTATTTCTAAGTGTACAGCTCAGTAGCATTAAGTATATTCACATTGTTGTGCAACCAACTTGCAGAACTTTTTCATCTTGCAAAACTGAAATTCTGTACCCACTGAACAATAACTCTCCATCTTCCCCTCCCCCCAGTTTCTGTCAACCACCATTCTACTTTCTGTTTCTAAGAGACTGACTACTCCAAATACCTCATATGAGTGGAATCACAGTTTTTGCCTTTTTTTGACTGGCTTATTTCACTTAACATAATGTCCTCAAGGTTAATCATTGTTGAAGCATCTATATTATTCAGTCCTCAAAAGGAAGGAAAAATCCTTCTGAGGGCTGAGTAATATTCCATTGTACAGGATACCAGATTTTATTTATTCATTTATCCATTGATGGATATGGGTTGCTTCCACCTTTTTGGCTATTCTGAATAATGCTGCTATGAACATGGCTGTAAAGATAGATTCCTCTTTCTCTTTTTAAAAAAAAATTAAATAAAGTTCTTAATGCCAATTTAAAGTAAAAGTAGAAGGGTTCCTGGGCATTTTGAAAATGCTTATAACTTTTTTCTGTTTTCTTACTATCAAGTCTTATTAGACAATATAGTTTCATAAAACAGTTTTTGTCTATTTTGTCAAAGCTGAATTCTTACTCAGATCAGACTAATTTTTAACTTCAGATCTCAGTATTCTTCTTGCTTTAAGTTTGCAATAAAAAATACTGTGAACCACATGAAGTATTTTTTAGTCCACTTGCCTACGTGAGACTTTTGATGCAACAGGAATGGTGATGCTATATAAGACCTTTCCTCTCCTTTTTCTCAGTGCCACTGAGAACGAAGTAACCTCAAAGGCAACCTTGGCAATGATTATGCTCCTATGAGTATATTGTCTGCAACAGAGAAGGGTACTGAAACACACATAGGAAAGAAATCTGAGTATCCCAGCCATCTTATGTATGTAGTCTTTGGAAAGATATGGTGCGGGCAGGTATCGGTCAACTCAGGATTTTGATTTACAATTCCCCCCTCTCTGCTAGGCTGAGGTTCCAACCAAATGGAACAGGCTAAATGTCAGTTCTTAGTATTAAGTTTACTAGGTACATTTTATATTTTGTTCAAAGGTCTACATTTTTCTCTTAATTATAAAAATTTGTTTTAAACATAACAAATTAGAATAACTTAAGTTCACTCCAACTGTTACACTGTACACACACACACACAAGTGTGTGCGTGCACACACAATGTCAAAATCTGGTAAGGCCTACGCTACATATTTAATTTTAGTGAATGTACCTGATATCTACTCTGTTCTTCATTAAAATGATGAGTATTAGTGCCCTTGTGCACATATATTTATTTGGTTTTGACCACCTTGAAAATGACCTCAAAATTGTGTGGTAGATTGAAACCCTACCTGGAAAAATAGGGAATTTTTATCTGCTTTGTGCAATTTCCACTTCGACTCAGAAGGGCAAATCTCACCCAGCAGTGAGGATTTTTATTGTTCACATGGAAGGCTGCCAATATATTCCACTTTTTTCTGATGACAGTGCAACTTGATTCTGACTACTTGAACGGCTAAATCTTCCTCTGCCATTTTCATTTTCTCTGCAATTTAGGGATTGTGAATAATAATGAGAGCAATATGCAGCGGCCATATGCAGCGGCCCTTGAGAGAGCCCAAATGTACTACTCAGTCATTTTTTTTCTGAATTCTGGAGGTAGAGTTTCTCTATTGTAGAAAAACTTACCTTAGTTACTTCTGATGTTGAACACTTTCAGAGGAAAAATAAAAACAAAGCAAAACATTTTTTAGGCTGTTTTGTACTTAATATCTGAAGGTCTTCATGAAATAAGAAATTTTCACCTTAAAACTATTTCCTGATTATAATGTACGTGTTTAGGCGTATATAGTCTCAATATATCACTTATGAAACCCCAAATAAACTACATATCTATGTCTATTCATATTGCAACTTGAATGGAAGAATATTTCTTTGGATAGAAAAGCTTGGCAAAGTCCAAGACCATCAAATCCATTTTTGTTTTCTGACTTCTTTTCTCAACTTATCTCTTAAATAGCTATTTGCTGTGGTGATTGTTTTATAATCAGTTAAGCATTGCCCGTTTACCTCCATCCAATCAATTGTTCCAGGAATACCAAGAGAAGTAAATTCCTCTTAATTTATATACAAACTACCTAATATTTACTAATGTCTGATATTAGTATACAATTAATATTTTCTTTACAAAGAAGCAAACCAAATTAAAGTAAACTTCTAAAAAATGTTGCTTACCTCTTTCTTTCAAAATGGCTCTGAGGATGAAGACTTTATATCTGATCACATACTTCTATAAATATTGTACCATTTGGTCACCAGCAAAGGCCGTTAACAATTCCCAGAGGACAAAAATAGAATCTGGGAAATAAGATAAAGTCTAACCTTTTTTTTTTCTTTGTGCTTAGTCTAGTTTCACTTGCTCTTAGGGAGCCATATGCAGAGACCTATGCCTGCCCTTCAGACCAGAGTTCCTCCTGCAAAACAAAAGGCTACTCCGACATCTCAGCTCAGACCGCAGGCAGAAGCTCACGACACAGCAATTCAAGATGGCGGCGGGGGGTCGTGTGCAGAGGTGCTGAACCAGGCCCTGTGATCCGGAGCATGAGCAGCACAGCTGTGCCGGCCCCGGGAGAACCCCACGCCCCTCCCACTGACAGGATCCTTATAAAGCAGCCCCGCCCACGACCTGTCCAGAGAGCGTGTGCTGCGTGTGATGCGTGTGCTCTAGAGCGTGAGCTCGCACCTCTCCATTCTCTGATTAGAGACTAAAGCTTTCCTTTGCTTCTGAACCCAACACGGTCCTTCTTCTATAGTTATGAGTGGCACCAGGCAGAATGACCCTTGCTGGGGATCGACTTGGGAGGGTTGGCAACAATGTATCATATAAAAGGAATTGATATCTTGTTCTTTTAAATGTACCACTTTATTATAACATCTATACAAGGAGAGATACATAATTAGTAATTGGTAAGAGTTTGCATTGTAGGTTACTGTGGGAATAATTTTGTAATCTAAATTTAGAAATTTGGTCTCTTTAGAACATTTTAGCTTATATAAACCCCTTAGTTTTTAAAACTCAGCAAATGGTTATATGTATATCAATATATTTCATAAAAATATACATGTAAATATAATTAGATATATATCATTATTTTTAAGCCAAAGGTAAGTTTTTCTTTCATTTAAAATTATATCAAGTGTTAATTCTTTTGAGTTTTTGCAAGATTATACAGAGAAAATTCAATTATAACATTAAACATAAAAACATGCTGGTTTTAGAATATATGAACACATCTTACTCGTTATTTTAATTTCATTATTTCTTACATGACCACATAAGAAAATAGAACAGGCTTTATTTCTTTTAAATCATAAAATATTAAATTTCAAATTATCTAGGATCTTACCAAACTTAGTTTCCTCTGGTTTCTTGTTTAAACTCAAAGTTGAAAAATGAAATATTTTCATAAAGAATGTTTTCAGTCTACTCAGCATCAGTATGCTTTTGAAATACTCTCCAGGTCTGCAGACTGCTAGTTATAACTCAGCAGTTGTTTGCATTTGTCTTTAACAAGTAGCAGCAAGTTGGCAATAAAATGCACCAAGTAATTCTGTAGTGTAGATCTTGACGTCAAAAGGTAACTTTCTCTTTTTTTGGTTCCATACACATTCTGGGGGTGGGGGGGATAAAAACATATTTTAATTTTTCTTTTTTCAGCCTTTAAACTCTCCCTCAAATCTTTTTTTTTTTTTTGTGACATCGTATGTTCTTTTAAATGGGCTCTATAGGTATGCATTGAAGAAACAGTCCAATTTATGGCATAAATTCCACAGAAGAATACTTTTATTTTCAATTATTTCTTACAGAGATTCCTTATTTGAGAATTAGAGGTTTACTTAACACATCCTTTGTATTCTGGTTTTGAAGAGAGCTTCCCCCAGCAAGCAAATGATTACAGAAGCAAGTAATTTTCTGTTTCTAGAAAAGTTTGAGAGAAGTCACTAAATCATTTTTGAGTAATCAGGAAATGTACTTTTACATCCACAAATTTGGTTTTTCTCCTCTAAAATTAATATCGGTGGGGAAAAAACTTTCTTGATTAAAAATTAAAATAAATAAATTATACTCCAAAACAATACTAATATTAATAAAAGAACAAACATTTCTCAAATCTTGAAACTTCTTCAATGTTTTAGGGATTAAAAAAAATTATCTGTAGAAAAGCAGGTCCTATTATATGATTTCTATGGTTAAATACCTTCAATGCCTTCTTTTGGTCTTATAAGTGTTCTTTGGGTGGAGTGAAGAATGACGCTTATTTTGATCTTTCTTTTTCAGTCTTATGAAATGTAATATTTATAAAATCCTATTATATGGTGGATACAGTTTTCTTTTTATTAGCTTCCAAAATTTCTCAGATAAGTTATGGATACTTTGCAGTAAAAAGAGAAGGTGAAAGAGAGAGAGATAGAGAGAGAAACAGAGAGAAAAAGGAAAAAGAGAAGTAGAGAGGGAGAGTGCTATGACTGACTTGCTTTTATAACTTAATATGTCTTAGTGAATTTTTTCTTGTCAATACATGTGGATCTACCCCCATTTGTGTCAAAATTCCATAGCATGCTTTAACCATTGATCTATTAATGGACAATGAACTATTCTTCTTTTCCCCCATAAATTAATTTAATTTTATTTTATTTTGCGGTACGTGGGCCTCTCACTGTTGTGGCCTCTCCCGTCGCGGAGCACAGGCTCCGGACGCGCAGACTCAGCGGCCATGGCTCACGGGCCCAGCCGCTCTGCGGCATGTGGGATCTTCCCGGACCGGGGCACGAACCCGTGTCCCCTGCATCGGCAGGCGGACTCTCTACCACTGCACCACCAGGGAAGCCCTTCCCCCATAATTTTAAATAATACTGCAATAAATATTCTCCTGTTGAATAAATGCACATTTCTTGGTCTCCCACTCAAATTTTTTCATGCTTACCAGCACATCTTTACCAGCTTAATTTTCCCTGTTCACTTATACACACCAAATGTTCTAGTTAAACTGATTTAATCACAATCATTGTTCACATTCTACTATTTTAGTTCATTGCTTGCACCAAATGGTCAACTGATCTGGGATTGCCTCCTTATGTGCCTTTCTTCATTTACTAAATCTTGTGCATTTGTCAGGTTCTATCTATTTCTTTCAACCAGCAGTGATTGCTTCCTCTTTTATAAAACATGGTTACCATGCATGGTAACTGCAGTTATGTAAGATAACTGCAGTTATGTAAGATATCTTGTATTATTTTATGTGCATACATGTATTATTTTTCCCCCTAGCTATAGACACTTTAAAGACATCTGATTATCCCCTGAGTTTCTAGCATAATTGCATAGTTTCCTACTCATGGGAGACCATCTAAATAATAAAAACTTGAGAGAGTATCGATTCCTTGATTTCCTTCTTAGAAGCAATATTAAAAGTCTTAAAAAGTGAAACAACCCACAGGTATCAACAAATCAGAATTGACTATAGTGCTGGGGAAATTGCTGCAGCTCTCCTGCAGTTATCAGATGTTTCTCTTTTTGTTGCTTGATTATGGAGAGATCAGATGTTCCAAGGAAGGACCTTGGCAGTTGTGGTCATTGGGAAGATACTTGAGGACTCATGATACTGATTACGTAATTAGCAAACCAGAATGAAACTATTTCAACATTTTAACAATAGGCCGTAAGGATGATGGAGGAGGTCACCTAGAGGACTTGACCGCAGGTTAACCCCAGCGCAGGAATCAGGCAATCAGAGGCTCCTCCCCCCTCCCCTCTCCTCGGAATGCTCTTTCTGCCCGCCATTTCCACAGCGGGAGCCACTTTGAGACCACAGCCTTGAGAGAGTAGTGTGTTATTGGGACTATCTGGACTGTGCTACATGTGACTGAACCCCAGCCATTAAGGCTTTTTTATAAACTCACGTTCTGGCCGGAAGATGCGGAGATCTACTGTTTTGCGGCACCCAAGACAAACCTCGTAGGCAAGTTTGCTTGTTAAAACTGTCACCTACCAATTTGGAGTGACCGGCCTCTACCTTAGGTCCCTCCTTGCCCTCTGTTTCGGATTTCACCCCTGGAACTCTCGAGGTTTTGAACCAGCAACAGGTGAGTAATGTGGCAATGTTAACCCTGTTAACCAAAATTTCAGAAATAGGCGTTTATTTGAGGTTTATTAGGGCTGCAGCCTGGGAGACACAGATTCAAGAAGCACTTGAATTGTCTTCTGATGGACTACAAAATGAAGGGGCTTATAAAGGCAAAAAAGCGGCAAGGCCACGGTTAGTTGAGTAGTTTGTGAAGAATTATAATTGAAGCTGGCAAGAAGTGAGGGTGCCTGTTAAGCACGGATTGTCTGGGGTCCAAAATGGTTGCATAGTTACAAGTTACAAGACTTTGAGACCATAAGGCTGCAGCTGGCAGGTGTTGTTCTGAATACAACTAGTGGTGTCCTTGGGTCTGGTACGGTTCAAAGAAAGTTCAAGTTCTCAGTGGCCCAGGGATGCGTCTGAGACCGAATCCTCAATGGCCGCCTGACTCCATTTTTGTGTGCCTGAACTGTGAATACTCCATTATGATTTCAAGTTGTCACCAGCTCTATTTTTGTCATGTAAAAATTCACCATTATCAATAAGAACTGATGGAGGCAGACATAATAGACATATTTGGTTTATTGAAAGATGAATAGGAGTTTACCATTAAACAAGGAGAAAGAATAGCAGATAGTGCTGTGTATTATTCCGAGTTGAAAACCCATGAGTAAAATAGCCTGGGATTCTCGAGAAATAGTGTAAACTTCTGTTTAGCTAGAGACAGTGGGAAGCAGGGAGTGTTGGAAGTTACTGGAAGAGATTATAGATAGATGTGTATGTCATAGAGAATAATTTGGGCTTCAACCTATGAAAGTGGAACTCTAGGAGTTTTCAATGTCAGGGAATGAAATGAGCCTATTTGTGTTTTGAAAAGGGGTCAGTAATGGCGATGCTCAGGAAGTCATGGGACCTTATGGGAGACAGGAATCTCAGGTTATCCTTTGCAATTGATTAAGAGGTGATCAGCATCTGAACAAAAGCAACGAGCAAAATAAGAGAGACAGGTGGAGAGAATGTAATGGATTCCAGAGGTGTTTAGAAGATAAAATCCACAGGATTCTATAAACAAATTGATGTGGAGCAGGTGAAAGAATGAGAAAGGAGTGGCAGATTCCCAGTTTTTAATAGATAATGATGTCATTAACAGAGATAAGAAATATGGGAGGAGCAAATCTGAACCCAGTAGCATTTAGACTTCGAAAAAGGAGGGAAAGAAAATCGATGTGATCTAACTATAAAGTGACATAATATAAATAAAAATTGGAAAAATCATTGTTAGTAGACAGTTAACCCTTGAACAACACAGGTTTGAATTGCACAGGTCCACTTATATGCAGATTTTTTCAATAGTAAGTATTACAGTACTGCACCATTTGGGGTTGGTTGTATCTGTGGATGTGGAACTGTGGATACAGAGGGCCAACGATAAGTTACATGTGGATTTTTCCACTGTGCAGAGGGTGGGCACCCCTAATCCCGGAATTGTTCAATGGTCAACTGTAATGGAGGTGTGTGTTCCTATGTAAATTTTTATAGCCTGGGAATCTCAATTGCTCATAGACTTTCTGTGTAAAATAACATTCAGATTGTAACTGCTGTGAGGGAGGTATTTTATTTTGGGTGTGGTCTCAACCCTAATTAGGGTTGAAAAATAAAACAATTGCTGCTACTTGAGTATGCGTCAAATGATACAGGTGCAAACTATTTTTATTCAAGAGATAACATCTGTAAGGTGAATAAAGTATTACTAGGTGTGACTGGCAAATTAAAGAGAAATTCATGTGTAAAACTTAAAGTGTAGTGGGCTGAATTGTGGCCTTCTCAAAACCATATTCATGTCCTAATCCCTGGAACCTGTGAATGGAAAAGAGATCTTTTTACTTGTAATTAAGGATTTTGAGATGAGGATGTAAGGAGACCCTGTGTTATGCAGGTGTGCCCTAGGTCCAATGACAAGGGTCCTTACAAGAGACACACTCAGAGGAGAAGAAGCCCGTGTGATCACAGACACAGAGACAAAGATTGAAGTGATGTGGCCACAAGTCAAGGAATATGAACAGCCACTAGAAGCTGAAAGAGGCAAGGAAAGGCTTCCCCCCATATCCTCCTGAGGGAGGGCAGCCCTGCCAACACCTTTATTTCAGACTTTTGGCCTCCACAACTGTGAGAGAATAAAGTTATGTTTTTTAAAATGACCAAGATTGTAGTAATTTGTTACAGGAGCCATAGGAAACCAATACACTAAGCTTTTTTGGGTAAACGTCTAAATATCGATGGCCAAGATAACAGTTGAAAAATTATCCCGTGGGCTGTAGAAAAACCAGAGTTATTTGAACAAATAAAGGTCATTTACATATTATCTAAAGAATTACTATGACGAATGTATAATTGTCTTATGATCTCACTTAAGCTGGCTGTGAGTGAAAGACAATTTCTATTGGGGATACTACTGGGAATTTTCCTTTTATGTCCTAACCATGTGGTTCCTGTAATGCTGAGGGATGAGACTGAGGGGTCATGAGGGAATTTCAGGAACAGGAGTTCTCTAAAAACAAACAAACGATTATGCTGAAATATTTATGAAAGGTTGGCATGAAAAAGCACAGGAACAGTCAGATTATGAAAATAGGTCTAACATTCAAGGAAATAAAAATGCATTTTACATGTGGTTTCATTGCTGTAAAACTGTCTTTGCCAAACAATAACATAGAGAATAGAGCCTAATAAGTTATACATGTTACAATTGGACCTGATCTTTCCAGTTCCAAATTCGGTACGATTTGTTTATTTTTTGGATGCTGTTCAGAGAGTATATCATAATACTTTCTTTTGAAACATTTTTTAAACTTACTGTATTAATTTCCTAGGGCCGCCGTAACAAATTACCACAAACTGGATGGCTTAAAACAACAGAAATGTATTCTTTCACATTCTGGGAGCTACAAGCCTGAAATTATGGTGTTGGCAGAGTTGTTTTTTTCTGGAAGTTCTGATGGAGAAATCATCCCATGTCTCTCTTAGCTTCTGGTGGTTGCCAGAAATCCTTCTTGTTACTTGGCATGTAGATGCATCACTGCAGTCTCTGCCTCCATTGTCACATGATGTTCTTCCTGTTGTCTCTATGTTCAAATATTCCTCTTTTTATCAAGACATCAGTTCTTAGATTAGGGTTTACCCTAATCCAGTATGACGTCATATTAACTTGATTACATCTGCAAAGACTATATTTACAAATGTATTGGTCAGGGTTCTCCAGAGAAACAGAGCCAATAGGATATATGTGTGTATGTGTGTATATATATATATAAAGATATATTTTAAAGAATTGGCTCATGTGATTATGCCTGGCAAGTCCAAAAGCTATGGGATGGGCCAGCAGGCTGGAGACCCAGAGAAGAGCTGATGATGCTGTGGTTCAAGTTAGAGGATTGTCTGTTGGCAGAATTTCTTCTTGTTTGGGGAGAGTTCAGTCTTTTCTTTTGTTTTTTTAATCCAAGCTGTCAACTGATTGGATGAGGCCCACCCTAACTCTGGAGGGCAATCTACTTTACTCAGAGTCTACTAATTTAAATGATACACTCATCCAAAAACACTCTCTCAGAAACATCCAGAATAATGTTTAACCACGCATCTAGACATGTGATCCAGTGAAGTTGACATATAAAATTAACTGTCAAAACAAATGAGGTCATATTCATAGGTACCAAATGTTGTGACTTGGCTATATCTTTTTGGGGGCCAAAATTCAATCCACAACACTTATGTACACATATATATGTAATTTCAGTACTTTTTAAAATATTTTCTTGTTGCAAAATACTGCTCCTTCTTTATAGTTGGAAATACAGGGATAAAACTAAACTATTTGTGACAGTGCTGGGTTTACAAAAGACAATTAAAATGTTCTGATTATTTTAGGCTGATATGCAATCAAATTTCAGTTCTTAGTATGGGAAGAAAATATTCTCTTGCTGTGTCAGTGTCATCGTTATAACTCTATTTGGATTATAATTCAGCCATTTTCTCCATACTGATACCTACACTGCTTTTATTCACGATCAGAGTTTTAATTTTTGTATTTTCATTCATTGAACAAATGATTATTTGTTACTGGGGAAAAGGAAGGCGGATATGGGCCTTGTTCTCATGGAGCTTGTGTTCTCCTAAAATTAGACAATAAACAGGAAATGAGCAAATTGATAGTATAGTTGGGGATAGCAATTAAGAACCAGGGAAGAATAAAAAGTGTGGGTTGCTAGAGAATGAACTGAAGTGGGAGTGCATAGGGCAATATTAGATTGTGATACCTGGGAAAGATTCTTGACTGACATTTCAGTTGAAAAATGAATGACAGGAAGGAGCCACTGATCTGAATGTTTGGGGACAGAGCCTTTGGATAGAAAGACCAACAACTGCAAAAGTCCTGAAGGTAGAATAAGCTTAGTGAGCACATGAGACAGAAGGATAGCAAGTATGGCTGCGACTTATGAGTGAAGGGGAGAAGTCTGAAATGAAGGCAAATCTGAAGGCCCTTAGGACAGGGGTAAAAGTTGAGGCTTTTTTCTCTATTTTCTTAGGGAAGTTTAAAGCAGGGGAAGAAACATTACTTGTACTATGTCTTAAAAATATATGCTTTAAAAATCCTAGCCTTTTGATAGAGATAAGATTGAGTGGACAATAATGGATACAGGAAGATTAGTTCAAAGGTTTTTTGTTAATTCAGGAATGTGCTGATGGTTTGAAATATGGTGGTTACAATAGCAATGTTTGGTCATATTAAGGTAATGAAATCCCGGGGAAAAGAACTTCTCAGATCCAGGTAGGTGAAAGTAAGTCTCTTTCCCACAATGAACTCTCTATACACTTAATGACACGTCAATTGTAAATCTTTCACCAGTACCAATTACAGACTTTGTTTAACCTATTGAAAAGATAAAACTATACCAGATGTTGGGGGTGATCATTTGCATGTCACTGTCTGATGATTAACTGTCATTTACCAATATTTTAGGTTTGACTAAAAGTACACTTGGATCTGTTTTTCTAATAGAAAAAATGTAACAGAATGTGTAATTTATCCTTATTCTAAGGGCAGACTTAGAATAATGATTTTATCTTCCCAAGTGTCAATTTGAACAAGAATCATCCAATCCAAGATATGGTCTAGTGGGTTGAACGGACTGCTTGAAATGTAAAGGTGTTAATTAGTTCAGAAAACATTGACCTTTCCTAAATGTCCTTCCTGCTACTATGGGGTTCTTTTTTGTGTGTGTGTTTTTGTTTTAATCTGTTTTCTCTGAGAAGAACTGACAGAATTATGGGTTTCTCAGTAGAATATAAAATTGCATGTGGGGCACTTTTCATTAATATTTTTGAGTAAGTAAATATTTCTCCCATCCCTCCCACCAACCAAACCCTAGGAGAGGGCCATGAATGCAATGGAAACATTTACAGTGATGTTTACTTGAGACTATTAACTTGAATAGTTTTTAGTTTACTTGTTAATAGAGACCTTTAATAAGCATTCTTTATGCATTGATATAATAGGATTAATTACCTAAGTAAAAAAAAAATTGTTAGGACTGAAAAATTATCACATGTGTTTCAGTTATCATTGCAACATAACAAATTACAACTTAACAGCTTAAAACAACATTGTTATGCTCACAGATTCAGTGGTCAGAAATTTGAAAAGAGCATTGTAGGAAAGACTTGTATTTGCTTCACAATAGCTGGGGCTAGGGAGACCCAAAGTCTGGGGATGAATCTACGACCAGGGATGGAATCATCTGAAGACGTGCTCACTCACATGTTTAGCACCTGAGTTGGGTGATTGCACACCTAGGACTATTGTCTAGACTGGAAGCCTAGGCAGTATTTGGTTAAATTAAAAATGCACATATCCCAGGCCACAGGAATCCCTTCAAACTATATCTCAAATAATTTTCTTAAAGAATGCATGTATAGGGATGTTTATTGCATCATTGCTTGTGATAGCCTGGAGCTCATGACTTCCAAGCAAGGCAAGAGCTGATATGAGCTAGCCTTGGAAAGTTGCACAGCATCACTTCTTCCCAACTGTATTTGTCAACACCATTATAAATCTTTCCAGATTCAAGGGGAAGGCGAGTAGACACAGTTGATAGGGGATTTACAATGTTGTATTGTAAAAGGGCATAAGGACATATGGGAAGGGAAATAACGTGGTTGCTATCAGAGGAAAAGGCAATCTGATACAACATGTAGAATATTTAGCACAGTGTTTAACATGTAAGAAGCACTTAATAAAAATTGTTAGTATTACAAAATAATAGTAGTTATAAAATGTACTAAAAAGCTATAGTCCAACTTGAGGTTTTTAATTATTTATGTCAATTGTTATAATAAAACCTTTCTAAGTAAAAAAACTCAGATTCCAGA
This sequence comes from Monodon monoceros, assembly GCF_005190385.1. NCBI lineage: Eukaryota > Metazoa > Chordata > Mammalia > Artiodactyla > Monodontidae > Monodon > Monodon monoceros. The sequence continues at coordinate 40,134,790 of NW_021703767.1, read as the reverse complement.
AAAATTCATTTAATAGATTTACATTTTCAACTGGTGAAAAAACTTAATCCATTTATTGAAATGTAATAATTAGACCTAATTATTACTTAAATATAATTTTGGATATTTTCTGTATTTCTTAAAGAAATAGTTACTGCTTTTTAAATAATTTAAAAAATCTATAAACTCCACAATTTTTAGAGCAGTTTCACTTTTTGACAAGGGAAGTTTCAAAAGCAACACATGGAATAGTTTGACCACTTGAAAAGCTTGTCATAATAAACTTCACATGAAAATTATGGATATAACATGAAAAATGAAGGGGGGGCTCTCAAAGTAATCAACAGTTGTTTGTTCCTTTAATAATGATCAGGTCTTGTTCACATGAGAGCATTAAAAAAAATGGCACAATCTTTATAAAATAATAAGTGAAATGTATGAACTGATTGAAATAACTAAGATTAATGACGTAAAACTTTATATTACTAGATTACATAAATAAAAGCTTAAATACTGTGAATTAATGAGTTGACTTTTGACTGCGACAACTTTTAAATGTAGGTTGACTCCGTAAAGCAATTTGGCAATATTTGATTTGATTAGGTTGAAAATGTACATATCTCATGCCACAGGAAATGCACTTCAAGGTATATCTTGAGTAATTCTCGCAAAGAAGACATGTGTAGGGATGCTTACAGCATATTTGTTTGTAATAGGAAAAAAAATGGAAACAGTTCAATGTCTGTTAGTGAGGGAGTATATTAAAAAATCAGTCTATTCATTTGATGAGATGTGATCTAGATTTTAAAATAAATACATTTGATAAATGTATGTTATCTTGAATATTCAAGACAGAGATTGAATATAAAAGGCTTTTTTTTTATATCTTTATTGGAGTATAATTGCTTTACAATGGTGTGTTAGTTTCTGCTTTATAACAAAGTGAATCAGTTATACATATACATATGTTCCCATATCTCTTCCCTCTTGCGTCTCTCTCCCTCCCACCCTCCCTATCCCACCCCTCCAGGCGATCACAAAGCACCGAGCTGATCTCCCTGTGCTATGCGGCTGCTTCCCACTAGCTATCTACCTTACGTTTGGTAATGTACATATGTCCACGCCTCTCTCTCGCTTTGTCACAGCTTACCCTTCCCGCTACCCATATCCTCAAGTCCATTCTCTAGTAGGTCTGTGTCTTTATTCCTGTCTTACCCCTAGGTTCTTCATGACATTTTTTTTTCTTAAATTCCATATATATGTGTTAGCATACAGTATTTGTCTTTCTGACTTACTTCACTCTGTTTGACAGACTCTAAGTCTATCCACCTCATTACAAATAGCTCAATTTCGTTTCTTTTTATGGCTGAGTAATATTCCATTGTATATATGTGCCACATCTTCTTTATCCATTCATCCGATGATGGACACTTAGGTTGTTTCCATCTCCGGGCTATTGTAAATAGAGCTGCAATGATCATTTTGGTACATGACTCTTTTTGAATTATGGTTTTCTCAGGGTATATGCCCAGTAGTGGGATTGCTGGTCATATGGTAGTTCTATTTGTAGTTTTTTAAGGAACCTCCATACTGTTCTCCATAGTGGCTGTACCAATTCACATTCCCACCAGCAGTGCAAGAGTGTTCCCTTTTCTCCACACCCTCTCCAGCATTTATTGTTTCTAGATTTTTTGATGATGGCCATTCTGACTGGTGTGAGATGATATCTCATTGTAGTTTTGATTTGCATTTCTCTAATGATTAATGATGTTGAGCATTCTTTCATGTGTTTGTTGGCAGGCTGTATATCTTCTTTGGAGAAATGTCTATTTAGGTCTTCTGCCCATTTTTGGATTGGGTTGTTTGTTTTTTTTGTTATTGAGCTGCATGAGCTGCTTATAAATTTTGGAGATTAATCCTTTGTCAGTTGCTTCATTTGAAAATATTTTCTCCCATTCTGAGGGTTGTCTTTTGGTCTTGTTTATGGTTTCCTTTGCTGTGCAAAAGCTTTGAAGTTTCATTAGGTCCCATTTGTTTATTTTTGTTTTTATTTCCATTTATCTAGGAGGAGGGTCAAAAAGGATCTTGCTGTGATTTATGTCATAGAGTGTTCTGCCTGTGTTTTCCTCTAAGAGTTTGATGGTTTCTGGCGTTACATTTAGGTCTTTAATCCATTTTGAGCTTATTTTTGTGTATGGTGTTAGGGAGTGATCTAATCTCATACTTTTACATGTACCTGTCCAGTTTTCCCAGCACCACTTATTGAAGAGGCTGTCCTTTCTCCAGTGTACATTCCTGCCTCCTGTATCAAAGATAAGGTGACCATATGTGCGTGGGTTTATCTCTGGGCTTTCTATCGTGTTCCAAAGGCTATTTGCAGAAAAATATTTACAATAAATTTAATTTATATAAATATTGCATTATGCACAACATACACTGTTTGTTACTGTGGAAGCAAACATGTAAACTAATGTACAGACCTATTGGCATGCAAATCTAAATCTTGTTAATGTTCACTGTAGAAGAAATATCAGGAATAGACTGTAGAGGGAAATTTGAGGTTACAACTGTGTCTATAGTTGTAAAAATATTTTGATTAAAGTATGACAAAAGGTAATCTTTATTTTGCCAGGCTAGCACATCACTATTTGTTATATTATCTGTTATATTTTTCCCTATTAAAAGTTAACATAAAAGTGGTATTGGTTCAGAGGGAAAATTGTGGTACAATCACTGATACCTTAAAAATCTGGCATCATTATGATTATAACTACAGCTGGAGAACTTTCTTTTGATATGATCAATTTCAGTCCTTTGTTTAAGGATACTGATGATTTTTAAATGATTATTTTATGATTATTTTAAAAAGAAATCGGAAAGGGGGTAAACTAGCACCACTTTGTTATCTTAATTTGCTATCTAAAGAAGAATTTCTGTAACTGTATGTCAAAGCTGTATACTTCACAATTCTGAAAGGCATACAATAAACTTTGCCCTGGAGTGCCATGGTAAACACAGATAAGAAAAACGTATCAGGAAAATCAAGAAAGGTTATGTGGAATACTAAGCAGTAGCTGTCTTATGGGACATTGTGATTCTTTAGTTATTAGAAGTGTAAAATATTATGTTAACCTCTCTGGGTGCTGTTTGAAAGTTACATACATATGTGAGTTTTCCAGTAAAGCTATTTCTGCTTTGCAAGTTTGGCTAGGTGTGGCACGTTTGGGATCATCTCATCCTACTGTGTGTGTGTGTCTCAGCCTGAGTCCTCTGAAACAGTGTTTCTCAAAGGGTAACCCACAGTCTGTTAACCAGTTGACAAACTGTTTATTACTAGTCCACAGTGTGACAAGGCACTTATATCAGAATGTAAATCAATCACATCACTGAGCACATTGTTTCAGTTCATTTTAAAAAATATAGTAAGAGTTTCTCAAAGAAGGAAGCAGTACATTTGCTTCCATTCTGATACTGAGATAGCAGGGAAAAAAAGCAGATGTTGAGGCAAGGATAAAATTCTCATACTTTATTTGGGAAAAGGACATCCAGGGCAGTGAGGATAAGGGTAAAAGGGAAGTGAGGCAAAGAAAAAAGCAATGTAATGTGAGACATCATACCATTTAACACTGTTTTACAAGGAGCCCCAAAGAGGCATGCTTGGTCCATGGCACTTCCCTAGAAGAGTTACAAGGAAATACTGCCCCTTGAAGTACCCTACTGGGGCAAGAATGGAAGAATTTACCTTCCCAGGTTGTTTCCATCTTACATTAACCAAAATTTACCCCATGGAGAACTAAGTCCCCTTTCCTTCCATTTTGTTTCATCCTTTCTCTTGGTGGCCTTGCAGGAAGCTCCAAAAGGTTTGTGTCCAAACCAGCTTGTGTATATGTGTACTTGTTTGAATGTATGTATATGCATGTATTTGCATGCGTACATGTATGCATTTGAATACATGTATGTAATGTATGTATTTGAGCTTATGTAAATAAACCTTTTATCTGCTAAAAATCCGAATTCAGAGAGTAGTCTACCTTGTTCTCTGACCTCTAAATTGTCATTACGAAGTTATTCATGGTTGTAGTTGACATTTCTATACCTGTTATACCATAGTGGGAAAATAGATTTTATACATATTTATTGAAATGAACTTTGAATGTGGAAGAATATTAGGAGAAATGGCCTCTAAAACCATTACTAATCTCAGAATTTCTTCAGTGTTAATAAATGACAAAGTTTGGGTCAAGTTTATTATGTCATATCCCAAAATTTTTGAGTATGGTAGGGGACACTGTTGGTGCCCCACCCAGGTCCACAATATCAGACGGGAACACCCATCCACCAGCTGTTAGGAGTGACGGCTGCTAATGATTCATAGCTGCTGCCTTCTCTGGAGAATTGCTGCTGGCAGAACGCGAGCTTCCTTGCCCAGAAGGTTATGTGCCCTTTCATACAACCTGGGACTGACATGGAGATATAGAAGGCAGGTCCCTTGCCTCAAGGTGGAGCCAATTCTGTGTCATAATTCGTGCTCCAGAGGCTGCATGGGATCAGGCTGAAGCTGGACTCCAGCTGAAACTCATCCTTGCTTAACTCCTTTCCCAGCTGTGTCTGCTTCCTTTGTTCCCTTTCTCTTGAGGGCACTGACACCATAAATCACATGTGCCTAAATCTCTGTCTCAGGTTCTGCTTCTAGGGAAGTCAGCCTAAGACAGGTAGTTGGAAGAACTGATTGAGAGAACTTTTGAAAGAAGAATCACCAGACATGTTTTATTGACTGGATACTGATGAGTGGATTGATTTATAAACGGCCCTAACATAACAAGAGTGTGTTTATGAGGTTTCTATGGAGAAAGACATTAGAGAAGGGAGTAGATGACAATTTTAGATATCCTGCCTTTGAGATAATGAGGAATCAAATGGAAAAGACTGAACAGAATATTTAGCATTTAGATTTCCAGAGCTGAGATTTAGATCAGTAAATAGGACTGAGACTCATCAGCAAGGAAGTGACTTTTGAAGAGATAAAAACATACAATCCTAAAAGGAAAAATCTTAAAGAAAGAACAGAGGGCAAATGAACGTGCCTTTACAAATAGAAAAGGGCAAACATTTTTATTAAAGGAATTCTTCAGATTGTGAGCTTTATTTGAACTTTTGAATTGAAAGTCCATGCACATATATAAAGCCTACTTTTTCTACTTGTAAAATAAATTTGAGTTAGCTTTTAAATCCGTGTAACACCATTGAACTAAGCTCTTATTGATCATAGAGCATTGAAAACATTTTAAATGCAAGTTTTAAGTTTAAAATTCTTTATAAGTTGTTCAATTTCTGCCTTTGTTTCTCAGATACAATATTATTGCTTTTGAGATTTAGCTAGGATTGTATGAAAAACTAAGTAGATAAGAGTTGAGTCTCTCTGTCCTCAACCACTTTATTCAGTAGTGCTCACAGCACATCCCACCTCCACAAACATCAGAGAATTACCTCAAAATGCCTACACTGTGCAAAATGTTCTGATCTCTCCTCAAGGTCTGCTTGAATGTTAAGATATATATTTTTTTCTAAAATAAAAACTTAATATGCTGTCTTTTATGTCTCTTCTTGTTGGAAAAACTGCTTAATATGTGTCATTTCTTTAACTTCTTAAAAGGTTCTACTCAGATTTCACATTTCTATATCTCATGCACAGATAATAGTGGTTTTTAAATACAGCATGTTAAAATGAACAAGTATAGCTTGTTATAAGGATAAATGTGAAATTAGGGTGTAATCATTGGATTCCTCTAAGGGAATGTCTGTCAAATCTGATAAATTATTAAATTCAATGAATAATTTGACAAAAATTTGCTAGGCACTGTACTATCAAGTGGCATGCCACAGTAAATAAAAGGATCATGGTAATAAAGCACTATGGTCTTTACATGAATTTCTTATTAGATTTTAAAATAAATATGAGAGTCAGTAAGTTACTAATACTATAATTAAGAATCAAACAAGGGAAAATCTGAATTTGGGAAAGTTCAAATCCAGAACCCTCATATTTTCCTTATATTTTGTTGATTCTTGTTTGTTAAATAGTTGTACAAGGAAAGCTTCCTAATAGGATAAAGTCATTAGGTGAACAAATGAACTCCCCTCTCCTTGTAGTAAAGGAATAGAAGGAAATCAGTTACAGGTTGTTGTTCTGATATATTTATGTGTTGAAGATGTGAGAAATAGAAAGGTGTAGACTATAGTCTCTACTATAGGAAGATTATAGAATCAGCTTTCAAGTCCTGCTAGAGAGAGACACAAATGAGTGATTAGTTCTTTTGAATTTATTCCAGCTTAATCTCCTAAATGATTATTCCAGTATACTTGTTACTTGAAGGTTAAATTTTGCATGTCAGTATTTCCAGAGTTCAAGATACTGTTTCTCTGTGTGTTAAATGTCTATGCATGTTATAGCACACAGTTTTCAATATATGACCTTGGGGTAGGATGCTCTGATTCCAAATTCCATTTGTCTTTAATAAAAATGGTGATGCAATGAAGTGTTCTGTTTCCAAACAAATTTTTTTTCTGGAACAAATATTTCTGTACACTGGTAAGTTAAAATGGATTTACTAAGTTTAACAGTGGTTCATATGTCTGAGTGTTACAGTTTTGTCAGTTTTCACATGTAAGACAGAAAAAAGGAATGTAAAATTTGTGGAGAATGTTAGTATTTTTATTAACTTGTGCTTTTAATAATATACTTGTCTAAGTATGAATTATCAGGTCATACAAGAAGACAATACTCATAGCAAAAAGACCTTGCTTTAAGCAAAGTTAAGTCAGGGGTGACAGATATAGTCAGGAAAATCCTGACCCAGTGAGTCAGAGAGATGTATAGGAGAAATGGGAACTTGGACGTTGGTGACAATGAAGTATCCTTCCATCAATTCTAATTCCCAGCCCACTTGGTTATAAAAGTTTATCTTGTTTGGCTATAAGAGAAGCAAATACAAATCAAAGGCCAGAGCTGGTTCAAGGATCTATCTTTTGACCAGCTCATTCCTTTGCAGATTCCTTTGGCTTAACCAGAAACCCAGCTGAGAGCCTTTTCTCTGAGCTATATGGTTAGGACCAGCTATATTCTTGATATTTGAAAGAATTGCATACTTCAAGAGAAACCGTTCATCCTGTACATTTATAACTTTTGATACAAATGTAAACTCATTACTGACCATAGAATCAACATAAATTGTTTGCTTGCCTAGAAAATGTGGTTTACTAAAGGACTGAAGAAATGACTTTGCTAACTACAGATGGCTGAAAGCTGTTTTTATTGCCTTGGGTGGGATGACCTATAGTTAGGACTTCCCTGATTAGATGGTGAAGTGGAATCTGAGCAGAAAGGATTTAAATGACTCATTGAAGAATTTGTAAGACAGAAGTTAATTAAGGTCATAACATGTATGGTGTAATTTTTTTTGGTTTAGATGAAATATATAACATTCTTAAACTCACAGATTTCTTTTAAGACAATAATTATTAACATTTTTGCAATGTTAATAATTATTAACATTTTTGCAATTTTGAATTTTAGTGTAATAAAATGTGAACCCAAATTTCATACATCATGCCTTTTATATCCCCTAGGATGTCATGTAATGAATCAGTGGTTTAGTATAACATATGAGAATATGAAAGTTTTTCTACTACATGAGGGCAATATATGCACCCATGAAAGAGTTTTATTATGCTCACTTTCTTTAAATTAGCATAATAGACAGTACTACCAAGCACATGACTGATAAGATACTGCAGTTATTCTAGCTTCAGTTTCAAAAGTGCCAAGAGCATATAAAATATCTAGGTAAGTTGGATGAATATCTTTTACCTTAGATTCTATTTCAACATTTAATTAGAAAATATTATCTAAAAGGCAACTATCAGTTTTGTCTGATACTTTCTAAAGTGAATATTTAAGTCATGTATAAAAATGGGATAGTGAGGGAAAATGATAGGTGAACTCATAGGTAGGCAAGAAGGAACTCTTGAAATTTCTAAACTCAAAAAGAAATAAAAATCAGTTTTTATAAGGCCATGATGACATAGGCAGAAATGGAGTCTTAAAACATATTATTTTCCACTGAAACTAAATATAAGGAAGCTATCAAGGGAAAGGCTATTTGACCATCTTGCCTTTTCCTGCTTTCCAACAATTTCATGTTTCTTTATATTTCTGCAATGCCAGCTTGATGGAAAGCTCATGTATTTCACTTAGGAAATCTTAGTAAGGACCAGGAGAGTATCCAGCAATCACTTATTCTGCTATCATTTAGTGTAAGCAGTTCTTTGCAGGAAACTGCCCTCAGCAGGAAACCCCTTTGTCTGGTCACTTTATCAGAGAGCTATATTGTAACTAACCTTAAACCAGACACCCCCATGCTGTACTCATCTCCTGCCCTAGCACACCTTTCACATCTTTTGATCACACATAATACCTTGCTTAACCTTTTGGTTCTTTCCATAGATCAAAGAAATGAAGAGTAAGTAATTCACAGATGACCAGATCTCTTCCCTAGCTTCCCCTTTAATAATCTCGTGAACAAACTGTGTGAACAAGTTAGCATGTAAAGAAAGATCACAAGAAGTCGAAAGCCTGCACACAGTGGGGGGTGGTGATGACTCTGACCCCCCCTATCTCAATGATTAACTGAGATTACTTACCTTTTTCCCTTAAACATTTTCATGGCTGAGCAGAATCTTGGGAGTTGGTATTTTGGGGACACTGAGTCCACCATCTCCCCAGGTTTCTGGCATTCTGATTAAAAGCAACTTTCCTTTCTCCCAACAACTGCCTCTCAGGCATCGATTTTTGAGCCATGAGCAGTGAGCAGCCAGACCCGAGTTCGGTAACATTAGGAGAAAAGTTCTCATAAATATTCAAAAGTATCTTTTCCATTGTAATTTATACTAACACCTAACAGAGAAACAACTGATTAAGCAAATATTTTAAAACAGTAGCAAATTGAGTGGCTAATGCCTTTGTCCTTTCCTTTTCTTTGGAAAGCTCTCTGATCCTCTGTAGTTGCAACGGGAGCTCACAGTTGTTTTTGTAGTAATTCTAGTTAATCACTTATCTATAAGCCCCAATGAACCTGTGCAGTTCTGGTTTTGTATTTATAATTTATTAGTCCATTCCTGTATGGGACTAAAATAATAATAGTTGAGAATATTTTCCTCTTGATGAGGTAAAGTTTCCAAAAGGTATTGGTTGCTTAGTTTAGTATAAATATTTATTTCCCCCATCCAAATAAACAGCTATATAGATCCCAAAGTTTATAATAAATCATATAAATGAATAACTAGTATAGTATCAATGGGAAAAGTAATTTTTTCTACCAAATATATTTTTGAGCAATGGATATATGCCAAGCACTGTTACAGGTACTGGAGATAAACTAGCTAACAAAACAGACCAAAAAAATGACCATGTACACAGGAAGCTTACAATCAAAGTTACATATAGTGTGGGGTACACATATATTACAGTGGACCTGTCCAACCCTCCCTCCCCCTAAAACATGCATATTGGATTAGGGATTTTTCTTCCTTGATCTCAAGGCATCTTGGAATCTACTCATTGCACTTACCAAATTGGAATAAATTTGTTGATGTCTTGTACACTAGACTTTGTGGATAAGAATCATTTCTTACTCATCTCTGTGTCTCCACTGCTTAGCCCAGCACCTAGAATAGAGGGTTCCACGATTTTTTAATTGAATGAACAATCCCACTTGTTTAACAGCTCATAGTTATTGTTCAATTATATGACCTTCTAAAAATAACTAAAATTCTATTGCCTCCTCAAGGAACTTTCCCATCTCCAGTCATTGCTGCCATGTGAAGCAGTCTAATATTCATTCCTTTAACTCAGGGAGAATTCCTGTTATACAATTTATATGAGATTTTCTCTTTGTGGCTTCTTAGAGAATATCAATCATATTGATGTATGTCATTACTCACAACTACATTTTTTATGAGCTATTAGTGATAACTAACCTTTAGCTAAGCTAGATATTTCTTTGAATACCATAACAATTCAAATCTACCCTCTTATTTTGTAATATTGAAAACATGGAAAATTAACTTAGTTAATAATTAAGACTATAAGCTAAGTGAAATATAAAAATCAATGGACAATTTAGACTCCATGCTTAATGAGTTGAGTGAAGTAAAATTGAAATGGCTTTTGTAATATTTACCTATTATTTTAAAATAGGAAGATCAACGTGTAGTAAGTTAAGTAGTATTTTGCAAGGGCTTGCATTTTCATGTAACAAGAACTTCAAATGCTCTTGTAATTTTACATTAAGCAGAAAAGATAAAAATAAATTAGTAAAATGTCATAAAACATTAAGGTAAAGAACGTTAAGCTAAGGAAACAGAAACAATCTTGCAGACAGTAAGCCTGAGGAAAAGAGAACTCATTTGAACTTATTTTGAAGAGACTCTGCTAACCTCAGATCCAAACACATAAAGAATTATATTCTGTACATGACTCAGGGATCAACAGATGAAAGCATGAAACTAATTTTAGGTATCATTGGCTGGACCAGCACTAAACCAATACTTAAAGTATATTTTTTGCTACTGATTTTTCTATTGGCACCCACCACTTCCCAAGGATTTATGTTCTTTAATTTATCTTAATGCCTTTGTTTCCTACTTTTAACTCATTGCCTCATTTAAAGGCATTAGCAAATAAAAGCACACCAGAAGCAGACTTCCTGAAGAGTGAGAGTGTGAGAAACACATTCCATGAAGATAATGGGTATGATTGCTCCCAAGAACAGAAGATTTGAAAGCTGCATGCAAATAAACAGGACGTTTTCACAGAAAAGGCAAGTTAGTGTGCTCTAAAGTGGTCCCTGAGGATGAGCTAGAATCAGAGTAAACCGTGGAGGAGAAACCTGCAGGTGGACTACAGGTGCCTTCATAGTTGGTGAGATTTTAAAAAATATCTGATCATTTCTTGGAATTTTATTTTTGAATATTTGAATCAAAATTACCATGCTGAAGAGACTACTGTGTCCTCAGTTTTGCCTCTTAGAGTTACTGTCTGGGTCTCTGCAATTGGGCAAGATACTTAACCTTTAAAAAGCCACATTTTCCCCATATATAAAATGTGATTTGAAGAATAAAGGAGAATTTATGGATACTTCATGGCACAGTGCGTGGTAGTCACTACTCCATACATATTTTATTTATAATTATAGTTACAAAGTTTCAAAGGAAAAATTCTTTTATACAACTAAACTTGACTAAGGCACCTCATTATACAGTGCCTGTTAAGCTAAGTCTTCACAGTTTACTGGACCTAGAGGCCAGAACTTACAAAGATTTCCATTAAAACCTTTGTTCTTTAGATCCTAGTTTGCAAGGATCAAGGTATCTTTCTATACAACTTAAATTTTCTAACATCTGATTGTGTCTAGATCCAGAAATCTACATGCAAAAATTTTTACTATATTTTGGATCTTCTATTAAAATCAAATACTAATTTTAATATTTAAATTATTACATATATGGAATTTTAAAAGTTAACATATGCTATTTTTTCATTAATTATATTACATATATATCAACATCAAGGAAAAAATTGAAGTAAATTAAAATTAACTATAATTATGTGGATATGCACATAAGAATGGTGAAAATATAAAAGGAGATGCTACAAAAGTATAATATGGTACAATAAAGTTGTATGTGCACAATGAAACCGAAATCAAAGAATTAAATAATCCCAATATTATTAGTTGCTTTTTAGGGAGAATTTATGACTGACGGTCATAAATAATGGTTTATTATTGAAGGAAGACTTCCACAGAAACCCGAAGCACTGTGCACATGCTCCCAGGTGGATTTTTGTCTTCTCTGGTATGGGTCTCTATCTGCCGTAGGCAAATAGGTTAAAGGAAGATATACAATGTCCCAAGAAAACCGTATATTTGAAAAAGGCTCTTTTCATGTGCACGTCATTTGTTCTCTAATTTTATCATAACTGCTTTAAGTATTCATACATGGGAAAATCTCAAAATATTGGGGACAACTAAAAAAATATTGGAGACGTGTTCTGAACCATTTCTGTTAAATGTTGTATTAATCCCTCAGTTCTATCTATCTATCATCTATCTATCACTGCAGGATATTTATTTATTTGTTTAATTATGGTAAGAACACTTAACATGAGATCTACCTTCTTAACATTTTTAAGTGCACAATATAGTATTGTCAAGTCTAGGCACTATGTGGACAGCAGATCTCTGGAGTTTATTCATCTTGCATAACTGCTACTTTATACCCATTGAAGAGCAGCTTCTCCTTTCTTCCCTGCTACTACCCCAGTGCCTGGAAATCACCATTCTACTCTCTTCCTATGAGTCTGAATATTTTAGATACCTTATATAAGTGGAATCATGCAGTATCTGAATGTCTATGACTGGCTTATTTCACTTAGCATAATGTCCCCCAGGTTCATTCATGTTTCACATTGCAGACTCTTCTTCTTTTTTAAGGCTGAATAATATTTGATTGTAAGTATATATCACATTTTCTTTATTAATTCATCTACTGACGGGCATCTAGGTAGTTTCTGTACCTTGCCTATTACGCATAATGCCGCAATGAACATGGAAGCGTATACATCTCTTTGAGATACTGATTACAGTTCTTTGGGTTATATACCCAGAGGTAGGATTGCTATATCATGTGGTAATTCTATATTTAATTTTTTGAGGAACCACCATATTATTTTGCACTGCAGCTGCACTATTTTACATTCCCAACAACAGTGTACAAGGGTTCTAATTTCTACACATGTTCACCAATATGTATCTTTAAAAAAATAATATCTATGTAACATGTGTGAGGTGATGCCTCATTGTGGTTTTGATTTGTATTTCCCTGAGAGACTATTGAAGTTGAGCATCTTTTCTTAAATCTGTTGGCCATTTGTATATCTTCTTTGGAGAAATGTCTGTTCAGCCCTTTCCACATTTTTTAACCTGTTTATTTGTGTTTTTGCTATTGAGTTGTGGGAACTCATTATATTTTGGATTACTTATCAGATTATTATTACTTATCAGAATTACTTATCAGATATATTGTTTGCCAGATGTTTTCTCCTATTCTGTAGGTTGTCTTTTCACTCTGTTGACTGTTACCTTTGCTGTGCGAAGCTCTTTAGTTTGGTGTAGACCCATGTTTTGCTTTTGATGCTTGTGCTTTTGTTGTTATATCCAAGAAATCACTGGCAAACCCAATGTCATAAAAGTTTTCCTCTAGAAGTTTTATAGTTCCAGGTCTTATATCTAAATCTTGAGTCCATTTTGAGTTGACTTTTTTGTATGGAGTAAGATAAAAGCCAAATTTCATTATTTTGCTTGTGGATAGCCAGTTTTCTCACCATTTTTTGAAGAGACTGTCTTTTCCCCAGTGTGTATTCTTGGTAGTCTTGTCAAAGATCAGTTGACCATACATGTGTAGATTTATATCCCAGTCTCTCAATTCTGTTCCATTGGACTGTATGTCTGTTTTTATGCCAGTACCATTCTATTTTAATTTATAGCTCTGTAATATAGTTTGAAATCAGGAAGTGTGTTACCTCTAGCTTAGTTCTTCTTTCTCAAGATTATTTTGGCTATTTAGGGTCTTTTGTGGTTCCATATGAATTTTAGGATTGTTTTTTTTCCATTTCTGTAAATAATGGCATTGGGATTGTGGTAGATTGCATTGAATCTGTAGATTGCTTCGGTAGTATGAACATTTTAATAATATTAAGTCTTCCAACCCATGTACAGAAGATGTATTTCTAGTTATTTGTGTCTTCTCTAATTTCCTTCATCAATGACCCATAGTTTTCACTGTATAATTCTTTCGCCTCCTTGGGTAAGTTTATTCCTAAGTATTTTCTTATTTTTTGATGCTATTGTAAATGGAATTGTTTTCTTTATTTCCTTTTTGAACAGTTTGTTGTTAGTGTAAGTAGACCTGATTTAGAATGTTATAAATTAAAAGAATGTAATAAAAATTGAATTTGTACTTAATCAAAGCTTTCATGGCATGAACGGAACTTAGAAAACTCCTCAAGCATTGATAGAATTTTTATAATTAGGTCCCCTAAATCTGTCTAGGAAATGTTAATATTATTTCCTGAATTTTTCAGATATTTAACTTTGTTATTATTAAAAAATAAAATTTACATATCAAACATTAAATTAGAATTTTTTGGTTAAATAAACGGCATTCTTAACTGTTGTTTATAGAATGCAATAATTGGCACTTGCAGCTGTGATGGTTCCAAAATTGCAGTGGACTGATTACAATAAACATTTATTTATTACTTATGGTGCATGAAGGCTGTGGGCCAAGTGCAGCTCTACTCCATGTGTTTTCTTATTCCTGAGCCCAGGCTAAAGAATCATACTCTATGCTGGGCATGCTCATCTTTTGGCAGAAGATAAAATTCAAGAGGATGAGCCAAACTATTGTATTTAAACTACCTGATTGGGCATAAAATGAAGTTTTGTGCTTACACTGGCCAAATCAAGTTACCTGGTTAAACCCAAATACCAGGTAAGTGGAAGGAAAGAGTAAATAAAATTTACTGTCTTATAGACACACACTTAAACATGTAGAAACACACATACAAACAAATTAAAACTCCAGGATCTTGAAGTCTACTTCAGATCTAGATATGGCTTCACAAGTCCTGAGATAAGTGATCTGGGTCCACATACCCAATAAATGCACCCAGCAAACAATGATGTATCAAGACATAACAACTGCAATAAACCTTTCTATTTCAGAAAGAGAAGAATGAGAGCTCCACTGGATAAATAATGTAAGGACTTTATACGCTGATGATGGCAGATGTTCTTTGATTAAGCCAGATTCTTCTCTCCAAGAATAACTCCCTAGTTCATTTTTGTCTGTACATTTTGGATCCACTCTAAAAAGGACTCCTTTTGCATTTTCTTTATTGGCCACAGCTGATATGGACTTTGGGAAACAGACTTTCCTTGGGGGGAATAAGCAAATTTCTCAGCCTGCTTCCTGCCTCAGAAGGCTAGTGCCCAAAGATCATTTTGCCAGTCTAGCAATGTTTTTCTCACTCAAGCTGATGACATTGGAAATCTCTTAAAAAAATTAAAAAAAACAAAAACTACTTGATCTGATCAAGTTCTGTGTGCCAATAGCCATAATTCTTTCTTGAGCATTGCTTCACTCTAAAGATATAATTAGATGTACTTTGAACTTATCCAACTTCTAAGTTTTGATTTCTGTGGGACTAGGCCTTCATCTTTTTTCCCTGAGGTACTTTATCCAACTGAAAGCTTCACTGGGGCTACCTTAAAGCAATCAGATATTTTGACAAAAAGTCTTTTTCCTGAGCCTGAGGTTTACTTAGGATGGGTCTGAATCAGCTTTAATAGCCCAAAACATTTCTCTTTTTTACATTTTTCTCTGACAGAAACAAGCCCACTTTCAAACTTTACTGGCCTCAGAATATCTGGGCTTGTTATTTTTTCTTTCATGTCTATTTGTAAATGGGTGATTCTTTTCTGTGTTTGTCAATTGTGAAAATAGCAATCCGTGCTAGTAATATTCTATTTAAAACTTCTTTGCCCAAAGTCAAAATTTCATCAAGTGCATTTTCTGCCTTCCAAATTAGTATAAGAAAGAATCACACTACTCTGCATGGTAATGGTTGCCATTTCTCCCCCTAGATTCCAAATACAGACTGCAGCCCATCACCAGTTGTGTTTGTGTGTGTGTGTGTATGTGTGTATTTAATAGTAAAATTCCAGCGTTAGGTACCAATTCTATGATTTTTGCTGTGGTAACAAACAACTCCTAAATCTCAATGGCTTATAAGAATGAACACTTATTTCTTGCTCTCCCTATATGAGGACTGATGTCAGCTCCACACGTCTTCTCATTCAAAAGCCCATGCTAAAGCAGCAGTCCCCTATTTTGGTTAAGCTCTTCTCATAGAAGAGGACAGAAGCTAAAGAGACTGAACTGAACCGTGAAGTTCTATGCAAAGCCTTTGGAAGGATGTGACATATATTACTTGTTCACATTTCATTGGTCAAGGCAGTTTATGTGGCCGAGTTTGACAGTGGGTAGGGAAAGTTTATCCAAATGCAAGAGGAGATGTGAATATTTGGAAACAGTAGTGCAATCTTACTCCATAATGTTAACCTTCCTGTGTCCTGAGAAATGTTTTTTTAGATCTTCAGACAGGAATGCTGTAGAGAGATTAATACATTGAGTGGGAAGTGGAACCCTCAGCTCTGTAAAATACAGGTTGGAATATTTTAGATATCTGTGTACTAAGTATTTTAGATAGATTAAGCATGACAAAGACCTGGGTACTATTTCTTAACCACCTTTTTACGACTGAGAGTAGGAAAACAAATTTCTCTATAAGCAATTTTGTTGGCTTCCAGAGCCTGGGTAGATTAAGTTTTGTCTCATAAGGGAGAATGACAAGAGAATTTCTCTTTCTCTTTTTTTTTTCTTTAGGAGTTGAGTGGTGTTTTAAATAAAGGAGAGGGAAACACAATTATAGTCTTTACAGAACAACAAAAAATGCGGGGTGGGGGAGGGAGAATAAAATATTCTAATAACAACTCTAAAGGACCTGTGAAATAAACCAAAATATTTACTGCTGCTGTATCAATGGTCATATGCATGTTATAAGATGTGATATTGGTTTTGTAACACAAAATACTGTTCTTCTGAATGACTGGAAGATAATTCTCTGAGACCATGCAAATATGTATGGGAAAGAGAATGTACTTGTACTTGCTTCCTAGAGATTAGATACTGGGGACGCTGAACCATCTCTGCAACTCTTATTGTTCCTTTCAACTCCTAGTTAGTACTGCTTCCATTACATTCAAAGAATGACATTTTCCCGGCTTGATTTTAGGGATTGTTAATGTTTAATGCTTTGTATGGAAGCATTATCTCCACTCTGAAGTTTAATTAAGAAGATAGATAAATAAAATGCATACCTATAATAAATTCAGTGATGTTAAAAGCTTTTCCCCAGGAAAATGAATAAATATGCTGCCTGCTTAATAAGATTTTGATTGAAAAACATTCCGATCACCAATTAACTCTTGAATTAGATGAACTGACTTTTGTGTTAGTCATTAAAATGGAACTTGATGCTCACTACATTCTTACTGTTTATATTTTCTACACTCTCTTCTTCCTATCTGTTTTAATAATCATTTTTGGAGTGATTGCTTATTCTAATAAGCAAAAAACAAAAAACAAAAACACTTTAGCAACAAATGGCAGATCTTTCACGAACTGGTTGGGAATCAGCTATTTCTTTTCTAATTTTTGCTCTTTTCTTCTTGGAATAGGTGAAGGGATTTTATCTGTTCTTTCCTGTGAGAAAGAGTTTTAGATTTATAATGCTTTGGAGGTACACTTTAGTTTTCTATTTTTAAGCATTTTCTTTTGAAAACATGATATGATGAGAACAGAAATGGTATAAAATTAGCCTTTTCTTAAGGCAAACATTAGACTACATAACACCATGATTCTCCTTGGTTCCTGGTTCAAAGTTGATTACTTTTCTGGCTCTTGGCAGTATGGATAAATGTTGCCCTGTAATTATGTTGTCATTTGTTTTGATCATAAGAAAAACCGACCTCAACACTATAAGTCAAGGGCTGATGTCAACATCTCAGTAATAATTGAACAATCTTTTAATTTTCTTAAAAATTGGTAATATATGGGTGAGGTCTGAACCTAGCTAGAATAAATTAGAAGCATCATTGTTAAAAGACATTATTTCCAATACGTGTATGATTTCTGGTTGAAGGTATTTATGTCATAAGAGAAAATTAAAGGAAATGCCAAATATGATGCAAGTTCACTTCACAGCCAGTATGGATGGAAGATGTATTGAATGAAGATAAAATGAATTAAAACCAAATGCAGACATGACTTTAGAACTCAAATTAGATCACAGAAAATACAATTATTCCTTAATGAGCCATATTCTGTCAAACCATGGTTGTTCCCTAGTAGAAAATATGAAGCTTATTAACCAACTGCAGTGATTCTTTCAGGCTTATGAGAAGGCTTATTTTAAACTCATGACTTGGGTTCAATTTAGAAGACAACAGCATTAAGAATCAGGGACACCTTTTATACAATATAAAAATACCTTTTCAATTTCACTTCTTACAATGCCAGTGGGAACTCTAAATGTAATTTTATCTCCATGACTGACCAACTCCATAATTCATGTGGAACCAAGCTGGAGTTCTATATTTAACTTGCACTGACTTTATAAAAAAAATGCTTTGAAAACACTGTCTTCAGAATGTCACAGTAATAGTCTTCTGACATCATATGCACAACTTATAATTATCCCACGCTTGTTGTATCTCCACATATATAACGTTGCACAGAGATTTATGCAGAGGGAGGAAAACGTTTGGTGTTATTTGACCTTCTGTGAAAGCACTGCTTTTTACCAACATTGGTTAAGATAACTGAAAGGCAGAAGCCCGGATGAAATGTCCTTTAGATGAGGGTAGAAAGAGAAGACCTATGCAGAAAATTGGCTATAGAGCTTTGACATAATCAGATATGATCTAGTTAAGACAACACACTCAGGGACTTCCCTGGTGGTCCAATGGTAAAGAATCTGCCTTCCAATGCAGGGGATGTGGGTTCGATCCCTGGTCTGGGAACTAAGATCCCATGTGCCACAGGGCAACTGAGCCCGCGCCACAACTAGAGAAGAGAAAAACCAGCATGCCTCAGCTAGAGGGGAGCCCAGAGCCCCAAAAAATAGACAACACACTCAGTTCCTTGAGTGTCCCTTGTCAGAGATGAAATACACTGACACCATTAACATGGGTCTAATTTGGGATTTTGTTGATTAAGTCCTGTGACTACTGATACAGTTATAAAAGAGCTCTAATTTATGGAGTACATTCAATTAATTCTTACACCCTCCTCATGAGATGTTTGAAGAAGAGAGGGCAAAGAGGTCAGGTGTTCGAGATCCCGCAACTGCTAAGTGAATGAGCCAGGATTTAAGCCCAATATAGGGAGGCCGAGAATCAGCCTTTTCCCTCTACGCTTCAGTACCTGTTCTTCTTTGTTTACTCAATTCAGAATCCTGATTTCTTACTCATGATATTCAAAATCACTACAGGATTTTTAGTACTCTGAGTCTGCCCATGCTCTTTTATTTACCTTGCAGCCTCAGACACTCCAATCTTCTACCTTCCTCCCTCCCACCTACCCTCCAATCCTAGGAAGAAGTCCCAGGTCTCCACCAGGAAAGCTTCATTATTTTGAATGAGCTCTGGAGTCAGATTAGTCACAAAGAATCACCTCCCTCTTACTAGCCGTGGGGTCTTGGGTGCATTGGTAAGCTACTCCATGACTCAGCTTTTAATCTGTAAATTGTCAATAATAGTTATCCTATGCTAAGGATGATGATGATAATTAAGAGAGTTAATATATGTAATATATATTAATTACATGTATATGTATATAATAATATTTATAAAATTATAAAATATATATAAAATTTAATATATATAAATTACATATATTAATATATGTAATATATGCTCATAATAGAGCTTAGTGCACAGTAAGTGCTCATAGTGTTAATAAACTATTATCGCCACCAATAGCCAAATGTTCGCTTCTATGTTCCTCTGCTGGAAAGCACCTACTAAACAGATGATAAACATTAGTCGCGCCTATTGTTATTCTGCTCATGTAGAAGTAAATGATTCCTCCTTCTGAACTCCAACAGAGTTTATTTTCCTTGTAATATGTCTTATACTTGGTGCCTTCTTTTTTGTTGTTGTCCTATAATATTTAAATATTTATTACTGTCTGAATTTCAACATGTTTGTCATATAATTCTTAATTAGACTACAAATTTCGTGGTACGTCTTAATATTTCTTTTAAGATTTTTTTTGATGTGGACCATTTTTAAAGTCTTTATCGAATTTGTTACAATATTGCTTCTGTTTTATATTTTGGGTTTTTTGGCCGCAAGGCATGTGGGATCTTAACTCCCCAACCAGGGACTGAACCCTCACCCCCTGCATTGGAAGGCGAAGCCTTAACCACTGGACCAGCAGGGAAGTACCACATATTAATATTTTTAAAAGAATTATGTATCATTATAGCCCCCAAAGCCTAGCATAATGCATTGCTCATTTCAAGTACTCAGCATCTGTTTTCTTAAGCCTGAATTATAGTTACAATTTAAAGTTTTTAATAATGATTAATATCTTCTTAGAAGATTAAAGTAAAAGTTGAAGAGAATCACTAATTAATTAATTAACTCATTCTTCCAGCAAATGATACTCAGTTCCCTCTAGGTGCTAGAATCTAGGGTAAAAACAATGAATAGCTGAGAAAATTTTTCTCATGAAATTTAGAATAAGCCGCCTTTATTGTGCTTACGAATCACCTGGGGATCTTGTTAAAATGCAGACTCTGATTTAATACTTCTGGGGTAGAGCCTGAATGTCTGTATTTCTAACAAGCACCCAGGTAGTGCAGATGCTCCTGGTCCTAGGAACATATAATGAGTAGCAAGCACTTAAACTCTCCCTAGTTAAACACCTTCCTCAACTCTCAATACTGGACCACTTCCGTCTCATTCAGTCTCTCCTGAGACAGGGAGATCTTGATTTGAAACACCCTTACATCCTCCCTAGCCCAGGATAAGTGAACACATCACCGTGAAGCGTGGCCAAGTGAGGTGTGTGTGGGAAAGAGGCTGGCTTGTAGGATGACAATTCTCAGTTATAAACTAAGTGTTAACAAGTATGCTCACCCAAAGGATTTCACTGAGGAGAGCTTAGACAGTACCGCCATGTTGCCTCTCAACCCAAAGGGTCTTCTCCATTGGTGAATTTTAATTCTAGTCCCAGAATGTACTGCATTATGATTATGTGATGAAAACCTGTTCCATAGTAGCACCAGTTTCTGATGTGTCAGGGCTTGGGTGACTGATTAAATATATACAGGTAATGATGCTCTACTGTCCTAGTTCAGCTTTTGATTTCTCTCACCTTTAAAAAAGTACAAGAATGTGAGTTATCGATAGAATTACATGAAGTGTTTTTCCAATTATGTTAAATTTTATACAGTTCTACTTATCTCTAATTTATATTGTCCATAGCAGCCCAGTAATTTTTTTTTTTTTTTTGCGGTACGCGGGCCTCTCACTGTTGTGGCCTCTCCTGTTGCGGAGCACAGGCTCCGGACGCACAGGCTCAGCAGCCATGGCTCACAGGCTCAGCCGCTCCGCGGCATGTGGGATCTTCCCAGACTGGGGCGCGAACCTGTGTCCCCTGCATCGGCAGGCGGACTCTCAACCACTGCGCCACCAGGGAAGCTCAATTTTATTAAATAATTTACATCAGGCATACATGGAATCATATTTAACATATACAGTGTTCACATCTAACCTCTTATTAGGAAGAGCCAACTCTATGCTCTGAAAGTTCACATGAAGTAACAATTCCACACTGTCTTCTTAAGCCATTTCCAATTTTTCCCATTTCCCACTTATGTTATTAGCTTTGGAATATTCCTTACATTCTATTTTTTTCAACCATTTCTCATATGGGAGCTTCTCAGTAAGACTTTCTAATACTTTCTTATTATATTGGTCGATTTCTATTATTGCCCGTGCCCTACCATGCCCTTGAGAAGTGACAGTTCTAGAACAGATGCCTCTTCTTCATCTCATCTTTTTTTTTGCCAGTTTTATAGTATCCTACAAATCAAGATTAAATGAAAAATTATACTGCTGTCATAGTCTCGAGTTACTTTTGGAAGCAAGCTCCTGGTAACTCATGCTCAGTTAGTAGCACTGTGACCATGAAATATACACGGTTCCATTATTAAAATGCAGAATAAGAAACTTACAATGCCATGTAAAGACACAAAACACAGAGTACTCATGATGTTCTGACTGGGTTTCTGAACTACAGTAGTGAGTCTCCTCATGGGCACTTGTGACTTACTAATTCAGGGGACAAAGAAGAATATTATTGGAGTTTCCTCTTGTATTATAGATCCATGAGTAAACTCTAGTTTATATGAGTAAACTAGAAAATTCATTGGTTACCTCTTCATCCTTTCTTTTCAGAGTTTCCTACAAAGTTCAGTTGCTTTTTACTTTATCTTCCATTGATTAATTTTTCTTATGGCCCTTGAAAACTTCTCTTCCATACAGATCTCTCCACATACTTATATATACCTAGATTTATGTGTATACACATATACGTATAGTTACATATTTAAATATATATAATACAGTGTGTTCATTGTATATGTAATGTGTTCATTATTGGACATGTTGAGTTTGAAATGCCTATGAAGCATATAGGCATAGAGACAGCAGGAATTTAACACTTGGTTTGGACTTTATGAGATTGCCGTGTTTAGAGACAATGTATTTGGGTGTCAGTAAGTGTATGGTAGGTAAGTAAATCTATGGTGTCTACTACGGTAAATTTTGAATTGGAATTTGTATATGTTTTTCTGTCTATTGTACATACGACAGATTTGTCCAATAGGCAGTCATATTAGCCCCCTCCATTCTCCTGGGAGTATGATGACTGCCTATCACTTTCATATGCCTACTATCCCCCAAACTTCATTAAGAGAACTTTGTGTATTCTACAAAACACTTATTTTAGTCAGACTAAACCAAATCAACCATTAAAATTTTTGTGTCTAGCCATTTTTGTGTGTAATGTATGCAACTTTTTTACACCTGTGTGCAAAAGGAAACTTGAGCTATTGCTTCTTTACTGTGTTCTCCTTTTCCAGTAACCTTGAGATCAAGGTGACAATAATGATTATTGAACCAAAAATAAAGTGATATCATATGATATTTGTCATTATATGCAGATGACATGATACTATATATACAAAACCCTAAAGACTTCATACAAAAACTATTAGAACTGATAAACATATTCAGCAAGGTAGCAGGGTACAAGATTAACATACAGAAATCTGTTGCATTTCTTAAAACTAACAATGAAGTATCAGAAAGAGAAAGCGAAAAAACCAATTCCATTTAAAATTATGGCCAAAAAAAAAAAAATACCTAGGAATAAACCTGATCTAGGAGGTGAAAGGCTTATATGCTGAGAACTATAAAACATTGATAAAAGAAATTGAAGATGATCCAGAGACATGGAAAGATAGCCCATGCTCTTGGATTGGAAGAATTAATATTGTTAAAATGATACTACCCAAAGCAATCTACAGATTTAATACAATCCCTATCAAATTACCCATGACCTTTTTCACAGAACTATAACAAATAATCCTAAAATTTATATGGAACCACAAAAGACCCAGAATTGCCAAAGCAATCCTGAGAAAAAGGAACAAAGCTGGAGGCATAACCATCCCGGACTTCAGACAATCCTACAAACTACATGGTATTTAAATGTTGCCTCGTTTTTTATCAGACTTGGCAAAGATTGTGCATATTATTCATCTTTTTTAAAGATCCATGTTTTATTTAATTTTTAAATTTTTTATTAGGTATAGTTGATTTACAATATTTTGTTAGTTTCAGGTGTACAGCAAAGTGATTCAATTATACATATGTACTTACGTATATACACATATATATTATATATACATACATAGATATATACTATATATTCTTTTTTAGATTCTTTTCCATTGTGGGTTATTACAAGATATTGAATGTATTTCCCTGTACCATACAGTAAATCCTTGTTGTTTATTTATTTTATATATAATAGGGTGTATCTATTAATTCTGTACTCCTAATTTATCCCTCCTTCTCTGTTTCCCCTTTGGTAACCATAATTTTGTCATCTATGTATGTGAGTCTGTTTCTGTTTTGCATATAGATTGATTTGTATTGTTTTTTAGATTCTACATATGAATGATATCATATAGCATTTTTCTTCCTCCAACTTATTTCACTAAGCATAATATTCTCTAAGTCTATCCACGTTGTTGCAAATGGCAATATTTCATTCTTTTTTATAGCTGAGTAATATTCTGTTGCATATGTATATACACCACTTCTTAAGCCAGTCATCTATTGATGAACACTTAAGTTATTTCTGTTTTGGCTATTGTAAATAGTGCTGCTATGAGCATTGGGATGCATGTATCTTTTCAAATAAGAGTTTTTGTCTTTTCCGGATATATGCCCAGGAGTGGGATTGCTGGTAACAATCATATGGTAACTCTATTTTCAGTTTTTGAAAGAACCTCCATACTGTTTTCCATAGTGGCTGCACCAATTTACATCCCTACCAACAAACAGTGTAGGAGGGTTCCCTTTTCTCCACATCCTCTTTAGTATTTATTGTTTGTAGACTTTTTGATGATGGCTATTCTATTTTTTTAATTTTTTATTTCTTTTGTATTATTTTTGGCTGCATTGGGTCTTCATTTTTGTGCGTGGGCTTTCTCTAGTTGTGGCGAGCAGGGGCTACTCTTTGTTGCGGTGCACGGGCTTCTCATTGCAGTGGCTTCTCTTGTTGTGGAGCATGGGCTCTAGGCACACAGGCTTCAGTAGTTGCAGCATGCAGTCTCAGTAGTTGTGACACGTGGGCCTTAGAGCACACGGGCTTCAGTAGTTGCAGTGTGTGGGCTCAGTAGTTGTGGCACACAGGCTTAGTTGCTCTGTGGCATGTGGGATCTTCCTGGACCAGGGATCGAACCCGTGTCCCCTGAATTGGCAGGCAGATTCTTAATCACTGCACCACCAGGGAAGTCCCTGATGATCGCCATTCTGATAGGAGTGAGGTGATAACTCATTTTAGTTTTGATTCACATTTCTCTAATAATTAGTGAAGTTGAGCATCTTTTCTTGTACCTGTTGGCCATCTGTATGTCTTCTTTGGGGAATGTCTATTTAGGTCTTCTACCCATTTTTTGATTGGGTTGTTTGTTTTTTTGACATTGAGTTGTATGAGCTGTTTGTATACTTTAGAAATTAATCCCTGGCGGGTCCATAGGTTGCCTTTTCATTTTGTTTAAGTTTCCTTATAAATTTAATTAGGTCTCATTTGTTTATTTTTGCTTTTATTTATATTTTTGCCTTGAGATACTGATAAAGATCCAGATTTTAAAATTTAATTTTTAAATTGTTATCTTCTGTTTAAAAAATGCTGTTTTACTTAAAACAAATTTTTTTTGCGTTTTCCTCTGGATACTAAAAACTTTCTTTTTTCCCCAATCTTTCTAATAAATGCACTAATTACAAAGTCTGTATCTTTATATATATGAACTCTAGACTAAGGACTCTAAATGTTGCTTTGGAAGTATTCTTTTAGGGTTTTATTTATAGTGTGCTCATTATCATTAATTTCTAGATAATTGTTACATTTTTTTTTCTAGGGCTGCAGTATCCAAGTACCATAAACTGGGTGGCTTAAACAACAGAAACTTATTGTCTCACAGTTCCAGAGGCTAGAATTCCAAAATCAAGGTGTTAGCAGGATTGATTCCTTTTGATTGATCCTCTGAGTGAAGGATCAGTTTTAGGCCTCTCTCACTGGCTTGTAAATGGCCATCTCCCTGTATCTCTTCACATAATCTTCCCTCTATGGCTGTGTGTCTCCAAATTTCTCCTTTTTGTAAGGAATCTTGTTAGATTGGACTAGGTGCCTACTCTATTCCAGTACTACTTCATCTTTGCTTAACTATTTACATCTACCATGATCCTATTTCCAAATAGGATCACATTCTGAAATACTGGGGGTTAGGACTAAAACATATGAATTTGGGGGGAACACAATTCAACCTGTAGCAGTTCTTAACCCTAAATTGTTTAGAAGAATATTCTTTAATTTCCAATGAGAAATACTTTTTGTCCTTTGTTTTGCCATTGTTTTTGGAATCAACAAATCACACTGTTTCTCTGTTCAGCAAGTGTAGTATGAAAAGTGTAGTATGAATATTTATCCTTTTTGGAATTCATTGAAATTATTTATTATTTCTTCTTGAAAATTGAATTGGTATATATATATATATATATATATATATATATATATATATATACACATACACTTTTAAATCACCATTATTTGATCCAGAAACGTTCATGATTATTAAATCTTTTTGATGAATTATTGTCAGGAAGTGAATATTTTCATTTTTCTAAAGAAAACTAGAACCTAGGTTAAAGGAGATGCCTTGGAAGTTAAAAGGTGATTGAATAGCCCGAAGATCTCCTGAGAGATTTGAGACTTACCTCTAATGTGTTTACCTTTCAAAGAGAGATGAAACCTGGGGCAATCATTTATGTTCAGAAGAATTGTAAACCGTTAGGGGGGAGAAGGATAGCACGTTTATAAACCCCTAGATTTATATTTCAGGTTTCCTCCTCTGTAAAACAATAACACTGCTTTTGTGTATGTGCTTAAGTAGCATTACTCCAGAAAGGGAAGTAACTGGGGCATGAGGAACGAATGTTGTTATTGCTGTAAGTAAATAATAAAAATCTGCCTTGATGTAGGAAATTCATGTTTTCATTCAGATTGATATAAATATCCATTTAAAAATGTATCAATTGTATGTTTTATAAATGCTATTGTGAAAAAACGAAATTCAATCAAGTACATTTAAAGATCTAATTGGCTTTATTCAATGATTCATAAATTGAGCATTATCCCATCTAGCAAATAGAAAGGAGCTCCAAGAAGCTGTACAAATGGAAGACTTTTTTTTTTTTTTTTTTTTTTTTTATGCGATACGCGGGCCTCTCACTGTTGTGGCCTCTCCCGTCGCGGAGCACAGGCTCCTGACGCGCAGGCTCAGCGGCCATGGCTCACGGGCCCAGCCGCTCCGCGGCATGTGGGATCTTCCCGGACCGGGGCACGAACCTGTGTCGCCTGCATAGGCAGGCGGACTCTCAACCACTGAGCCACCAGGGAAGCCCAAATGGAAAACTTTTATAGGCAGAAATGGGTGAGGGACAAGGAAAGAGCAGATTGTTTCAGGCAAGGTCACCTTCCTTTAGGGGACAAAAGAGATCTATCAGGTGGATTACCTCACTGGTGCTGACCAGAAAATTCCAGACTGACTGGTTCCTGGGGGAGGTTGAAACGGCAATTAGGTTACATATTAAGTCTTGGTCTGGTGGTATGGGTTTAGCCCAAGTGACTCTGTTTGGAGCCTTTTTTTTTTTTTTTTTTAATACCATTTTGTAGGGAGATTTCTTAGAATGAATAAGAGATCAAACAGGTTTTTAATATTCAAAAATTGAAATTCCATTTTCTTGGGGAAAAAACCCTAGATGCTCTGAATATCCCTTTTCATAGTTTCATTCTCCTGTGTTGCCCTATTAAGCAGTTACCTGCTGATATATTTTATTAAATTTATTTTTTTTCCCTTTTCATACTACCCTCTGCTACCAACTCTACATATATTTTATCATAACTCTGTTAAAAGGCAAGTATATAAATAGTTTTGGCTTTTGAATATTGAATGCCACTGCTTTAGACTCTGGTTTGACAAGGGAATCTACATCTGTTTTCTTTAATGCGGTTTTTCTCTATGCTTAAGAGGTTGCAATATTTTAGATGAAGAGCAAATCCTTAATAAATGCTTTTCTATGGCAGGTCAGGATAACACAGCCATTTCAGTATCCAAACTAACACAGTTTTGCCATCACTTTTAAGAGAAAGGGGAGCAAAATAAAAATCAATTACATGACTGCAACAACATGGGATAAACTTGGAGAGAATAATGAACTCCTTCCACTGAAGGGTACTTTCTTAAAAAATAAAAGTTACCTACAGAATTGGTTTGAAGACATTTAGAATGCTGCCATTTTGATTAGAAAATAGTTCCATCTGAGGCTTCTGATTCTATATTGTCTAGAATAGCAAGTGCTATTATACAACATTACACATAGTGAAGTCAGTCACTGAGTTACACTCCAAGTTTCAGATCCTGCAGTGCAGTTTCCAAGAGCTGCTAATAGGAGACTTTCCAAACAAGTAGGAAGTCTTTTGCTGAGAATGGCAAATGTTGGAGGTTAAAAGATTGACCATGACCTATGCTTGTAGTTGATTGTAGTTTTATATTGAAATTCAACTATATCACCTAGAATAAATGAGAAATCATGAGGAATTAGTGAAATAGAAAGCCTCATATATTTCCCTAAGTATTTACTTGCTTGAAGTATTAAGCATTGAAATCACGGAGACACATTTTATTACAAACTTGGTTATTATATATAACTAGAAATTTGACCTTAACATGCTAAAGTTAGAAATTTTAGGTTAGGTCAGTAGACTGAGGTGGAAAAGAATATAGTTCTTTGAAATGAGACATAGTCTAGTCTCAGGGATTTCTTTAGTTGAAAAATTTTTATTTATTTATTTATTTTTGGCTGCATTGGGTCTTTGTTGCTGCGTGCAGTCTATCTCTTGTTGTGTCTAGTGGGGCCTGCTCTTCGTTGCGGTGCATGGGCTCCTCATTGCGGTGGCTTCTCTTATTATGGAGCATGGCCTCTAGGTGCGCAAGCTTCAGTAGTTGTGACATGTGGGCTCAGTAGTTGTGGCACATGGTCTTAGTTGCTCTGTGGCATGTGGGATCTTCCTAGGCCAGGGGTTGAACCCGTAGCCCCTGCTTTGTCAGGTGGATTCTTAACCACTGTGCCCCACCAGGGAAGTCCCTAGTCTCGGTTTTCTGAAGTGAGATACAATCCAATCTCTGCCCCTTACTTATTCTGTGTCCTTGGACAAATCACTCAACCTTCCTGAACCTCAGTTCCTTCATCTTTAAAATGAGAATAATATCTGTATTTTCCTCAGGACATTTGTTAAGTTTAAATAAAGTAATACATGTAGTTTATGTAGCCCAGTAGCTGGCACCTACTAAGCATTTAATTAATTAGCATTATTTATTACATTATTTATGTAGCCCAGTAGCTGGGCTACATAATTAGCATTACATTATTATTACATTACATGCTACATTAATTAGCATTATTTATTACATTATTTATGTAGCCCAGTAGCTGGCACCTACTAAGCATTCAATTAATTAGCATTATTATTACTAACGCTAAACTAGAAAATGAGTTATCCTAAAGATGTAACAGTCCTCTACAAGTTAGTCCATAAATATTTGTTATGGGCTAGGCATTGTTACAGGTGCTTGGGAGAAAGTGATAAGTAAGACAGACAGGATCCCTGTCTTCAATGAGTTTACATGTTAGTGGACGTAAGGAAGCTGGATATAGAAAAACAGACAGTAAACATGTAAACTAATACAGAACAAAGTGAAACAATTTATATTATGAAAAAAACATGGGTAAAAAAATAGAAAGGGACTGGAGTGGTGAGGACTGTCTTGAGAAGTAGCATTTCAATAGAGGACAGCAAGGAGAAGGGACAGTAGTGCAAAGTAGTATGCTAATGAGCTTGTCATCACTTTAAGACCCATAAATGCCAGTTACTTGTAGCAGAGTAATATGGAAGGTGAGGGTGTCATGAAAGGTACATAATGAGCGGTAGGTGGGGATGTATCATAGAAAATTTTGGAGACCACCATCGTTAAGGAATTTGGAACTTGTTGATTTTGTATAGGAAGTCATTGAAAGATTTTAAGCAAGAAAGTGACATGACCTGGATTACATTTTAGAAGTGTCTTCTGATTTTTCAGTTAGAGGCAACAGGATGAATTGAATGGGAGGTAGGAACAAAAGAGAGAAACGCTAATGACCTTAGGGTTCTTCTGTCTAAGCAGACAAAGAGATGGACTCATGTTTTCCTTCTTGACCAAATAGAATAGACTATTTAGACTATAAATAATGACATAGTAATGTGCAGACAGAGAAAAACAAACAAACAAAACTTCAAAACAAAAAAAGAAGGAACCAACCAAGTTATTATGAATTTAACATTTTAATGCAGAAACACCACATTCTCAGAAACCATTGACATGTTTGGTTTGGTACTTTCTCTCTTACTATTTTGAGTGACTTTCTCAGGCAAATGCATCTCCATTTATTGGCATTCTAGACAGCCTTCCCACCTCTTTGAAAAACAAAGAGGATGAAGGATATTTTTGGTTTATCTACACTGCTCAGGAAATGTTTGCCTTAGTTATTTGTGTAACATGTGAAAAACTTTAAAGTATAGTGAAAAATGAGGAATGTGAAGTATATAGAAATATAACTTTATAGTGTTGAATTTTAGAAGATTATTATAAAATCTGTCAGCCTACCATTCAATAATGTTTTATCACATTTTTTATGACCTTTCTCATAATTAAAAAAAAATTAAAAATAACCTCCTTCCCCAACAAAACAAAATGAAAAACAAACTAAGATAGGTTTCCTAAATTTAAATAGAAAGCCAGTAAACAAAAAGGCAGAAACTACAAAGTGCTGTATTTCCTTTGGCTGGAGTCAGAGGGATTTGAAGTATGAGAGGGAATCATGTCACCATTGTTGGAGGCGTGGCCACATGAAAAACAAGAGAAGAACTTCAGGCAAACTCTAGGAGCAAAAACTGCCCCCCTATGCACCCCCATCTCCAGCAGACAGCCAGCCAGGAAACAGGGCCCCAGTGACATAAACACAAAGAACTGAATCTAGGGAACAACCTGAAGGAACTTGGACGTGGATATATCTCCAGAGCCTCCAGCAAGGAAGGCAACCTTGCTGACATCTTGATTTTGGCTTTGTGGGACTTTAAACAGAGGACACAGTTAAATTACATTGTACTTGGATTCCTGATGAACAGAACTGTGAGCTAATAAATAGGTGTTGATTTAAACTGCTACATTTGTGTAGATTTGTTATGGTAACAACAGAAAATTAATATAACTTGTTAAAAAAAGACAACAGGCCCAAAATGGAGTCACTCGTGCTAAGCCCCAGGTCAGCAAACCAAGACTTAATACCTAACCTGACTGCAATTTCAACCACTCTCAGGAATGTAATCTTAAACCAGTCCATCTGGAATTTCCTGGTCAGCACCAGTGATGTAATCCACCTGATAGACCCCTTCTCTCTCCCAAAGAAAGATGAGATAATCTGCTCATTTCTTGTCCCTGCCTCCTTCTGCCTACAAAATCTCCCATTTTGTATAGCTCCTCAGAGCTCCTGTATATTTGCTAGATGGGATGCTGCCCGATTAATGAATTATTATATTTTTTTGGTAGGAGTTTATTAATTAATTAATTTATTTATTTTTGGTGTGTTGGGTCTTCGTTTCTGTGTGAGGGCTTTCTCTAGTTGTGGCAAGTGGGGGCCACTCTTCATCGCGGTGTGCAGGCCTCTCACTATCGCGGCCCCTTGTTGCGGAGCACAGGCTCCAGACGCGCAGGCTCAGTAGCTGTGGCTTACGGGCCTAGTTGCTCCGTGGCATGTGGGATCCTCCCAGACCAGGGCTCGAACCCGTGTCCCCTGCATTAGCAGGCAGATTCTCAACCGCTGTGCCACCAGGGAAGCCCTAATGAATTATTTAATAAAGCCATTTAATCTTTAAATTTACTCGCTTGAATTTTGTTTTTTAACAAACTGATGAACAGGGAAGGTAAAGAGTAGGACACAAAAGAGGAAAGACAACCCTTAATATTTGTTTATATAAAATTACTGTCCATAATGTATACTACTGATTGTGTGAAATGATTTGCCTTCCCTTTGTTTTTAAAAAGAGAATTTTGAAGTGAAGAAAAAATTATTTTCAGGTAAGAATTATGCTTTATTTCAGGATAGGGTAATTTCACTTGGAAAGTTTTTTTAAAAAATCTTTTTTTAGCTATATTATTTCATTAAGTAAAGCTTAAAACTAGTAAAACTAAAAGATTCTTAGATTCCAAAGGAACATTGCACATTGTTTTTTTATCTTTGAAGATTATGTGATTTTTATCTGAGCAAATAGAAGAGATTTCTGGAATATTTCATCTACATTATTTTGTATGACCCTGGGCAAGTCACTTAACCTCCCTGTGACATATCTTCCTAGTGTGAATATTAATGGAATCTACCTCATAAACTTGTCGTAAGGGTTAAATGAGTAGGGAATCAGGGGTTAGAATTATAGACTAACAGGAACAAAGTTTTGTATTGTTTTATCTAAAGGTATTTCTGTATGAAAGGTGGGCTATTAGATATATATGCAGAGCTACAGATACGTATCCCTAAAACCTACTTGCATGAGAAAAACTCACTTGTTTGATTATTTGTAGCTACTATTTCAGATAAATGACCTGTCTTTTATATCCTCTCCTGCTCTGTTGTTAGCCCATTGCATCTTAGACATCCTTATTTTCTCTATTTCCCATTGTTATGATAAATTATTAACCTTCACAAAGCTGCTCTGTTACAAGACAGCCAATAGAAGTCCATAAATAAAAATATTGTATCCCCTAGTTTTATTGTATTACAGGAGAAATGCCTACATTGAAATAAACTACCCTGTAAACTGGGGTGCAAGAACTGTAACAGATGTTCAATAAATATAAAATATTTCACCTCCTTGACATTAAAATTCATTGTTATCAAGAGAATTTAACTTTCTTGTTAGATTTTTCTGTTTCCTCTTCCTGGCTTCAACTATCTAAATCTAGGTACAATTTATTGGCTCTTGATCATGCTTCTCTGAATTCTGAATACTTCTCCTATTAAATAACTCTATTATAAAATACTCAAGCTGTTTTCCAGCTGTATGCTTTTCTTGTGGCCTTGAAATAGCCTTCCTAACCTTGAGCATTCTCTGCTTTGCAATTTTTTTGCTAGGCTGAGAGAGCTCTTCCTCTTTCCTAAGATAGTTCATGATCTGCTTGAATTTCTAGCCTCTGCTCTAATATCATCAGATCTGTCATTAGTCTTATAATGATCTTTTCCCCATTAGAGAAGACAGAATTTCACTAATTCCTTCCTTTCATCTATGAGTGAATTTATCAGAGGGGGAAATAGGAAGAGAAATAAAGAGATGTGATGTTATCAACATCACTCTCTATTTGAAGAGATACTACCTGAATTATCTTCTCAATATGACTCATAGATGGACAGCTGTGTCAAGAAGTTCTTTATAACACTAAGAAGTGTCTATCAAAGTACTTAATGCACTTCATTCTGACAAACAGGGGAAATTGAAACAGTTGACCCTAGCACCTCCAGATAATTACCATCCACATCTCTGTGATTCAGCAACTTTGAATTGCTAACAGAGTGCTAAATTACCACTGTTATGCAACTGCCCTCCCTACTGATTTCAGAGCAAGGTAATGTGTAACCTCAGTTGTTGCAAGTAATCTTCTGCGTCTATAAAGTGAGTTAGAGCGCTGCATAGAACAGCGAGTTCAAATTACATTTATAGTTCATTAAAGTGAGCTCTGTTCCTCACTTAAATCAATCAGGCTGCACAAACAGATGCCATTTATGATGTATATGTTTTCTTTTTACTTTTTTTTTTTCAGTGCATCTTTCTTGGGGAGTTAAGTAAAGGTATTCTTAAAACTTAGTATTGAGTTTCTCGGCAGTAGAAGCTGGGCCATTACTCACCAAAATAATGTCACCAGATTTTTTACATCAAATGCCTCGTTACTTTTGATAACTTTGTCCTTATAATAACAGTCCTGACCTCATTATTTACCTGTGTTCCTTATTTCTTTTCTAAGACCAAGGAAAAGTAAATAACAGTGGCCCAGTGAGACAGAGATGACTAAGTGAACTGGTAGAATTACCCCTGGCCTGGCCAGAGTTTGAGCTGAGTCATCCAGCTGGAGACTATTGATATTTTCCAGGCTCTTTTGCATCCCAGTGTGCTTTATTGGGTTAAGCCAATGGAAAGTGAGCAAAAACCAATGTGACCATTTTCAGTTCTTGGTCTTAAGATATCGGGCATGTGCTCTTCCACCTCTTTCTGCAGGCCAGAATAAAGATGTGGCAGTCTCCCATTACTCCGCACTTCAAGTAAGATCACACCTTGCTTGGCAGAGTAATAAGATGAAGGAAACTGAGTTTCTGCAGGACAGAATATAGGCCTCCCCAGCAGCATGAACTTTTAAGACTAGTTATAAGAAATAAATAAATTTCTTTTAATTGAGCCATTGTTGCTTGGGGGTATCTTTGTTATAGCAACTTACAATTTACCTTCACCTATACAGGCTGTTTTTCAGTTGCTACCTTGAATAATAACTTCAGTTTGGTTCTGTAAAAACTGTACTTGATTTAGCGGTAGGATGTAATTGTTGGTTAACACAACACTGGACTGAGTGAGACCCAGGAGAATATGCCTCAAGTTCAGGTCTGCAACCAGTGTAAACTTGAGCAAATTATTTAGCTTATCTTATTCATGACAATTATCACTATCAAATAATATCCTGAGCATTTACTTGTTTGTTTATTGTCATTTTCCCTCCCAAAATATAAGCTGCACAAATACAATTAATTTAAATACTTTTTAAAACAAATCACTTATCTCTGGCACATAGAACAGGCTTTGAATAGTACATATGCAATAAATATTTGTTGAATTAGTTAGTTGAAATTTTCTGGGCCTTTCTATAAAATATAAAAATTGGATAAAATAATCTCTCAGGACCTTTCTAATTCTAACATTTTATGACAATTAGTTTTAATAAAAATATGGAAATTCTACTCATTATGGCTTTATTATTATCAAAATAAATTATGAATTTACATTAACATTCAGCAAATAGCTAATATGAAATAGGCACTTAACAAAGCCCTGGGAATAAAAAGGCCTGGGGGTAACACTGTTGGGCTTAAGGGGATGGGTGGAATTAGGGAAAGTTGGTGATAGATTATGAAATAATTACCCCTCACTTGGAATTAAGATGCAATGTAGTATGATAAAATATGACAAGTTATTAGAGACATGTAAAAAGTGCTGTGAGAACTCAAGGTAGAAGTGGAACTTTTTTGCCCTCAGGAAATAGAATGAGAAAGATTATAGATATTTAAGCTACCCTATGCCTTGGAAGAATTCCCTAGACAAAGACATTGAGAAAGTCATTTTGGGCAGAGAGAATAATATGAATGAAGTATACTCCAAAAATAACAAGTTAATTTGTTTGGCTAGGGTGCATGTTGAAAAGAGTAGAAATATATGTATAGAGATGAGGAACATATTTTGATGACAAAGAAATCTGACTTTATTTTGTACCAGCCTGTTTCTCCCTCACCCCCAGGGAAATGGCATGATAAATATTTTAGAAAAATGACTGTGGCCGCAGTGGTTCTGTAAGTGGGAAAAGGAAAGCAGAAGGAGTGACAGAGAGACTTGGGGGTGTGAAAAAGAGTGATGTAGAGAACTAGTTAGGCAGTGGTGGTCAATGGAAAGCAAATTATCACATACATAAAAATGGTCATAAGTTGATCATATTTTTGAAAATAGTCTACAGAACTTTTGTCACATTCTACAAGGTTAAGCCTTGGAGTGTTTAACTTCCAAATATTAGACACTCAGATTCAGTCTACGTTGATATTGCTGCATGACCTTAAGCAAGTACCCTTGGTATGATCAGATATACATGTGAGAGAGTTTATATTAAGTAAGTCACTCATTCCTTTCTAAAATATGTAATTTTTAATTTTGGATTGGTTCTCTTCTGCCTTGAGATTCCATAATATTATGTAATCCCCAAATTTAATAAAACTGTTTTCCCAACAGTTGTATTGAACTGTATATTTGAAATTTGGCATATAAGATTGGAAAATGTGCTCTATTTAGTAACATATTGATACATACTAGCATAATCTCAATTAAAATCTTTAAAAAGTAATTTAAATAAATTAACCACTGGAACATGGAAGCAACCTAAATGTCCATTGACAGATGAATGGATAATGGGTAAAGAAGATGAGGCACATATATACAATGGAATATTACTCAGCCATAAAAAGAAACAAAATTGAGTTATTTGTAGTGAGATGGATGGACCTAGAGTCTGTCATACAGAGTGAAGTAAGTCAGAAAGAGAAAAACAAATACCGTATGCTAACACATATATATGGAATCTAAAAAAAGAAAGATTATGAAGAACCTAGGGCAGGATGGGTATAAAGACGCAGACATAGAGAATGGACTTGAGGACACAGGGAAGGGGCAAGGATAAGCTGGGACGAAGTGAGAGAGTGGCATGGACTTATATATACTACCAAATATAAAATAGATAGCTAGTGGGAAGCAGCCGGGTAGCACAGGGAGATCAG
Source organism: Monodon monoceros (assembly GCF_005190385.1). Taxonomy (NCBI): domain Eukaryota; kingdom Metazoa; phylum Chordata; class Mammalia; order Artiodactyla; family Monodontidae; genus Monodon; species Monodon monoceros. The sequence goes on along the minus strand of NW_021703767.1, from coordinate 40,098,536 downwards.
CTCAGTGCTTTGTGACCACCAAGAGGGGTGGGATAGGGAGGGTGGGAGGGAGACGCAAGAGGGAGGAGATATGGGAACATATGTATATGCATAACTGATTCACTTTGTTATAAAGCAGAAACTAACACACTATTGTAACACAATTGCTCTCCAATAAAGATGTTAAAAAATAATAAATAAATATATTAACCACTGGAGTAAGTAGGAATGAGAATAGGTGACATATTATTTTATTAAAATATTTTCCTTTTGTGTTTCTTTCCTCTTTCCCTTAATCTACCTAGGTTTTAATCATAAAGGGAAATTTGTCCCAGAAACTTATTTTTCATCCAACGTGTCTAGACATGTCAAGAAACCTCAGAGAAAAATTGATTATTTGAGGAAGGCAGGATGAGAACAGGCTGTTTTAATTTCTTCTGATCTTTTTCTCTAGACACCTAGATTGGCAGAGAAAGATTGCAGAATTCTTCTGAAGAGATGACTGCGGTGAAATATCTTCCCATAGAGGGAAGAATAATAATATGAAGCAACTGCTATTGGTACACGGAAAACCAGAAACTGTTAGCAAAGTCATGATTTTTCCAAAGCAAGGGAGGAATAGAGATTAGGACTAATTCTTCCTTTAGAAATCTGTATTGTTTTAAATTTCTCTCTCCGGGTCTGGAGATTTGGAGAAAGTAGGAAGGGATTCCAATCTTCTGTATACTTAAAGGTGCTGAAATCTATCTAAGGAATTGGTATAGAAAAATTCAATATTTCTCCATTGTCTGTTTTATAAAATGTATCACAGTAAACAATATTTTTCCACCTTATGAACATTGGTTCTTTGAAGCTTTGGAGTAGAAATCCATTGCTTTTGAAATGAGACGATTTTTTTAAAAACTAAGGACAAGTTGTCTTAGGAACACTCTGCTGCTAATGGAAGGGTTGGTATTAAAATGATGACTTCCTCAAAAAATCACTTGGTCAGTAACAATTTTCAAGGGTCTTAACGGAAAAAGTCAAGAGCAGATATTTTAATATTATAAAGAAAAATTAAACTTTTATATTTTGAGCACTCAGAAAGAGATACTAGGGTAATAGATGATTTTTTTTTAATCCTAATAATTTTGTTTTTGTTTTTGTTTCTTGTGGTACACGGGCCTCTCACTGTTGTGGCCTCTCCCGTTGCGGAGCACAGGCTCCAGACGTGCAGGCTCAGCGACCATGGCTCACGGGCCCAGCCGTTCCGCGGCATGTGGGATCTTCCCGGACCGGGGCACGAACCCGTGTCCCCTGCATCGGCAGGCAGACTCTCAACCACTGCGCCACCAGGGAAGCCTGTATCCTAATAATAAAACACAAGAATCACAGAAGTGTGATAATGTTTACGTACTTTGTCACTAGCCTAACCCTACGTAAATCTCTTCTATGGTTTCCCTATCAAGTGTTTTTCCGCCTGTGCATAATAAATAACTGGTGATCAGTGACGTGGCCACACTGAATTCTCAAATGCAGAGTCGTAGAAGCTTTTGTTTATTTTAGTCCACAGTATGCCTTCTGGTAATTACATGTAGGTCTTTTTTTGGCATTTTGATCACAGTGTAGTTCTCTTTCCACTTTTCTTTCCACTTTTCTGCATGTGGTTGGTTACTCCCCGCTGGATTCGTTTTGTTTGGTTACTGTTATCTAACACAATGATGTGTGTTTACTAACATGGTGAAGTCTTTTTTAGAACTTAACGTAATACTGTAAGTTTGATTTGGTAAGTAATGTACTGAGCAGAATGATTACCTCCTCAGTTCTAGACATTTCTATTAATACAGACTAAAACCAAATTCACATTTATAGAGGTTATATATGGACATTTACGTATCTTTCATTCAATTAAAAACTAACAAGTTTTCTCATTAATATTTATAAACCGGCTCCCTTCCCTTCCTCCACCTAATTCCCTTCTGATACTTATATAGTTGTTTGGGAGACCTCACAGTAGGGCCTTATTCCAGTATTATATTTTACCCTTGTCACAGTATGTCTTCTCATCTTTCTGAAATTATGTAAACTGGAATGTAACACTTCAAAGTTCAAGATCCCTTTTCATCACATCACTAGTTGTAGTCATTTTTAAATTTAAGGTAGAAGATACTAAAGTGTCACTTGAAAATAATTCTGTCTGGGATATAAATTGAAAGAAATGGCAAAGGATTTAGAGACACTTGTAAAGAAAATCGGTAATAATGCTTCTTGGAGCTTTGCTAAGTTGTAAAGATCATCCACTGTGCTAGTAATAGTGGGAAATACAGTGTGTGGGTAGTTAATGTTAGATCACTCAAATACCCTTTAGAAAGCTTCAAATATAAGAAAAGCCTGAAAGAAATGGATGAAAGGGAAAAACTATGTAATTGTTGTTAGCCTAATTGGAGATGCTTGTTTGAATCTTTACCCTAGGAAACTAACTAAATTACTGTCATAGAAGCAATTATGTTTTGTGCTTTCGTCTTTGCACATGTTCCCTCCTGAAATAACTGCATCCATTACACAGATGGGATTGGGATGGTATCCCAGTTTCCATCCCGATTTCATACAGAGCCTCTTTTCTGACATAGGCACATTAGGGAAACGCTCAAAAGGTGTTTGACTCACAGGAGAACTAAAAATTCATACGCTCTAGTTACACAATTAGTTAATGAGCCTATGAGTAAACAGCCTTGCTTAAATATAAAAAAGTGTGCTTTGAAATGTCTTATCTGTGTCATGCATCTCATGAAAAGTCAAAAAAATTGCAAAATTTAGAGCTGAAAGAAACATTATTTTGCCTTTGCATCATATGGTTGTGATTGGGGATCACCAAGGGAATTCATGTGCATTGGAATCACCTGGTGTTTTAAAACATACCAGTTCCCAGGCTCTTCCCCAGACCAATTAAATCACACTTTCCAGGGCAGTGGATGTCATTTTTGAAGAGGGAGCTTTTAAAAATCCCGATGCCAGGGACACATTTCGAACGAATTAAACAAATTAAATCAGAATCTCTGAAGGATGGGGTCTAGATATCACAATTTTTAAAGTCTGCCAGATGATTCCAATGTCCAGACAAATCTGAGAACCAGGTGTAGGTCCCAGATATTTTGACTGTTTGAAAAGCTCTCCAGAGCATACTAAAATTCAGGTCATTTTCTGAATCATTGATTTAAAGAATAACTACCCCGAACAATTGTACAACCTCAGGCACCTAGATAGCCTTAAGAAGGACTAGGAAGTCTCATTTCTGGGTCCAATGTTCTTCCTCCTCCACTGACTTACCTAACACAATTTCTAAATTCTACCAATATTCTTTTTTTTTTTTTTCCTTTCTTTTTTCTTGACCATGCTGCGTGGCATGTGGGATCTTAGTTCCCCCACCAGGGCTGAACCTGCACCCCCTGCAGTGGAAGTGTAGATTCTTAACCACTGGACCGCCAGGGAAGTCCCTCTACCAATATTCTAAAATATCTGGTGCCAATATATATATATTTTTTGGCGGTACGCGGGCCTCTCACTGTTGTGTCCTCCCCTGTTGCGGAGCACAGGCTCTGGACGCGCAGGCTCAGCGGCCACGGCTCACGGGCCCAGCCGCTCCGCGGCATGTGGGATCTTCCCGGACTGGGGCACGAACGCGTGTCCCCTGCATCGGCAGGTGGACTCTCAACCACTGCGCCACCAGGGAAGCCCTGGTGCCAATATTTTTAGACCATTAAAGTAGAAGACCTGAGAGTACTTACTAAGCCTTTGACAATATTTTAAAAAAATCTGAGGAAGGCATGTGAGGGTGATTCAAATACCTGCTGAATGAGTGGAATTGTGAGTGTGCCTATAGGAAGGGGAGGTCTCTGGGGCCTTGCTGTCAGCATTGCACTGTGGAGAGTCATCTGCTGGTTCAGTCATGTATCTCACATTCCTATCACATCAGTGTGGCTCATCCCAAATTACACAATATATGAAAAGACAGATTTACCAAAAGTGACAGAGAGAGAAAGTCATTTACTTCCAAATGTATTCTTTTGTAATGTGGTAATATATTTGTTTTGTAGGGCTGCCATAACAAGGTACCACAAACTGGTGGCTTAAACAACAGAAATTTATTTTTCCATAGCCCTAGGGAGGCTGGAAATCTGAGGTCAACGTGTTGTCAAGGTGCTGAGGTCTCTCTCTTTGGCTTGTAGTTGGACAACTTCTCCCTGTATCTTCACATGGTCTTTCCTCTGTACATGTACATGTCTGTGTCCTGATTTCTTACAAGGACACAAATCAGATTGCGCTAAGGCTCACCCTAACAACCTCATTTTAACTACCTGTTTAAATACCCTATCTCCAAACACAGTCCCATTCTGTGTTGCAGGAGGTTTAGTATTTCAAAGTATGAATTCGGGGAGGAAGACAGTTCAGACCATAATAGGTGGAAAGAGCGCTATTCAAGCACGCTTGAATGTCTGCTGTTTAAAACACAGAGAAGACACTGCAATTAGCTACATCTGAAATGTACATTTTGATCACAGAATGATCAAAAAAAAGCGACAACTTCAAGGTTAGGGGCCTTATTAACATAAGATAATTGTGTCATCTTTCTGTATGAAAAGTGGTACTCACACAAATACGTATCAAAATATAAGTCTAGATAATTGTCACTTCACATGTACCCTGACACTTGAAGGTTTTCTTTGGATTTTTTTTTTTAATAAATTTATTTTATTTATTTATTTTTGGCTGTGTTGGGTCTTCGCTGCTGTGCATGGGCTTTCTCTAGTTGTGGCAAGCAGGGGCTACTCTTTGTTGCGGTGTGCGGGCTTCTCATTGCAGTGGCTTCTCTTGTTGTGGAGCATGGGCTGTAGGCACACGGGCTTCAGTAGTTGTGGCATGTGTGCTCAGTAGTTATGGCTCGCATGCTCTAGAGCGCAGGCTCAGTAGTTGTGGCGCATGGGCCTAGTTGCTCCGCGGCATGTGGGATCCTTCCGGACCAGGGCCCAAACCTGTGTCCCCTGCATCGGCAGGTGGACTCTCAACCACTGCGCCACCAGGGAAGCCGTCTTTGGATGTTTTTGACTATAGTAGCCTCTTCATTCTATGTGAATGCTCAGCAGTTCTAACTCAATAGCCCAAACTAAACAAAGCAAAAAATTTTGACTGAGAAGTTTTTTATGATTGTTTTTTATTAACATGATTCATGTATGTTTGTTGCAGATACATGCATGAGCTTTCTCAGTATTCTGACATTAGAAACTATAGAAAAACATGGATGATTCAAGGAGGTTGATGGCCAGCACCGAGATAAGTGAAAAATCTCAGTGTAATTTTTATAGACTAGAGCTGGCGAGGGCCTCACACTATTTCAAAACCATGACATATGGCGTAGTGCTTTGTGTTTTTCATAACTTTTGAACTACTACACATAGCAGTATTATATATTAGAAAATAATTTTAAAATCTTTTAAAATGTATTCTTTGATAAAATTTTAAGGTATCTTTTTCTATTTTTTAAAAATTGAGGTCCAATTTATTTGCAACAAAAAGTACTGGCTGTAAGAGTACAGTTGTTACAAATGTTTACACCGAAGTAACCATGGCTCTACAAAGATACAGAATATTCATCCTAGAGAGCTTTTCATGTCCTTTTCAAGTGAATTGCATTGAATCATCTTTTCTCCCATTTCCAATAAAATTTTCCTCATTCTTTCCAGCCTTTACTAACACTCTCTTCAAGACCTTTCTGCCTTCTTTTGCTGCCCAGTGTCAAAGACCTTGACACGTCTTAGTTTACTTACATATCAGAATCACACGTGTAGTAATGATTTTAACTTAACCACTATTTAGAGTTTTGCCTGTTTTTTTTTTTTTTTAACTACCTATTAATGGAATGATGCAGTATGAATGCTATAGTGACTGGCTTCTTTTGCTCAAAGTATATGAGATTCATCCAATTTTTTCACATGTATCATTTTTGCTCTTTTATTACAGTGTAGTATTCTACTGTATAACCTCAATTATTCATTCTTATGATGAACATTTAGTGTGTTTCTAGCTTGGGGCTGTTATAGTTTCTATGAAGACTTTGTGACTTGTTTTTTGGTAAAATTGTGCCCTTATTTCTCTTGGAGATATACTTAAGAGTGCAATTGCTGGGTCATAGGTAGGCATATGTTTAATTTAGATAGCTACTAAAAGATAGTTTTCCAAAGTGGCTGAACCTATTTTCATTCCCACCAGCAATGTACAAGAGTTACAGTTGATTCACATCTAATTGCCCATATAGCCACACCAGAAGCCCAGCCATTAGGTTTTAAACTGAAAAATATGTGGTGCTTGAACAAATTCAAGATTTGATGAGGAAAGCATGAATCGAGTCCTTTTAGGTAGAAGTAACAGAAAATATTCTTCAGGTATTCTGCCATATTTAAATTGTGCTGTTTTCTCTTTTTGCATTTGTAATTATAATCACTGAATTTCTCTTATGAAAATTTTCAGTAATATGATGATACAGTAGTTTGTGACTCTTATCCCAGTACATATGCGAGACCAGACTGTTTTATTAAAATGGTCTTAAGAGTCACATTCATTAACCCCCTCTTTATAGACCATATAAATATAAACTAATAATGTATATTTTAAAATAATAGGGATTTAAATGTATATATTGTTTTTCAACAAACTTAATTTAAACTTAACAGTGCCCCTGAAGGTGATATTATTTTCTTCTGGCATAAAAGGAAACAAAAACCCCCCAGATTTTATAGAGATTTCAGTTGCTAAAGTTCATAGCAATTTAGTAACATGTGTGGAACTTAAACCTAGCTTTTGTGGCTATAGATCCAAGGCTCTCTTATCTCTCTGTAAATAATAAGCGTATATTTAAAGCATGAATTCAATTATTTTCAAAGTAGAAATGGTAATTGCAGGATTTAAATAAATCATACTTTTGACTGTACATCAAATATTTATATATATTGTAGAATATAGCTTTACTCTTAAAATAAGATCCTTGTATAAATTTAATATTATATTCTAAAACTCATTGTTTGAAATGCAATGAATTTGTTTATAGTAACCCTAGCATCTTATTATGAGAATAATTTTTTAAAAAATGGATATTTTTAAACCAAAGGGATATTTCACATATATTTTTATTCCACTTTGGTTGTCAATAACCTATATTGCAGACATCAGGATAACTCCTCAATCTAGTGCTCTATGGTTTTAGGCATGCTCTTTAGCACCTTTGAAAGAATAATGAAGCATTTAGAGGAAATTTCTTCCTGTTATTATACTAAATTGCTTTGTCTTGCTAGAATGCTCACTTGGTCTGTAGAAAGAATTCTACACTAGAAAATTTACTGTTTTTCTTTTTTAAGCCTAGATACACCAAACCAGTGTTATTTGAATTTTTTTGTTTCATAATCATCTACGAAAATATATAAGCCTAACATCATTGAGGCAAGAAAAATGATTTATTTAACTTATTTGTTGTATTTTAAGTTTCACAAGGCATCCTGTCAAAGTAGACTGTCAGTCAGAAACTTTAGATTCCAGGCTTATATCTGAAGCTGAAAAATCATCCCAAATCTCATTTTTTCAACTGCAAAATAAGAGATTTACACTAAATGAAGCTCAAAGACCCTTAAGCTCTAAAAATATATGTACTCATTTTATGTATAGTTTTCTTTGGTTTTTTAAATCATCATGACTCTGCCTACTATTGCAGCTCTTGTTTTGAAACAAAGGTTTTATTTGTTTTCCTTTTCTAAATGAGAGGAAAATACCTCTTGCCAGATTATATAATGCTCATTTGATTAAAAGCTGATGCTGGGGCTATATATTATGATATTAATATGAGAGTCTTTGTTTCAGGTTCTTCTGGGCAGAGACATTATGTTGCTTTTGGATAGAAAGCTATTCTTGCAGAAAGCTTGCTAGAACCGTCCCCTTTTGAAGAACCGGCCTTTATAGCTCTCCAGTCTTTTCAATTCTTCTAATTACATTCAGTGAGATTTTCATTTCATATCTCAATTGACTTGTATATTTGAATAGTATACCTTGTTAAGATAATTTCACAAAAATAGGCTTTATTGAGAGTTTATTCATTTAGTATCTTTTAGAATTCATTAAAATTTTCCATCATAGTTGAACCTCATAAGCAATCACTGGCATGTAGTGAGGATTCAAAATTGTTTTTTTAGTTGAATTGACCTCAGGTGAATTACTAAGAAATAAGGTGTTCCAAGTAAATGGAACCTAACCACTTTATCAAAATTTAAAAAATTTCATTATTATACAAATAATACAATTCCTTCTGATATATAATTGCTTTGTTTCTGAATTCTTTAAGATTGTTTTGGAAAGAGTTGACTGCCTCACTCTCCATACCCAGAAAAGTATCACCATTTTGATCACAAAGTATTGCCCTGTGCTTAGTAAGGCTTTCTAAATGATATATTCTATCATAAAATGTAGAGATGAGTCTACATTTTATAATGCCCCAGCCTTTATTCTGTGTCCATTTTTCACATTTGATCCTTTGAATCTTAGATAGCTAGGAGAGCTAAGAAGTAGCTAAACTCAGTAGGATAATGTGTTAAGAAAGTGGTTTTTTGACCATGTAAACCTGTACTTTCTATTCCACAAAATCGCTAAAACTAATTTTATTTGCTTCAGTGGTCTTCTTTGTTTGTTGGTTCCTGACTGTGTTCCGTGTAGTTTATGTCATATATTTTCTTCAGATTAGTAGCATATTGCTACATTTTTAATAGTTATTTAATGTTCATTGAGAGAGGAAGGGATAAAGAAGGTGTGGTACATATATATAATAGAATATTAGCCATAAAAAAAGAACAAAATAATGCCATTTGCATCAATAATGATGGACCTAGAGATTATCATACTAAGTGAAGTATGTCAGAGAAAGACAAATATGATATCGCTATGCAGAATCTAACTTAAAAATGTTATAAATGAACTTATTTACAAAACAGATACAGACTCACAGATTTTGAAAACAAACTTATGAAAACAAACAAACAAACTTACCAAAGCGGAAACTTGGGGGGGAGGGATAAATTAGGAGCTTGGGATTAACATACACACACTACTATATATAAAATAGGTAACCAACAAGTACCTCCTGTGTAGCACAGGGAACGCTACTCAATATTCTGTAATAACATATATGGGAAAAGAATCTGAAGAAGAATGAATATATGTATAACTGAATTACTATGCTCTATACTTGAAACTAACACAACATTGTAAATCAACTATACTTCTATAAACTTTTAAAAAGTAGTTATTTAAGACAAGTAACATGAAAAAAGGCTAGGTTATGTGTTACTGTGTGTATGGTAAAGTATTAGTACTGTTTTTGTCCCACAGAAGTTTAGGTTGTGAAATATTTTAAATATTCAGAGAAGTGGAGAGTACAACATTATCAACGATTTTATCTACCACCCAGCTCTATCAGATCAATTTTTCATTCTGTCTATGTAGTTTTTTTTTAAAGAAATAACACTTTACAGATATAATGGAAGTTGTTTCCCATTTCTAGTCAAATTATTTTTAAAAGATGTGTTACTCTTGGGGTTGATTTCTACCCTTTGCCTTGTTTTATTTTGTTTAAACTAGAATTTTTTTTGTTCATTCCTCTATTTAAGCAAGAAATGTTTAAGTACCCAATAGGTACCCTGCAGCACTGTGCAAGATATGAGGAAGAATAATAATGCTTCCTGTCCTTAAGAATTAAACTTGAGAACTAGGGATGGGGTGAGGTCAGAAAAGAAAAATCACAAATCACCATCATACAATGATGATAACAAGTGGCATAAATAGAGTCAAATGAGCTATGGGTTTGAGACAAGAGATAGAATATCTGACTAGAAAGATCAGCTGATGCTTTGAGAAAGAGATGCCATTTAAATTGAAACAAAGTTTGAATTTTGTTTTCTTGAGATAGTTTTATGGTTTTCACCTATCGCTTGGTGAATGATGAATTCAATCAAATGGTGGTTCCTGTGTTTTTCAGCTGGAGCTTATCTCATTGAAAGTATTATAAAGTAGGGTCATTTGTTATCAATAAATGGTAGCCTTCAAGTGGCCTTTTAATGACCTAATCAGGGATGTTACTGCCATGGTTGGAGCTGACATTTCTGAAAGGAAAGACTTGGAAGAACTTTTTTTTGGGGTGAATTAGGAAATGTCATATAGTGGGGACTGCAGGAGTTTCAGGTTACTAGTCTTCTCATCTTGCCTATGTGACTAACTAGCTATCAGGAAATGGCTCTTTTCTTCCTTTTGCCTCACTCATCTCATCTGAGAAAGTTGGACACAATTTAAGTTCTCCCCTGTCTTGAATTCCATAGCTATTATGTTCTGACCAGTTGGTGCCATCTACTATTTTTCTTTGGCACACATTTTTCTTAATGCTTATTCTATAGACATAATTCAAATAATATAATCTTTGTACTGCACTGGAGTAAAACTGAAAGAATTGCCTAATTTTTATTTGAAAATATTGAATTGGGCTTTGAATTTTCAGAATGGATGTTTAGGTGTACGACTACAGTTTAGAAATAGGCTCATTTCTAAAGTAACAAGTTGTTATATTTCAGATTCAAAATTTATAAATATAAACAGTTTTATTGTCTGGCAGGATGCCTATCTTGGGGATGGGGCATCCTCCCACCCTCCCCACCTCGTATTATTATATAAATAGGTGGTAAATAAACAAGGTACAGAATTTTAAAGTATATATACTGAATAGTACAGCCTCTCTCTTTTCCCTGTTTCTTGCCACTCAAATTGAAGCACATACAACCATTATTTTCTATAAGTTCTAAAGATATTTTAAGCATTTGTACAAAAAGATTGATGCATATTAGATGGATATAGATATCTTTTTTCACCAGTGATTGAATAGTACACATGCTGCTCTACACCTTGACTTATTTAATGATGTATCTTGGATTATTTTTCATACTTATCCCTATAGAGTTTCTTTAGTATTTTCGATGATGGCATAGTGTTTCCTTGTATGAGAATACTTTAAGTATTTTTACCCAGTTATTTAACCAGTTGGACATTAAGGTGGTTTCCAATATTTTATATAACAAATCATGTTGCAATGAAAATACTTCTACATTAGTTTACTTTACACATACCAGTTCCAATTACCCACCCACCATTAATATGTAACTATACCTCTTTCCACACATCCTCTCCAGCATAGTGTCACAAACTTTTTGTTTTTGCTAACTTAATAAGCAAAAATAAAGTCTTAACACTGGTCTTAATTTGCATGTGTATTAATCTGAATTAGGTTAAATTTGTTTTCCTACATTTGAGTTATTCATATTTCCTTTCCTTAAGCTGTATGCAAGTATAGAGTCTAATAACCAACTCCAAATATCATTCAATTTAAAACTGTCCTTCCTATAGGTAGGATCTGCTCCAGTCTAGAAAGCTTCCTACTTTATTTTTTACTCCTTTTTCTCATACCCTAAATTGCATCTGGTTATTCCAGGACTGGAATGGAAAAAGGCAGGCAAGACAAAGACCAGGATAATCTTACCTCCATTGTGCCACTTGAATCTTTCATTGGTGTCTCTAGGTGTGACAGTGCCAATAGCTGACTCTTTCACTTGTAGGGTATTTTTGTGGGTTTCCCTGGAGATTTGCCTGCTGGGACTCTCTGGGTGCAGCCCTCTTGATGAGTGCCATGCTTTCTTTGCTTTGCTACTTTTTACTCCAACCCAGTCTCTGAGATTCCTCCAATCAACCCTCTTTTGGGGGCCCTTTGCCTCTCCAAGCAGTTATCTTGGGTAGTCTACTTTTTTTTTTTTTTTTTTTTTTGCTGTACGCGGGCCTCTCACTTCTGTGGCCTCTCCCGTTGCAGAGCACAGGCTCCGGATGCGCAGGCTCAGCGGCCATGGCTCACGGGCCCAGCCGCTCTGCAGCACGTGGGATCTTCCCGGACCGGGGCACGAACCCGTGTCCCCTGCATCAGCAGGTGGACTCTCAACCATTGCGCCACCAGGGAAGCCCAGGGTAGTCTACTTTTTAAGATGACCCAAAGCTGGCTCTCTTGATGAGTTCATGCCTAGTCTTATGGCATCACATTTCTTTGATGCTGATGAACATGTAGGCAATTCCCAAAGCAGCCCTCTCTTTGTGTCCAGACCTTAGTCAGTTTCTTTCCTTTAGATTTATCCTGGCAACCATTTTACTTCAGTTATTGGCTGGTTCCTCTCACTTGACCTGGAGTGAAGAGAAACCAAAATTCCACTCCAACAACTTTACCCAAAGGAAATTCTCTATCAGATTCTTTAGCCTCAGACTTCCAGTGAATATACTTCTTTCACTTAATGTAACGTAGAGATGAGTAATGGGCTGGCAGAATTGGCTTCATAATCTCTGTAATGTCCTAGATTTTAGGATATTTGGGGTTTTGTATATGTGCTTTCAGTCTTTTGGGATCAGCACAATCTTGCAGAAAGCAGTAAGAGTCACGTTCAGTTTCATGTTACACATGTATGATACAACGAAACCAAAAATCCCAGCAACACATGGTCCTCTCTTTTTCCTGACTTCCCCAAAGTACCATAATTCATTCTAAGAAGGGAAATAACAATAAAAACTTACATAATTCATATTCTATAACAGGAACCAACCTAAGCATTTTAAATACAAATAACCTCATTTAATTCTCACAGATACTATATCAAGTAGGTAGTATTATCTTCATTTTGTAGATGGGGAAACTGAGGCTGAAAGATATTAAGTAATTTGTTCAAACTTACACGTCTAGTTATTATTGAGCCCAGATTTTGAAATAAGTCTGTTTCCAGAGTCTGTGATCTTAATTATTACATTATGTTGGTTCCCATTACAGTATATTGACTCTTTATTTGTTTTCCAGGAAACAAAATGAAATATAAAGACAAATTACCTTCATTTCTGGTTGCCTTCACATCTTTTGTTGGCAATTGAACTGTTCTCGATGTGTAGACTCAAATTTGTTAATAAATCAGTTCTTTTCAAATTATACTAGAAATTGAAAGAAGCCTAAAAGGAAATTTTATTTAAAACTTGAGAATTCCACTTAAAGATTATTTAGAAGAAAATAGCAGCTCAATTTATGAAACAAAGTGGGATTTGCAATTCTTGATTAAAAATGTATCACAGACCAACAGAAAGTGCATATTATAAACACTGATATATAAATATTTGAAGCCAATGAAAATGTAGAGAAGAGAAACAAACATGAGGGAAAATGTATTATATGAGTATTCATAATTTGAGACCCCAGAGTTATACATCCGTTTAGTAGACTGAAACTCATCATCGCTGATCACTTGTATTTCTCCTCACATAACAATGATGTCCACTCCTGCTCTTAATATAAACTTCTGGATCACTGACCATTTCAAAATTATGGGTTCATGCAGGCATAATCATAAAATGCAAGTGCAATGCAAAACGATTGCAATGTGAAATTGAAAATCTTGAATAAAGAATTTCATGAGGTCAAGTACAATGACGTTTTAGAGTTCTTTGAATTGCATTCACATGTCATGAATAAATGAGTGGGAGAAATTCTCTTTATCAGTTGTTTTTTTCCCAAAGAAATTAAGCTTTACCTTGTGTTTGGGTCTGATTTGCTGGAGGTAACATTAATCTCTACAGCTAAAGGAAAAAGCTTGCTGCAGTTCTCTTAAAAATATTAAACAATATTGGTAGGTTAAGAATATTGAAAAGTTGGCAAATTTCTGCTCCTTATAACTTAAAATACAATTTTCTGTAATATGTTTTACAATCCATGTGATTAAGCTATCAAAAGTTTGTCGTTAAAAACAAAATTTATAAGACTTGGTAGGGGACTTCCCTGGCAGTCCAGTGGTTAAGACTTTGCCTTCCAATGCAGGGAGGTGCAAGTTCGATCCCTGGTCAGGGAGCTAAGATCCCACATGCCTTAGGGCCAAAAAACCAAAACATAAAACAGAAACAATATTGTAACAAATTCAATAAAGACTTTAAAAATGGCCTACATCAAAAAAAAAGTCTTAAAAAAAGAAAGACTTGGTAGGCAAACATTTATATTTTTGATTCTTTTCATTAACCATGAGTCAGCACAGGGAGAAGATATGTAAAGCTTGATAACTAGCAGTGGAGGAGTATATGTTTCTCTAAACTTTACTAAGACCTTTAACTCAACTGGCTAAACTCCAACAGCACCACTGGCTTCTCATCCCTTTATCAACACAAGAATGTAAATATTTCAAAAACATTTATTCTTTCACAAGGTGATTCCATATAGCATTTAAATTCTCCATTTAGTCCTGTCCACCAGGCTTCTTAATAAATACAGTTGAAATTTACATTTTATAACACAGCTCAATCATGTTAAAGTCTATAATGATTCCATGAATTGAAGAAAAGAATATTGGCAAGAATTATGACATGATAGGTCCTTTAAAAGAGACTTATTTGAATTTCAGATGATTCAAAGAGGAGAAAATAGATGAAGCAATTGAAACTGTTTGTGAAAAAGTTTTCTCTTTAAGCTTGTGTTATATAAGTCAAATGTAAATTGAAAGCTGTTGAATCACAGTATCACACAATTTTCCATAATTATGCTAAAAAGTCAACACTTGATTTATCCTTTGTTCTTTCTAAGGATTAGCATAGTTGAAATTCTAACCTATTTTAATTAAATGCTGTAAACTTACTTGGATGAAATACTAAAGTACACTACATGTATATATGTATATAAATGCAAAATCATAACTGAGTTATTTATTTAAAAGAGAGAAGGATTGTAAAAAAATACGTAGGTGATTGGGTAGGTAAGTTTTGTTACAGCTATTAAGAAATACCATTCTTAGTAAAATATTGAGACATAGTTATTGAGAAAGAATTTTACCATTGCATATTGTTGAGTGCAAATAAGCTTTTTTCTGGTGTTATGATCCTGGTAATACAACATGTTAGAGTATTCATACTTGTGTACCTTTTGAAGACAACTGAAAATTCTGGCTAAAAATTTGAAAAATAGATTCATAAAAGCATCAGGCACTGACAAGATAGTGAGAAATTACCAGGCTAAAACTAAGTGGAAACATGAGTATGAACATTTAGAGAGAGTGCAAAAGCCATTTAACAAACGGGGTATATACAAACTTGCTGTGGAAACCTGGGTGGGACTAAAGGAAAAATATACAAAGGGCAAAATTTGCCCCAAATGGAAATCTAACAGTTAATCGTCTGCCGATGAACTGGGATCACAAAGAGCTGCACAGCTATGGTAATGGTGAACCAAAAATACATTGAACCACCTGTTAGGCCAAGGAGCCTATGAATAAAGTTGCTTTGTTACTGAGTAGAGCATGAGAGCAAAACAAAACAAAACAAACTGACAAAACCCAAAATTACTGCGGTCTCTTTTTTACCAAGCAAAGGGTCTATCTTGATGATTGTTCCATGGGCATTTGAAGACCTGGTATGGTATTCTATATGTCAGGTTAGCCCGACTGGTTGACAGTGTTGCTCAATAATTCTATATCCTTACTAATTTACTGTCTGATTGTTCTAAAAATTACTGACTTTCTTATAGACAACAAATATTTGGATCATCTTTTTTTTTAACCTAACTCAACAATATTTTAAATCGAGTGTATAGATGATATACATTTAATCTAATAATCAGTGTGTTTCAGTTCCAGCTACAATCTTCCTGTTTGTACTGTACTTTTTGAAAAGACTAATAAAATCGATAATTATGTAATAAGACAAATCCAGACAGAAAAGTCAACAATAAACAATATCATTAATGATAAAGGGCTATAACTAAAGCTAATACAGACTTTTAAAATGATAATAAAATAAATTGTAAACAACTTTAAACCAGCACTTGATCTGCAACCATTTTTGTACAGCCAAGAACGGCTTTTACATTATTAAACAGTTGTGAAAACAAAGACAAAAATGACAAAAAAAAAAAATTATTCAGTAGAGACCATTTGTGTCCCACAAAGCCTGACATATTTACTATCTAGCCTTTTTCAAAAAAAGTTAACTGACCCCTGTAAATTAATTCTTAAAAAGACATAATGGATAAAATTGTAGGAAAACATCACTTATCAAACTAAGAGGAAAGAGAATACCTATATGTTCTAAAACCATTAACAAAATTGAGTTAGAGGCAAAAAAATCTTTCCCAAAAGAAAACTAGCTCAGATGGCCTCACCAATGAGTTCTATCAAACATATTATTGAAAGACTCTTCCTAAAGATAGAAACAACATAATACTCTCCATGTCATTTCATGAATCTAGCGTAAGTTTGATACCCAAAATGATAAGCACAATACCAATCTCACTTGTGAATGTAGAAATAAAAGTCAGAAACAAAATAATAAAAGACTAAATTTACCAATATATTAAGAAATACATCCTAACCAAGTTAGATCTATCCCAGGAAAGCAAGGAAGGTTATCACCACAAACTATAAATTTAACCACAATAACATGTTAAAGGAGAAAAATCACATGATTTCAGTAAACGCACTAAAAGCATTATATTAAATTCTCCAACATGCATGATAAAAAATTATAAAGAGAAAGAATATCTTTAAGTAATACCTAGAGCAAAACTTAACACTTAAAAGTCAATGACCTTTCATTTAAAATCAGGAATGAGACAATCTGTTTTAATGATACTTCTATTCAGTACTCTGAAAGTCTAGCCAGCACAGTAAGACCAAAATAAATAAAATAAAAGAATTGCAAACAATGACACAAATGGTCATTATCAACTGTTTATGAGATTATCTGCTCAAAATCTAATAGGATTGAAATTCATATATTCAGGGACTTCTGCTTCAAGTAATCACAGGATAATTTATTTGGACCAACCCCACAACTTAGAAAAAGACTCTGGATGAAATTAAAAAGAAAATCTTCCTAAAAGCATTGATAAAGTGACCATATTGGGGGGGGAATTATCAGGCCAAAATCTGAATAGAAAGGGAAACTCAGAGTGAACAGATAGTTCAAAACAAATCCCAATAAAACTAATATGGGAAACTGAGCTATGAGTTTAATGGCTGCTCTTTCAGAGCAAGGCTTTTAAAATAATAGTCTGCACTCTTATTTTTACTTCCTAAACTTCCTATTACTCCCAGGTGATTGCAGTCTGATTCCCACTCAAACAATGTCACAGAAATTACTCTGGAGCAATCCAGTCTGTATGTCTAATTGTCTGTTAGAATATGCCCATGCATGCCCGTATCTTTTTTCCTTTTCATTTTTTCTTTTCTTCTCTTCTTTTCCTTTCTTCCCTTTCCTCCTTTTCTTTTCCTCTTTTTTCTGTCTTTTATTCTGTGTGTAAAAACAACCAATAATAACTTTGTATTCAAATGTAGAAAGAGAAAAATCATCATGGAATATATCTTCTTTCTTGAAACAATAATTTGAAGGGTCTATGTAGACAAATCAGGACAAAGTATCTTTAGATAATCTCATCTTGAATTTAACTTTTTTTTCTGAAATAATAAAATTGTCTGTATATATTTAGTATCGGTACACTTTTTTTTGTCATCTCATTTATTTTTATTTTTTTATACAGCAGGTTTTTATTAGTTATCTATTTTATACATATTAGTGTGTATACGTCAATCCCAGTCGCCCAGTTCATCACACCACCACCCCCACAACCCCGATCATTTTCCCCCCTTGGTGTCCATACATTTGTTCTCTACATCTGTGTGTGTATTTCTGCCTTGCAAACCGGTTCATCTGTACCATTTTTCTAGATTCCACATATATGCGTTAATATATGGTATTTGTTTTTCTCTTTCTGACTTGCTTCACTCTGTATGACAGTCTCTAGGTCCATCCATGTCTCTACAAATGACCCAGTTTCATTCCTTTTTATGGCTGAATAATATTCCATTGTATATATGTACCACATCTTCTTTATCCATTCATCTGTCGATGGGCAATTAGGTTGCTTCCATGACCTGGCTATTGTAAATAGTGCTGCAGTGTACATTGGGGTGCATGTGTCTTTTTGAATTATGGTTTTCTCTGGGTATATGACCAGTAGTGAGATTGCTGGGTCATATGGTAATTCTACTTTTAGATTTTTAAGGGACCTCCATACTGTTCATCATAGTGGCTTTATCAATTTACATTTCCACCAACAGAGCAAGAGGGTTGCCTTTTCCCCACACCCTCTCCAGCATTTATTGTTTGTAGATTTTCTGATGATGCCCATTCTAACTGATGTGAGGTGATACCTCATGGCAGTTTTGATTTGCATTTCTCTAATAATTACTGATGTTGAGCAGCTTTTCATGTGCCTCTTGGTCATCTGTATGTCTTCTTTGGAGAAATGTCTATTTAGGTCTTCTGCCCATTTATTTTTTTTGAATTTTATTTATTTTTTTATACAGCAGGTTCTTATTAGTTATCCATTTTATACATATTAGTGTATGTATGTCAATCCCAATCTCCCAATTCATCCCACCACCACCATCCTCTGCCACTTTCCCCCCTTGAATTTAACTTTGAGCCTAATGATATTTTTATTGAGTTAATAAAGTAACATTTTAATGTCAGAATTACACAAATATTAATACTTTTTCATCAGGAAAATATTTTCTAAAATAGGCTATATTTAGCAAATTTAATTGCTTGCTTCATTTCCTATATGGTAAATTTAAACTACTCTCCATTTTTTCCATTTTAATTTTATTGCAATTATTTTTATTAAATAAGTTATTTTTGTGTAGTTGTTTCAAGGAATACTTGACATCTATCAACTCTGTCTTGATCAAATTTTATTGCTCAGGTTTGTTATTGGAAACTTTCTTTTTGCTCATTATTTCCACCCAATCCAAAATTCTTGGATCAGTCTGGCAAATGTAATATACTCCAAAAGATGAGATTTTTCTTCAATTTTGAGGCAGTTGCAAATTTGCCATGTGCAACTTTAGATGTTGTCAACTTCATATGTCATTGACTATTTCTATAAAATACAAGTTGTAAAAATCTCCATTAACAGACTTAATGTAAACAGTAAACAGTACTTTCTTTTCCATAAACCCAATGACTTTCTAACTCCAATACCCATTCCTAGGCCAGGAGAAAACTTCCCCTCAATTCTTTCTGAGATTCTGGTCTCCTCTGTAAAATTGTATGTCCTCTGTATAAAACATGCCATTGCACCAAGGTTTATCTTACTCTCAGTATCCGGTTCACTCACGTTGATAAAATGCCTGATTCCTGTCCTTATGCCCCTTCAGCACATTTCTTTTGATTTTTCAGTAACAGAAATGATCAGTGGCTTCCTACCTCTGTTTCCATCTGTCTGTATACAATGCAAACAGGCCTCTTCGGTATTTATCTACTCCTCTTCATTGAGATGCGGATGGCAAACAGCGCAGGCTCCCGCATTCTCATGGTATAGGGACATCTCGTGGCTCCACTCCTTGAAGTTTTCTTTTTAATCTTTGGGGCAAGAATCCCACTTTCTTTCCTGCTTCGCCAGAACAAAATCTTTACCCAGAGATCACTGTCTTTCCTTTATTATTATTTTTTTACCTCTAAATTCTTCTTAAGCTTTAGGATGTGTGAAAACAAAAACTTTAGGCTACTTCTGTATTCTATGCTCCTACAAATTTCCCTGAGGCACTAAAATAAGGGCTGGACTGCTTGCTTGAGTGAGACACAAACAACAACAATAACACCTGCCCCTCAAAATAAGCCCAGAAGAAAATAGAAGGAGAAAAACTATTTCAAAATATTATAAAGCTATGTTAGTATACTCTTTATGTGATTGGTTGACACATTTCCAAATGCTATCAATAAAATGTGATTCTTCAGTCAGGTTGCTTTTTAAATATATAATGAATTTTTCCTTGGGATGTTTTAGCTGCTGTGAGCTTTAGTTTGTGTTCATTTTTCTAGTAGTAGTATTAATTACTGTGAAAGGTTCAAAGTGTGTTTTTCTTTTAGCAAGAAGCTGAGGGCATTCATAGGACAGTTTGTTAGATAAGTTTTAGGCAAGGTGAAAACTGGTGGTTTCTGGCAAGTGTGTATTCATTGTAATGGGGAAAAGTTATATATAACAGGACAGCTGTTGGCTTCTCCCCATTTTTCTCCTTGTTTTGTGTTTTAATTTTAGCTGGGGAGAAAAAAAAACAAATTTACAGATGTGTGAGGACATCTTCTAGGAGAGAGGAGGTGCAAATTTAAAGCCTTATTCATTTTCCTCTGAAATGCACTGAAACAGTTACAGTTATGATGATCTGATGTAGCCCCGACTGATTCAACACAACCAACCCCCCCATCCACCCAGCTCCACGAGAGGAGAAATTCACCAGGCACAGGAGCTCAATACAAGGGTCTAGGTGACCTAAAAGAGAGCTTGCTCACAGTTTGCATGTACCAGATCTCAGGAGCTTCTCCTGGCTCAATCTGTGTGTGTGTTTTGGAGTGAAAGTTTAGCAGGAAGTGTTACATAGATTCCTATGTGTATAAAAAATAATCTGTATCATCTGGGGCTCAAGGCCAAGATATCAAGACTTGGCAATGCTTGAGTATAGCCTGAGAGATGTAATTCCTCTTTTCCTACCCTCTGATGAAATCAGTGCTAGACTAGTGTGGAGGCATGTCACAACAGTAGACAATGGAGACTGTGGGACTGCAGTAACATGTGGCAACAAAAACCACAACAGAGCAGCCAATTGGCCTGCTGAAATTACCCAGACTTTTCAGTTTTCTTTCCAAGAGGTGATTGGAACTGGCTGTGATTTCTTGTTTTGGACAGTTGAAGCCTTATAAAGTTCTTGGATTTTTCCCACTAGTAGAACATTCTGCCATAGAAATAAGGAAATAGGGAAATGGGTCTTAAGGTATTTGATTTGTTGACCTTAAAATTAAACATTATTTTACCAGCATAAGGTGTTTATTTGGAAATGGCAGAGGAATTACAATTTGGGATATGCAAGCTATGACAAACCATCGGCAAGTCTGCAAAACAAAGGAGAGGAACATTACTTTATTAGAGAAAAAGGAGGAAGTTGGGAGGGGCTGCTTTGAATGAAAGTCCATTGTGGGAAAGTGAGAGTTCAGTATAGTGGTGGTTTCTTATTGGCTGAGTTGTGACAGTTTCTAATTGCCTGGACTGTTGATGGGCAAAGGGAAAAATCTTCCTCCTGCTGGGGTAGTGTAGTAAACGTCTTCCTGCCCAGAATTGTAAAATAAGCTGCAATGCATGGTGTGTGTGTGAGAGAGCTCCCTCTTCAGGGCTTCCTGACTTCATTTTAAATGAGATTTTCCTTTATTGATTTTCACAAATTAAAATAAATTTTAGCCAACACTATATTGACTCAGGACTGACATCACTACTTGACATCATGACTTACTACAAACTACAGTAATCGAGACTGTGGTATTGGTGAAAGAATAGACAAACAGATCAGTAGAACAAAACAAAGCACCCAGATATAGGCCCATAAAAATATAGTCAACTGATCTTTGACAAAGAAGCAAAGACAATGTACTGGAGAAAGGATAGTCTTTTCAACATATGGTATTAGAACAAGTAGATGTCCTTATGTAAAAACATAAATCTAAACACAGACTTTTAACCTTTCACAAAAATTGACTCAAAATGGATCATAGACTTAAGTGTAAAACACAAATCTATAAAAGTTATAGAAAATAACATAGAAAATCTAGGTGGCTTTGGTTTTGGCAGTGAGTTTTTAGATACACTTAAAGCACAATCCATGAAAGAAAAAACTGAAGGTTGAACTTCATCAAAATTAAAACCTTCTGATCTGTAAAAGATATTGCTCAGAGAATAAAAAGAGAAGCCACAGACTGAGAGAAAATATTTGCAAAAGACATATCTGATGAAGGACCAAAATAGACAAAGAACTCTTAAAACTGACCAATAACAAAATAAACAACACAATTTAAAAATGGGCAAAAGATCTGAATCTTTGCCAAAAAAGATATACAGATGGAAGATAAGGGAATGAAAAGATGCTCCACATCATATGTCATGAGGGGATTGCAAATTAAACAAAAATGAGATACTGCTGCGTATCTATTAGAATGGCTAAAATCCCGAACAGCAACACCAGCAAATTCTGACAAGGATCTAGAGCAACCGGAACTCTCATTTATTGCTGCTGGTGGGAATGCCAAATTGTTTAGCTACTTTGGAGTTCTCTGTACTTTCTGATAAATTTTTCCATAAATGTAAAACTGCTCTAGAAAATAAAGTTTATTAATTAAAAAATTTAAATCTACCCTGTAAAACAAAGTGGTAAAATTGGATATGTAACTTATGTGCAGGTAAGAAACTGAATGCACAGAAAGATTTAGGAACTTGCCAGTGGTCACTTCTTTGAGACTAGGCTGGCCCTGGATACGTTGTTCTGGTTCAGATAATTAGATATCAATCTTATTCTATCACCTGTCTCCACACACGTAACCTCTGCTTTATACTACTGATATATCAGTCTGTTTTGTCATACTACCACTTTCTCATTTAAAAAAATACTCAAATATTTATAAACATAATAATCTTTAGTAAAGAGTTAAAAGTCATAAGAGAGAGGTAAAATAACAAATGTAAACATAAAGTAGCGTATCTAATTTCCATACTTCTAAAAGTCTCAAAATACTTGCTGCTGGGATTTCTTATCTGCCCATTACCCTTGGAAGAATCCAACTTTCTATCATTTTTCTGGCTATTCACTTGTTCTTCAATCATTTCTCTCTTTTTCTTTTGCCTCAACAATTCCTTCTAAGGAAAAAAAATGAGAGCATGAAAAATATTACCCAACATTATTTCTCTCATGTTATCAATGAAAAGATCCCAATTATTTCTTTTCTATTCTTTTAGCTTTCCCTACTGAGTAACCTCAGAATGTCACCCACTAGCCAAGTCTCTCATCAATTTAACACCACCCCACCAAAGAACAATTACTTTCCAAAGAGGAATACTAATGGTTCTCCTGAGCCACACTGTATAGATAAATACGTTTTGCATTTCCATAATACTCTCGAAATGAATGTCCACATTCATAACGTATAAGTTCTGTTTAGATATGTTGAATACAAAAACTTCTTCTTACCAGCTATGTAACTTTGGGCACATTGCATGAGTTTTAGTAATTTCCTTTTTTTATCTGTAAAATGTGTGTGGTAATGGTCTTTAATAAGGTGATTGTGAAAAATAAATGAGTTAATATGTGAAATAAACTCAGAACAAGGTATCAATTTATTTTAATACATTGTAACTATTATTATTTTCATTTATTAGCAGAGACCTAGAAGTTTCTAATTTAAAATGCTTAATGTTGCAATTATTTCATGGGAATTCTCTCATTTTGAACCTATTCCCTCAAATATCCAAATTATCCATATATCAGCAAATTACAGCTTTGTATTTGCAATGCTAATACATTTACCCATCACAGAAGACTACTACAAATGATCCCGATGATCAAAACTAGTGAGTGCTGTCTTAGAGTACAAAAATAATAACAGAATCCATAGTAAGTCCTACTCCATCCAAACCAGGTAAAATAAAGACACAAAGATGGTCACCACATTTTGGAGGAAAAGTGTGCTAACAGCTGAGAAATGAAGTGGAATAAGAATTTGATTCTGTCTTTTAAGAATACCCAGGCCATTCTAAATCATGTATATATAGTGTATATATATATATATAGTATATATATATCCATATCTTTATATCTCTCTCTTCCTCTCTCCCTCTCTCTCCCTCTCTCTCTCTCTATATATATATATATATGTATGTGTATATATATATATATATACACATACACACACACATATATATGTATATGCCCTGTGATTCTTAATCCTAGCAATAATGGACTCTGGGAGTACTGGCAAAACAGGAAACAAACATAAATCTTGTTCAGAGGAATGTTTTCATGAGGGCAAGTACTTGCATAGGAGAGAGGAGTTTAAAGGTTCCAAAGTCATTGTAAATGTACATTTAGAACTATATTTAAATAGCCCACAAAGGCCCTTTCTTATTAGTGCTCAACAAGATGGGAGGATTTCGGCATCTTATATTTTTGTGACACCTATAGTAAAGAACACCTCTGGATATTTTCTCATTGTTTAATACTTTAGGATCTAAGACAGCATTTTGTTTTTGAAGATCCTAAATTATCCGATGTTATATATACAACAGTCTAGCTTCCGCCCAAAAGCCATATAACATATAAGTAATACAGGAGAAAGGGAAAAAGGCAGGAAAATTGAAGAAGTGCCCTAAAAAAATTAGGTAGATCAGCATCAGACCGGGGATGCATCTGAGTCACTTGGGAAAACTTGTTAAAATACAGATGACAGGACTCCATCTGTCGAGATTCAATTTTAGTAAGTCTGTGATGGGCCAAATATTCATGTTTAACAAGCTCTTCTGGTGATCTTAAAGCACACTGAAATTTGAGCTCCCCTGAATAATACCAGTGGAAGGAACAAAAGGAAGGTCTAGATACAGGCTTGTGGGCAGTCAGGCCTTAAACTCAAATCCCTAAGTGTGAATGGCAGGAAGGGAGAAGCTGTTCTTTCTTCTTTGTTTAGTTTACTTGATTTTAATGCTAGTTTCTAAAATCTTATATGTATTAACATCTTGGTTAATTAAAGGCTATTAAGCTTGGTTATCTCAAAGTGATTAAGGATCTATTTATCTATCTCAATACTTATCTATGTATTATCTACCTATAAATATGCAGTGATATTCTCAACACAAATGTTTTGTGTTTGCCTAAAAAATAGTTAGGAAATTAAAAAAAGAAAGTATCAACAATTACCCAAGCTAAATATTTATCTTATTTCCAAAGACACTGTTTTTTTTTATTGTTTGTGCTGATTCTTATCATACTATGCAACGATAAAAACAAACAAGTAAAGAGCAAATAGAATAAACAAAGAAAAAGCAAAGCAAGAAGTACTGACTTCTACAGAAACTAACCTAAAACATCATAAAACAAGCTCTTCAAAACAGGGTAACAGTAAAGGATCATGAAAAACTATTTAACAATTATAGAAGTGTTTATCATAAATCAGTTCACTGCATCTCTTACATTATATACTGAAATAAATTCCAGATATATTAAACAAATATAACTTTTTTAAACTATAAAAAAATCTAACAGAATATTTTATTTTACCAGCTGATGAATATCTTTGTTTATTTGAAGAAAGTAAAATAAATGGCAAGGAAAAGAATGGATAGATATGAATATATACAGTAAAATATCTGTACAATAATATATAACATGAAAAATTGAAGTACTATAACAGCTTAGATAAAGTTGTCTTTCCATTTCCACATAATAGCTAAATGGCTCCAATAAATAAAGAGCTAAATCAGATTTATAAGAAAAAAGTCAAGATTCCAATAGATGAGTGAGCCAAGGGTACGAAAAGAAATTTACACAAAAGAAGGCACAAATCAATTTTGCTCATGTATGTACTTTTATTTTTATCCTACCCTATTCTAAAAAAAGATTTGTAGAAGAAAAAGTAAAGAAAGAGATAGGAAATGTTCATTCTCTTTAGTAATCAAATAATTGAGTTAAACTTAAATTACAATTTTAATCACACTAAATTATAAAAAATCTTTTCTTAAAAAAATTGTTTTAAAGTACATATCCAGTTTGCAGTTAATGGATATAATTTATAGTGCTAACGGTATTATAGTTGACAATCGTTGGAAAGCAATATGACAACAGATAGCATGAACCATAAACATAGGCATACTACTGAAAGAGCAGTAATTCTAACCATTAGTTAGTAATATAATTTTAAAAAAGCAAAATAATATTTGATGGAGGATTTTCATTACAGTACAATCTTTAATTCCAACTAAGAGGACACCTCTTAATTTCTTATTTCTATTTAATTTCTTTAATCCAAAACAGTAGAAATGGGTTGGTAAATTTGAATAAATAAAATAATATTCCGAAGCTCCTCATAAAATAATTATTGAAACTATGGAAAAACATAAAAAATTATGAAACTATCAAATATAACAGTATAAATTGGGATGTCTACCTATTGCATTTCTTGAAAAATTATTCATTGTAAACAGGTTGGGCAATGCATTTGAGATTCATCCATGTTGTTATGTGTATCAGGAGCTCATTCCTTCTTATACTGAGTAGAATTCAGTTGTGTAGATATACCAGAGATTGTTTATATATTCACCAATTGAGGGACATTTGGGTACAGTTTTTTGTGTAGTGAAAGCAGCCAGACTCAAAAGGCTACATGCTGTAGGATTCTTTGTGTGACATTTGGGAAGGAGACAAAACTATAGTTACAGAATACAGATTTGTGGTTGGCAAGGGCTGGAGGTAGGGAGAAGAATGGAGTTCAAGGGGGGTATGTATTCATTTCCTAGGGTAACGACTTACCACAAACCAGGTTACTTAAAGCCTATGAGTATTATAAGTGCTTTTGGTGAGTTTCTCAGATGAAAATGAGAAAAGTGTTATTGGACATTGGAAAAAAAAAAGATGATCCTTGTTATAAAGCAGTGGTCCCCAACTTTTTGGCACCAGGGACAGGTTTCATGGAAGACAATTTTTCCATGGACCGGGGGTGGGGGGTATGCTTCAGGCGGTAATGCGAGCCATGGGGAGTGGCAGATGAAGCTTCTCTCGCTCGTCACCGCTCATCTCCTTTCTGTTATAAAGTGACAGAAAACTTGGCTGAATTGCATTCTAACTTTGGGTGGAAAGTAGAACTTTTAAAGTGCTGAATTTGGATATTTAGGTAAGAAGGTATCTAAGCAACGGGTTGAAGGCATGGCCTAGTTTCTCTTTGCTGCTTATGATAGAATGAAAGAGAAATGAGATAAAGTGAGGAGGGAACTGTTAAACTAAAAGGAACAAGAAATTGATGGTTTGGAAAATCCTCAGCCTATCCATATTGTTAAAGATGAGAAGTTTGCCCTGGGGAGAAATTTGCCCCATATTGGGCCATACCCAGAATCTCACCTATACCTGATTTAGATGAATTAGAAGATGAGACTTGGGACTTCTTGAGTTTATCATATGTAGATGAGATTTTGGATTTATTGTTGATGTTGGAACGAGATAAGACTTTTGGGAATATTAGGAGTGGGTGAATGCATTTGGCAGGTGAGAAAGACATGAATTTTGGGGGACCAGAGAGCAGACCACTGTTGGTTGAACTGTGCCCTCCAACAAGATATGTTCAAGTTTTAACCCCTGGTATCTATGAATGTGACCTTATTTGGAAATACAGTCTTTGCAGATGTAATCTACTTCAGATTAGATCATTCTGGGTTTCAGTAGGTCCTAAATCCAATGACTGGTGTCTTTATGAGAGAGAGGGAGATTTTTATATACACAGACAGACAGACACATAAGGAGAACCGCATGTGAAGATAGAGGCAAAGATTATAGTGATGTGTCCACGAGCTAAAGAGTGCCAAGAATTGCTAGCAACTACCAGAACCTAGAAGAAAAGCTGAAACAGTTTCTTTAGAAGGAACCAATTTTACAGACACCTTCATTTTGGACTTCTAGCCTCTAGAACTGTGGGAGAATAAATTTCTGTTGTTTTAAGCTACCAAATTTATGGTAATTTTCTATAATTTATGGTTATTTGAAATCCCTAGGAAGGTAATACAGGGCATGAGAAAAAAACTGGGAGTGATAGGCCTATTCTAGATCTTGAGTGCAATGAGCATCACACAATTGTATCCATGTGTCAAAACTCATAGAACTGGGCACAAAAAAAGTGAATATTCCTGACATAAATTTTTAAAAATGAATTTATAAAATATATTAGAAAATAAAATGCAATAAAATAGTGATGTGTGAATATAGAAGATTATTTGCAATTTTTGGCTAACTTGAGAAGAATGAAAGGACCATGCAAAGCTACCAGGTGAATTGGAAAATTAAATATGTAATGTGGAGCAGTCTTGCTGTCAGGAAGTAGGAATAAAAAAGCTGAAGTAAAGAAAGCTGTGAACAGTCTTCAGGGGTCCTTCCATATGGCTCTGTAAAGCAGGGTTATGAGTTGGTGGATACAACAGAAACTGACGTGGAAGAGGTAAGTGGAAAATGTGCTAGAAGGTCTGAGATTGGCAACTTTATACTTACAGTGTGGGAAACAAGGGGAACACTCTGGAGAAGACTCCAAAGAAAACAATTTTCCAGTTGAAAAGGTAGGATAGGCTGTCAGGAAGCAATGGGAAAAGCATGAGGAAAGGAAATTAAACATGAGATTGCACGTTGAACTTCAGGTAACTTAAGTAGTGTGTGTCTAGTTATGGGTAAGGTATGTCTATGGCTTGTTTTATGGCATATTAGTAATTATTATGGTCAACTGTTTTAGCTCTGTTCTAATGGGAAAATGCAGATGCAAGTCGTATGCTTGTGTCAGCCTCAAAGTAATTTGAGAAAAGCATAAAATTAAAGTGAACTACTTTTTAAATTTAATATAAATTTCTTTACAGTTCTAAAAAAATCCGAGGGAATGCATAAATCTATATCAATTGAAGCTAGTACTACAGTTTTTAAAATTACTTTTTTTCATTTTTTGGAGAAAATTCCTGTGTTATAGGACATTAGCAGGAAGATATAAAATATAGAGTAAGTCATACCTGTGGCTGTATTGGTAAGACTGTGGGTTAATACTATTTTGCCTTTCCATTTAAATGGCTCCTAGTTCCAAATAATCAATTTTTTCACTTAAAGCACAACGCCAATGAAGGCACCCATCTATAAGGAATCTTTTAAAGAATTCTATCTTATTGAGATTCAGGAAAAATATTTCAAGCCATGTTCACACTCTTTTGAGCTAGAATAGCATGATAGACAGTTGGAATCTTTGAGGTTTAAATGTACTTTATCACAAATATCTCCTGGCTGTGTTGGCCCGGTCTCATCTCCTTTAAACAGATGCCTGATGCAGTAACAAGAAATTGTGGAAATAGTGGACATGTGTGCATATTGCAGTGATACTGGAAAAGTTGCTATACAGTCTAGATATACTATGTGACTAATGTGCATTCTGCTGGTAAAAGCATTCGCTCCGTGCTCTTCTCTGTGTATGCTCTTTCACAAATAACTCACTGGCTCTTAGGTAGATGATCAACTTTATGATGATAATTGGTGAGACTACTTTTAGCCCATACCTCTTCTGAGTTAAAATGTCTTATCTCAGTTGTATTTCAAGTAAATGGCAATTCAAAGAAGTCCAGCTGTCATTTCAATTCAACATGTCTAAACTAGAGGCATCAGTTTATGATTTCATATGCTCCTTCTTCTACAAATGAATGTTTTGACTCCTTCCTTTTCTTCTTTCATATTCCACCACAGAGAATCCATAGCATAATTTTATCAGTTGTATCATCACATTTCTACCATGCATTCCTTTCTTTCTCTCCCTACTGCAACCAGACTAATTCTATTCCTTATAATATTGTTATACAATAACAAAGAAATATCTTTGCTCCTTTTTCACCCCTATTCCTACTTATTGATTTTTTTCAATCCATTATATACATTGGAAATTTTATTTAAATTGTATATTCATAGAAATGTAATTACTAGCCATGCTGATTTGAAAGTATAATTAATAAAATATGTTTGATTTATAATAATAGATCAAGGTTAATAAAAGTTAAATAGATGTGTATTTTAAAATAATAACATATTTAAAAACCCTTCAAACATTCTGTTACTCTTTGGGGCTAAATTTTGTTATGAGGCAAAACATGAAAAAATTCTTATCATGATGGTGGACTTGTTTTTGCTTTTAATAAGTGAATGGGAAATTTCCATGACAGCATTTAACACTAGACAGAGAAGAGAGATGGCACTGGAAGAGCTGGAGGGAAATGGGAACATGAGTGATGTCTATTTTTCCAGTCTCCATAATTTTTTTCTACCATAAATGTGTGGCTATCCCAGAGGGTCTTCCACAGTGTGTATGCTGTGAGTTTTTGCTAAATAAAAGCTTTTCACAATAAGAAAGTGATCTATTGTGATTTTGGAGAGGGCTTACTTTTAACTAACAGTTATATTTCTCTAGTTGTTTTTTTTTTATATTTAGGATTTTACCTTGGGTCAAGGGTAGCAATTTGTTTTTCTAGAAAATTGTCCACTGATGTAATTATTTGAATTTATTGATATAAAACTTTATCTTTATAAAATATTAAAATATTTACTTTTCCTTTTAAATCTGTCCCTCTCTTTCATCTTACTATTGAACTTCCTGTCTTTTTAATTAATTTATTTTTTAAAATCTTGATTGGTTTTTTTAGGGAATAGTTAGTTCTATTATTAGGGATTTTTAGCAATTAGTTAATTCTATTATTAGCTTATTTAAAAAAAACTATTTTCTTTGATTATGTTGTTGAGATTCTCTGATCTTCTTTTTTTTTTTTTTTTGTGGTACGTGGGCCTCTCACTGTTGTGGCCTCTCCCATTGCGGAACACGGGCTCTGGACGCGCAGGCTCAGCGGCCATGGCTCACGGGCCCAGCTGCTCCGCGGCATGTGGGATCCTCCCGGATCGGGGCACGAACCCGTATCCCCTGCATCGGCAGGCAGACTCTCAACCACTGCACCACCAGGGAAGCCCTCTCTAATCTTCTTAAATCCTCGCTCAATAATTTCTGCTTTTATTTTTATTATTTCCTTCTCTCTACTTCATTTGAATTTATTCCATTATTGCTTTACACTCTGATTTAAATGTTTGTGCTTTTATTTCCAACATTTCTTGCATTTTTAATACCTTGAATAAACACTTATTTTTAAGTACAACTTTAGATTCATCTCACAAGTTTTGTTGTTACTTTCATTGTCATTTAATTCCAAACATTTTGTAATTTCCTTTTTGGGTTTTCTTTTTACCAGTGAAATACTTAAAACTGAAGGTGCATGGTGTAGGGGCACAGAGGCTGGGCTCTGGCACCACACTGCTGTGTTCAGTCCAGCCTCTGTACTTACTAAATCTGAGAACATAGGCAAGTAATTATCAGCTCTGTGTCCAGTTCTCTCATCTATAAAAAGTGGATAAAAAGTAATTGCCTCGGGCTTCCCTGGTGGTGCAGTGGTTGAGAGTCTGCCTGCCGATGCAGGGGACACGGGTTCGTGCCCCAGTCCGGGAAGATCCCACATGCCGCGGAGCGGCTGGGCCAGTGAGCCATGGCCGCTGAGCCTGCGCGTCCAGAGCCTGTGCTCCGCAACGGGAAAGTAATTTCCTCACATAGTCGTTATGAGGACTAAGCGAAGGGATATCTGACCAGCACTTTGAACAGGGCCACTGAGAAGATAACTCAAAGCTGTCTCCTCCTGCTTCCAGACCACTTATCCACTTCAATATGCTTTGTCTTTTTCTCTTTCATGGTGGCATACTTTGTTCTAAAAGACGTGCATGCGTGTTTGTGTGCACACACACACTTTAAAAATATTTTATCTATAGCTTCTGTTTTTGGAACAGAGAAGGTCCTCAAAGCAAAACTTAAAAAAAAATTCTTATCAGAAGTCCACAAAAGGACTCTGAGAATGTCAACCTTAGCTTCCTGAGAATTTTCTGATGCCCCAGAGAGATGGCAACTGATGACCAGGGAAAGGTTGGTAAATGCTTTTGAAGAAATTATGAATGCTTCTATAGAAAAAAAACTCAAGTGTAACTTTACCTATTTCTCAAACGAAGAGTTATCAATATACTTTAAGAATGGTTGCATTAAAAGATAGACACAGGTTAGATTTGATTTTCTATTTCATAAGAGAGAAGAATCTGACTTTCAACTAAACAATTGTATTTCTTACATTTTATTTTCAAATGATAAAAACCATGGTTGCTATTTACAGTCATACAGATATCTAAAAATATTTTAAACAAAAATGTTCATGGCACTTAGGTTGAAGTGAAAATATGCCCATGTGACAGGCAGAAAAAACCTTAATACAAAAACATCTAAAAATGATACTTGGCAGGTTTATCATCAGTTATAACAACAAGGTTAGTTTTCTTTTCTCTCACATCAAAACTGGGGTGATGGCATTGTGTATTTTTAAAATGAAAGGTTGAAAGCTTATGAAAGCAAAAAACCATTACACCAAAAAACAAAAATGAATGCTGTCTATCTTAATGCTGTCTATATATTCTATTTTGTGAAAGATGGAACTAAATCTAGAATCAGCACTCTTTGTTAGAAACATTAAAATTGCAAACGGATGATAGATTTGTGGTTCATTTTTTTAAATTCAGAAAAATTAATTTTTATACATTTTAAAAACATTTCAAGTACTCTCCAAAATGCTACCTATGAATAAATAAAAAGGTTAGAAAACAGCTGGTTCCATTCTGAGACAAATTGAGGGTGCTAGAGTTTATGAAGCAGGGTACAGAGCCTGAGCAGATGGGATAGTTCTCTTTCGCTTCTCTCTTCCCAACACTGGAAAATTGAGGATGGCCCCCTCGAACATGTTCTTCACATATGGTTCCTTTAAAAAATGTTTAGAAGTTATATATTGATAAGAGTTAAGCCTATGATTAAAACATCTTTCAAGGAAGCAGTGTGAATATTCACTTAAAACAGAGAAGGTCAGATGGTAGAACATTATGAAAGTAGTAAAGATGTGATGCTATTTTATCTGCTCATTCTCCTGTAAACAAAAATGCAGGTCCATCCCACAGCAGGTGCACTCTCCAGCCCCTGTTAGAATCTGTCTAGGCCACTCATTGCTACATTGATTGCCACCAAGATACTGAGCTAATATATTTCCTTGTTATCTTCCTCCCACCCCTTTCTGAATTTGTTTCTCATTTCTAGTTTTCTCTTCCTTTTCACTGACCCACCTCCAATCCCAAGCAGCATCTCAACACACATTTAGCTTTTGGCTAAATTCCTCCAACCCTGCCCAGATCTACCGTCTCACTCTGAATTTTCTTTTGTCTCCTCAAACCTTAATTAGCATCATTAGCTTCTGTGGTTATAGTGGAACTAAATCCTAATTTACTTCTCTAAAGCAATCCACAGCAAGATGAATTCATTCATTTAAAGCTTTACCTTTAAGAGGGAGTATTATCACATCAAATAATGAATGGACATTGGGAGGTTCTTATGAAGTATGTATGATGAATTTATGAAATCACCATGTAAGTCCACACCCCTCTCCCCACTCTTCATCTGCAAAAGTGGAACTCGTAGGTCACGGTAAAACAAAGGTTTGCAAAGTAGAAATTAAGTTGAGCATCACAATTTCATAAATGTTGATGAACTATAATTCAAAATTTATTCCAGCTCATCAAATCAACTATCAATTTAAAAATTCTTTACTAAAATAATACATTTCAAACTAAGATAGGTTATTCTCTTTTTGTTTTTAAATAAATTCTCGTTTATAAAAGAATCTGTAGAGGACAAGCATTCACCAAGTTTTTAAAAAAACAAAATGTTCTTTTTTTTAAACGGGTTCAAAATATACTATGATCATGCCTAACTGCCTTTGAAACATAACTACAAAATCTCAAGGGGAACCAAATACTAACTGGACTCAAAAAACCCAAACTCCAACATTATATCATAGTGCTGCCTAATTACATGATATTAAAGAGAAAGAAAGAATATGATCTGAAGTAGAGTAGGACAAAGAGAATTTGTTTTCCTCCTAAGTTTGAGAAAAGTTTGAAGGAATATTTAAGAAGTGTTATGAAGCTTGCAAAGGCAAGGATATCTTCATTTGTTAATTGCATTTCAGAAAACAAGCAATACCTTCCATATGTATAATAATAATTTGTGGGTCATGGAACAAAAACCTCATGGGAATAAAATAAAGGAAAAGACATTATTATGGAAAAGAAATTATTCACGATAATACCATTAAGAAATTTTACTGTATTATGCTATTGAAGTTAACAGAACCAGACAATGTAGCCAGCTGACTACATTAATCTCTTCCAACTATTACCCCTGTTTTTTTTTTTTTTTTTTATCATTTGGAGACATCTTACATTGTTTAGAGTGACAAGTTTAAGAGATATCTATTTAAATTCTTTAGAATCTTAAGATAGACATAGAATGGTGGAAGTGAAAAAGCATTTAATTAGGAATCAGAATTCCTGGCTTCTCATCAAGAAACTTAATGTCCCATAAACTTTAAACCATCAGAATAGCTTGGTATTTCTTTAATTACAATAATACTTCTCAAACAGTGAGTTTCCCTTAAGTATTCATGTTTCCCTTAGTGTATTCTGTTTTTTTCTGTATATCTTTTCCTCAACTACAAAAATATTTATTGGAGCACAGACAAGTGTACAGGCATGACTCATTAGTTGCAGTCACAAAGAGAAAAACAGAAGTAGAATAAAAAAAATCCCAGCAAAGCTGAAGAATGAATAAAATCAGAGGATTTTGTGGTGAAACAATTTTGAAAGTAAAAGATGCTGAAAACCATATGAATGTGGGACTTAGAACTGCACTCATATAGCTAGTAGGAGAGAAGCAAGACAGATATGTAAGAGAGAGTGGCAGAGTCAGGCCACAGTCCTCAAGTGTTTGGTGTATATTGGTATGAAGTCTTTGTGAGTGATGCATTGAATGGAACTGTAGTTTTGAAAGTCCACATGTAATCATGCCTGTCTGATTGGCTTCAACGAAGATTGCTCAGTGCTTTTGTCCTTTTGAAGCACCCCAGTTATTGTTTGCCTCTAGAGATAATGGCCAAATGCTGGAGTCAGATAAGAATCTCAAGTCATTCTACCAGGAAAGCACTGAGATTGTGGGCAGGTTTCTCTCTCTCTCTCTCTCTTTTTTCTCCCAACTTCACTCTCTGACTTTCTCTCATGCACATAAATAATAACTCACATACTTCTTAATATTTCTACTGTCAGCAACAAAGCAAGAAATATTATAAAAATCTCATGGAAAATGGAAAACTTTGTTTCCAGTAAATAATTCCATTTTTATATAATAAGTAAAGCTTTTATTAATTTGCTTATTTATTTATAATATCTATTCCTCAAAGGAATGGAAGTAGCTAATTTAGGATATGTTGATTATTCCTTTATTTAGTGTGCTATAGTCATTGTTTTATTTTGTTAAAGTCTTTAAAAGCATAATTTTCTAATAGCTTCACTCGCTTGTCAGATTCCCAGTCTTTTTTTTTTTTTTAACAAGATCTGAAGTATTTTAATTGCATGAGGATTTTAGAAATGTATCCCAAGTTAGCAATAGAATATGTGGCAATGTCTCTCCCACAGGAGCTGGCACATCAACTGTGAAGTAGGGTCACTTATTAGAACTGAAAATAGAAATTCCAACATAAAAGCTGTATTTCTTGAGAAGAAGAAGGATTTTCTGCTATGTGATTTAGACTTCTCACCCCAGTGTGAAGAGTATTTGGAGTAGATCTCCTTTGCCATCAGTGGGCAGCACAGCACTGGGACAAAAGCACTGGAGGTAGGAGACAGAAAGCCAGTAAAGCACTATGTAGATATAGCAGATAATAGTACCTGGAAAATAATACCTGTTTTTACATAAATTTAGAAGCTGAATATAAAATATGAAGGAAAAAATACTGTGGGAGTTGGTCACTTTCTTGGCTGACAATGCTTATAAGATTTTTATTGTATTCCTTACCTAGTCTTGTATTGTCTAAGCAACTAACAAGGAAATCATTTGGAAATAGCTTTGGTTGATGATCCAAGAGTTTTGATGACAAGCAAGAATGTTCCACTTTCTCAAATTCCTGATCAGAGAAGCTTTGACTATTTTGTAATTTATAAAAAGCAGTGCTATCAAGTGCCCATGTTGAGCCTAAATACAATTTCTCAAAGCAGGGTTCCTTTGGAGAAAGTGCTGATTTCAGGGCTGGGCAGGACAAGTGCAAGATGAGACAGTAAACACGTCTCACCAAACAGCAAGGGATTGTGCTCAGAATGCTCACATGAAGAGGCTCTCATTGACAATTATATCATCACAAAAGATAATAACCACAAAAGATTGCATCACTTCAAATGTATTTAGATCTGTGGGTTTATAATGGTACTGAAATATTAACTAGTAGCTCACTATTAAATCATGTCAGTGAACTAAGCCATTACCTTGAAAACTGACACAAAGAGAGGAGGAATCAAGTATCTATGGATGGCTGCTAACATCACAAAAAGAGAAAACCAGATATTATGTGTCTCAGGGTGGAAGACGATAACACTACCTTTAGTAGTCTTGTAAAATGAAGAAAATAAAAACTGTATGCAAATTTGGTGCAGTCAACAAAATCCAGACTATGGGCAATTTCAAAAGGCATACTACTGTTTCTTGAACAAATAAATTTCATGGGGGAGAAAGGAGATGGAGAATATGACACTAGATTAAAAGAGAATTAATCAATTGCAATACATGGATCTTTCAGGCTTATGCCGATTACATGAGATAGCACAGATAAAGACATCTCTCATGGTTTCTGGCTCACAGAGAACGCTCCACAATTATTATTTCTTCATAGAGAAGAAGGAAAACTCTTCTCTGTTTTTACCTTTTGGAGGTATTAAAAGGTAACTGAACAATGTAAAATATTTTAAACTAACTGGGTAGAAAATATTAATTTTAAGGGTGTACTTTTTGACTTTTCTCTAAAATCTGTTTTTTTTAGTTCTTAACAGTTTTGGAGCATCAGTAATATTACAGATAGATACCTTTCTGAATTTAGCAATAGAGAAGGTCACTTTTCTCTCAGCAATCTGAAAGGAGTGTGAGAATGGAAAACATCTGACTTTCCCTGACTTGTTTATTATGACATTCACTGAAGAAACTCTATTTTAACTCATGGAATTTTGCCAGTATCACTTCCATTTTGTCATAATATTCAACTTCCTATAAACAACATCTTTCAATATTATCCACTGATGACACTGATTATTTTTGCTATACCTTTGGTTATTTGCTTTTCTCTTTTAAACTTGTTCCTAATTGATTCCTCTTGAGTATTGGAAGACTTTTTCAAGGTTAAGTGTTAACATCTATGAAAGTGGTTTCCAAAAAAATAGGGAGAAGAGCTTATGCTAGAGTCACAATATAGTTCAATTAATAGAAAATAAAACTCGTGATGACATCCTTAGAATATATATGGTCTTCCGGGTAGAATATAATTAGTCAAAATAGACAAGGAAAGCAGAGGCAGACAAATTTTAATTCTTACAATGGTATTTTTAGCAAGGCCAGTGTGAGAATTCTTTCAGATGCTATTTGGTGACCTAGATATTTTAAACATATATTGGAAACATAATGTAAGTATGTGTGGCATATATATATATATATATATATATATATATATATATATATATAGCAGGTATGAAAAGACTTACCAGGTGCTCTGAGTGCCATAATAGTTGACATTGGCATTTATTTTGTTATTTGAATTCCCTTCATAATTTGAGGGAATTTCCTCTGTGCAGTCTTTGGTGGGATGCTGAGCCTGTCTTTCTTCTATAAAAAGCAAAGGGGACTGGACATTTCCTCTCCCTACCCTCTGGCACTGGTTAACTGGATGCTTCCACATGAGACTTCGCATTTGGAGTCAATAAAATCAAGATGTTCGGACAGCTAAGGATTATTCACTGTGGCCGCAGCAGAGTCACAAGTACAGGGATGATTGTAGCAAATGTCCATGCTGTTATGGAGTCAGCAGTGGGCAAAGAGGCATGTGGCCAGGGGTCAGGATACTTGCAGTAGCACCTTAACCACACTGTTCTTGTGGTACAACCTTGGCTGACTTCTCTGCTGCCCAGCCTTCTGTGTTAGTCTGGGTTTTCTAGGGGAATAGAACCAATAGGACTTCTAACCTACAAAAGTGTGAGAATAAATTTCTTTTGTCTAAGTACCAGTTTGTGGTATTTTTTTACAGCAGCCCTAGAAAACTAATACGAAGCCTTTATTACTTTTACAGTCAGAAAGTTTGTTAGCATTGACTGTATCTGGTTTGCTTTGGAAAAGTAGTTCTCAGACCTATCAGATTCTATTTTAATAGCAAATATTTTATAACTCCCTTTTTACTATCCCGAAATAAAATTTGTAGATAACACAACCCACCTACGTAATTTCATAAAACACCAATTATTTTATACCAATATTTTGTGTACCAAAATTACATAAAATGCCAATATTGTGTCAATAATAATCTAATCAATCAATCGATTAATTCGATTAATTTTATTATTAATTTATAATAGAATAATAAATATTTCAATGTCTAAATGTCTTAGCAAGACTTCAGTAGACGATATAGAGAAGTAGTCAAATGTTTACACCATGAGTGAAATATGCAGATTTGCACAGGTTTCTGTTGTTGTGTTATTAATAATTCAAATACCCTGGGCAGTATTACAGTTTATGTTATGGTTTTCTGAAATAGTTAACAACTTTCATTGCTTTCCAACAAACAAAATACAACCACCCCTTAATTTCATGATAATTTCATCATTTACTTGATGAAACCATGCTAAGTTATCAAAACTCAGATTAATGCTCACATTCTCCTTGGAATCAATAACAACATTCAGTCATAATTATTCCTTACATGTATTTCCCTACATCTGAACCTGTCCAGTTTTATTCATGATTATGTATGTCTATGGGCAGCCTGATGCTGGAAGTGCTTTAGTAAAAAGGTGCCAAGTGCTTCTTGTTCGGTAAGAGTGAGAAGATCCCATTGTAGCAAATGTGGCAGGCACTTCTTAGATATGGGAGATGTGCAGGAGGCAAGTCTCTGTCATGGGGACCCTTCATTCACCTGAATGGGATTTGGCTAGGACCATTCAACTCTAGGTTCCCAGTCAAAGCCCATTGGTAGGAAAAGGCTGTTGAGCATTAAAACTTCTGTAACTGCAGAAGTAAAGCAAAACAAAATCAGTGAGCTAACCATGGTGTTGAACTAGAGAGAAAATGAGCTGACTGGTGGTTTAGGGTTTGTGAAGGAACAGTTACCTCACATTATTCTCCTTCAGCCCTCCTGAGTTTATTTTATGCCCTGGAAAATAGCAATGTTTGTGAATTGCACAGCGATTTAGTCATCTCTAAAAGTTGTGGTACCTGAGGCCCCTTCATGTAGGATTGCTTTGGTATCTAGCAGGTTGTGTCTATCACACCTGGATCTGGATAAAGGAACTGAGGAAACCTTGACTTTAAGAGGTCAGGCCCTGGTCCTCTTTTCAGGATCACTTTTCATCAAAATGAGCCATCCCCCCTTGCAGAATTGTCAGCACCGTTGTATAACGCTACCCTTAGACCAGGGTCACCATTTGAGCAATGGCCTATTCTTGGTACCCAGCTTGATATTATTAGAAAACTGAGCAGTAGTGAGTAAGAATAATATTGTTTATTTTATTCATGCATTTTTCATTTTAGTATACTTTGTCCTGAAAATTTTTGAATTGTATCATCAGATTTATTTCACTGCTTTTAAAAATCATAATATAGTTCATTACTCTAATATCACCATAATCTCTTATCAGTATTTTTGGTTTTAACCAGTAGTAGGAATTATCACTGGAATGGGGAATAACTAAAGTTCCTTGGTGTGAAACTTAGAGATCTCAGTTTTCAATCAAAAATACGGCATGTGCAAATTTGGTGTAAAATGTAAGCTCCAAAAAGTATATAATTTATCATTAGTGTTAATAGAATGATTAAGGAAAAAAACAAAAAATAAAATGGTAGTATTAGCTACATTTTGAGCTATAACTTTTTTATTCTTTATTTTTTGCTACTTAACTTGAAATGTTGCAGCAATTCTGAAATATTTATTCATTTAAAAAATATTTGCTGAGTATCTGCTGTGAGAGAGGTACTCTTCTAGTCATACTTAAGAAAACTATAATTTATTTTAAATTCATCTACATTAAGTAAAATTTCATGCTACTTAACTTCTTTTGAGCAATATCACTTAAATGATGCCAAATAGAGTTACTATATCCATTTTGCTTAATATCTTATATATAATTGTTCATAGAAGAGCTGAGTTTGGAGTAATTTTAAATTTAAATATGGTTAAATTTATCAGTCTATATTCCTCCCCCAAATGCTTTACAACCCTCTCTTGTGATGCTTTCATATTTCATGATTATGTCATCTTCCTTATCATTTTTAGTATTTTTTTTCACCTTGGTTTTCAATCAACTGCCTAATTTCGTCATTAGTATTGTTATCACTTAATATTATTACTTTTATTGTCAATGTTTATTTAGGTGTACATAATATTTATTCATTTCTTTACTCATCATTGTTTCTTAAGTATCACTCTTCCCTTCTGGGCATTTATTCCATGCTGAAATAGATACCTTCATAGTTCCTTTAGTAGAGATCAATACATTTAAACTTTGTTAAAAATTACCTTCTTTCCATTATTCTTTAATCATGTTTGAGCTGAGTATAGACTATTTTGCAGAATTATTTTTTCTGTACACTTTGAAGGTGTTATTTCATTATATTCTACTAGTTATCAATGTTGTCAGTCTGCTATTTCTGTTTTGGCGATCTCTCTTTTCTCCGCAATAGATTGTAAAGTTTTTCTTTGTCTGCAGCGGATCCTGCAGTTCAGCTACATTCATCTAGTATGGATTGGTTTTTATTTTTCTGTTTAGGACTTGTTCCTTTTCAAGCTAAATATTTATTTTTCTCAATTCTAGAAATTCTGTAAATATTTTTTCTACACCCTTTTCTTTGTCCTTCTTCTAAAACATCAATAAAATGTACTTTGGAATTCTCCTATTTTCCAAGTGTCTGACTAGCTCTTTCACATGTTCTTTCTCTTTTTGCTATGTTCTTCATCTTTTTCTCAGCTTTATCTCCCAGTTCACTAACTCTCTGTCTAGTGATATAAAATCACTGTTCCTCATAGATATATGACAGGAACCTACTTAATAAGCAGACTTTTTATATATTAATACAAGTTATTTTAAAAGACATTAATCATGTGGAGGCCTAGAACAAATCACATTTTAATTTTATGCTTCTTGAAATTTATCTGTAGTTTATTATGATTTAATTTAAATTTGGCTTTTTCTGTACTGTCATTCAATTTGTTTTTTTAATCTACATAAGTGTGACACTTATCCAGTCCTTATTCTTCTGTCAACCAAAATAAACCATAAGAAATGGTATAATTGATGAAGAAATGATGTCAAATGTCTTTAAAGTCAGATAACCTATATCTTCTACATCTCTTTGATCAACAACAGAACTGATCAAAAGAGAAAACAGAATCTGATTTATTTGGTTCAGGGGATATATGTTAATTTCTACTAATTGAAAACAGTTTTGCAAATTTTAATTAACTACTGTGTTTCTTGTCCATTTTGAGTTTCTAAAGAAGATTTTTTACACTGTAATTTACAAAATATATTTTTAAAATAAAAACTATATTTATTTGTCTTAAATTTCTCAGCATCTTCTTTCATTACCATTCTAAATGATTATGAGATCCAATTTGGTTATCTAATTTCAAGATTTCTTATTGTATGTGTGGTAGTATGCCCAGGCCTCAATAAAGACATTTAAGAGATCAAGAGAAATATATTTAATTTTCATTTGCAACTTTCTACCTCTTTGAGTATTTTGATGAAAAGAGAAGAACTGTGTCAGTATGAGTATGAGATGTGTAAAGAAATTGAAATGCTAGGCCTGGTGACTTACATTAAGGTTTGATTACTTGATTCAGAGAACCACATGGAGCCACTTAAGTTAAGCAGAGAAGTTGCATAATTATATTTGGTTTTGGAAACATCATTTAGAATTCAGTGTGGAAAATAGATGATAAAGTTTGATGACTAGAGGCAGGAAAAGTGGTTTGATCTTATAGGAAGTTTTACATGAGAAGTAGTTAAATGGACTTCATGATCAAATAGTTGTGGGGATGGTGAAGGAGTCAAGGTTCATGGCATAGGTAATGCAAGGCAAGGGTC
The DNA here is from genome assembly GCF_005190385.1 of Monodon monoceros. Lineage (NCBI taxonomy): Eukaryota > Metazoa > Chordata > Mammalia > Artiodactyla > Monodontidae > Monodon > Monodon monoceros. The sequence goes on along the minus strand of NW_021703767.1, from coordinate 40,056,522 downwards.
AAGTCTGGACAAGAAACATCCAGTCTTGAGCAAGATAACATAGGCTGTCAGTGGGCTAGCTGAGTGGAGACATCTAGTTACAGGTTTGAATTTCAGGAGAAAGCCTTGGCCTACTTGTAATGGAAGTCAGGAAAGTACATGCAGTCATCCAAAGGGAGGATAAAAATGAGAAGACAAAAGGAGCAAGGACTGGTAAAATCCAGAAGCTAGTGGTATCAAGAAAATGAAGAGAAAATTGTGTTTCAAGAAAGAGAGATTGATTAACACTATCTCAAGATGCTGAAAGTAAAGCAGATAAGATTGAGGAATGTAAAAGGGGCTAGCAATAAGGTCATGTTGTGAGAACATTTTCAGGAAATAATAAATAAACAAACAAATAATGGCATATACATTAAGCAGAACATAATGAAACTTTTGAAATGTATGACCTTCAAGTGTGCAGTTGGAAACACAATATTGAAAGCAAAAAAGTGGCATGTACAGTAAGATGTTATTTATATGAATTGTTAAAATACAAAATATATTATTAATATCTCATGCTGTTATACACACAGACACAGGTACAACATATATATGAAGTTTAAAAAAGATTGGTAGGTTACATATAACTTTAAGATGTTAGGTCTTTCTACAAAGAAGTTGACAATAATGGGTGCATTAGATGTGACTTTTAACTACATTGGTAAAATATTACTTCTTTTAACAACAAAAAAAAAAGTGATCTAAAGCAAAGAATGACAAAATGGAAGCATACATTAAATCTTGGTAATAAGGGAGCCTTATTCTCTAAACTCTTTGTATGTTTGCAGTATTTCATAGTTTTCTAAAATAATTAGACTTGTATTTACGCAAGATGTAAGGATAGGAAGTATGGTCAAATTTTACTAGGGGTCAAGTGTTTTGGATATTTAAGAAACCCACAATTAATTGAGTGTGAGTGATGAGGAATAGAATCAGCTAATATTTGCAATTGTTTCAAAAATGTTTTATAACCTAGAGGGGTGGGATAGGGAGGGAGGGAGGGAGATGCAAGAGGGAGGGGATATGGGGATATATGTATACATATAGCTGATTCACTTTCTTATACAGCAGAGACTAACACACCATTGTAAAGCAATTATACTCCAATAAAGATGTTTAAAAAAATAATAAAAGAAAAAAAAAGAAATGGTTATATTAGCCAAATGTTCAGTTAATACTTATTCTCAAATATAAGGAGAATACAATTATACAACTTTCATTCAGCCACAATGTGTTACTCTTATCAAACAAGCTGGCATGTGTTGTTACAGTCATAATTAATCTCAGCCTATTAAAAATGCCTCAAATAGGAAAGTAAGATACTGTGTATTAATTTAAATCCTCTGCTTAATCTTTTTCTTTAACATTGGTATTTAATTACAGATGCAGGCATTCCCTTACCTTTAACAATGTGCATAATATTGCTAGATATGTCATTACTTTTTTGTAAAGAGGTTTAATCATTTAAATTGATAGAATATTCAAATAAAGGCTGAGTTTAAAAATAAATAAATATTGACTTAGTGGAGAAATGTAAACTCTGTTACCATTTCTAATTTTACTTTAAATAGCTGAAGAAAAGAGTTATGCGTTTTTCCAAATAATTTTTTCTTTAATTATCTGTGGTGCATATCTTAGACCTTCATTTCCTATTAGCTGTTTTGAAACCATCCCTAATTGCCATAATCCAGTTTATTAAAAGTTAAAAATATTTTTCAAAAATGAAAAAAAAATTCTAAATATTTCCCAGATATGGAAATCATAGTCCTTGAGTACACTGTCTCAAAAGAAAAACAATAAAATGCTACCATCATAAATAAAAAGAACTGCCCTCAGAGATCTTAGCCCTAGGTTCTCTAAGAAGTATTTGTATTAGCATCCATTGACCAATTTTAACAGCCAAGTTATGCCAGTATAAAGGCTGCAAATGATCTAAGCTGATTTACATCAAGATTTGACTGCAGTTATAATATTGATAGTTACATAGTTATAACTTAATAGCAGAACTGAAAATCTCACAGGGAGAACACACGTCTCTTGCATGAGACTGTCAGAGTAATTTTAGATATTTTTTGATTTTGAATTCTGATCTCCCAGTGTTCGATCCTTGTCTGTTTTGAATCCTGGTGGACTATGAAATTTGATATGTTGCAAGGTGAACATAAAGAACTCAAGTTCAAGGTAACCAATAGGCATTGTTACTTACAGAAAACAGTAACAGCTTGTTCTGACCAAGGAATAGTCAAACGAGACAAAACATTATTCTCGTAACTTTTCTGTAAGTTAGAGCACAGCTTTATTAAGAATATCTATATTCATCTCAGGGAGGCCCTTCAAACTTGAAACCGTTGTGTTTTTAATCAACTGTTCCCCATGTGATATTAATCTTTCAAAATCTTAAAACTGAGAAGGTCATGTTTTTCCCATCTGCTGTGAATCACCAGAGATCAGTTTCATCTTAGAAATTTCACTCTCCAAAATGAACCCTCTTTCTGTGACACACAGTCTCTATTTGGAAAACAAAATGAATTGCAAAGCACCAACTTGTCTTTGATATTCATTATCTGTGAGTGTTTATTAAGGTCCTAGAAAATTGTATTACAATTTCCTTTTAATTATCTTCCTGAGGATACACCTCATTTCCTGATGACAACTGAAAGACATCCAAATTACCACCAGCCATAATTATGATATGTTACTTATTCAGAAGCTTTAGTAACTATTCATAGTTACTGAATGTTTATTAACTTCCATTACAAATTGTGACATTTACCTAAACTGGTCCATAAAATATTAGAGTATATCATATATATGTGAAATTTGATGAACTGATTTTGGTGGCTTCATGAGATTATTTTGTTTTGGAAAAATTGTCTTTCAGTTGGCTTCTAGTCTGTGCGAATAATTAATCTATGCATAAAACATATATACATAGAGATATTGAAAGAGTCAGGCTGTGGCATTTCAATTATTATAGGAGGTATTATAGGGAAACAATCATATAATTGGTTAAGAAAGAGGCCTCCACAGGACCCTGAAGCCTGTTCTGTATGGAAGAAAAGAATTATTAAAAATTGTATAAGAAGAAAGATGATATGATATTTAGAAAAAGAATATAAGAATTTCTCCCTTTGAGAAAGTAGAGATTCTGCTTGTGATTGCAGGTTTTGAGAGTAATTAGAACGTGTGGGCACATATTTGAGATAGGCCAGAGGATAGTAGAGTATTTTTTGAATATTAGAATATCCAACCATATTATTTCATGGGCTTGAGTGTGTTATTACATGTACTGTGGTCAAAGAAAAGCCCAGACAGAATCATAGCCACATATGCAGGAGTCATAAGCAAGATTTAGTCATGCACATGAGGAGAGTGACATTTTATTATCATTTTCACATACCAAATCCATTTATTGGGCAAGCACACAATAAATGTTAGCTGTTACTATCATTGGTGATGATGTGATTGAAAAGAAATTTCTGGAGTAAGTGCAGCTGTTGGATGCTTCCAGCAGGGGGAAGCAGACCTCTTCACAGTGAGGGTGGCTGATCTCAAAGTTGTCCATTTGCAAGTAGCAAGTACTAGGGAGTTGGTTTGGTGGCATTCCAGTGTTGTCTTTACCCATCATCTTAATCTTCCCTCTTCTGTAGTCATTTATTCCTTCAACCTGCATTTCTTTATTTAAATCTGATGGAGGCAGTAGATATTTTACGAGCAGCACGTGAAGGTACACAACATATTTTATACATTGATAAATTACTCTAGTGCAGTCTATATCAAACCTCAATTAAGGATATCTACTCCTACTGAGTTTGGAGTCTGCAACCACAGACTACTTGGCAGGCATCCCCCAAATCTGCGCTTAGCCACAGACAAGTTGGAGGTGCAAACATAATATTGAGACCCTCACAACTGTGCTACTCCAGCTAGTCTGTGGCTGTCCTTGACTTCCATGTTCCACTTTTGTCTTGTTCAGTTCGAGAAGGAGAGCTGGCAAAGGTTACCTAATAATATTTATTTATTTGGAATTCTAAGCTCATTGTTAAGCGCACCCAGACAAATGGAGCTGCTGGTATCCACATGCCCTTGTCTTGCTTCACTTGTCAGAGTTGTCTCCAAGATCAATTGAGATCAGCCAGTACTGCTGGGTTTCTCCCGGAAACTCAATCTCATCATCCCAGGTCTGACACATCAACTTGGACTTGACAATACGCTTAGGATTCAGGATAGATAAATATTATTAGCACCTTTTGGAATCATGATGGACTCATTAACACACAGCCTTAACCCTTGAATTTATAGCTTTGGAGTTTCCCAGGTACTTTTCTGGGAACAATGCCTACCATAAATTATTTATTACATTATGGATAATGTTGTAATTGTTTTATTTCCTTGTAATTTTTTGTTTACTTATTTGAAAAGTTAGTCTCATAATCTTATTTGGAAAGCAAACAAAAAATCAACAACTATTTAGGAACACTGGATATTGGACATGCTATTAACATGGAGTTTTAAGTTTTGTGTGTTGGGGTGTGTGTGTGTGTGTGTGTGTGTGTGTGTGAGAGAGAGAGAGAGAGAGAGAGAGAGATCTCTTTTGATACTATCAAGTCCAAGATTTTTAAAGACTGCAGCCATTGGTTTGTGGCACCCAGAGGACTGAATGGAGGTAGCATGTTCGCATTTGGGTGGGAAGTGGGCCAGACAGACCTGAAGTTGCAGGGATGCTGCATGACAATACAGACAGAGGGTATCACAGTGAAGCTGGCAGAGGAAGTTCCAGATGGGTGAAGCAGGGCCACTGTGTACCCTTATTCACAGTATTGCCCATCATGGGGTCTTTGTGAGTACTGCCCTTAGACTTGTGCAGTACAGGATCCTCTGGACTACATATGGTAATACTGGACATGACAAGTGACAAAAAGCAATTCAAGAAAATCCTAAAAATATTTATGAGGTAACTGGATTACATAACTTTATGTATGATAAGGGTCTGAAGTACTCAGTTCAGATAATAACAGAAAGGTCCATCCAGTCGGGAGACTTTTTGCCCTCTGCTCTGAGGTCCCTCAGGCAACCACCCCCGTGGGCACACGCCCAGGAGCTTCTCCTGCCCCGTGCTCCCTCCCTCTGCTTTTCACTTCCCAGATGCCAAGATCTTGGAAGCTTTGAAGCTCAGCAAAGACGGGAAATCCATTGAGAACAGTCTGTAAAGGCCTTTTATTTGAAGATCTAAAAGTGTTCATAGAGCTTGCCAGCACCCTCTGATGTAGCCGTGTGGCTGACAGGGTCTTGGTGCTCTGGCTTGGTGTCAGGCCTGAGCCTCTGAGGTGTGAGAGCCAAGTTGAGGATATTGGACCACCAGACACCTCCTGGCCCCATGTCATATCGAAAGGCGACAGCTCTCCTAGAGATCTCCTTCTCAACGCTAAGACCCAGCTCCTCTCAATGACCAGCAAGCTCCAGTGCTGAACACGCTATGCCAAACAACTAGCAAGACAGGAACACAACCCCACCCATTAGCAGAGAGGCTGCCTAAAGTCATACTAAGTTCACAGACACCCCAAAACACAGCACCAGATGAGGTCCTGCCCACCAAAAAGACAAGATCCAGCCCCACCTACCAGAACACAGGCACCAGTCCCCTCTACCAGGAAGCCTACACAAGCCCCTGAACCAACCTTACCCACTGGGGGCCAGCACCAAAAACAACGGGAACTACGAACCTGTAGCCTGCAAAAAGGAGACCCCAAACACAGTAAGTTAAACAAAATGAGAAGATAGAGAAGTATGCAGCAGATGAAGGAGCAAAGTAAAAACCCACCAGATGAAACAAATGAAGAGGAAATAGGCAGTCTACCTGAAAACAGAATTCAGAGTAATGATAGTAAAGGTGATCCAAAATCTTGGAAATAGAATGGAAAAAATACAAGAAATGTTTAACAAGACCTAGAAGAACTAAAGAGCAAACAAAAAATGATGAACAACACAATAAGTGAAATTAAAAATTCTCTAGAAGGAATCAATAGCAGAATAAATGAGACAGAAGAATGGATAAGTGACCTGGAAGATAAAATAGTGAAAATTACTGCAGAGCAGAATAAAGAAAAAAGAATGAAAAGAATTGAGGACAGTCTCAGAGACCTCTGGGACAACATTAAACGTACCAACATTCGAATTATAGGGGTCCCAGAAGAAGAAGAGGAAAATAAAGTGTCTGAGAAAATATTTGAAGAGATTACAGTTGAAAACTTCCCTAACATGGGAAAGGAAATAGTCAATCAAATCTAGGAAGCACAGAGAGTTCCATACAGGATAAATCCAAGGAGAAACATGCCAGGACACCTATTAATCAAACTATCAAAAATTAAACACAAAGAAAAAATATTAAAAGCAGCAAGGGAAAAGCAACAAATAACATACAGTGGAATCCCCATAAGGTTAACAGCTGATCTTTCAGCAGAAAGTCTACAAGCCAGAGGGGAGTAGCAGGACATATTTAAAGTGATGAAAGGGAAGAAACTACAACAAAGGTTATTCAGCAAGGATCTCATTAGATTTGATGGAGAAATTAAAACCTTTACAGACAAGCAAAATCTAAGAGAATTCAGCACCATAAAACCAGCTTTACAACAAAGGCTAAGGGAAATTCTCTAGGCAGGAAACACAAGAGAAGGAAAAGACCCTACAATAACAAACACAAAGCAATTAAGAAAATGGTAATAGGAACATATATATCAATAATTACCTTAAATGTAAATGGATTAAATGTCCCAACCAAAAGACATGCACTGGCTGAATGGATACAGAAACAAGACCTGTATATATACTGTCTACAAGAGACCCACTTCAGACCTAGGAACACATGCAGGCTGAAAGTGAGGGGATGGAAAAAGATATTCCATGCAAATGGAAATCAGAAGAAAGCTGGAGGGGGAAGTGTAAGATGGGGCGAAATGAGAGAGTTGCATTGGCATATATACACTACCAAATGTAAAATAGATAGCTAGTGGGAAGCAGCCGCATAGCACAGGGAGATCAGCTCAGTGCCTTGTGACCACCTAGAGGGGTGGGATAGGGAGGGTGGGAGGGAGATGCAAGAGGGAGGGGATATTGGGATATATGTATATGTATAGCTGATTCACTTTGTTCTTCCCATTGACTTAAGAGTATTATGCTTCTGCTTCTCAAAGAATATCTCATTTTTGGGGCTTCCCTGGTGACACAGTGGTTGAGAGTCCGCCTGCCGATGCAGGGGACACGGGTTCGTGCCCCTGTCCGGGAGGATCCCGCATGCGGCGGAGCGGCTGGGCCCGTGTGCCATGGCCGCTGAGCCTGCACGTCCGGAGCCTGTGCTGCGCAACGGGAGAGGCCACAACAGTGAGAGGCCCGTGTACCGCAAAAAAAAAAAAAAAAAGAGTATCTCATTCTATGTGATATAATTGGAAAGAAGCTGGAAGTACCCAGATCTTTGTATTGTAAAACGATTTGCATGTTTATAGTTGACAGGCTGTCTGTTTTACCAAGTCTACTACATTTTGTTACCTAGAAGGGACAGTACATTAGCAGATTACATTTTTCTGATATGGCATATATTCCATAATTGTTGAACTTTTACATAACTTTTGAGTCATGCTGGAGCACCCTCTTCTCCATGAAGGCAAAGGATTATTTTCTTCTTTGGTAAGTGAACTTCTGTGCTTATATATCCTCTCATGGATCCTAGCACCTGTTTTGTAAATAAATGTTTACTCTACCTCTGTAAATGGCTTGAGGGCAGTGACCTGACCTCACCACAATGCCCACCAAACACCTGGCAAGTAGAAGGGAGGGAATAACTGTTTTCTGAATTGGACTGAGTAGGGGAAAAGTTAAGGAAGAAGCAATTATGGAGCATTTCCTGTGCGGCAGTCCTCTGCTTCCGCATGTAGTTATCTTTTAAACTTTCCCACAATTCTCTAACAATTCTGCTAAGAAAATACCAGCCAGAATGACTTCGAGGAAGAACAATTGAAATGTGTTTTTCATTATCCAGCACATCTTGTTTTCTAGTATATTCAAAATGATTCCTCTGCTAAAATAATATTTGTATCTCAGCAGACTCAGAACAAATATCATTATAAGTAGACAAGAGAAATGAGTGGGAAGGGCATTTTAGAGTTAATCAGAAAAATTATGGCCACTTCATTCACAAGAAAAGCAAACACTGGCAATATTTACATAGAAATTTTCTTGCTGGACTGGAAATTATAAAGTGATTACTTTAAAAAATACTCAGTAACATTCTTTTATTTGGCTTAAGCTGTTTGGAAGCAACATTAACACTGGTTGGTGAGAGAAAGATTGTAAAATATATTGTAGTTAAGCTTAAAGATAATACTACTCAAGAGTTAACAATACAAAAATTATTTTATGACCTCCCCTAGAGGAGGGTGTCTACTGCCATTTCCAAGTACCCCATAGTTTCTTAAAACCCGAGTGGATAATTATTATAGAATTTTACGTAGGTACGTGTGTGTGTGTGTGTGTGTGTGTGTGTATGTATGTATGTATATGTAAAACTATAGTGAAAGTACTTAGAAAAATAGAATCTGGCAATGCTAATGAAAAATGGAAGTTGGCTGTGTATAGAAGTAGACACTTGCCATTTATGGCTACCCAAAAGTTTTAAAATACTTTTAAAAATATATTTTGATTGTTCCTCACATTCTCACATTGTTGTTAATTGTTAATTACCTTTCCCAACATAATAAAATATAATGAAAGATACGTAACTTAGGTCTCACAAAATTGACACATGCATGCAAGAGTTTAAATTGAAGTTGAGCTTCAGGGGGCATCAGTGGGACTTGCTTCTTGCTGCTGGCATAGGTGAAGGCAGAGGCTGGGTACCTCTGCATTAGCATTATCTCCCTTAGCAAACCTGTTGTGTTTGGGAAGTTATTTCTGGAAGTTCACCCATTAGTCTTCCTACAATACTGTGAGGTTTCAAACAGCCTTTAATAAATTAATTGGAGCTCAAACTAGGTAGTACAAATTATTCTCTTGTCTGCAAATAGGGAACATGTGCCTTATTTTATTATTTAGTTTTTTTCTTTTCTTTTTTGACCACACCGTATGGCTTGCGGGATCTTAATTCCCCAGCCATGGATTGAACCTGCTCCCTGGGCCGTGAAAACGCAGAGTCCTAACCGCTGGAAAGCCAGGGAATTCCCCCATATGTCTTATTTTAAATGATTATATATGATGCCCAAAATATTATATCATATACCCAGAAACTCATACTTAGCTTCACTTATGGTGAGTCTTTGAAAAACATTTGTTGGTGATGATGATATGATAACAGCATTTGCCAAAACATAATGTCATGGGCTTCATTGCCCATATTTAATGGGCTTTATTGCTCAAAATTTGTGTTCCCCTTTGATTTTTCTCAATAAGAATGTAAATACCCTGTACTTAAATATAGTAGATATCCATATTGTTAAAAAGGAAGTTGCATGCATCATGAGGGATATTTTTTTTAAAAATTAGAACTTGAAAACCTAACTTAGCTATGCCAAGAAATGTGTTTTCTGAAACCACTGTAAAGATTAATACATGTATAAGCCAAACCTTTCTTTTTCTATATCTCTTTTGGAACTAGTTCAGAAACATTTCTGCAGCCAAATACATCTATCAGATTTTTCACTATAAAAGGCAAAATTTATGGATTTCACCAAATCATTGCATAGTAAAATGAAAGAAAATTGAATAATATGAAGTATAAAAATGTTCTTTTATCAATTCAGTGCTCCAAGTATTCTTTGTCTTCACTTTTGTATATCTACATTTAAAAGAAAGATTTACTGTTAAAACTTTTCTTTATTCTATAACATCTAAGAGTGGGAGATGATATGACAAAATCGATATTTAATATAACATCATACATCTTTCTATCCAACAGCTTAAAATATTTCCTTTGCTGTTTTATTAGAATCATAAGGAGTTTAAGTTTTATTGGCTTATAAGTAAGCTTGAAGTATCTCCCTGACATTTTTTCCCCCTTTACACCTCAAAGGCACATAATTGAATTGATCATAACCCTTGCTTATGACACATTCTCATCACTGATCCACGTTTGACCTTCTTTTAATTATTATTCATTTGCCTTTATAATAATATGATGAACATCTCTGACACTTTTTGGCTATAGTATATATTTTCCATATTTATACAATATGCACTCCTTGCAGAATACCAAACTACTATGGGAGATGAAACAGAAATAGGAGATCTAGCTTTAGTAAGTGTCTTGGAGTCTTTTATAAGGAAAGAACACATGCACCATTAAAGAAAAATTTCTAATAAAAAATACTAGTTAGTATAGCACTTCTGGTATAGTTATTGCTTCTACAAATTAGAACTATGAGCAAGTTAGAAGAATATTAAATTAGCAGGTAAATTATTGGAAACCAAGACTAAACTAAATTGTATAAGTCATGGATTCTCTACTATCTGTATTTTAGCATTATGTGCTTTTAATAGATGGCACATAAATCCAAACCAACAGAAGAATGGGAGATGAATACCCTTATGCTCACTTATCCCCAAGTATGATGGAGATACAGATCACTCTTTAGAAACCTTAATTTGGTATAGCAGGTAGGAGAGCTTGAACAAGAACAAAACTAATCTCCTTCAAACAAATACATTATAAAGAATTCTTATAACTTAATACTTTCCTTCTGGAATTAAGCATTGTGTTATAATTCTGTAAACATATTGTCAATATTCTTATCTTCATATACGTCATATTATGTCATCCTTATTATATAGATAGATATTTGTGAGCTTTTCTTGAGCTAGAATATTTTTATGGGCGATCTGATGAGGTTGGAGTGAAGCTAGATTTAGATGGTTTTAATATTTGTCGTATGTTATGGGTGAAAATGGGGTGGCAGAATAACAGATAGAACAAAGACCAAGTGTTGGGGGTTTTCATGGTAATAACCAACTGAGACGTACAGCAATGGTAAATGCTTTAAAAGAAAGTGTATACATGTGTGATGGCTTTCAAAGGCTAATCAAAGGTAAACAGGCATCATTCTTTATTTTTCTGTTACCTTCCTGTATTAGTCTTCTAGGGCATCCATAATGAAATACCCACAGAATATGTGGCTTAAACAACAGAAATTTATTTTCTTTCAGTTTTGGAGGCTGGAAGTCCAAGATAAGGTGTCGGCAGGTTTGGATTTTCCTTGGCTTGCAGATGGCTACCTTCTTCATGCTTCCTCACTTGGTCTTTTCTCTGTGCTCATGCACCTCTTTCTTCTCTGTGCTTTAATCTCCTCTTCTTATAAAGACACCAGTGAGGTTGAATTAGGTCTTAGAATCAAGTCTAAATGGCCTGATTTTAACTTATCATTTTAAGGCCCTATCTCCAAAAATACAGTCACACTCTGAGGTACTGGGGTTTGGACTTCAACAAATCATCACCCAGATTATGAATAACATAATCCAACCAAATTAGAAAACTTCTCTTTTCCTGAACAAGCCAATATTTTATTGCCTTGTCACTCTTGTAAAATATACTCTCTCTATTTTTCTCTGTCACAATTTTACTCATCCTTCAAGACTTCATCACTTTTTCCAGGGGCATTTTAAATCAATCTGCCTAGAAGTGATCTCTGCCCTTGCTCTCCATTAATCTTTTGTTTGTTGCACTCTATTAGAACTTTTATCAAATGACATCTTCTGTCAGAATTGATGTGTGCCTTATATCCTCTTTCATACTATATTTTACAGAACTCTTGTCTTATTTATTTTCAAATCCCTGCATTACATGGTGTAATGCCTGGTGTACAGTGGATGCTAAATATGCTTTGTTGACTGTTTAAGACAATGATGTAAAAAGGTAGGTTATATTTTTTACTCTAGCCTGTTAGCAGTTTTCCCAATGTTTTCAACTGTATTCAAATGGGATTTACCACAAAAATCCCCCAACACTCACACTGCACTTTTAAACACTGCACTTTTAATGCCTTTGGCATATTTCATGCATCTTTGAATGTAATTCTCTCAGTATTTGATAGGTAGGCAGACAAAAAAAGAGAGCAGCAAGGATAGAGTAGATTAACAAGCTTAATCTAATTAGTTTATAGAGAACACAAATCATTACTAATTGGAAATAATATAAAGACAATTTTCCTGTTTTGATGGCATTCTTAGAATGGGAAGAGAGTACCATGGAGTAAACACATAAAGAAAAGGAATATTTATTAAGAATCTACTTCAGGAGAATAAAAGTGGTGGATGAAATTCTGCAGGGCTTCGTTTTCTGTTTTGGAGAGACTAAGAAGCTATAGACCAGGAGCCACATATAATGTGTAGCATTCTTATAATATAATTTGGAATTTCCTATTTCCCTATAGAGACTTATAGCAAAGTCATTAAAGTGAAAAATACCTGCATCATTGGGAACAGCAATCAACGGAGTTGGAGTGTGACGGTGACTGTGCTTTACAAAGTGCAGCCATTTCCCCAGGCAGGTTTTAGGGAAAATGGGTGCTCTCACCTCTTGAGAAGAAGTAAAATAAGAAGTAAAATTTGGGCGCTCACTCTACAATACAAAGAAGATAAGAAGAGGGGCTCCTGGGGTGGTATTATCCTTTGTAACGTCACATACAGGGTTCTCACAGATGTGAGTTTTGATTCCGCTTTGTTTTCCCTTATGGTATGTAAAAGAAGGAGCTTTTCTATATTTCTTCGTTTTTGACAACCCATCCAGGAGGCTGGTCTTTGAACTCCTACACATCCGTTCCCAAAGGCACTACATTTATCTAGAGGACACTTTGGCTCTAAACTCAGAACAGATGGAGAAGGATGCTGTCTAAGAAAAGCAGAAATTACAGAATTACATTCTGGTTTGAATGTTCTTCATTAAGATAATTTATTGTGTTAATGCTGTGACTGCATCCTCGTCCTCCAAGGATAAGTGACTTCTGGCCTAACTGTGGCCAGAAGAGATGAGCAATATTATTCCATTTTTTTTTCTGTCCAGCAATAAAGTAAAAGATAAACATGAAAAAAGGATAAAGAGTAAGGGAATGAAAGAAAGGTCTTTCCCTGAAAAGTCATATTCAGTAGTTTAGGTGGGGCAGTCAGTGGTCTGGGGAAGTACATATAGGAATCTATATATTTAAACTCATGGCCTTATAAGCAGACAAGTTGCAAGAACATTGCCAAAATTTTCTTTTCTTCTCTTTGAGTTCATGGTGATTAAAAAGCAAAATTATACCAAAAACATAGGAGTAAGTGTAGGTATGATACATTGACTGGTATTGAATTAAGGAAAAATAAAGAAAATAATGGTAAGGAATATTGTAAGGAAATTCTGAGGAATGTATCTAGGCTAGATCAGGGTTTACTTCTGAAGTTGAAACTTACCAGTGGTAAATTTAATTGGTGGGTCAGTTCTGATGAATTCAAGGATGGATGTGGAAACCCATGAATGTGTTAAGTCCCTGGATGGCTGTCATGGATTCCAAATTCCCAGAATATCCTTTATGTCCCCTGAAATTCCTTTTTAGTATTTGTGTACATGCTATACTGAATTAGTAAAAACTGAGGGCACATTTTTAAATTAACATTATGGTAAAATAAAGTGTAATTCCGAAATTCTGTGTTTTGCACCATGCATGGAAAATTTTACACCATGGGCTGAAACTAGTCCTGGCCTCTCCAGATTTTATCTTAGATCAATGAGTGCTTCTGAAACTTGAATGTGATACTAGTCACCTGGGGAATATTGATAAAAATCCTGATTCTGATTCACTAAGTCTGGGGTGGAATTCTGAATTTCTAGCAAGCTCCCAGATAACGTTGTTACTGGTTGAAAAACCACACTTTAAGGAGCAAGGCCTTAGTTGACTAAAGATTCCCCACCCACACACTTGTATCAAATACTTTCCTAATGAGTTTCAACATAGAAAAATTTTTTTAAATTTATTTATTTATGGCTGTGTTGGGTTCGTGTCTGTGCGAGGGCTGTCTATAGTTGTGGCAAGCAGGGGCCACTCTTCATCGTGGTGCGCGGGCCTCTCACTATCGCAGCCTCTCTTGTTGCGGAGCACAGGCTCCAGATGCACAGGCTCAGTAGTTGTGGCGCACGGGCTTAGTTGCTCCGTGGCATGTGGGATCTTCCCAGACCAGGGCTCAAACCCGTGTCCCCTGCATCGGCAGGCGGACTCTCAACCACAACGCCACCAGGGAAGCCCCAACATAGAAATTTTAATCAATCAGTTTTGGAGAACATTTGAAAAATTAAAAGTCCTTAAGTTGGGGGAGAGACAATAGGTAAAGTATGGCATTTTCATTTTCATTTCTATAAATATGACCATAGGACATCAGAGAAGATAAATCATGTAGACACCAAGTACATATATGAATAAAATTTAATTTTGTGTTTAAAATATATAATACTCTTCATTTAATGTTAATCATTTAAGTCAGCCTGTCCGTCTTCTTCTCAGACATCCATTTGTTTGCGTATGTAGCAGAGTTCCTGCCATTTTTTGGTACTCAATAAATATGTTCTAAATGAATGAATGAGAAAGTGAGGAATATGCTTAGAAGTTTTATTCTTCATGGCAATCATACATTATAAATAATTCTTGTAAATATTTGTAACTGATATGATTATCCTTGGGAAGAGGAATTATCAACTCTTCATATCTTTTTGTTTGCCTAGAATCCATTTTATGCACATTTACATATATTTACACACTAGGTATTAGGATGGGAGTAAAGGAATTCTGTCCTATTCTTTGTCTCCAGTACTGATTTAGAAACCAGCATATAGAGACTCACTGGGACAAAAAAGTCCCAAATGATTTAGGAGAAGCTGATATCACTATGGCTAAGATGAGCTATGTTGATTTTTTTTTATGAAAAAAGAAAATCCCACCCTGAAAAATGGGAGGTTTAACAAGGAAGAGCAAGGAGACATTAAAAGAAGATGCTAGCAAAAGTACTGAGAAAAGGGATCATGGAATATGAGAACAAACTATGTGAGGCAAGAAATGATCTTAAGAGATGAATTGTACTTTAAAACATTGCCTAGAGCCAGCTCTAATTCTTTCCCTTCTTAAAAAGCAAACATTTGAGCATGAATCTCCTCTGCCTTTTCTCAAAGTTTAATCTCTCCTGCCTTCTGGGTTCCAGAGTACACTCAGATTTTCTCCACCTCCTAAAACCTTTCACCACACTGTGCTGATTAATTTCAGTTCTAATGCTACGATCTGTACTACATTTATACCACATTGCTTATTAGTTGTCTCATCAGGAAAATGTGTGGGTTAATAAGATAGTTTATGTGTTAAGAAAGGACAGCTGATTGTAAGCCAGAAAACTCAGTTTCTGTTCTCAGCATTTCCATTCTTTCTGTGTGACCTTGAGAAAGTTATTTAATGTTTCTTGGTTTCAGAATGACAGTGGGTGGACTCCATCAGCCTCTCTGATCCTGAGCTTCTAAGTTTCAATCTCATGAAGCATTTTTTGATAAAGTAAGCTCATTTAAAGTAACTAAAATGAACACAATGCAAATCACAGACATTTGGCGCTGTCAATTTCTGTTAAAAGATAGCTTTCATTTGATGTGAATATATACTTGATATACTCAACCTTATGTTTCAAAGTAATGTCCCTGGAAACAATGAGAATTTCTAGTGAAATGGAAACTGACTCTGTATCATGTTTTAGCATAAGTGTGTTTTTTAAGGAACCATGAAATTTATATGCATGATGTATTTTTATTAAATTCTTGAGCTTCTGAAGTAAATATTAAGTCAGAGTTTAATTTTGTATAATTTATGTAATTTTATATAGCTGTCAACATTTTCTGCAATGGAAGTATCTTGCACATAATTTTAAAAGTCTATGAAAAATTAATTCTCTATATATGTATGCATATCTCTATATGTATATGTATACAAGATGTTATATGTAAGATGTTACAGAAAAACCCAAACAAACTTTTTGGCCAACCCAATATATATATACTTTGTTTCAGTACAGATACTTAAGCCATTAAGAGAAAACTCAAACTCAAATCATCTACTTATATGATTTTTCAACATTTGGCTGCCAATTGATTGAGGCTAAATTCTAGTTCACATGTATACTATAGAGTAGCTTTCTGAGTATAAAAGCCAAAACAAAGCCAATGCAATTTTCAAATAGTGCTATGAAGACTATATTTTTTCCCACTTAGAAAAGGAAACCCTATACACTCTAAAAAAAAAATCCAAGAATATCAAGTACTATAAGGTAAGAAAGACAAAAATTCACCCTTATTAGGACTGCTTTGAATTATCTCTGATTCTTCATTGATCTGAAGAAGACACTAAGAAGGACTTACTTACTCCTGTAACTGTCTTTTGGGGATCATTATTACAATTTCTTCAATGTAAAACTGTCTCAAATGTTAGAAATAGGGATTACAAAAGATACTCATAGCACAGTGTCATTTGAAGGAGTCATCATACTTAATAAAACTGAATGGCAAGATGCTTTAATGCACAATTATAATCTAAATTCTAGATATATCTTATAATAAAAAAATCCCAGGTAATATTAACCAATTAAACATATAACATGAATGATCACAACATATGTCTTTATATACTAATTCAGCAATCATAAGTGTACATAAGTGATAAGGTTGTTTCAAGAGTCTCAACAAAAATTAAAGGAATTTGGTGCGGTGATAGTGTACATTTTTTTGTCAAGGGCTATCTTAAAGATGTAACGCAGTATGTAATTCCTGATGATTAATAGGTATCTCCCAAAACATGAGGAATAACTGCTGTTAAAGTTACTAATCTAAAATATTGGAACATTTATAATATATTATCAATATAATTAGTGATTTTTTAACATTTCACGTTACATTACTATTATTATTATTATTTTTACACAGTTCTCTCTAGTTCTCAGTGATCTCAAAACTCCATCAGGGCTTTCATTTTGTTCACCAGTCTTTGGCCTAGTTCCACTTTGGATTTTTTTCTCAAGAAGCTCCACAGAGTTTTAGAAATTTAATGATTTGCCATTTTATTTAGTTGACTGTTTCTGATGTCTGGTCTTTAGCAAAAATTTAATAACAATTTCCGTCCTCACAAAATTAGGTATACAAGTGAGCCTAGGTGTTCTCATAATGGAGACAATTAAAGATCTTCTGAAAATCAAGATTAAGGTTTGCAAGAACCTAAGATGGATTATCTAAATGATTTACTTGAATGTTTCAAGAATAAATAAGCACTTTAAGTGGTGTTTGTAAATACTTTTGCCGTCTGTTTAACTAAAAGTCATTCTGTTCCTAATTTCATTTTTGCTGTGTTTTTCACCTTGAGTATGATATGATTTTAGTAATAGGATTTTCCTTTATCAAAATACTTAAAAGTTTCCTTTGGATTTAATTAATCTACAGATATAAATTGGAAGAATTCTTTATGGTGCTCTGATGGTTAAATTTCCATTTTCTTGGGCATATTGATAGAGTGAACATTTGGATTATGAAAATTAAATATACTTTTTATCTTCTGTTTTTCTATTTCAAAGTCAGGGAGAAAAATAATGCAAACTTAAGGTTTTTTTACAATGAACTTTTAATGATTCGTTTGTGAAATAGTCATCTATATCTAAGAGAATTGTTAGTGTTTTTTTTATTTCTGAAAGGGAAGAATTTCCCAAGGGGAGATAAGACAAGAAACTAAACTTCCCGTTCAAAACAGGATCACATAGACTAGAGCCATTGAGAAACGTGGTTGAGTGTGAGATGGGGGTTTGAATTTCAAAATTCCAACATAACTCGCTTTGGTGGGAAGGGCACTTTATGGGTTTTTAGTATATTAGAAGGTTACAGGATGATTGGTGTTCCTACTGAAGAAGATCTACCCCCACTCAGTGGGGATGGCCTCTTGGCGGTGGGTTCTGGTAAATCTCACACCGAGTTCTCAGATCCAGGAACGCTCTGGAAGTCCAAACCCTGCTCTCCAAACAGTGTCAACTTTTCAACCCCTCATCATCAAGTTATTGATAGATTGAGTTAGTATAAGCTTAATAAAAAGCTGTCAGAAATAATTTTCTAATAAATAGATAAGGTTTACTGATTTCTGATCCTAAATAGGTGATTCTGTCCAAAGGGTTGCCGCTCTCACTGAGTCCTGGAATCATGTCAGCTGGGTGGGAGTACCTTTTATTTCACGACTCAGGTAACATTTTAAGTGACACTACCTCAGAGAGAACACACTATGTTTAATATATAATCTGTTGTAGCTAATCAATATCAGGTGTATTCTTTAGAGCAGCTTTGACAGGAAGAGGAGGAAGAGAGAAAGACCACTCTGAGTAGGGAAGAGGAGGAACAGGGAAGCGTCACCTAGATGTTTGTGTAGCGAACATGGGGCAGCATTCTCGCTGCTGCTCTCCTCAAACCACAAGATACTCTACTCAGCACCCTAATAGCAGATTTAACACTATGATGCATTAGCAAATGATGATATTTTAATGAGATTTCATGAAGAAACAATAGTAAGAGTCCACCACGTACCCAAGAGTAAAACTTAATAGGCTCTGTCAGGATCATGGATCCTTGTCCCAAGTTCACCAGCCACCTCATGTCTCCTTTCTTTCTCTCACTTCCAGTCTAAAATCATTTCTCTGGTCCTGAGTCATTCTGCTTTGCCCTCCCCTTACATTGTCCATTCAGTAAGTCATATGCTATTAGCATCCTTGCCCCACTCAGGAATCATCAATTATCACTTCTCCAGGGAACATCGTCATTTAAAACTTTTTGGATCTCTGATATCCTACTCTATGTTTTATCAAAATTTCTGTTTAACAGAAATGACCTCTTTCTATGTGGAAGGTGGAGGTTGGATAAGGTGAGAAAGGCTATTGCTAAAAAAATAGTTTTATGTGTATGTATTTATTTATCCTTACTGTTAAACCTTCATCACTTTCTTTCCCAGTCTGGTGACCAGGATTGGACAAAGAATATCCAAAGGGCTCCTTTATCCCATTCCTTTGGGCATAGGATACATAGTAGCCAACCTCCTGCTTCTTCAAATTGCATCCCCTCTCATGCCAAGTAAAGGAACTGACTAAATTCAAAGTCCCATCACAAAATATTCCCTATATCATGTCCTTTGGATCACTGTGATTTTTACTTCCTTTTTCTCTTCACTCAGGGTTTCATTCCTAGTCTAACGATGACTGCTTCTAAAAGGGAGGAGCAGAAAGAAGGAAAGGGATCTGCACTTGTACATCACCAGAGTGGAATGGAATTCCACATTCGTGAAATCTTTGCCCATTAGTGTTTAAATACACAATATTTTGAGGCTCAGAGCTATTGAAGTTTGTTGTGATCATGGTAGTTCTCTTCATGGCATGGAATGTACAGAGATTTTGATTTTGTTTTGTTTTTATTTTTACTTGTGAAAAAATGTGATGTTACACTGTTTCTTAAAAAAAGATAGATCCAAAAATATTTCATAATTTTGGAAGCTGGTTTAATGTATCTTTAATTTTAATGTTCTATCACATTTCCAATAGTTATATTTTCTTTTCTTTCTGTAGGGTCTTTGGAATGTGAAGGTGGGGACACACTGTAATAGGTATATGGCAGATTTTCACCCACAGTCGTCCTTTCTCGTGTAACCCTTAAACCATCATCAAATGAAAGAAAATGCTATTTAACACCTAATTGACTACAGCCAATTTTGCCTCTAAGGTAATGGCATAATTTCACGGTCTACTACATTTGTTAGAGTTATAAAACTGTCTTTTTCTCTGAGATGTTTTAATGTTATATTAGGTTGTTGAGCATTATAATGCAGGAAGACATAGGACAAGACCCCAAGTCAAGGCTACATTTACCTATACAAAACATTCATGATTGCTGACTTGTTCTTCTGAGTGAATCTTTCGATTTCTAAAACTCAAGTAGTGCGTGTCAATGATAGCTGTGCCTCCATGTGCCACTTCACTTTGAAATTCTGACACTAACCCAAAAAGCTACTTGAATAAGTTATACCGATAGGTGAAGTACCATTTCAGCTGCATCTACTTCACCACTGAGGAGATCCTTCAAAATTTGCTCATCACACTGTTCAGCTAATAATTCTAATGTAACACAAAATTTATTCTTTGCCTTCTTATATTCATTTTTCTTTTTATTGAAATTGGTAATTTTGGAATAATATATATTTTAAAATAATACAAAAGCTTTTAACATGTAAATGGTTAATTTTCCAGTTCCCCTCAACCAAGTTTTACTACCAAAAATAAATACCCTTAATTTACTTAACAAATGATTCTTATAAAGCTGAAAACAAGCAAAGAATTCTCAAGTCAATGATCAGATCCAGTTGAATATAATGTCCCCCATCATCCTGCCCTGTAATTTTCTTTCCCAAAATTTATTTAGAATTTTAGGTAGGAAAGGACATGTCCCAGAATGCTCTGCAGTAAGCATGAACACTCTGAAAAAGTCCTGAGAGGGCCAGTAACATCCTTTTAGGGTATTTTAAGGTACATCTGAGGCAAGCTTTTAGGTTTTTAGTGCACATTAAACAAGACTTAACCTATGTGAGTAAATTTGCTTTGAGGGGCACCATACACTTACATTAATTGAAAATGATTAAAGGAATTACATGATAAAATAAAACTGACTAGGAAAGTAGCTAAAATTTCCATCATAATTCTTCTAATTTAGCAGCTTTTAAATCAACCCCAGCAACTGCCCTTTTTTTGTAGTTCACAATCCTATGTTGTAAGCTTTTGGTGTTTGCTTTTATAAGCTTTCAGAGTGATTTACTAAAGTTTAATTATTCCTCACTACAGGAGATCAGTGTTACCACCAATCTGTAGCAGGCTTAAGTGTTCCATGCAGTGTTATATGAGTTGGGAGAGAGGATTATGCATTCTTTCATTTAAGGTGAACACAGCACAAGTGATTTAATTATTGTGACCATTACTTTATAGTGTTGCATCATCTGTAGTATCTTTTTGTTTGTCCCCAAATTATAAGGTTTCTTTGTGTCATTCAATTACCTGATTTACTTAGTTTGTAAATATGCATGTCATTCTTTTGGCACTGAAATATTAAGAAAACATCATTGTCATTTGGCTATACCATAGATTTTATATTGGAGAAGATAAAAGCTCACCGGAATCCAACTGAGAGAGGTTGCTTTTTTCCACTTTGAGGAGAAAGAGTGTCAGAGCACCTCTGTAAAACTCTCTACCCTATAGAGATCAAACAAGGATTTTTTTCTTCCCACAAAATATACTTTTGGTCCTGGAGTCTTCCACCAAAATTTGTCATTACTTAATAGTGCTTTTCACTTTATCAGCCACAATAAATTTTCCCTAAATATTATAATATTAAAGTTCTTAGATAATAAAAATTTTTAAAAAGTTATATCTATATATCTATATGTAGTATTCAGTTCTTGTCATAAAATAGTGTATGGTAATAAAATAAGAATTTATAGACTTTTACCTTAAGTAAAAACATGTAATCATTTCTTGAGACTTAATCAAAAGACATCTCTTATTTTACTTGCAAGGTTTTAGGGTAACTTTTCAAAACTTCTTTTCTTCCTTATCTGCTACTTGAGAATGATGTTAACTCAACTATGTTAAGATTTTAGGTCACATTTTATTCCTTCAAGTTATTTTGATCACTTCTGTTATCTACATATCTTACTTTAGCCTAGTAGACCTATTTGAACTCCAAAGTGAGGAAGAAAAGCTTAGAGAATTGAAATTCTTTCAGTAGAGGAGGAAATAAAGGGCAGATTTTAGTCCTAAGTATCTCTTTAACTTCATGCCAAAGTACAGGAGGTATATACTTGACAGAATTGTAGTGAAGAATCTATGGGGTTACACTTTAGAAATCATTTAGTGCCAAGTGCATAATAAATGAAGAGAAATTCTTATTATTCTTCTGCCTGGTATATAATAAATGTTTATAAACTATTGTTACATGGTTGTTGGTGGTAGTATTTTTCTTGTACACAACTTGTGGAAATATAGTCTCCATTTCCCTAGGATAGCGTCCTTCCCAGAATTCTCCTTTTTTTAATGCAAATAGATCACCAGATATCTCACTCACTGGACAATAGAACCTTGGAATGGAGTCAATTTACATCCTCAAACTAAAACACATGTTAGGTCAGTCAACTTCTCAATACCTCCATTTCTTTTCTGTAAAATAGGAATTAAAAATAGTTGCCTTCTCACAGATATTGTGCCAGAAAATCACTTGTTGTTTTTACATTTATTCTTTTATGTGAATTCAATAAATATATTCTGAATAATTTGCCAGATTATGAACTGGGCAATAGAAATAACAAGAAGGAATAGACTTGTGCTTATCTTCAAATGGGCAATAGGTATGAAAGCTACCTGGGAGTTATAATGCTCTGTTAATGTGAGGTAAAGTAATATTGTAGTAAAAGGAGTATTTTAGTGATTATGACCTCAAATATCTTGAGGACGGTGGCTAATTTTAAATTTTAATTTAAAAATCGGTTAATTTATCATGCAGAATTACGTGAATTAATTTTCTATGAATACATGTTATTTTAAGTGGAAAGAGTATATGGAAGAGGGTTTTACTCTGAAGTGTTTTTGTATAATTTATATTTTAATAAAATAATAAAATTAATGTCATAAAGTAATTTAAATTTGGTATGGATATTTAAATAAACTATGGGTATGAATATTTTAAATTTCTAATAATACATTGACTAATTGGTATTTTTTTCATGATAAAGCATGATTATTTAAAGATACAAAGCTATTTCTAAAATTTAGTTAGGACTCTAAACTTGCTTTCAATCTCCTTTAGAATGAATACAAACTAGATATTTAGAATTTCTAATGCCACATGAATCTTCTATTAAAGAAAAGTCTAGGATGCTACTCTTAGTTATACAGCCCTGTTGGTTGACTCATTTGACATACATTTTGCTAATCTACACAATATTTTTTTTAAATTTACAAAGTAAACTTAATAGTCAAGAAATCTATTTAGTATATTTAGGGCATAGTTCTGAGCTACCTTAAATCATTTGGATTAAATTCAACCATGCGATTATACCGAAGCCTAAACAAAATAACTCAAAATAAAATCACGAATCTTAAAGCTTAATATTTTAACATTAGTGTTAAAATTATCTTTGCTACTAACATGCTAATAACCAAAAACTGAATTTCTATCACAAAGCCCAATTATCTATTTCTAGAGATACCTGGAGTAGTGCATGATCTCCCTTGATATTGTCATATACACTGCTTCCTGTAAGCAATAACTTCTAGGATGACTTCACAAAACTCCTAGTTATATACATTTGAACTTTACCTAAAGAGAAAAGAGCCTGTATGCAGACTTAATGGTTCTTTAGTGATAATATTTTGGAAAGGATGAGATAGACTATATGAATATAATTTAATAAAAAATAGTCAAATTTCAATTTTAAGTAATAAATAATAATTTAGTGACTTGATTTACTTTTAAATTTGGGGGTGAATAATATTGATCTAGAGCAGTTCATGATTTTTTTTTTTTTAACATCTTTATTGGGGTATAATTGCTTTACAATGGTGTGTTAGTTTCTGCTTTATAACAAAGTGAATCAGTTATACATATACATATGTTGCCACATGTCTTCCCTCTTGCGTCTCCCTCCCTCCCACTCTCCCTATCCCACCCCTCCAGGCTGTCACAAAGCACAGAGCTAATATGCCTGTGCCACGCGGCTGCTTCCCACTAGCTATCTACCTTACTACGTTTGTTAGTGTG